>NC_091700.1:61605000-62307500 GCF_041296265.1 Equus caballus | reverse complement strand
TCATGCAGCTACAGTCTCGAGGCTCTGGCTAAAAGTGTGTTTGTTCACTTCTTATTTTAAGTTTTCAGTCACTCCAGTAACCTTCCGATAATATCCTTTTCTTCTTTTTCACTCAAGTGAGCCAAGGTAAGTTGTTGTTACTAGCAAACAAAAGACGCTGCTGCCAGAGATCTGTGAGAGATGAGCAGTATCAGATTTCAGGGTTGAATTCTTGCTTCTGATTTTTCTAAACAACTCAGAATAATAGAATGACTATTTCACCTCTTAAAAGTTTACCTCAAGTAAAGAATAAAATGTCAGGCTTTCATGTGCTTCTCCTGAAGGAATTACTTACTGCGTCTAGTCATGGGACTGAGACTGCCAAAAACCATTTCAGAAAATGAAATTTCAACAAATATACCCTTAGCTAAACTCACAAGTGTTTTACTTCTCTCTGATGTATGTTAGAATGCTATTCTGGAAAGGATGGAAAACTGAATGGTGGTATGTCGGAGGACGTATAGGATCAGAAACTTTCTCGACCCCATCCCTTTCCCATCCTGACATATTCTGAAATTATCCCTGCAGCTCTTCCTGTGCTGGAAAATGTAAACAATTTGCTCCATTCCTCAATCCTTTTTTCACTGAACTTTAACCAGAATTATAATTCAATATGGCACTCAGGATGAAGTGAAATATCCAGAAGGATGCAAAAAGGTCACCTTCAAAAAGGATTTATAATCCTCTTCTAATTTACATATTTAAGAAAGTGGGAAATTTTGCAAGTGCAATTTTGAAAGTCCTTAAACAGGATGCAATTTTTGGCTTATTTCATTGCTATAGGTATGCATGTTTACACATGTATATTTTCACACACACACACACACACACACATTCACATACAAATAGATTCTGGGCTTAAAATGATAGTTTGGAAAGCCAGCTGTAGTTCTTTCTGTTGGCTGAGTTGGGTAATGTAAATCTTATCCAAAGTCTAATCCATGCTATTTGGCATTAGAAAGTTATAGAAAACAATATAATATAGAAGGATGACCAGCAAGTCTGCAGAGATAGGAATATTTGATTTATTTTATTGTGTGTGGGCTTTCCATCCAACGCAGTCTGTGTTCTTTGCAGGCTCTGAAAGATATTCTCTCTCTGTCTTTCTCTCTGTCTCTCTGTCTCTGTCTCTCTCTATATATACACACATATATAATATTATATATGTGTGTATAGATATTTAGAGAGAGCGAAAGAATGTATGCATATGGAATAAATTGATGAGGGGAGTATAAGAATCTTTGAAACTTGTTTTGTCAGTCTTCTTAACTAGAAATTATGATGGAAGAGCATAAAATCCAATAGGAATTTCTGATCTCAGTGTAATTGGAGGAACCCTTAGCTAGATGAGTTCAGTTTCTTCAGAAGGGAAGTGCGTGTGGTCATCATGATAGTCAGTTTTCAGCCTACACACAGAATGAGGGCTCAGGAAATGGTTTGGGATGCAGAATTCTCTGGCAATCATGGATTCCTAGGAACTAAAATGAAAGCCAACTAAACTACTTGAGTTGTAAAACCAAAATAATTCAGGATTGATAAACAGCCCTGTTTTGACTTGATTCCCAACCATAAAAAGTGAACACCTCTCAAAAAGTCACATAATTGACTTCATTTTTCAGTCTTATAACCTACCTACAGTCTACCTTGACTATAGGGGACACAAAGTCCTCTTTTTTTATTGAGTTCATAATAGTTTAAATCAATGTGAGATTTCAGCTGTACATTATTTCTTGACTGTCACCACATAAGTGCTCCTCTTCACCCTCTGTGCCCCTCCCACCTCACTTCCCCTGGTAACCACTGAACTGTTTTCTTTGTCCATGTACTTGTTTATATTCCACATATGGGTGAAATCATCTGGTGTTTGTCTTTCTCAGACTGGCTTATTTCACTTAGCCTAATTCCCTCTAGGCCCTTCCATGTAATTGCAAATGGGATGAATTTGTCTTTTTTCTGGCTGACTAGTATTCCACTGTATACATATACCACATCTTCTTTATCCAATCATTGGTCGGCGGGTACTTGGGTTGCTTCCATGCCTTGGCTATTGTGAATATGCTGCAATGAACATAGGGGTGCATATGTTACTTTGGATTGTTGACTTCAAATTGTTTGCGTAGAATACAGTAGTGGGATAGCTGGGTCATGTGGTAATTTTATTTTTAGTTTTTTGAGGAATCTCCATACTGTTTTCCATAGCGGCTGCACCAGTTTACATTCCCATCAGCAATATATGAAGATTCCCTTCTCTCCACACCCTCTCCAACATTTTATTTTTAGTCTTAGTGATTATAGCCATTTTAACAGGCATAAGGTGGTATCTTAGTGTAGTTTTGATTTGCATCTCCCTGATGATTAGTGATGTTGAACATCTTTTCATGTGTTTATTGGCCATCTGTATATCTTCTTTGGAAAAATGTCTGTTCATCTCCTCTGCCCATTTTTTGATCGGGTTTTTTGCTTTCTTATTGTTCAGCTGTGTGAATTCCTTATATATTGTGGAGATTAACCCCTTGTCATATATAAGATTTGCAAATATTTTCTCCAAATTGGTGGGTTGTCTCTTTGTTTTGATCCTAGTTTCTTTTGCATTGCAGAAGCTCTTTAGTCTGATGAATTCCCACTTGTTTATTTTTTGTTTTGTTTCCCTTGTCTGAGAGGACATGGTATTTGAAAAGGTCCTTTTTAGTTTGATGTCAAAGAGTGTACTCCCAATATTATCTTCCAGGAGTTTTATAGTTTCAGGATGTATCTTCAGGTCTTTGATTCATTTTGAGTTTATCTTTGTGTTTGGCATGAGATAGTGGTCTACCTTCATACTTTTGCACGTGGCTGCCCAGTTTTCCCAACACCATTTATTGAAAAGATTATCTTGTCTCCATTGTATGTTCTTGGCAGCTTTGTCAAAGATTAGCTGTCTGTAGATGTGTGGTTTTATTTCTGGGCTTTCAGTTCTATTCCATTGATCTGTGTGCCTGTTTTTGTACCAATACTATGCCGTTTTGGTCACTATGGCTTTGTGGTACATTTTGAAGTCAAGGATTGAGATACCTCCAGCTTTGTTCTTTCTTCTCAGGTTTGCCTTAGCAATTTGGGGTCTTTGAAAGCCCCATATGAATTTTAGTATTCTTTGCTCTATTTCCGTGAAGAATGTCATTGGGATTCTTATAGGGATTGCATTGAATCTGTAGATTACTTTGGGCAGTATGGACATTTTAACTATGTTTAGTCTTCCAATCCATGAGCAAGGAATGTCTTTCCATCTCTTTAAGTCATTATCAATTTCCCTCAGTAATGTCTTCTAGTATTCATTGCATAAGTCCTTCACCTCCCTAGTCAAATTTATTCCTAGGTACTTTATTTTTTCAGTTGCAATTGCAAATGGAATTATATTCTTGAGTTCTCTTTCTGTATATTTGTTATTGGAGTATAGAAAAGCAACTGATTTTTGTAAGCTGATTCCGTACCCAGCAACTTTACTGTAGCTATTAATTATTTCTATTAGTTTTCCAATGGGTTTTTTGGGGGTTTCTACATATAAGATTATGTCATGTGCAAACAGTGAGATTTTCACTTCTTCACTCCCTATTTGGATTCCTTTTATTCCTTTCTCTTGCCGATTGCTCTGGACAAAACCTTCAGTACTATGTTGAATAAGAGTGGTGATAGTAGGCATCCTTGTCTTGTTCTTGTTCAGGGGAATGGTGCTCAGTTTTTGTCCATTGAATATGATGTTGACTGTGGGTTTGTCATATATGACTTTTATTATGTTGAGGTAATTTCTTCTATCCCCATTTTGTTAAGAGTTTTTATCATAAATGGCTGTTGGATCTTGTCAAATGCTTTCTCTGCATCTATTGAGATGATCATGTGGTTTTTATTCCTCAATTTGTACATGTGGTGTATGTATCATGTTGATTGATTTGCGAATGTTGAACCATCCCTGTGTCCCTGGTATGAATCCCACTTGATCATGATGTATGATCCTTTTGATGTATTGCTGAATTCGGGTTGCCAAAATTTTGTTGAGAATTTTTACATCTATGTTCATCAGCGATATTGGCCTGTAGTTCTCCTGTTTTGTGCTGTCCTTGTCAGGCTTTGGTATCAGAGTGATGTTGGCCTCATAGAATGTGTTAGGAAGTGTCCCATCTTCCTTAATTTTTTGGAATATCTTGAAAAGTATAGGTATTAAATCCTCTCTGAAAGTTTGGTAGAATTCCCCAGGAAAGTCACCTGGTCCTGGGGTGTTATTCTTTGGGATGCTTTTGATTGCTATTTCAATCTCTTTCCTTGTGATTGGTCTATTCAGATTGTTGCTTGTTGACTCAGCTTTGGGAGGTTGTAAGAGTCTAAGAATTTATCCATTTCCTCTAGTTTATCCATTTTGTTGGCATATAGTTTTTCATAGTATTCTCTTATAATCTGTTGTATTTCTGCGGAGTCAGTTGTTATTTCTCCTCTTTCATTTCTGATTTTGTTTATTTGAGATTTCACTATTTTTTTCTTTGTAAGTCTGGCTAGGGGTTTGTGAATTTTATTTATCTTCTCAAAGAACCAGCTCTTTGTTTCATTGATCCTTTCTACTGCCTTTTTTGTTTCAATAGCGTTTATCTGCTCTAATTTTTATTATTTCTCTCTTCTGCTGACTTTGGGCTTTGTTTGTTCTCTGTTTCTAATCCAGCTAGGTGTAATTTGAGATTGCTTATTTGGGATTTTTCTTGTTTGTTAAGGTGTGCCTGTATTGTGATGAGTTTCCCTCTTAATGCAGGTTTTGCTGCATCCCATATGGATTGGTATGGCATGTTATCATTTTCATTTGTCTCCAGACATTTTTTTGATTTCTCCTTTAAATTCTTCCATGATCCATTGATTGCTCAATAGCATATTGTTTAGTCTCCACATCATTGTCCCTTTCTCAGCTTTTCTCTTGTAATTAATTTCTAGCTTTATAGCATTATGAACAGAGAAGATGCTTGTTATTATTTCAATTTTTTAAGATTTATAGAGGCTTGCCTTGTTTCCCAAAATATGTTCTATCCTTGAGAATGTTCCACACACTTCAGAAGAATGTGTATTCTGCTGTTTTAGGATGGAGTGTTCTATATATGTCTATTAAGACCAACTGGTTTAGCTTTTCATTTAATTCCACTGTTTCCTTGTTGTTTTTCTGTCTGGGTGATCTGTGCAATGATATGATTGGGGTTTTGAGGTCCCCTACTATTATTGTGTTATTTTTATTATCTTATTTTAGTTGTGTAAATAGTTGCTTTATGAACTTTGGTACTCCTGTGTTGGGTGCATAGATATTTATGTGTTATTTCTTCTTGATGGAGTGTCCCTCTGATCATCGTATATTGCCCCTCTTTGTCTCTCTTTACTTGCCTTATCTTGAAGGCTACTTTGTCTAGTATAAGTGTTGTGACACCTGCTTTCCTTTGTTTGCCATTAGCTTGGAGTATCATCTTCTACTCCTTCACTCTGAGCCTGTGTTTGTCATTGGAGCTTAGATGTGTTTCCTGGAGGCAACAAATCGTTGGATCTTGCTCTTTAATCCATCTTGCCACTCTGTGTCTTTTTATTGGAGAATTCAATCTCTTTAAATTGAGGGTGATTATTGATGTATGAGGGCTTAATGCTGTCATTCAATCATTCATTTTCTGGTTTTCTTGCATTTCCTTTGTTTCTCATCCTGTGTGTTTTGGTCTACCCATTGTATTATGCAGTTTTTTATGATGTGTTTCTTTGTTTTTTCCTTATTTATGTTTTGTGTCTCTGTTCTGTTTTTTAGTTTAGTGGCTACCCTGAAGTTTGTATTCAGAATCTAGTGTATAGCATAGTCCATTTTCTGGTGGCCTCTTATTTCCTTAGCCTAAACTGACTCAGTCCCTTTCCTCCTCCCCTCCTAAGTTATTTTTCTCATATCTTATTCCAACTTGTATTGTGAGTTTGTGGTTAAAGTGACAAGATTCTCTTTGTTTTTGGTGTTTTCCTTCCCTTTAGCCTAATGCTATAGTTGAATATTTGTTATCCTATTCTGATTCTGTTTACCTATTTGTCTCCTTACTCTGTGTTTTGTGACCCTTTTCTCCCTTTTTTTTCTTTTTTCAGGTATGAGGACCTTTTTGAAGATTTCTTGTGGGGGTGGGTCTCATGGCTACGAAGTCCCTTAGCTTTTGTTTGTCTGTGAAATATTTAATTTCTCCCTCATATCTGAAGGATATTTTTGCTAGATAAAGTATTCTTGACTGAAAATTTTTATCTTTTAAAGTTTTGAATATGTCATTCCATTCTCTCCTAGCTTGTAAGGTTTCTGCAGAGAAATCTGCTGAAAGTCTTATAGGGGTTCCATTGTAGGTTATTTTCTTCTGCCTTGCTGCCCTGAGTATTCTTTCTTTGTCATTCATTTTTGCCAGTTTTAGGACAATTTGCCTTGCAGTAGGTCTTTTTACATTTACAAATCTAGGAGATCTGAAAGCTTCCTCCACACACATTTTCCTCTCATTCCCTAGAATTGGGAAGTTCTCTGCTGTTATTTCTTTGGACATGCTTTCTGCTCCATTCTCCTTCTCTTCACCTTCTTAAATATCTATAATTCTTATGTTGCATTTTCTCATTGAGTCGGATATTTCTCGGAGACTTTCTTCATTTCTTTTTAGTCTTAGTTCTCTCTCCTCCTCTGTCTGAAGCGTTTCAACAGGTCTCTCTTTCATTATGCTGATTCGCTCCTCTATGATGTCCACACAAGCATTCAGGGAATCTGTATTTTGTTTTATCTCTTCCATTGTGTCTTTTATCTCTAATAGTTCACATTGATTCTTCTTTATAGTTTCAATGTCTTTTGTGAAGAAGCTCCTGAACTCATTGAATCATTTCTCTATA
This sequence comes from Equus caballus, assembly GCF_041296265.1. Taxonomy (NCBI): domain Eukaryota; kingdom Metazoa; phylum Chordata; class Mammalia; order Perissodactyla; family Equidae; genus Equus; species Equus caballus. The sequence goes on along the minus strand of NC_091700.1, from coordinate 62,300,579 downwards.
TTCTCTTTTACCTCATTGAGTTTTTTGATGATAGCTATTTTGAACTCATTGTCATTTAGTTTACATATTTCTGTGTCCTCAGGACTGAGTTCTAGGTGCTTGTCATTTTCTCTCTGGTCAGGAGATTTGATGTAGTGCCTGGTGTTGGAAGGTTGGGTCTTTCGCATTCCGATATTATTCAGTTACACTTACAGCCTATCACCACTGGCTGGGGGTTGAGAGCTGCATATTCTGAGCCCTCTGCCTTCAGCCGAGGTGGCGTGGCTCAGGTCAGGGGAGGGGTGCTTCCTCCTGTATGCAGTCCCAGGTTTCCTGATCATCTCTTGCTATCTGGTCTCCTGGGGTCTTGGCTTGATGACGTCACCCCATGCAAAAGCTTTCACCCTGATAGAGGTCTTCTCTCTAGGCTGCAAGGGCCTGAGGGAGTCCTAGGTGATCCCACAGATATGAGACCCCTCCCCCACTCCTTCCCTCACAGAGCCTCCCACTGCAGCCACCACAATCTTTAGGGGAGGGAGTGAAGTTCTCTCTTTCCCCATTCCAGCCCCTCCGAGGGGGGTCTAACTTCTCTGCCCTACATTGTGTGGCTACATGTCTCTCCTGTTAGGAGTATTTTCTGTTGGAATATGGTTGCTCCTTTTTGTTGTATGTTGGAGGGGAGAGAGTCCCAGGCAAGTTCACTCTGCCATGGTGCTCTCAGGTGCCAATCTTTCCACAAGGTCCTTTTAGGGTGCCCTTCTATGAAATGACATGTGCCTATTGTTAATATTTCTCATGTTACCCACAGATAAGTATGCTAAGTAAACATAAAAAAGATTTTGAGATCTTTAAATTATCTTATCTCCAAGCTAAATGTAATTACTAGGGACCTGGGATATTATTGTAAGATGCCAGATAGAGTGGGAATTTGTGAGAGTAAGATCTTTTGCTCCCTTGACCATAACCTCTGATCACTTTTCCAGTCCTTGAAAATATAGCAAAAATGGATATTGCAGCTTGGCTCTTTAGCCTATAAACAATCTTATGGTGTGAGGAAACAACTGGAAGTCAGCAGAATAGCCCATCCCAGCCAAATCTTCATCATTATTGCCATCATCATTCTTGAGGAAATATAAAAGATTATTTTAATCATCAAAGACTTGAAAGTCACAGGGATAACAACAGTCTTCATCAGTCCAATTCAATTCTCCAAATTGGTTAGTAAAAAAAATTATATATTCCTAGAAAATAATATAAGATGGTGACTCAAATATGGCTGTTGTTATCAATATAACTGATAATATGTGTGGTAGACAAAATAATGGCTCCTCCAAGATATTCATGCCCTAATTGCCAGAATCCATAAATATATTACATTATATGGCAAACAGAACCTTGCAGATATAATTAAGTTCAACAAGTTGAGATGGGAAGGTTTTCCTTGATTCTCCCGGTGGGTGCAATCTAACTACATGAATCGTTAAAATGGAGAATTTTCCCAATTTTTGTAAGAAAAGAGCTGTAAAGATGTAAGAACGGTCAGAGAGACACTATGTTGCTGCCTTCATAATGTAAACAGAAACCCTGAGCTAAGGAATATAGGTGGTCTCTAGAATGTTGAAAAGGTAAGGATTGGATTCTCCTCTCGAGCTTCCAGAAAAAAACATAGCCCTGCTGGCACCTTGATTTTCACCCAGTGAAACCCATGTTGTATTTCTGACCAACAGAACTGTGAGATAATAAATTTGTGTTAAGTCACAGGTTTTGTTGTAATTTATCACAGTAGAATATAGAAAATTGTTATTCACTTGTATTAACATAGCCTCTGATATTTGGAATGCAGCTATTAATGAGGATAACACATTCCATATGGCAAACAAAAGCTACCAGAACCCATTTGCTTTTCTTGAGACATGAAAGAACAGATTTTACTCAACTGCCTTTGTGATACATCAATTCTTATGGTTTATGCTGCAATGTGGTCCACAGAGTCCAAAACCCCTCACCATCCCACAGAACGTCATCCGGGTCCACCATCCTGATGTTATCATGCTCAAAGGACCTGGAGGGCAATAAGAGGCAAGCACTTGATATTTTTTCAATACCCTTGTGTGTCAGAGGATGAGAAAGACATCATAGTAAAAAAAGACATGCTACTTCAATAAAGTTATTGGTGAAACAATGATAGTAACATACGGTATATACAGCAGACACATTTCTGCTTATTAATTCTCCCTGCACCTACGGGAAAGCTTCAGTGTTGAAGACTTTGAAGGCAGGCTATAAAATATTTCCTTATGGAAACCATTTTATTAATAACTCAAGTATCCAGCCTTTAAATACAGTCCAATAATAGAGAAAGATCTTGCACAACTCCATGCTTCTGAGCAAAAGTCTATGAAATTATGGTCTTATGATCGGGTAGATCCTAAAAAGTGAAAACAGTGGCAAATTACAGAGTTAGAAAGTCTCAGGAGAATTATAAAAGAGATGCCAAAGACTTTTGACTAAAGTCATCTATACTTCAGCCAGAATATCTTCTACTAATGAAAATACCTCTGGAATTGCTTTGGGGCTTTAGTAGAAACTAAATATCTAATCATTTGGAAATCATGTGACCATGTTACTTGAGGTGCTTATCACAAAGTAATGCTAATTAATCTAATTAACATTGACATAATGTCAGGTAAGCCCTATAACCCTGGGTCGAAAGTTATAAAAAAAGCAGAACTTGTACAGGTTTGATGGTAGTAATAAGTTTCATGTGTGCAAGTTTACTACTGATGTGTATACCCCTGCAAAGTGATTGCTTCATGATAAACTTACATCAATGGCTCAAATCCATGATTAAGAATGGTAAAACTAAGAAGTCTTCTTAATTATTGCTGGATAAAATTGAGAGATCTTTTTAATTATGGCTGGATGAGTACACTGGATACTTAGTCTAGATTTAATTTGCTCTCCTTCACAGTCAGGGCCTCACAGATTGGTTAGATGTCACTCGAGAATGTAGTACACATCCTGAATTGCTGACCTTTCGTTGGCATTTTTCTCTCCTGTAGTTGATGCATGGGTCAGCACTCTTAGTTTCAGACGATAGAACACTACAGTTATTTTAAGAATGAAGAGATTATTACATGTTAACTGACAAGCAGTTTACAAAGTCATTTAAGATCTGGAGAAACCAGTTCCTTCCAGGAACAACTCCCAGAAACATATGGCACACTCAACTGGAAAGTCAGTAACTGCCGTTGCTGCCACCAGACTCACATATCCCTGTCTTTACCTTCAACAAAATTGATTTTATGTGTTCTGAATGTTCCTCATGTAATTAACTTCCATATGATGGTATTCTAGGGGTGAGACAGACTTTGAAAGGTAATTTTATTATTATTTTAATTTTATGTTTGAAGAGTAGAATTTATACTATGGTGAGGTATCAAAATAAAGGAACCTGATGTTCAGAGTTTGTTTTCTAAATACCGTTTTCCATTAAAAGGAACCAGGGCTCCTTGATGAAATAATTGATTCTAGGTGCAGGGTAGGGAAAGAACAACAGTCTGGAACATCTTGTAGTGCTGAAAGTAAGGAAGTATGGGGTGAGGTGAAGAAGAAGGAATGATGCACAGAGATTACCTGAAAGAATTTCAATAGCCAATGCTGGAAATATTTGAGCAACAGTTTAAATAATGCAGTATTGGATTATAACACAAATTATAAAATAAACATACATGACTTCAGCATAACACTGATTGAATAAATAAATAAATGGAGGAAAGGGGGAAATCTTTCTTAGTGAAAAATTCCAAATAATATGTATAATTATTTCCCCCTTCCCAAGAGGTGGAGCTTAATTGTCTTCTCCTTGAGTGTAAGTTGAGCATAATGACTTACTTCCAAATAATAGAGTATGGGAAGGAAAAAACAGTAAAGTGAAGAAAGCCGACAAACACTACCTTAATCAAGTGATGGAGATTAGCATCATGAGTCATGAGTGATCAATAATGGGTCATATTGATGTCATGAGATTTCATGAGAGAAACATCAGACAAACTCAATTAAGGAAAATTTTACAAAATACCTGACCAATATTCTTCAAAACTGTCAAGGTTGTGAGCAACAAGTAAAGACTGAGAAACTGCAACTTAACAGAGGAATCTATGGAGACAGATGACTAAATGCAAGATGGTATCCTGAATTGGATTATGGGACAGTAAAAGCATTAGTGGAAATCTGGTGGAATCTTGGTAAAGTAAGTAGTTCAGTTGATACTAATGTGCCTGAATTGGATTATGGGACAGTAAAAGCATTAGTGGAAATCTGGTGGAATCTTGGTAAAGTAAGTAGTTCAGTTGATACTAATGTGCTAATGATAATGTCTTAATTTTGACAAATGTTCGTGGTTGTATAATATGTTAACATTAGGGGAATCTGGTTGTGGGCTATGCAAGAACTCTGTACATCTTTCAACTTTTCTATAAAACTAAAAGTATTTCAAAACAAATTACTTATTTAAAAACATAGAAAAGTCTTTCAAAGATTTTGTGCTGCCAAAATACTCCTTTAATACCAAAAGTACAAAGGATAAGGAATACACTTTGGAAGGAAAAGAAAAGTTCCCAGATGCCAAATGAGGCAGATCAATGGTGAGACATATTAAAATTCAAGCAATAGAGAAAAAGATCTACAAAATTCTGCTGTTGGATTCTAGACCTAATTTTAATCCAATCAAACCTCTCTATTTTCATACCACATGAAGTGGAGCCTACAATACATCTTGTTGTATCTTTCTATGATATCAAATTTCGTTATGACCATGTGTAGTCTAATAACCAAAACATTTGCAGTTAAGTCAACTGTATATATCCACCAGTCAGTGACTGAAAGGAACATACAAAGTCAACAGAGTTAGGTTTAGTACATGCTATAGCAAGAGAACCCACAACATGGGAAACTCTGGGGCATCTCAGAAAGTAGCCTTAGGGAAGGAGTTCTACTAAAGTTTGGAGGACAGAGCTTGGTCATGAAGCAATCTTGTCAACGACTGTAAGAAACTATCAACTAGGGAGTTTGGAGAACAGTCAGGGATCTTGTCGTTAGAACACATGAGTCCTTGAGGAGTCACTGTAGCATTTTCTTGGAATGTAAGTATCTAATGAACTGGAAAGAGTTTAAGCTTAGTCTGTGATGAACATTATGGTTTGGTTTGAAACAGTTCATGTGTTTTGTAAGTTATAATGCGGTCTGATTTGTAAGTTGTAGTTTCTGTTACATGTCTCGATTTCCCTGACTGTCTAGCTGTTAGAAGGGCTGTTTGTCACTTTATCAAAGCCAACCAACACAGCAAAAGATTAAATAATTGAAGTGAAATGCAATTTCTAGTGCTTTGAAACAAATCTGTTAGGTATGCCAGGTGCTGTTCTATTAGGTATTAATGGAATTTTTTTTTTTTAATGCATGAAAGTCCTTGTAATTGTACGTTGCCATGATTTAGGATAAAATTAGCCCAGAGCAGTGTTTATAACAATAAAAGTCTATTTTGCTAAATTTCTTGTCTATTCCACAAAACATACAAAACTGCTTTTTTAAATGAATCCTAGAAATTCTTCAAATATTTTTCTTATAATATACCTTTTGCAAATATGAATAACTAATGCATAATCCTTATCAGTTCTTTGTCTTAAGTTTTGCCATCCTCTATGCCTTTTCACTAGAGAAGTCACATTAGCAACTTTTGTTTATATGTTTAGCATATTAAGGCCAACACCTCTAATTTAATATGTCTGCGATTCCAAGCTCAAGGAGGAAATGTTTTGTGTTCATTCTGACATAGTGATTAACACCCATGTGATGTTTAGTAAATGTTGTTAAATGTAAGCTTGCTCCATGAGTGAATGGAAGAGGTCATGAAAAGAGAAATTTGAGATGCGCTCTCAAATGGTAAAGCATAGGGACCAGAAGAAAGAAACAGTAGAGGAATTTACTTAATGCTTGTTTTGTAATGTTCTTACCAGTTTTGTGACTTTTAAAAAAAAATAGTAAGTGAATATTGTTCTTATTGTAATCACAGAACATAGAGAAAAATGCCCTGTTGTATTCAATTAATTTCTCATTGGGCTAAAGTGAAAATTAAAAGTAAGCCTTAGAACCATGGCTAAAAATGTGTGTGAATAAATATCTGAATAATTAATTCTCTTTTCCTATTGATTTCATTATACCTGTAGAAAAAAACTAATTTATAGCTCATAGCAGAAATAATTAAGAAGCTAATACTTTTCTTAAAGGAAAATATAATTTTTTCAATGAGTTGATTCCCTGAATTTCAGAGAATATGTAATGTACCATTTTTTCCATTTTATTATTTTAGTTTACTTGGTAAATTGGTTCTCTCAGGAAGACGTCATAATTGAGGCATACACCCTTGTCTCAATGTTAGAATAATTATCTTAAATCTTACAATTGAATCACGACTAGCACCCAAGCAAATATTATTCTTAAAGTGTATTAGAGCACAGTAATCAAGCTCCATGCTTACTACTAAATATTTCCAATAGCTAGCTCTTTGAAATCACAAAAGTCCTGATAATTTTACATTTGCCTTACAGATCATCGTGACTTTCTCTTGTCAATAGTGTCCGCATGATTCTAACACATCCTAGAAACTTAACTTCGTTTCATCTGGAGCATAACATGTGTTCCTCCCATACGTTACAAAACTCATTAAGGAAAGCTCTTGAACATTGGAAAGCTCTAACCTCTTGATTGTTTTCTCAAGCTCATGACCAAATCCACATATATTTAATAGCAGCTTGTTTTCTTAATTCAAATTAATTTAAAAATAAAAAGCTATGTTAAATATTATCTCTTTCAAAGTCTTTTATCGCCTTGACCAAGGAGAGAAAGTCTGCTGTTCTGACCATAATGCCATCGATCAACCTCAAGCGTTACTGAGTTGAGGTCCCTGAGATATTGTAATCTCCCTTCTTTATGATTGTCCCCCAGTAGGCATTAAGTTAGCTGGTGGAGCTATATTTCCCCCGCCCTCCTGATACAGTGAGTATGAGTGAGATTTTATTTCCTAGATGCTTATCTAGATAGAGTTAAGATACAGACAGATCATTGACTCCTATCAGGATAATAGAGCATGTCCTCCCCCGCTTGCTGTAGCAGTGACTTACAGGGGCTCAAGCCCTCTTTTTTAACTTTAAACCACAGAACTTTTACTCTCTACCTTTTCACATCTGCCAATTAGCAGAAAACATATGTGTAACTTTTACCTATCACTCTACAATACACTGCATAATATTATAACTGCATCTTATTTCATAAGTCCCCACAAACATCATCATAGACTTGCCATTATTATGCAGACTACAATAATAATCAACATAAATTCAGCACTATTACGTGTTGGATATTTATCTTTTTTTCACATACAATTCTATGTGAAAGGTATTCTCATTATTTCTATTTATATGCAAGGAAAATGATGTTTAGGGAGGTTAGGTTGCCAAGAGTTAAATAGCTGATGAAAGGTGGAGTCAGAATTTGAATGTTGGCATTCTAGCACTGGAATGTGTGAATTTAAACAATACCCGTTATGTAGGGTGTTCACTGCCAAAGGGACAAGTGGCACCTATAACTTTCCTTGCTCTCTGCTCACCAAACCAGGAGCTGTTGTTTAGGGCTTGCATTAACCTGGAGAAGGGTAGCCCTGAACATTCCTCAAAGGTTAAGAAATATGCTTCAAGATTGTCCCTTATTATTAATGCAGTGTACAACTGTCATGTTTTTCCTCTCCTTGGTCGGCACCTAACACCCTCTGGACTCCTCCGTAGCAGGTTTTTCCCCGTATTTAAAATCTCTTAGAAAATCTGTCTTATGTTCCAAGCACAGTGTTTCAAGTTTGATATTTATGAATTCATTGTACCAACTCTGTTTTAACAAATCTATAAATGGACCACAGGTGAAATGACTTACTGCTGTGACCATAAAACCAGCTCTTTTGTGCTCCCACTTACCATTTTGTGGCTTTTCCATCAGAGTAAACCAGACTCTGAGTTCTTATTCATTTATTAAAATGTGAAGCAACCACATTCAAATTTTCTCTATTCCCAATAGTAGCTATATTTTTAAAAGGTGACTTTACAAGTCATATTCAGAAAATGCAAAACAAACAAACAAAAAGCTTTATTCTTTATTGAACATACTGGTATTCAGCTAAACTTTTTGAGTGTATAGCACTCAAAAACAGTGATGATCGAACAATTAACTTGAATTGAGGACAATTTAAGTATTTGAGCATCAACGTTATAAACTGAATTGTTCCCAACATTTGAATGTTTACTTTACTGCCCTTCGTTAGTCAACACTACTTCTGAAAAATGTAGAAAAGTTGTATAAAGTAAGAGCATATATGTCCATTTTGGGGCAGATTTTTCTGAACTTAGACTGACTATGTATCTTAAAATATTTACCTGTTTGCCTTAATTATTTTCATAAAAAATATAATTACTTGATTTTGTATTTCAATAAAAATAATTCATAAAATATTAATACAGAAAAAAGTGATGCCACGCTTATGTCTTCTTTTGAGAAAATTTTTATTCTTTTGTCTTTATTTATGTACTATATTATATTAATTAGTACCCATTGTTACAAATCATTGTCTAATTATGCATATTTCATAGTAAACACAATTTTCTCTTTGTAAACTCATTTTAAAAATATGGAAACAGGGCCTGTCCTGGTGGTGTAGAGGTTGGGTTTGTGCACTCCACTTCAATGGCCTGGGGATCCTGGGTGTGGATTCCAGGTGGGGGCCTACACACTGCTCATTGAGCCCTGCTGTGGTGGTGATCCTCATACAATGTAGAGGAAGATGGCACAGATATTAGCTTAGGGACAATCTTCCTCAGGCAAAAAGAGGAAGATTGGCAACAGATGTTAGCTCAGGGACAATCTTCCTCACCAAAACAAATGTGGAACTGATTCGTATGGCTTTAAATCAACATTAATAACTGATGATAAGTTCAGAGAATAGGCGTTATTAAGTATATATTGTGGAACTGGCCCTATGCTAGATACTTTATACATTTTACTTCTAATGTATGGCTAGAACTACATGACTGTGTTTATTAGTGGAAAAAATTCCTTTTCTTCTATGAATGGCAGTCTCTTAATATGGTATGTTATTCTCCATTTATTTCATGTTTTTATCACTTATTTTTGAAGGTTTCAAAATGTTTGTTCCTGCAATATAAAGCTAATTATCAACAACAAATAGCCCTTTCCTGATTTTCTTTAAAATCACTGTGCATCATGTATACTCATAATACTTCTGTGTGTTTCTTTGCAGACAGAAGTAGTAGCAAATGTTTTGTTTCATGGAATGAAATTCAGTTATGAGGGAGAGAAACATCCTATTATAATTGAAACACTTAGATTCCCTTGACATAGATGAAATTCAGTGGGAAACTTTACTTCATTAAACTGTTGTAGACACAACTAACTTTGGATGAGGAATTTAAAATGATACACTTTGGGAAAGATTTTAAACAGGCACAACTTAATGTTCTAAGTTGGATTTATTCCAAGATACTGAAATATTTATGTGTTGTTTCTTTCTGCTGTCAAGTAGCTTGTTACATGGGAATGTTATTTAGACATATAATCATTGACGTTAGGTTACTAAGTTACTGTGCCAGTAAGAAAAGTTAAAATCTTTTTACTTTATTATCAGTTGAAGTTGATGCACTTTGACTCTGGGATAGTATTCTTACTGAGCTCCAATAAGAATAAGCTTTAAGTGAGCCTCCAGGGATCCACATAGATGTGATACACAAAAGAGATGCTTGAGATGTCACTTATAGGGATGGTTTAGTTGCTGGCAGACTCAAAAGAGCCTATTGATATTATCCCATTAAAAGATGGGCAACCAGAAAGCAAAAGGAGAGAATTATTGTGGGAAAAATGTTTAAAGAAAAATGCAAGGAATACAGAAGGATTTCTACATTCACAACATCTTTATTATTTTACTCAGCCTGAAATGAAACCAGTACAAACTTATAAAATAACAGTATGAGTTACAGGCAAGATCATGGCAATTATAATCATGATTATTATGATAAATTACTTTCCAGACAATGAGAAAATGCTTAGATTTTAAATGATATACAATACTATAAGAACATCCATGTTGCCATGTATTCTGCTTAGGCAAAAGTAGGCACATATTGCAAAAAGGCAATGCTCTCCAGTTTAACCTATTTCCAGAAAATATTTCATAATCTACTTTTTAAAGTCAAGATTTTTAAATGTTGATTTTTCAGGAATAAAATAAATCCTATCTTGATATCAGTTTCTTTTGAAGAAACTAAAACCATTAATTGCTTCTCCTTTTTTTTTTTTAAATAGCGAATGTTAGTGACGGGTCAAGATTAAAGCTGTAAGTAGACGAAAGCTACACTGAGATTCGGTCAAACTCCTCTGCGTATATGGGGAAGTTGTGAAAATTTTAAAATCATATATAATTTAGCATGTGTCAAGGACAGTATATATCATTAAGGAACACTGTACATCAAAAAAATAAGTAATTAGGGGCTGGCCCCGTGGCCCAGTGGTCAAGTTTACGCGCTCCGCTGCAGGCGGCCCAGTGTTTCCTTGATTTGAATCCTGGGCGCGGACATGGCACTGCTCATCAAACCACGCTGAGGCAGCATCCCACATGCCACAACTAGAAGGACCCACAACTAAGAATATACAACTATGTACCGGGCGTCTTTGGGGAGAAAAAGGAAAGAAATAAAAAATCTTTAAAAAAAATAAGTAATTAACAAAAGAACAAAACTATTTCTATTTGACAGCATTAAATGAATCACTCTATAAAATATCAGGTTTACATTTAAATGTTGTAAGTATTATTCCTCCATTGTAAAAAGTTACTTTTTATTTTTAATATTTGTGACTCTTTTCTTGCTGAAGGTTTTTGCGCCTCTTTTATTTAGATCAAGTTTGAACTTTTTTTTTAAATATTGAAGGTTTCATGGTCAACATAACAACATAAAAGCTTTGTCCTAATTACCTAAAATAATTTTGATCATATTAACGTATAAATCTCAATTTCACACGTTTTAACTTTAAAAACTAACACAGTGGTCTCTGTGCGAGATTAATTACAGAACCTACATCATGAATATTTTTTTTTTTTTAAGATTTTATTTTTTCCTTTTTCTCCCCAAAGTCCCCCAGTACATAGTTGTATATTCTTCGTTGTGGGTCCTTCTAGTTGTAGCATGTGGGACGCTGCCTCAGCGTGGCTTGATGAGCAGTGCCATGTCCGTGCCCAGGATTCGAACCAACGAAACACTGGGCCGCCTGCAGCGGAGCACACAGACTTAACCACTCGGCCACGGGGCCAGCCCCTACATCATGAATATTTTGAGATAAGCTCTCTCGCTTTTTAAACTTTCACTTACGGTTATTTGTACTAATAAAATACAATACCGATTGTTTTAAGCTATGTAAAACTACCTTTCATATAATCAAGGTCATAACATAATGCAAATATTCTCTGTTTCCTGAAATCTCTCTTTTCCTGTGTCAGCTCTACATTTCCTAAGCATGTTCATTTGTGCCTGTTGGGATTATATGAATTATTTCTTCATAGGAATATAGGACATTATAGTAAAAAGATAGCACTTTAAGGGGTTTATAAATAGAACTCTGATTAAATCCTGACTCTTGCCTTTAACGCTTCATAACCCTGAGCAAAGAACTTGACTTCTCTGATCCTTAATTTCTAAATGTTTAAATGGAGATAATAACACCTACCCCAAAGGGTTGCTTCCAAGGTAAACGATGTAGCATAATTAAAGCATCAGACAGACAGCACATGGGTAAGGAGCACTTCAGAAAGATGAATTCATACTTCCTGCCTCTTACTACTGTATGGCAAGTTCTCTTAAGATAAAGCAGGAGCTTTGCTGGTGCCAACAAATCAGTATAGCGACACTTTGGGAACATATTATTCATTCATTTCATATTCATCATTGTGCATATGGTAAAGATTTTTTTGACAGGCCTTAGAAGTCAAAGTAATAAAATCATACATTTAAATTCCGCAAGTGTGTTTGTTGCCCTAGGAAATTTTGATGTTATTTGACTCAGTACATTGGAATGCAACTACAAATTTAAGTATGATAATTTTCCATAAAGTTTTTGGAATGTGACCTCTTAAGACACAAAATTCCAAAGTCTGCCTATTATTCAGAAAATATTAGAGATGGAGCAAACTTTATATATCAATCTCAAATTATTACTTAATTGACAAAATACTTTAATAAGTAAGTCAATGCCCAAGATCATTCAATTATTCACCTATGATGTAGTAGGCACTGTGCTCGATATTTCGGAAACACCCAAAATAAGTCAATGAGATAGACATTTTTAATCTTTGTCAAATTGAAATGAATCCAGGCTTAGATAGAGAGAGACTTTAATAGAAAAACAGAATATTGCAATAGGGAGACAACTCCAATGTCAGAAATCTGTCAGCATCTCACATTTAAACAGAACAAGGATTTTTTTGTTTAGGGTAAAGCAGGGACCTGCAGAGATAAGCAGCATCTTTGGCAAGGAAACTGGAAATGACCCACAGGGTCTGATAAGAAAGGGGTCTTACTACGGTCAGCTGGTTCTCAGAAGAAACTGATGAAGGGGGCACATGTTACACTTCTGTTGTGCTTGCTCAGGCTTGGGGGCAAGGAGAGTCCAGAGGTCTTTAGGAAAAACAGGAATCTGACTAACGTTTGGTCAAGGCAAAGCAGAGGGTAAGCAATGAGGAATCACGAACACTTGTTCACATTCCTTTAACTCTTTTAAGATATTTTTAGAACTGAATTGTATTCTCCCAAAGTTCACATGTTGAGGCCCTAACCCTCAATGTGACTGTATTTTGAGATAGAGCTATAAGGAAGTAACTCAGGTTAAATAAAGTGATGGGCTGGGGCCCCAGTTCAAAAGGATTGCTGTCCTTATAAGAAGAGGAAGAGAGACCAGAGCTCTCTCTCCACACATCACAGAGGAAAGGCCACCTGAGGGCGGAGCAGGGAGGCCATGTTTTGCAAGACAGAAAGAGAGCCCTCACGAGGAACGGGATCAGCTGGCACCTTGATCATGGACTTCCAGGCTCGAGAACTGAGAGAAAATAAATTTCTGTTGTTTACGCGAAGCAGTCTGTAGTATTTTGTTATGACTGCCCTTGCAGACTAAAACAGATAGGAAAAATTGAAGCTCCAAGAATTTAAAGATTTTGTCCAATTTCACAATCTACTATGTGGAGGATTCAGAAATCAGACCCAGATGTGTCTGACACTAATGCTCAGGACATACCACTTTGTCACATTGCCTTTGCAATTAGTGAATTGCTGAATTATTTAAACCTCATTTTCTGTTTCTTAGTCCAGATCTCTAATTATTACAACATAGATGCCTCAATATGGTATGATGACAGCATACAATAACTGCAGTGCTCTGTTCATATTATCAAGCTAGTGGTCCCCGAAAAGCACAATGTGCCACCTTTCTGCCATCTGACTTTATTCAGTGGGGTCTCCATACCTTTGGGTAGAAGAAATTAAAGGCTTTATTCTCATTGAAAGGGCAGTGATAAGGATTCTAGCAAGGTTCCTTATGCAGAGCAAGTATCTGCTTTTACTTAATCTTTGCTTTTTTAGGATGGCGTTAGGGAAATCATTGGGAAAGACTGAAAACTCCCCCATTCATGCTACGTCTTGGTGTCCCACAGATTCTCTTTATTTCATTTTTCTATACATTTTGACTAAGGGAAAAAGAATTTTTTAAAATTATGTGATCTATAGGAATACTTTTTTTCCTTCCATTTTCCTTTTGTTTTACTGATTAATGTGATCTCCTTTTTTCCTTGCAGCTATAAGAAATCATGCAATTTCAAATGAATAATAGTAACACTGAATTTAAAAAATTATGTCTGTTTTACTGAGGCACTATTTACATGTATTTGTTACTTTAGATTAACAACAATTTTCTGTGAGAATGAGATTAAGCCACACACGGGGTCACACTGGGACATGTTTTGTTTAGAGAAATCAGCGTTTGCCTAAGACCTGTGGTTCAAGATCGTATACATTTTGCCTCCCCTATACAATGAGCATTGTAATTTGTGAATTTTCTTATATAGGAAAATGAGTCATCAGATAATAAAAGCTTACTTTGCAAAACAGAAACTGTATATCAAGACAGCAAGACTTACCAGGTCATGGTAAGGAAAAAGAATAACGTAAAATAGGAGCTTTGCATCTAGGACAACAATTTTTAATAGGTTTGAGATTCTTTTGCCAACCCAGTAAAAGCTATTTACCTTTCTCTGTAAAAAGACATAGGTGCATAACTATAAGAGCATGCACACAATTGAAAGAATTCATAGACTGTAGAAGCGCTAAATGCACAGAAAGTTTTATAATTAATTTTTAATCTTATCACTTAACATCAAAACTTCTCAGTGTTGACAAGATATGAAAGAATTTAGACAAAAAGCACATGTTGGATAATATTTATTTTACATTTTGTCAGGATGAGAGTAAAATACAACCTCATTTGAAATTTAATAAAATATTCTTTCACTTCAGAAATTAAAAGGCCAAAATGACATCCAGAAAAGTATTTTTCAGTGTTTTCATCTGTGAAAGATGCTCTACAAAATAAAAATACACAAATAAATAACATTAGACCCAGAATACAGGCATATATATAAATCTATGCATTGCTTGAATCATTTAATCTATAATATTAGAGAATAGGATTTGTAAAGGATATCATTCAGACAAGTAAGTGTGTATGTGTGATATGCCATATATATGTCAATTTATGATGTAAGAAACTAAAAAATTTCTAGGTGAAATCAGATATGGATATCGGCTGATAAAGAGAGAAAAGATCATTAAGGACTAATATAATCTGTTAGTGGTATCAAACGTGCTTAACTATATGTCTAGAGGATTCCTTTGCCAAATTGAATGGTAAATTCTCAGTCCTCAATTTACTCAAACTACTAGCAAGATTGACACAGCCCAGTCCTCTTGTCTTCTTGATTTTATTTGGCTTCCATGGCACCATTCTCTCTTGGTTCTTCACTGAACTCCCTGAATGCTCATTTCTAGGCCTCTTTGCAGGCTTTTCCTCATCTTCTTAACTTTTAGACATTAATATGTCACAGCATTAAGTCTTCACATCCCTTTCTTTCCAAGCTAGACTCATTTTCTAAATATGGTCCTCATACTCCCAGCATCAACGTCACTTGAGAACTTGTTAGAAATTCAGATTTCTCAGATCCACCCAAAATTTACAGACTCAGAATCTGAGGTGGGGGCTCAGGAATCTATGTTTAACAATCTCCCCAAGTGATTCTTATACACGCTGAAATTTGAGAAGCCCTGCCCTAGGTAATAGCATCCAGACTTACTGTTCTAAACAATTTATAGGCTGGTGACTGCAACATTTAATATCTTCAGTCCCATCTCCTCCTTTGATGTCTTCAGATTAGAATACTTAACTGTCTAATTAAAATTATAATTAGGATGACCTACAGGCTTCTGAAAATTAACATGTCCAAAATTAATTCCTGAACTCCTTCCTCACCCTCTCAAACAGCTCCTCTCACAGTCCTCTTTAGTCAAATTTATTTGTCTTCTTCCCCTCGCTCAAGCTAAAACTTTTGGATCTATTGTTGACTTTTCTCTTTCTCCCATACCCCAAGGAAAATCTATCAGCCAGTCTTCTGAAGAATACTTTCAACAGAGATCTTACCCTTTAAACCACTACCACAGTCTCCAATCTGTGAAAGACTAAATGCACGGGACAATTAAGGAGATGATTTAAGTAAAGCTAATGCAGTAAGGACAATGATCATTAGTGAGGAATATCTCAAAGAAAAGGAAGGGTGTTGGGATTGTATAGAGGCAGTTGATAATGGAGTCTTTGTTGAGTGTATGAGAGTCCCGAGGAAGGCTCATGCAAGGGCGGGGGCTTAGCCTTTGCTGTTATCCATTTTCCAGAACACAAACAAATGAGAGGTTTCTTAACTACTGCTACTTTCTAGGAGCACAAGTGTCGGATAAAATTCAACATTTTCACATCCATCATCATCTCCTACCAAGTTATTGTAGTAGCATTCATACTGACTCTGTACTTCATTCTTGCTCCCCATCTTGTCTGTTATATACACAGAAGTTGGAGTGATTAGTGATTATTTGAAAACATAAGCAAATCACATCACTCCTCTTTTCCCAATCCTCTGATGGCTTTCAAAGTCCCATAGCAAAGAATCCCAAATTCTCACCATGGCCTAAAAGATCACCATTGCTAATCTGACCTGAGATGGCCTCCTAGTACTCTTCCTTTCAGCCACTTTGCTTCATCATCCCATATTCTTCAATTTTTCTTAAGCTCTCCAGACACTTTACAATGCAGGATCTTTGCCTTTCATGTTCTTACTTCCTGGGATGCTCTTGATCTTGTGATCATCCACTTATTTTCTTCAGGTCTCTGCTCACACATCTTATTACCAGACAGGTCTTCTCTAACTGCCTTGTATAGAAGAGCATCGCTTTGGCCTCCCCTCCCTGTGCTGTCTACTTTCTTTCTCTATCTTCCTCTTCTTCAAGTTCTCATCACCCTCTGACATATGTATGCCAATTTAGGGGGGAGTGGTCTGTTTACTTCCCTTCCTCCTCGACTTGAATGTAAATTCCATGAAGGCAGAGACTTTTATTTGTTCATTACTTATCTCTAGAAACTTGAATAGTGGTGAGCACATAATAAAAAACTTGAAAATTACTTATTAAATGAAGGAAGAATAGCCCATGACAATTCACTAGGAAATTATGTCAAGGCAAAAAAACAAACAAACAAACAAAAAACTATGGTAAAGCAAATCTTAGGAAAATATGTGTAGAAGTGGCAGGAAAAACTAAAAAGCAATTCTATGTTCATAAATATGTATATACAACTAAATGGACTATGTGTAATTTAAAACATGTTTGAAACTTTAAAATATTAATGAAAATATAATTTACCTTTAATCTAAGCCTGTATCATTAGCTTTTCATAGTCTTTGGTTCTTGATTCATATATAGCAAAGGGAAAATAACAAATAGCACTGAAGAGAAATGAGAAGCAAGAGAATAAAAAAATAAATGTACACGCTTACACATGGAGAAAGTAAAAATATTTCAGTGTCCATAACAAAACAAGAAATAATTGTTGAGTGCCTACTATCTGCTGATAAGGATTTTAGGCTGGTTACTTTTAAAACTGCACATGAGAAGCAGGCTCTGAGGACTGGAATTTTGCTTGCCCTTTTGAGAGACATTTGCATTTGTGAAGGAAGGGGGGATGACCTTGTAGGGACCTGAAATTGGCCACCGCAGGATATGTCTCTTTGGCATCGGGATTATTTGGGGCTGATTGCTTTTGATAACAGGGACAGGGAAGGAGGCTCTGGGGAATGGAACTTGCCCTTGTTGGGACACATTTACATTGGTAAGGTAAATCTCTATCTGTAAAAGGTGCCTCCCTCTCTGTACCAGGAAGAAGAAGAGAGATGACCTTATCCCTAGAAACTCTTAATGGGGAAGGCAAGAACTTAAGTTGGTTGCTGTCTGGCAATCTCATGTAACTGATTTAGGGTGGTGGCTTCTGACCTTTACTTAATCCGATTTGATTCTTGTCTAAAAGTCATGGGATCACCCAACAACCAGACCCCACCTGCACTGATACCATTTTAACTTTTTTCATGTTCTTTCCTTTGTTTTGTAGAGAAATGACTCATATACCCATGCTTTATAAAATTAGCCCTAACCCTCAACTCAGGGCAGCAGCAGGAGCTCTGACTGCCCATGGGTCCTGTCCCCACGCACCAGCTCTGCCTGCTCATGGGCCCTGTCCCCATGCCAGTGGGGGCAGCAGAAGTGGCGGCAGCAGAAACTCTGCCCATGGGCCCTGTCCCCATGCTATTCCATACTATTCTCTAAATAAAAGAGCACTACTGCCAGATCTTGAGAGTCCAAGAAATCTTTCTTTCAACTTCTCAGCTCACTGACCCGGCATCATCTGCCAGTTCCTTCCTTCCAAGAGATTAAAGTCCATTGGGGTTGGAGAGTATAAAGAAGAACTAGAAAACATGAAAAGTAACTATCCTAAGTTAAATCTGAAATTCATGGTCTCTATATATATAGAAAGAGGAACAAACAGCCCAGCTTAATGAAATTATTTTAAGTTTCCAGGCTGAAATAAATTGCATGCCAAAGTACTGAAACATATATCTGGTACAATGTCTTACACATAGCAGAGGATTAATTTATTAAATTTTGATAAATTTTAGGTAAATACATTAGTTTTCAGTCATGTTTGAAGAAGCATAGAGAATATAAGATTTATCAAGAGACTGAAAAAAATCTAAACTGCCTTATTAAATAGAATGATTATCAACATTTAAAAACAGTTATTACTAGGAATAAGCAGATTTTCATTTATAATAACAGTCTCAATAAGCCACTTTTTCTTTGTAGTTGTTAAATTGATAGCCTGGGGAGCACTGTTATACACACACAAACACACACACACACACACACACACACACACACTTATTCATAATTAACCCCTTTATGCTAATGCTACCTCTTGCATCTTATTACTCTTTACACCTCGAGTAACCTAGAGAAGTGGGAAAGAATCTCCAGTCATGTTCACTATACTACACCATAGAAACTTGAATCATGTCAATTGTAAAAATAATATATATAAAGTCCAGCAAGATAGTGGATGGACTCTATACCCAAAGAGTATTGATTCAGTATCAGCATGGCTTAGTCTTAGAAGATATACCACTGTATTTTCTATTTACCTATTTTTTATTTAACAACTTTATTAAGAATTTAATGTAAATTTAGCTTCGAACAAAAACATAACTAAAATTAATATACAGTAACACTTAGCAATCATGCTGATGACAAAAAGCTAGCAAATACTTGCTAGTATGATAAGGTAGCTTCAAGTTTTAAGTGAACATCAGCACACTAGACATAGTCTGAAACTAAAGACATCAATTTTTATATAAAACACAAATTATGGTTTAGAACTACATATTTGAGTTACAATTCTGGTGCAAAAGTCCAGCATGTTTCAGGATAGTACTAGATGAAATAGCTAAAGCCTCAAAGCACGTTAGTCTTTTTTTTGAGTCTTTACATCTCCTTTGAAATATAGCACAGTATTATGTACAGAACAGGTATTCCTTAAATATTAGCTGTTCTTCATTCAAAATGAATGTTATATTAACAGATTTATTACAGATTTATAACCCAGATCAAAGAACATAAGTGTCTGCTAATATCCAGGATGAGTAGATACCTGGACGCCACATTTAATAATGATAATAAACTGCAGTGTGTGCAGAAAAACGAGTGCCAACATTATGAAGAGTGTGAAAACCACGTACTTTGAAAGATCCTAGAAGGAAGTAGGAACTTTTAGACTGGAAATAGATTTTGTAGATAGACTGGTACAGGCATTCTCAAAACAACAACAGCAGCAACAAACCGGTCCTGTAGAAGAGAGATTAGATTTATTCTGTGTACTTACGAATGGAAAATTAAGGCCATGTTTAATTTCTGATCATTAGAATGGCCCTCAACAGAATTGTCTACTTTTCACGGAGGAAGTGTCACATCACTGGAAAAATTCAAAAGCAGGCACAATTATTTTCTGTCATTGTAGAGAGGCTATTGCATTAAGTCGGAGATTGTGCTAGGTGACCTCTCAAGTTATTTTCAATTCTATTGTTTTATAATTGTGTTATTGTAATTTGTTGAGGAGCTGGAGTACTAAGACACTGAGGAAAGAGACTCCTGAAGCTGTTTTGATCTTAGCAGCTTCTGCAATCTAGGACTTTTAATCTTGGTGTTCTCACCTGCAATAGGATAACCCCTTTATTCTAATTCACCACTTATCTTTTATTACCTGTAAGACCCTGAAGAACCCAGAAAAGCGGGAAGGAATGTCTCAACACACATTCTTGGGAACAGATCATAGAAACTTGAATCGTGTCAATGCTACAATAATAAAAATTCTGCTAATAATACATATGCAGCACATTTAAATTTTTAACATGCATTTACTTTAAAAAATATATATATAGCAGTGGTAATACTCTATTGTAGAGTACAAACTTCACATATTAATTGTTCCTGGATTCATTTTTACCTTTTTTCTTTGCATAATGAACTATAATATATGCTCTCAGAGGGCCTAAAGTCCTCCCACACTTTCTTTGATGAGAATAGATGAGAAAAACTCCTAATTTGCTTTGAAGTTAATTTTTGTTTCACCCCTAGATTCTAAAGCAAACTGCTAAGATATTTTGAAGATTTTCCAGGTTATGCTATGAATATTTTACAAAGTAACAATTGAAAGTTGAAAATTAAAACATTTTAGAAGGAAAACGATCAGCAGTTTGACTTCTGTGACACTGTTTAGAATCACAATTGGCAGTTTTAAACATGCTTAATATAAGTATTGATCTTTGCAAACAATAATGACTTAAAGATTACTTATTTTCTACTCCATGAAATATATTTACATATTAACTAAATTTCTAGAATAGGTGTTTCTAATACAGTTCTCATTCATTCATTTACTCAATTTCTTTTGAGTGTCTGCTCTAAGCCAGTCATTGCTTTGGCATTAGAGCTAAAAGTATGAACAATATATAAGAAATAATAGAGATGAAAAGATCCAAATGTAAAAAAAGAAAAGCATAGAATATATGATGAATCCACGAAGGTCAGTTTGGTTGGAGCGTAGAATGCAGATTAGAGGCAGGTGTTAGAAATGAGACTGGTGCAGTGAGCACGGACAAGATATGTGAAACATAGCAGGCTACGAAGTTTAGAGATGAAAGGGTTTTAGTCAATAGTGTAATATGATTTTCATGTTAGAAAGATCTCTGTATAAAATAAATCAAAATTGGAAACTTTCATGTGCTTTGAGATAACAAATTTGATTATCTCAACTCTATGAAAGAGGAAGTGTAGAGAACGGAGGGAAAGAATACATTGATGCGGGGGCTAGTGGGGTGGTCAGCACTGAAACCAGAGAAAAATTAAGAGGTCAGAGTGGAAATCTAGGGCAAAGATGGTGGTGTCCTGTGTAGGGGTGGAAAAGCTTCCCCTTCTTCCTTTCTAGGTTCTTTGGCTGGTCTAATAATTAAATTGATATAAGACAGATTAATAGGAGAAAAACAAATTTAATTTTATATGTAAAAAGTCCTATAAAAAATATGAGACTCCAAAGCAGTCAGGCAATTGAGGCTTATATACCATCCTGAGCTAAGGAGAATGGGGCAGGGATATGGGGCTTCGAAGGGGAGGAAGACAAATCCCAGGAAGATGAGAAGAGCAAATGTTTGGTGAACAAATAGTTGCCATGCCACACAGATAAGTCTTTCTGATATAAAAAGTTATCTCTGGTGATAGCTCTCTTTCTGGTACAGGCCCCCTATCTAAATTCTGTTAGACAGTTAAAGGAGAGTAAAAGCTTTTCCCGAGTCTGTTGGGTCTTAAGTGCCTTCAAAGTGGCACACTTTGGGGTGGTGTATTCTGCTCCCCTCTCCTAGCTCAGGGAATTGAAAGAGCTAGTGGAGATAAGTGAATAATTTAGAACAGCACAACTCAACGGAAATATAGTGTGAGTTGTTTAGGTAATTTTGCATCTTCTTTTAGCTGCATTAAAAAAGGAAAAAGGAACAAGTGAAATTAATTTTAATAATGACATTATATTTAACAAAATATAATCATTTCACAAATAATATAAAACAATTCTCAAGGAGATACTTTATATACATTTTCGTTACTAAGTATCTGAAACTCACATCTCAATTCAGACGCTAAATTTTTATCATAAATACTTCATCAATACTTGGATTTCATAAAACTAACAGTTGATAAGTATATTCACAGAGCCTGGTTCTTCAAAATGTAGTTAAAACTTTTCCAGTAAATGAAATGAGTACTGTGATGTGATTTGTAACAAATACATGTTTGGTCTTCCACCCTGTTTCTGACACAGAGCTCCTAAAACCCTTGGAATTTCCTAAGTGATGAGAACAGCAAAATGTCTATTGTTATGTTAATGAGGTGACTTTTGCACCACTCCTAAGGATAAGCCTTGCTGCCAGGAGAATCAACCATGTGATGAGAGGGTTGGAACTTCCAGTTCCTTCTCCCTCATCTCCAAGGAGGAGGGGAGGTGAATGAGGGACTGGAGGTTGAATGGATTGCCAGTGGCCAATGATTTAATCAGTCATGCCCATGTAATGAAGCCTCCAAAAAACCAGAAAAGGACAGAGTTTGGAAAACTTCCAGGTTGGTGAACATGTGGAGATTTGGGGAGAGTAACAGGCTCAGAGAGCATGGAAGTTCCATGCCTTTTCCCCACACCTTGCTCTATGCATCTCTTCATCTGGCTGTTCCTGAGTTATATCCTTTCACAATAAACTGGTACATAATCTAACAAGTAAATGTTTTCCTGAGTTCTGTGGGCCATTCTAGCAAATTAATCAAACCCCAGGAAGAGGTGGTGGGAACCTCCAATCTATAGCTGGTTGGTCAGAATCACAGGTGACAATCTGGACTTGTGACTGACATCCAAAGTGGGGGTGAGGGGGGACGGCATGAAATCTTGTAGGACTCAGCTCTTAATCTGTGGGATTTGATGCTATTATCTCCAGGTAGATAGTGTCAGAATTGAGTTGAATTGTAGGACACTCAACTGGTGTTGGAGAATTGTTGGTGTAGTGGGGAAATCCCATATACACACATTGGAATTGAGTCACCAGACCTTTAAGTATCAATTTAAACATTTAAATTTAAATTAAGAAAAAATATATAAAATCTACAATTTATTCTTCAGTTTGCACCAGCCTCATTTTAAGTGCTCAATAGCCACAAGTAGCTATTGGCTACTGTATAGTATAACGAAGATTTAGAAGATACATAGAAAGGAAAACACTTGGTGTAGGATTGGATATGGTGGAAAGGGAAATGGAACAGGACAGTGTTGAAGCCAGGTTTTCTGGCTAGGGCAGTTTAGTGGATGGTAGAATCTTTCAGTGAGATGAGAAATGCAGCAGAAGGAGCATTTGGGTAAGGTTAAGGGAGACCAGAATACTAATAAATCAAATAGTGAACATAATTGTGAAATAGGAATTTTCCAGTGTGTACGCTTTTAATTTCAACTCAAATTATAGTAGAGCGCATTCAAACATTCTAGCACATTTTTGAAAACTTGGAATCAGTAATCTATTGTTTTTACAGTTGTCATTGCACTGCTCCATTCTAAGATTAACAACTTCCAGGTACTACTACATTTAAAAAATGTGAAATTCATGATTTTTCCTTTTGTTGGCTTCCCATCTGTTGAATCATTAGTCCTTTATGTTCCTCATTCTAGAATATTTTCTCCCAGTTGTTTTCCATAGAGCTTTACTTAATAAGAATAACAGTTTATGATTCTAAATCCTCAAGGGTATTCAGAGGATGAACGCGTAGTCGTGTGGTTACAGATCTGTTGTGTCTTTCATAAAAAATTTATGGGCATTCCCCTACTTTTAAGGGTAGACTTACCAAAATGAACATACTACCAAATCAGCCAACTTAATTTCTAGGAAGATAAGAAAAGTAGGTTAAGCAGTTCATGCATCAATTTTTATGAGGGGTTTAGATTTCACTAACTGTAATCACTTTTAATTAAGACAATTTTAAAAAGGCAAGGAAAATTAATATTCATTGATAATTGTATATGAAAACACTTAAAAAACTAAAAAAATAACAGTAAATTCTTGCAACAGATGTATATAATATGACTCTCATTTCCTACAGAAGACACAGGGTTGGATTAAGAGATAGAACTCAGGTCTACATGACATTAACTTTTACTCAGTATTTTTTGATTGTTTTTAAGTTGGTTGATTTTTCTTAATAAGCTTTTAATTTTACAATGGCTTTAGATTTGCAGGAAAATTTCACAGATAATACAGAGTTCTCCTGTACATTGGTACACATACTATCTTAGTGTAGTATAGTTGTCATAGTTAATGAAGCAATATTTATACATTATTATTAACTAAAGTTCATGCTTTATTTAGGTTTCCTTAGTTTTGACTTAATGTCCTTTTTCTGTTCCAGAATCCCATCCAGGTTACCACATTACATTTAATTATCGTCAAAGAAAAACCTGAGCCAGGCAGTAGTTAAAAATGGTAAAAACTGATTTTATTCATCAACTATTGCCATAGGGGAAAAGAGACCTCAGTATAGAACTGGGCCCAATTCTGAATAAAGCATGGCAAGTGGGGATTTATAGCCAAGGAGCAAGGTGGAAGTCAGTGCATGGAAAATGCCTGAAAGGAAAAATCAGGAGCGAGGGTAAATTCTGGTTAAAGGGACTTCACAGGATTCTTGCTAAGGGCAGGCCAGGGCGATCAGAGGTCATCTGGGGGTTGGTGGAGGGTGAAGAATTTATTCAGATACTGAGGGTGATCAGATATTGAGGGTAGGTGTTACCTCTAACTGACTTGGCAAGATTCTTGTTATGACTGGGCAATGCAGGGCTGACAAGGACAGATGCCAAGATGGACAGCTGGAGGCTTAGAGGAGCCTGACTCCCGGCAGGTCAAGGAGAGTGCCATGTCATCATCATGTGCCCTTAGGCTATTCTTGATTATGACAGTTTCTCAGACTTCCTTGTTTTTGATGACTTTGACAGTTTCGAGGAATAGTAATCAGGCATTTTGTAGAACGTCCCTCAATTTGGGTTGTTCTGATGTGTTTCTCATGATTAGACTTGGGTTATGTGTTTTTGGAAAGTGTTATTTTCACCACAACACTTCAAGGGTGCATGCTATACACGTGACTTATGGTCAATGTCGACCTAGGCAGTGTTTGTCAAGTTTCTCCACTGTAAAGTTATGTTTTTTGTCCTTTCCATACTGTAATCTTTGAAAGGAAGTCACTACGCACAGGCCACAATTCAATAGTGAGGATTAAGGTTCTATCTTTTTTAGGGTAGAGTATCTACATAAATTATGTGACATTCTTCTGCATGGGAGATTTGTTTATTTCCATTATTTATTTATTTACTCAACCACTTAATTATTAGTAGTATAGTCTCATGAACATTTATTTCATACTTGGGATTTTAATCTAATATTGCTTATTTTTTTGCTCAAATTGTTCCAGCTTTGGCCACTGGGAGCTGTTTTAGTTGATTCCTACGTCCCTTTTACAGGCCCCAATCATAGCATGTGTGCGTGTGTATGTGTGTGTGTCTGTGTATGCACACACACGTGTGTGCGTGTGTGTATATGTTTAGCACTTCCTTACTTTCTGGTGCAATAAGGTGCTCTAGGCTCATCTTGTTTCCTGCCCTAAACCTAGACTCAACAATTTCTACAAAGAGTCCTCTTTCCTATTATTGAAGAATGGTGTTAAAAAGATACATCTGTGTTCTAGATGTGCTTGGTACTACTGGAGTGTTATACCTCTAGGCCCTCTTAGTTATAGAGCAAAGGAATATATGTGTGTATGTGAACCAGTGTGTGTACACATTTTCATAAATATTACTATGCGCAATAAAAATTTCTGTCTATGTTAAGCAAAACATGAATTCATACTCATATGTCCAACTCTAATCCATTACCACGTGGATCATTCTGGCCTGTTCCCTTTGCTCATTTCCCACTCCAACAATGATGAATCTGCTCCCACTATCTGCCATCCATTTACTTATTTTTTAAATTCCAGTATACTTGCATAGTAATTTCAGAATTGTTAAGCTATATCCCCATGGGACACAAGTTTATCAATTTCCAAAATTATTTTGGATTAAAGACAAATATAAGACCTGAAGCCATAAAACTCCTAGAAGAAAGCATAGGCAGTAAGCAACTTGACACAGATATTGGTGATGATTTTTTGAATCTGACACCATAAGCAAAGGCAACAAAAGCAAAAATAAATAAGTGGGACTTCAACAAACTAAAAAGCTTCTGTACAGCAAAGGAAACTACCAACAGAATGAAAAGGTAACCTACCAAATGGGAGAAAATATTTGCGAATTGTATATCTGATAAAGGGTTAATATCCAAAAAATATAAAGAACACATATAGCACAATAGCAAAAAAACAAACAATCCGATTAAAAAATGGGCAGAAAATCTGAATAGACATTTTTCTAAAGAAGACACACAGATGGCCAAACAGCACATGAAAAAATGTTCTACGTCATTAATCATCAGGGAAATGCAAATCAAAACCACAATGAGATATCATACCAAACCTGTTAGAATGGCTATTATCAAACAGACTAGAAATAAGTGTTGGTGAGGATGTGGAGAAAAGGGAACCCTTCTGCACGGTTGGTACGAATGAAAATTGGTATAGCCACTATGGAAAACAGTATGGAGGTTCCTACAAAAATTAAAAATAGAACTACTATGTGATCCAGCAATTCCACTTCTGGATATTTACTCAAAGCAAATGAAAACACTAACTCAAAAATATGTAGGCACCTCCATGCTTATTGCAGTGTTATTTACAATAGCCAAGATATGGAAACAACCTAAGTGTCTATTGATAGATGAATGGATAAAGAAATTGTGGTATATATATATATATATATATATATATATATATATATACACACACAGACACAATGGAATATTATTCAACCACAAAAAAGGATGAAATGCTGCCATTTACAATGACATGGATGGACCTTGAGGGAATTATGTTAAGTGAAATTAGTCAGAGGAAGACAAATGCTGTATGATCTCACTTATATGTGGAATCTAAAAAAATAAGTAAAAACAAGTTCATGGATACAGAGAACAGATTGGTGGTTGCCAGAGGCAAGAGGTGGGAGAAATGAGTGAACTGTTCTTTCTTTGTTAGTTTTTTATGTTTAAATAAATTTTTTTTAAAAATTCCAAAATTATTTTGGCCATTGTAAAAAGTGTGTATTGGTATCTTATTGTTTTAATTTGCATTTCCCTGATGACATATGATGTGGAGCATCTTTTCATATGTTTCTTTACCAGCTGTATATCTTCTTTGGTGAGGTGTCTGTTAAGGTCTTTGGGTCATTTTTTAACTAGGTTATTTATTTTATTATTACTGAGTAGTTCTTTGTATATTTTGGATAAAATTCCTTTATCAGATGTGTCTTTTGCAAATATTTTCTCCCAGTCTGTGGCTTGTCTTCTCTTTATCTTGAAATTGTCTTTCGCAGAGCAGGAGTTTTTAATTTTAATAAAGTCTAGTTTATCTATTATTTCTTTCATGGATTGTGCTTTTGGTAATATTGTATCATAAAGTCATCTCAATACTCAAGGTCATCTGTGTATTTTCCTATGTTATCTTCTGGGAGTTTTAAAGTTTTACATTTTACATTTAGATCTATGGTCCATTTTGAGTTGATTTTTGTGAAGGGTGTAAGGTCTGTGTTTAAATTCATTTTTTTGCGTGTGGATGTTCAGCTGTTCCAGTCTACTCATCTTGCTTACATTATTTCTAAAGAAATGTTTAATATAATTCTCCTCCTTACTCCTCTATAGGTATTTTCACCTCCGACTTTTTCAAGATTTCTTACATTAGTCTAAACTCTGCCTCTAGCCGCATCAAAATTACTTTTCTATGTTCCTACCCGTTGATGTCTCCAGTGGTTTCAGTTCCAGCTAAACAGATCTTGGCTGTGTCCCCCTGGATGCATCTGTCTCTCCAGATGAATGAATGGTGAATGAATGAATGATGAATTTTGCTGACCCTAATTCATGAACAAACATGAGCACAATTGCTAATAATTTGCTGCTTCTTCATATTCTATATTTTCCAAATAACTTCCAACGTTTCCTCAGTGTTGATGACTTCCACGCCAATGAGGGGTGCCTCCCTACCCCTTCTTCCCACTAAATGTGGCTGTATACACTCTGGGAATAAGTTACAATTTTGATTTCGCTGTTTATGTAAAGCACCCTTTGGAAAGAGCTGAATGAACTAACATACTTATTCCAATTACTTCTTAGTTTGGATATCCCAAGCAGCTGCCTAACTGACTTACCTTGTTCTCAGTTGATGCTCAACAAATCTATTTAGAATCCAAATTAATAAGCTAGTCAAAATTAAATTTCCTTATGAGATAATTGGAGCAAGGTTATTTCTTTCTTTTAATCATTGAGGTTGACTGACATTTCATTTTATTCTATTTCAGTGTTTTGGATGTATGTAGTAGGCATGTTTCACTGACGATATACACTGGCTTTAGAAATGCATGACCTCTCAGTTGTACAGACGGAGCATTAATTTTCTACCCCAGATTTTAAAATAACAAAAATTATTTGCCCTCAAATCACCATTTGAATTTCAGATTTTAAAATAAATTGAAACTGCTATTTTTAATCTATTGAATTCCTTTCATAAAGGTGTTACATGACAATGAATGACAGAGGACAAGCAGACATCAACATAGTTTTTCATGTAGCCCATATTCTACTAACATTAAACTTACTTTGGTAAAACCAAAAGCAGAAGACCTGCTTTCACTTTCAATAGAGTAGCTTTTTATTATCTATTTAAATACATAGGCATCATTAAAATTAAGCAACAGATGGGTAGTCTATGGAAACATTTTAAGCTCTGGGACCCAGTAAGTCACCCAAGTGCTAGGTTATTGGTAAGTAAATTGTGTCAAGAAAGTTAAATCCAACTTGCAGTTGAACACCAAATGGCTCTTTATTTATAGTTTTACCTGCCTGTTCTGCTACAACTAACAGGAAGGGTAGAACTTCTGCTCTTCTCTTTGGTAGTCATGCAAAATCAATTTGCATTTTAATTTTGAAGTATTTGCAGTTGCGTAAGTTGGAATTTAAGTACACATGATAAACGAATGTTCCAGAAAAAGAGGATGAGAACTATTTTCTGAGAAAATATTGAAAGCGAGGCTTGAAAGATTATGTGTCCAGATAACTTCATTTTTACAGGAGAAAGAACATAGCAATAGGGAGGTGATAATGGCTGACCTACATTTACTCAATTAAACATAGCACTCTGATACCCAGGTGTGCTGAATCCTTATGTAATTTTCCCACTATATCTCATCACCTCCTCATATAAAGACAAATTTTAGGTCAAATCTACCTTGAATCAGAATAACTTAAAAACTGTCAACTACCTAGTATTTATGTTAAATGATTCCAATGCAAATATAGAGGGCTATTCTGGAGGCCAATTTCTTTTACAAGACTCTCCTACAGTTAACAAAGGATTGTTAACTCCTTTTGCTATTTCCTATGTTTGATACTAAGCATTTTTCTAAATAATGAATATCTATAATGAAAATTGCATATGCACAGCTTGCACAGTGACATGAAGTTGATTAAAATTTCAAAACTTTTCAAGGTAAGTGAAACAAGAGGTAGTTACCTACAATCCTTAGAATTAACTCAGTCTGGACTTTCAAGACATTCTCCAACTTACTTGGCACCAGTCAAGGGAAAAAAAGCACAGAATTTGAAATGATGAACCGTGTTGAATGCATCTTCAATTATTTTCTCTTCTTTAACCACGCTACCTTGTCTCCTCCCTAATTATAATCTTTCAAGTTATACCATAGGACCATCAACTAAAATCTGTAGAGAATGATGCCTTTTTAACAAAAAATAGAAACAGAATCTGGATCTGTGGACTGCCACAGTATCTGATTTTTTATTTTAATTGGTCACTCTGTTACTTCCGTCTTTGTATGATAAACATCAATCCAACTGAGAATTACTTCTCCAATCATCCAAATCTTCCAAAAACTTTGCATAGTGCAGAGGGAGATAGGTTATCTCATCACTTCCTAATTCTCGACACAAACCCTGACATTTATCTTATGCTCCATCGATATTAAATGTGCTCTAATACCTAGTATAGAGACCAGCGTTGTAGTCCTTACTCTGACAATCACCATCTGTGTAATTAAACATACACCACTTAAATTATTTGAAGTTCAACTTTATTAGCTATAAACTGATCTTTCAAATATATTTAAAGCCTAATGCTTTAATATTCTATCAGCTTTCATTTCAATTTGTACTCACAGAGAAATTATTCCATTCATCACTAAAACTACATGCCACTTGCATCTTGACATTTCTGAAATTTGTGGTCAAGACTTTGTCTTTGATTAATGAAACTATCAAATATTGGCATTATTTATAGAGAAGAGAGGGCATTAACTGCAGAACGAGTCTTGTAGAAGTTACTGGAGGACAAATAATGTAGAAATATTTGAATTTTTTTTACCTTTGAGACATAGGGGATTATTCAAATTTTAACTAAATTTTTGACAACCACAAATATCTCTTCTGCAAATTCAGGAAATTCAATCATGGGTACCTAAAAAGAGAAGGAAAAGCATTCTTTTTCTGATTTTAATTGTTTAAATTTGGCCATGATGCATTTATTGTAATTTGGTTATATGATTTAGTGCCTCAAAATGAATGAAACATCTGGACTATACTTTCAACAAATAATGAGATCTCATTAAGATATAGAGGAGCAATTGAATTTTCATAAAATGTTCCCTTTTTGCTGCTTACTTGCTTTTTATTTATTTATTTAATATTTTGTTATTGTCTTTCTTTGCTTTTGTTTCAAGGGGCACACACTGGCTTTTGGTACTTCCACCTTAAAATTTTCTTAGCTACATTATACTAGTTATCACACTGCTTGATAATATTTACAAGACAATCAAAAGTTGATGAGAAGACAACACATTTTAATGTTAAACATGAGATTCTTATCAATTTTTATGCAACTGTGGTTACATGTGGATTTTAAACTGCCCGGGCCTTAATTTATTTATCTGCAAAATCGTACTAATAACATTACTACTGTTTCATCTATTGTGAGTATTAAATGATTTAAAATGTACAAATTTAGTAGTAAAATCTCAAAGTAGCCTCTATCATTATTATATTAAGAACAAAGCTGTGAATTATCATTTGATAATGCTTGAGGACTTTAAAAGCTGAATTATGGATAAAAAGTGACAAAACTACTTCAATAGAGTACTTTACAAATATTTTAAAGTACTATTCACCAGCATTTCTGATATTCTTGGGTCCTAAGCTTCTATGTTTGAGTATATCATCCTGTACTATGCATAGAATCCTAAAGAAAAGTAATGGCTTGTCCTAGGGAACAATAGTAAAGACTTCATTAGATAGAACATTGCTATGATCTGAATGTTTGTGTCCCTCCAAAAGCCATATGTTAAATCCTGACATATGGTATCCTAACATATATGGTATTAGGAGGGCCTTTTGAAGGTGATTAAATCATGAGGGAGGAGCCCCCATAAATGGGATTAGTGCTTTTACAAAAGAGATCACAAAGAGATCTCTTCCCCTTCTACCCAGTGAGGACACAAGAAGTCTGCAATCAGGAAGAGGGCCTTCACCTGACCAAGCTGGCACTCAGATCTTGAACTTCCATGATCCAGAAGCGTGAGAAATAAATTTCTGCTGTATAGAAGCCACCCTGTCTGTGATATTGTGTTATAACAGCCCACTTGAAGTAAGACTTTGTTTAATTTGGACTCTTAACATTCCCTGCTGGAGGCTAGGCAACTGTGCCCCTCCTCCAGGAAATTATGGATGTTAGGATAAATGAGTACAGATATCAATGGATCAGAAGTAAACCTTATTTCTCATCTAGTAAACAGCAAAATGATTCTGATTCTGCAAGGAGAAGAGCTCAGTTTCCATGTGGGGTAAAACAAGAAGAGTGGGAGGTGGTTGGGTGTCTCTGGCTTTATTTGTATTTAGGGGTTGGGGCTGGACCAAGGTTCACGAATAAGCCAACATTAGTGCCAAGAGAAGCAGTATTGGGACTTTCTTGTCTGCTTTCCCTGATGTGGGGCAAAAGGGAAAGTGGTAGCGGTGGGGCCTGAAAGCTGTGAGCAGTCAACATCAAAAATAGAGTCCAACTCTACTCTAAAACCTGCACCAAGAATGTTTTATCCTTTATTTAGAAAAAGAAAATGAGGAGGTAAATGGGTCCTAGGCAATGAGGAGTCGTGGAGAAGCAAACATTAACTGATATAGACCATAAGATGATTCTTCAGAAAGTGGCTCTGTAACAAACAAAGGAGACAGGGCTCTCCTTAAGGTTAACAAAAGAAATGTGAATGACAAAATATCTTCCACCTAGCCAATTGGCAAAGAAAAATTAGTCAAATGAATAAAAATACAAGATCCTATATTGTTAGTGGTGAGGGGAAAAGTAGCAACTTGATGGATAAAAATGTTGAGTTTTCTCTGGAATAGTAGTAACCAGTTAGAAATAAAAAGAAAAACATGAAATAAATAGCAGCATAAACTCAAATGTAAACTTAACAAAAGGTACATAGTCTATTGAAATTAACTAGAAAATCTTACTCCAGATGTGGGGGAGCAAAAATAAACCAGTGGACACATGGACAGACTGTCCATGTTTCTGGATGAGAAGATTCAAATAATAAAAATATAGACTATCTCAGAATTAACATAAACATATATGTATGTTTTAATAAAAATCTGCTAAAGCTGTGAAAACAACTCAAAATTTGGCAAAATCTATTAGAATTAAAGCACAAGTAAAGTAAAAGTAGTTTCTCACTTGGAATTTTACCATATGGAAATAAAATAACAGGTCTATGGTCAAGGCTATATAATAATGATTTCACTTTAGGAAAAAAGCTTGAAAGCAATATGAATATTTGTCAGAAGGATGAGTGGGTAAAGAGTGGTATACACGCGTCGGAATATTATGCAATTGTGTAAGTGAATGAGTTAGAGCCTTATCTGGGAGTTTGTGTACAATGTGCATTTCACTATAAAACATTGTTTCAAAGTATCATTTGTAACATGATTTTATATTTTTAGAAAACGAATAAGTGCAAAATGCATATATAATTATTATTGTTTGTGTGTATGAGAAAGATTGGACCTGAACTAACATCTATGCCAATCTTCCTCTATTTTATGTGGGATGCCACCAGAGTGCCTTGACCAGTGGTGCTAGGTCCGCACCGGGCATCTGA
Organism: Equus caballus; assembly: GCF_041296265.1. Taxonomy (NCBI): domain Eukaryota; kingdom Metazoa; phylum Chordata; class Mammalia; order Perissodactyla; family Equidae; genus Equus; species Equus caballus. The sequence continues at coordinate 62,267,384 of NC_091700.1, read as the reverse complement.
AGCCACAACCCCCAGGCCACAGAAGCAGAGTGCACGAACTTAACCACTGCGCCACCAGGCTGGCCCCTTTATAATTATTTTTTATAAACATGGAAAAATTATGAAATCATCCATACTAGGCTGCATGTTATTCAAAGGAAAAGGAAATAGTGAGAGGTAGGAAAAAATTTCTGTGTTTATCTCAGATTACTTAAATCAAAATTTATAGAGGGAAAAATACACATGTGTAGTGAAAAGTTCTAGAAAATAAACTCTAAACTTAGATATCTTAATGCCTCTGAGGAAAGGCATGATAGTGAGTGTTGGAGTAAGGAAAAATAAGTTAGAAAAACATTCAGATTTCATGTAACGTGCTTTGTATTGTTTAAAGTTTTATGGGAATGTAATTATATACTTTAAAAAACATGGCAAAATTTATAGGAAAAATTCACATTAATAAATAATCGTACAAATAGAAATTGAAAAGGGCAAAGAAAAATACACTGATATCAGATTTTTTTCAACTTTATTACGTTCGTGAAGAAGCTGTAAAATCTATAGTGAGCAGATTTATTCAAGGCTCCAGTGTTGATAGTCGTTTAAAGGTCTGCAAAGCCCCAAGATCTAATGGAACAGTGGTCAAATGGTTGAATAAACAGAAACTCTGCTATGTTGGAAGGAACACATAAAATTCCTGCAGGAAATAAAATTCTAACATGACCTATAAAGTGATATAGTAGGACTCTAATAGAAGTTTCTAAAAACTTAAAGATTAAAAACGTCCCTATGGTAATGACATGCAAAAAAAGAAAAAGACACCTTTGTTCTTTGCGTGTAATGAAACGGGAGCTCAGTGGAGATAGTGTGATATACTAATTTAATGTAAATTATCAATCTTGTCCTAGACCTTCAAATTTTTGAACCTCCAACTTATTTATATAATTGGTTAAATGTTATGTGGTTTATGATTTCTAAAATTTGCTAATATATATATATATATTTTATTTAAGTTTTTCTTTTCCTCATGTCTGTATCCTAAACTCAGATATGTGTTCTCATACTTCCCCTACTATTAACTTTAAGAAACCTTATAATTTAGCTAGTGCATTGAATAGAAATAGTTTCCATTATTTTAGTCTGAGCAGAATATCCACAGATCCTGATCATAAGATTACACAGCAAGTTGCTTTCCTTTGTAATAGCTGTCTACTTAACTATTGGCTTCTTTATTTGCTCTAAAAACCAAGGGAATAAACTTATCAAAATGGAAATGAGGATGGGAGTGTGACCATTTACATTAACCAATACAAATGTTGGTTTAACTACCCAAAGGAGTTAACTTCTAGCCTTTTTAAATATTCAGGTTATCGACAGTCAAACTTTCTTCATGATTATAAAAGTCGAATTTTTCCTCACTGAGAGCCCTTAAATCATTTCAAAATGTAATTGCCAAGATGGGGTTAAGCAAAAATCCTCTCTTGTAGTTACAGAAGAATAAACTAATTAATGTAAATGAAATAATTATAACGATTGGAAGCTGATGCTGGAGGGAGCAACACAGGCTAATCTATTTTGCATTTTTATAACAGTCCTATACTTTTTCACTAGAATTAAAACGAAGCCTATCACTTTTGTTTAACTACCCAAGCAGAATTAGGAAGACTGAAAGAATAAAGACTGAATTGGTGGTTTTTGTAAAAATAAATCATAGCAACTTACACAGCAGCCTCAGAATTACATTATAAACAGTATTCCAACTTTACCGTTCTTCCAAATTTTCTTCTGAAAAATATCAGATGTTATAGCATAATTTGTGCCTATTTTTGGCCTACGTACTTCTATCATCTTGTCAAGTAGGCAAGGTTTAGGAATTTGAATTGAGTAAAGACATTTTCAGTCTCTGGTTGCCGCGACTTTTCGTGAAATGTTGTTTCTTTCAATTTCCAATGACACTTTACAAGTCATTTGCCAAGCTTGCACATTTGAGGCAGTATCTCAGTACGTAAACTGCCGGTAATAATATTCTGTATTTATTTGTTATACATTTTTGCATAAGTAGTAGATTGTACCTCATATTAATTTTTGTGTTTAAAGATTTGGCAGATAACATAAAATGAATAGGGAGGCTTTCAGATATAGAACTGGGTATTTATCATAAATTCAGGAAAACTTTGAATATCGTGATGGTGACTTTGAGAGTTTTACTAACTTATAATACAATTATGATATTGCTCTTCAAGTTTTCTTTCTTTTAAGATATAACTTTGATGTGATTGGAAGTTAAAGATGTTCTCCCTTTGAAATTCAGGTTTACCTGGAAGAAATCAAACATCTTCCACATAGGCCTGTCTCCCATTACATTTGCCCCATTTCTGTATCATTTTTAGTTAGAAGTTATGCAGAAAATCACATATAATTAAAAAATAGTTAATAGTCATCTCTTTATGAAAAGTCATTTTTGTGTTATAGTAGTCATATGTAATTCAAATCTTGTCATTTGCTTAGAAATGAAATAATTGAAAATGTAGGTAATGGGAAGAATTTCTTATGAGTTCCCTTTACATATGTTAAATGGATATATTAGTCTAGTCCTGAAGAACTTTTAAATATCTTTATTTTAGAATCCAAAAAGGAAGAAGACAATTTTCAACTTATTTTTAAAGATCATACTTTTCCTTTGTCAAAGTGTAATTCAAAGGTCTGCGAAAACTGAATGTTCAGTGTTCTTTAAAATGATTGTACCAATGGCTATGTATTTAAAAATTAAGTAATAAATTATATAAGTGTATCCCAGTATTAAAAGGACTTACATGTCATCATAATTGAATCAAATCCACAAACTATTACTTTTTCATTTTACATTCTACAAAGTAACACAGATTTACATACATTGCCCATGGGTGTCTAACAATGTTAGTGTACATGTGGACTTGCACTAAAAGATCATATGCTTTATAACAAATTAATAATGTAATATTTTTTAAAACCTAAGCAAAAACGAAATAAGATTTTGCATAGTTTTTATTGTTTTTGACTAGATACAAAATATTTCAAAAATATTTTAGTTATATAATAAAAAGACAAAAGAAACACCCATGTATTGACCGCTTTTTTAAAAAAGCAAATGCTATTCTCTTGAAGTTCCCTTTGAGCTCATCCTATTCTCTTCTCACAGGAAATTTTCCTTTCAAACTCTTCATATAGCATCCCCTTGCGTTTCTGTATAGGCTTGGTATATATGTTTGCATCCCAAAATCATATGCTGTCTCATTTTGCTTACTTTAAAAAATTTATATAGGGGCTGGCCCCGTGGCCGAGTGGTTAAGTTCATGTGCTCTGCTTCGGCGGCCCAGGGTTTTACCAGTTTGGATCCTGGGCGCGGACATAGCCCTGCTCATCAGGCCGTGCTGAGGCAGCATCCCACATGCCACAACTAGAGGCACTCACAACTAGAGTATACAACTGTGTGCTGAGGGGCTTGGGAAGAAGAAAAAGGAGAAAAAAAAAAAAAGAAGATTGGCAACAGTTGGTAGCTCAGGTGCCAATCTTTAAAAAAAAAAATTATATAAATGCAATCAAGTCCTATATTTTTTCCACAACTTTCTTTTTTCCCTCAACTTTATAATTATGATATCCATCAACTGACATTGCATATAATTGAGATTAATTCATTTTTACCACTATTCTAGACTGTACTTGTAGAATAATGTGTTGTGGAATCAATTAATGTCCTGTAATTTATTTCGTTCTTCTGTTCATGGATATTGGGTTATTTCAATTGGTTTTCTTTTTTATCCATATTACTAGGGTACGTGTGCAAGACTTTCTCTAAGTTATATAACTAAGAGTGAAAATTGCATATATCATGTGGATAATGCCACCCCAGATAATGTCAACCCAATAGCTTTTTATTTATTTATCTATTCACTTTTATTTTTAAAGATTGGCCCTGACCTAACATCTGTTACCAATCTTTTGTTTTTCTTCTTCTTTTCCCCAAAGCCCCCCAGTACATAGTTGTAGATCCTTCTAGTTCTGCTGTGTGGGATGCCACTTCAGCATGGCTTGATGAGTGGTACTAGGTCTGTGCCCAGGATTCAAACTGGCAAAACCCTGGGCCGCCAGAGTGGAGCGTGTGAGCTTAACCACTGGGCCATGGGCCGGCCCCCCCATCACTTTTTTAAAGTGATTATACCTAGTTGTACAGCAAGCAGCCATTTATGGGTACTTCTATTGCTTCTCCTTTCACTGACACTTGATATTGTCAGCCTTTTATGTTTTACAGACTTGCAAATATAAATAGTTTCACATTATGAATTTATTTTGCATGTTCTTGATTATTAATACAAATGTAAATACAGATGACATATGTAAATTATGAAATTACAACTATAAACAATTCAGATTTCCTCTTTTCTGAAGTATGTCCTCATGTCTTTGGATCATTTCTTATAAAGTTTTTTGATTTATGTTTCTTGCATTTTTATTTCATTTTGTGTTTGTTTTACTTGTAGAATTTCTTTACATAGGCTAAACGCTGATTCTCTGCTACATATGTGTGTTACAAACATTGTTTGGCAATTTGTAGCTTATCTTTTCAATTTCTTTAATAAAAGCTATTGAGAGATTTTATATGTCTATCTAGATCAGTTTTAGTTGGAATTATATTGTTCTCGGAATTTATCTTTTCATAAAGATTTTAAAGTTTATTATCGAAAAGTTTACCTAATTTCCTGTAGGTATTATTTTAAATTTTGACAGCATTTAATTTCTATTTCCTTTTTCATTCTTTTTAATTTATTTGTTTGTGACTTCTCTCTTGGAATCTTAAGCAAGTCTCTGATCCTGTGCTTCCTGATTTCTCCAGGAGCTTTTTTCTCCCACTCATGGTGCTTTGTGTTCTAGCGCGCGTGCATGCATGTGTGTGTGTATGTGTGCATACTGAGTGTTTTCATAGGCTTTGGAACTAAATATGTGGGGCTGATCTGAAGCCCTATTGTGTCAAGTTCTTCCAGGGTTGATTCTCAACTGACTCTGATCTGCTCTTGGAGGCACCACCAGTCTGGTTGCATGACTTCAGAGTGCTCAAATAGGGTGAATCCAGGCTACAAAACCCTGGTATGACTACTTGTGTCCAGAGTTGTGGAGTGAACATATTATAAAATGTGGTAAACTTTACTGTGCTGATTAAATGATAAAATGTGTCTAAAGAGTCTTGGATTCTCTAAAATTTTGGCTATCAAAAGTCCTTAGCCAGAATTTATCCTTAGATGTTATTGAACTTTGCTAGAATACAGTTTAATTTGCTCTTGGCTCTGCACAGTTAAAATGAAGTGAGGAACCTGGCTATTACTAAGGTTACTTTTCTCACAAAATCTATTTTAAATAATAATTAATATTCACACAAAAATCACAAGCTATCCACACCGATACCTTAGCCAAATAACTTCATACTATCATATTGGCACAAAAGAGGGAGATGGAGAGAGGGGTTCCACTGGCTTATGTGATCCATGCCTAAAAGAAATTTTGTCTTGGCTCAGTGTGAAAGTCACTTCTCTTGTCACATAATGAGAAAAATATTGAAATCCTTCTTTTAATATGAGTGTGATAGATGGGAAAATATAAGCATTTTATGGCTTACAGAGCTGGATCTATGCCACAAATGGCATTACGTGTTATTATTATTTTCTATTTTATCTTATGCACTATTTCCATTCCTTTACTCTATTATCTCAAGCTTCTCTAGCCTTTGCTGCTGCTATTTTCCTTCGGACACCATACACAGAGACAATTTCAATGTAAAACGATGTTGAAAAGCATTCTGGAAAGATATTAGCATTCACTATGTCAGCACTTAATATGAGATTTTGAAGGTAATTTTTAACCTTTTCATCTTCTAAATTGTAGCTTGTCTTATTAAAAACACTTTCTCTCTTTCTTTTTTGCTCCACTAAAATTCTTGATTTTATTAAAAACAAGAAAATGTATCAAAGAATTCAGAGATCCTCATTCCATACATTCAGCAGGTGACAGGGAAATGTGATATTATCCCAAATGTTGACTGCTAGTGTTCATTTATTATGCAAAATGACCCAGATGATCAGTTTCTTGTTGAAAACTGTAAAAGGGGAAAAGGTTCAGAATGTCATAAAAGCAAAAAAAAAAGGTATTTTCATGAATTCATTGACCTTTCCATTAATATCATAACAGAGCATAATCATTAAGGCTTTTAAATTAGCAAGGTAGCTCAATACAGAGGGTCGGCTTGAGAAATCTCAAGGGTTTATGTTGCCAGAACAAGATCCTGACACTAAAAGTAAAAGGGTAAATGAGAATCACGCTTAGTGGTGACCTTTAGGTCCCAAGCTGCTTATCACATATCTTGTCTTTTTGCCGTACTGTTGCACTTTAGCTTATTAAAATTAATTGTGTTCTATTTTAGATGTTAAGAATTTTTAGTTCATAACCTTTGCTGTTGAGTGAACAGTAACATTTTTTTCTTTTTGTCATTCTTGATGTATGATGATAATAATTCCAATCATGTGATTTAAATAAATACATGAAGTAAAAGAGATCTTGTAATTTTACTTAGAAAATAAAAATTAAATAATAAGAATTTAAAAAGTCATGAAACAATTTCCAATAAGGAAGGAATTTTGGTGTAATAAACAGAGAATAAAATAGAGTTATACAACAAATATATTTCCTACAATGAGCATTTAAATGAATGTTTGTATACTGAACCAATTTTTTTCTATTGATATATACTATATACCCAGAGAAAAATCTCTACCCATTCTGACTGACAATATTATTAGGAATACTTTAATAGTTGATCTCTTGGTGTCTCTATCCACAAGCAAGTAGGTAGTCATTGGGAAGTATATTATAAAACCTCTAGTATAAATGAACAATGTGTTCCATCCTTTTATAAAAGGACGGATTAGCACTTAATTTATCTGTCTTGTCAGATGAACCTTTGTTATTTAACACATATATTTCTGTATGTCTAAAATCTTTATATTAAATAGGCTGATCAAGGGACTTTTTTTTTTTTTTTTTAAGGATTGGCACCTGGGCTAACAACTGTGGCCAATCTTTTTTTTTTTTTTTCTGCTTTATCTCCCCAAACCCCCCTGTACATAGTTGTATATCTTAGTTGCCAGTCCTTCTAGCTGTGGGATGTGGGACGCCGCCTCAACGTGGCCTGATGAGTGGTGCCATGTCCGGGCCCAGGATCCGAAACCTGGGCTGCCTCAGAGGAGCGCGCGAACTTAACCACTCGGCCACGGAGCCAGCCCAGAGACTTTTTTTAAGGCAAAATTTATCAATAATATACGCCAACTATTGGTCTGAGCTCTTTGACTCTCATATACTCTGTGTGTGTGTGTGTATACATATACAGTAAATACACACACAAACTACATGCTCTCCACATATGCTATGCATGGTTATTTAATCCTCTCCAAATCTATAAGAGTTAGGTATCAACTTTATTCTTACTTTACAAGTGAAGAAATTGGAACAAGAAGGGCTCGTCCCAAGGAGAAATGCTTACTTTGGGCTGGAGAGACGTATAATTTTTCTTCCAACTTAGCGCACTTTTGAGAGTGAAAGTGGGCTCATAATAGAAAAGTGAGTTCAGCAAGCATAATCAGAGACTGTTCTAGGAAAGCCAGATGCACGGCCACTTTACAATGAGTACATGGCGGAACTGGAACTGAAACCCAAATGTTCTGACAGCATAAGTGCGCTCTTAAACTCTACTCTACGCTGCCTCCAAACTGGTGTCATTAACTTATGAGTCATACTTTGTGTTCTGTTCTATCCAGCAGACACAAAATGTACTGGTTCCCAATGTCAGAGGAGAACTCCATCTACATGGAGGATAGCAAAGATCATCACTATGCCAACCACAAGAAGTAGAAGTCCAAACACTTCTGCCCACTGCATGTTGGTATCAGAGTCACCAAGAAAACATGTCACAGTCAAGAACTGGATGAAGCAATGCTTTACTTACATGGAGAAAAGACAGAGCAAGATTAACTTCATTAATGGTTGTCAACAGTCCCCGGGGCCAATGGGTCCCCTCCAATAGCCAATGCAGAGCAATTGGCCTACACACATCCCTCTCGTGACCCAGTAGAATGACCTCATCCCTTGCCCGTAGGGTCCAGATATAGTAGAGAAGTTGGACAGGTGCTAAATGATGCAAACGCCTAAGAGAACAAAAGTGTATGCACTGAGTCTGAAACCAAGAAAGATATTCCCATACTTAGAGATGAGCCCCTCACAGGTGGTGCGAGCTTTATATCTTTTGGTAAGGAAGTGTGCCAGGCCTAGGGCTTTAATTGGGCAAGCCTGCGGAGGGGTGACAGTCACAGGATGGCTGCTGTCACAAAATGTTCTGTTTTGTTTATATTTTTTTAACGTAAAGACTGACATTTATTGAGAGTATATGACTTGCCAGGACCTCCTCATTGCAGGGCCTGTACCTTTGAACAAGCAGACTGTGTCTTGATATAATTGAATTTACATTCTTTTAGAGAAAAGAGGCAAGTAAGAAAAAAAATAAATTAAGTAAAACCAAATGGAGAATATCATATTATGATCTAGAATAACACGGGTGTTTAATATTAGGATAGTCAGGGAAAACAACTCAAAATGTGACATGTAAGCTATGAAAAGTTAGTCTTTGACAAAGGAGCTAAAAACATACAATGGAGAAAAGAAAATATCCTCAATAAATAGTGTTGGTAAGACTGGACAGCTACATGCAAAAGAATGAAAGACCATTATCTTGTACCATACACAAAAATTAACTCTAATTGGATTAAAGATTTGAATGTAAGACCTGAAACCATAAAACTCCTAGAAGAAAATATAGGCAGTACACTCTTTGACATTGTTCTTAGCCACATCTTTTCGAATACCATGTCTACTCAGGAAAGGGAAACAAAAGAAAAAAGTTAACAAATGGGACTACATCAGACTAAAAACCTGCAAAGCAAGGGAAACCATGAAAATAACAGAAAGACAACACACCAACTGGGAAAAAATATTTGCAAATCACTTATCAGACAAGGGGTTGATCTCCAAAGTATATAAAGAACTCGCACAACTCAACAACAAAAAAATAAACAACCCGATCAAAAAATGGGCAGAGGATATGAACAGACATTTTTCCAAAGAAGATATACAGACGGCCAACAGACACATGAAATGATGCTCAACACTACTAATTATTAAGGAAATACAAATTAAAATTACAATGAAATATCACCTTACACCAGTCAGAATGGCTGTAATTACCAAGACAAAAAACAACAAATGTCGGAAAGGATGTGGAGAAAAGGGAACCTTCATACACTGCTGGTGGGAATGCAAACTGGTGCAGCCACTATGGAAAACAGCATAGAGATTTCTCAAAAAACTAAAAATAGAAATACCATACAACCCTTCTATCTCACCATTGGGTATTTATGCAAAGAACTTGAAATCAATGATCCAAAGAAATTTATGCACTCCCATGTTCATTGTAGCATTATTCACAATAGTCAAGATGTGGAAACAACTCAAGTGCCCATCTATAGATGAATGGATGAAGAAGATATAGTATGTATATACAATAGAATACCACTCAGCCATAAAAAAAGACAAAATTGTCCCATTTGCAACAACATGGATGGAACTTGAGGGAATGATGTTAAGCAAAATAAGCCAGACAGAGAAAGACGAATACTGCATGATTTCATTCATATGTGGAAGATAACAAATACATGGATAAAGAGAACAGATTAGTGGTTACCAGAGGAAAAGGGGGTTGAGGTTTGGACAAAAGGAATAAAGGGGCACATATGTATGGTGATGGATAAAAATTGGACTATTAGGGGACAGCACAATGAAGTGTATTCAGGAATTGATAAACAATAATGTACATCCCAAATTACACAATGTTATAAACCATTATAATCCCAATAAAATCACTTGGAAAAAAAAGAGAAAATATTTGTGTGTGTTTTGTTTGTTTCCTTTTGTAAAGATGGGAGAACTAATAAGTTTGTATGATAGCAAAAGAAGATCTAACAGACAGGAACAATTTGATGTAAGGAAAGAGGGGCAAATTTTTGGAACAATGTTTTAGAGTAGGGGAAGAGATGAGATTTGGTGCGAATGTTGAAAGCATGATTGGATTTATAGAGAGTAAAAAGTGGTGGGTAAATATTCTGGTATGTAGGTATATATGTTAGCGGGAGTTTGGGGGAAATTCTGCCCAGGTTCCTGCATCACAACTTCTTTCCTCATTTATGTGCATAATCTCACCTTTTCTAAGTTCCTCTGGCTGCACATCTAGAGTATCTCAAACAATGTCAATCACCACATTTCTATGGTCTGCTAAATCTTCTTTAATTCGAGTCATGTTATATTCAAATATCACTTTCAGGGTTATCACTTTTCATTTCTTTGCTGCACTTTTATCTTTTTTAGCAATGCCCTCTTTCCATTATCCAAGTTTTTAAAAGACTACATGGGTTTGTCAGTAGGAGACAAGGAGGCAACACAACTACATGCTTTGCTGCCTGTGCGTGAACTGAATAACAAATATACAATGTCCAATCACTGACAGACTTTGAAAGAAGTTAAGTGATTTGTCACTGATCGTGATGCCCATTTGTTATTTATATAGCAATTTGTGGACAAAAGAGCTAGCAGCAAAATTTGTACTTTACACAATTACTCAGAGTCAATATACCACAGTAACTAAAATTCATGCATTTCAGAACCATAGCACTAAGGAGAATGACTGAATATGCACGTGTGTGTGTGCATGTGCATGCATGTGTGTATTTTGTTGTGGTTAAAACCAGCAGTATAACTGAAATAGGGAACCCTGGATGAGGTTTGTGGTAAAATATCAAATATTGTTTTGGGTCTCTGAAAACTGAGATACCTATGAAACATAGATAGCTAGTGATCAAAATGGAATTCAAGATGTTTGAAAAGATGTTAAGTGTTAATGAGTAAATTTAATGCTGATGTAATTTAAATAAAGTTTCCTGGGAAGAGAGTGGAAGTAGAGAAGATTGCCAGAAATGAGCCCAAGAAACTAAAAATATTAGTTTGATTCAAGGAGCAGAAACTAGCGAAGGAGATGTGAGGTATTAGTTAGGGAAGCAGAAGAATAAATAAGAGTAAGAATGCATATTTTCTGACAGACAAAAAGCTGTACATATTTACTGTACACAACTTGACGAGTTTGAAGATAAGTACACATCCATGAAATCATCGCCACGATCTATGCCATAAACCTATCCATCACCTCAAAAAGTTTCTTCCTGCCCTCTTATTTCTGATGATGATGATGATAAGTACACTTAGCATAAGATCTACCCTATTAACAAGTTTTTAAGTAAACAATTCAGTATTGTTAACTATAGGTAATATGCTGTACAGTAGATCTCTAGGATTTATTCATCTCATAAGTGGTAACTTTTTTACCCTTTGACTTAAACCTTTTCATTTCTCCTTCCTCCCCAGCACCTGGCAACTGATATTCCACTCTCTTCTGTGAATTTTACTATTTTAGATTCATCATATCAGTGGTATCATTTAGTATTTGTTTTCTGTGTCTGGCTTATTTCACTTAGCATAATGTCCTCCAGATTCATCCATGTTGCCATCACAAATAGCAAGATTTCCCTCTTTTTTTAAGGTTGAATATTATTCCATTGTATGTATATACCATATTTTCTTTATCCATTCATCCATTGATGGACATTTAGGTTGCCTCCATGTTTTGGCTATTGTGAATAAGGATGCAATGAACATAGGAGTTCAGATATCAGTTAGAGATCATGATTTCAACACCTTTGGATATACATCCAGAAGTGAGGTTGTTGGATCATATGATAATTCTATTTTTATTTTTTTGAGAAAACTCCATACTGTTTTCCACGGTAGCTGCATCAATTTACATTTCCACCAACAGTGTACAAGGATTCTCTTTGCCCCATATCCTTACCAACAGTTGTTCTTTTTTGACCATTTTTTCATTTTTATTTTTTGGTTTTTTCATCTTTACCTTTGTCTTTTTTAAAATTGTGGTAACATTGATTTATACCATTATATAAATTTCAGGTGTACATCATTGTATATTTCAGTTTCTGTGTAGATTACATTATGTTCACCACCCAAAGACTAATTACAATCCATCACCACACACATGTGCCTAATCACCCCTTTCACCTTCCTCCTTTCCCCTTTCCCCTCTGGTAACCACCAATCTGACTCTGTCTCTATGTGATTGTTGTTTTTATCTTCTACTTATGAGTGAGATCATATGGTGTTTGACTTTCTCCCTCTGACTTATTTCACTTCGCATAATACCCTCAAGGTCCATGTTGTCACAAATGGATAGATTTCATCATTTCTTATGGCTGAGTAGTATTTCATTGTCTATATATACTGCATCTTTATCCATTCATCCCTTGATCGGCACCTAGGTTGCTTCTAATTCTTGGCTATTGTGATTAAGGCTGATATGAACTAGGCGTGCTTGTATCTTTGTGCATTCATGTTTTCATGTTCTTTGGATAAATGTCCAGCAGTATAGTAGCTGGATCATATGGTAGATCTATTCTTAATTTTCTGAGGAAACTCCATGCTGTTTTCCGTAGTGGCTGCACTAGTTTGCACTCCCACCAGCAGTGTATGAGGGTTCCCTACTCTCCAGATTCTCTCCGAGATTTACTATTTCCTGTTTTGTTAATTACAGCCATTCTGATGAGAGTGAGGTGACATCTCACTGTAGTTTTGATTTGCATTTCCTTGATAGTTAATGATGTTGGACATCTTTTCATGTGCCTGTTGGCCATCTGTATATCTTCTCTGGAGAAATGTTTGTTCAGATCTTTTGCCCATTTTTTAATTGGGTTGTTACTTTTTTTGTTGTTGAGATGTGTAAGTTCTTTGTGTATTTTGCATATTAACCCTTATCAGATATAAGGTTTGCAAATATCTTCTCCCAATTGTTAGGTTGTCTTCTCATGTTGATGGTTTCCTTTGATGTGTTGAAGCTTTTTAGTTTGATGCAGTCCTATTTGTTTACTTTTTCTATTGTTTCCCTTGCCTAGTCAGAGATGGTACTTGAAAATATGCTGCTAAGGGGCTGACCCAGTGGCGCTGCAGTTAAGTGCACATGCTCCACTTTGGTGGCCAGGGGTTTGCTGGTTCAGATCCTGGGTGCAGATCTACGCACCACTTAACAAGCCATGCTGTGGTAGGTGTCCCACATAAAATAGAGGAAGATGGGCACAGATGTTAGCTCAGGGCCAGTCTTCCTCAGCAAAAAGAAGAGGATTGGAGGCAGATGTTAGCTCAGGGCCAATCTTCCTCAAAAAAAAAAAAAGAAAAAGAAAGTACGCTGCTAAGATGAATGTTGAAAAGCATACTGCCTATATTTTCTTCTAAAATTTTCAAAGTTCCAGGTCTTACATTGAAGTCTTTAATCCTTGTTGAGTTAATTTTTGTGTATGGTGTAAGATAATGGTTTACTTTCATCTTTTGCATGCGTCTTTTGCATGTTTGCATTCTTTTCCCAGCACCATTTGTTGAAGAGACTTTCCTTTCTCCGTTGTGTGTTCTTGGCTCCCTTGTTGAAAATTAGCTGTCCATAGATGTGTGGGTCTATTTCTGGGATCTTGTTTCTGTTTCATTGATCTGTGTGTCTGTTTCCATTCCAGTACCATGCTGTTTTGGTTACTATAGCTTTGTAGTATATCTTGGAATCAGAGAGTGTAATGCCTCCAGCTTTGTTCTTTTTTCTCAGGATTCCTTTGGCTATTCAGGGTTTTTGTCCCATATAAATTTTAGAATTCTTTGTTATATTTCTGTGAAAAATGTTGTTGGAACTTTGATAAGGATTGCATTGAATCTGTAGATTGCTTTAGGAAGTATGGACATTTTAACTATGTCAATCCTTCCAATCCAAGAGCACAGAATATTTTTCTATTTCTTTGTGTCTTCTTCAATTTCTTTCAACAATGTTTTATAGTTTTCAGTGTACAGATCCTTCACCTCTTTGGTTAAGTTTGTTCCTAGATATTTTATTATTTTTGTTGCAATTATAAATGAGATTGTATTCTTAATGTATTTTTCTGCTACTTTTTTGTTAATGTATAAAAACACAACTGATTTTTGCATGTTGATTTTGTATCCTGCAAATTGACCATACTCATTTATTATTTCCAAAAACGTTTTAGTGGATTCTTTAGGGTTTTCTGTGTATAAAATCATGTCTTCTGCAAATAGTGAGTTTCACTGCCTCCTTTCCAAATTGGATCCATTTTATTTCTTTTTCTTGCCTGATTGCTCTGGCTAAGACTCCCAATACTAAGATTAGTGAAAGTGGGCATCCTTGTCTGGTTCCTGTTCTTAGAAGGATAGCTTTCAGTTTTTCTCCATTGAGCATGATATTAGCTGTGGGTTTGTCATATATGGCTTTTATTATGTTGAGGTACTTTCCTTCTATACCCATTTTATTCAGAGTTTTTATCATAAATGGATGTTGTACCTTGTCAAATGCTTTCTCTGCATCTATTGAGATAATCATGTGATTCTCATTCATCATTTTGTTAACGTGGTATATCACATTGATTGATTTGCAGAGGTTGAACCATCCTTGCATCCCTGGAATAAATCCCACTTGATCATGGTATGATCTTTTTAATGTATTGTTGTATTCGATTTCCTAGTATTTTGTGGAGGATTTTTGCGTTGATGTTCATCAGTGATATTGACCTATAAGTTTCTTTTTGTGTGTTGTCGTTGTCTGGTTTTGGTATCAAGTTAGTGTTGACTTCGTAGAATGAGTTGAAAAGCTTCCTTTCCTCTTTAATTTTTTGGAAGAGTTTGAGAAGGATAGGTATTAATTCTTTGAATGTTTTGTATTGGTAGTATTCACCAGGGAAGCCATCTGGTCCTGGACTTTTATTTTGGGGGAGGTTTTTGATTACTTTTTCAATCTCTTTACTGGTGATTGGTCTATTCAAATTCTCTATTTCTTTATGATTCAGTTTTGGAAGGTTGGATGATCTAAGAACTTACCCATGTCTTCTAGATTATCCAACTTGTTGGCATATAGCTTTTCATAGTATTCTCTTAGAATCTTTTGTATTTTTGAGGTATCCATTATAGCTTCTCCTCTATCATTTCTAATTTTATTTATTTGAGCCTTCTCTCTTTTTTTCTTGGTGAGTCTAGCTAAAGGTTTGTCAATTTTGTTTATCTTTTCAGAAAATCAGCTTTTGGTTTCACTGATCTTTTTCTATTTTTTGTCTCTATTTCATTTATTTCTGCTCTAATTTTTATTATTTCCTTCCTTCTACTACTGATTTGTGGCTTTGTTTGTTCTTCTTTTTCCAGTTCCTTTAGGTGCACTGTTAGATTGTTTATTTGGGATTTTTCTTGTTTGTCAAGTAGGCCTATACAGCTACAAACTTCCCTCTTAGAATCACTTTTGCTGTATCCCATAGATTTTGACATGTTGTATCTTCATTTTAATTTTTCTCCAGTTATTTTTTGAGTTTTCCTTTGATTTCTTCAGTAGCCCAGTCGTTGTTCAGTAGCATTTTGTCTTCTCTCCACATATTTGTGGCTTTTCTGATTTTCTTGCTGTAGTTGATGTCTACTTTCATACCTTTGTGGTCAGAAAAGATGCTTGGTATTGTTTCAATCTTCTTAAATTTATTGAGACTTGTTTTGTAGCCTAATAAGTGATCAATCCTGGTGAATGTTCCATGTGCATTTGAAAAGAATGTGTATTCTGTGGTTTTTGGGTGGAATATCCTATATATATCTACTAAGTCCATCTGGTTCATTTAAGGCCAATGTTTTGTTATTGATCTTCTGTTTGGATGATCTATCCATTGGTGTAAGTGGAGTGTTAAAGTCCGTTACTATTATTGTATTACTGTCAATTTCTTCTTTTATGTCTGTTAATAATTTCTTTATATATTTAGGTGTTCCTATGTTGAGTGCATAGATATTTACAAGTGTTATATCCTCTTGTTGGATTGTTTCCTTTATCATTATGTAGTGCCCTTCTTTGTCTCTTGTTATAGTTTTTATTTTAAAGTCTATTTTCTCTGATATAATTATCGCTACCTCAGCTTTCTTTTTTTTACTATTTGCATTGAGTATATTTTTATATCCATTCACTTTCAGTTTGTGAAGTCTGAAGTGTGTCTCTTGTGTGAAGCATATATATTGGTCTTGTTTTTTAATCCAGTTGGGCACCCTGTGTGTTTTGATTGGAGCATTTAGTTCATTGACATTTAAAGTAGCTATTGATAAATATATACTTATTGCCATTTTGTTGCTTTTTTTTCTGGATGTTTCAGCAGCTCTTCTCTGTTCCTTTCTTATTCTCTTGCTCTCTTCCCTTGTGGTTTGATGGCTTTTTTAGTATTATGTTTGGATTCCTTTCTCTTAATTACTTGTGTATTTATTTTAGGTTCCTGATTTGTGATTACCATGAAGTTCATATATAACAATCTACATATATAGCAATCTATATTGAGTTGATGATCTGTTTAGCTTGACCTCTTTTTAAAACCTCTACTCTTTTTCTCCCCTCCTCCCACATTTTATGTTTTGATATAATATCTAACCTCTTATTTTGTATTGTGTGTCCATTACCCTCTTATTGATATAGGTAATTTTAGTAGTTATGTCTTTTGGCCTCCATATTATCTTCATAGGTGGTTGATCTCCTACCTTTGCTGTATTTTTGCCTTTACCAGTGATTTCATTGCCCCTTTTGTTGCTAATTTTCTTATTCCTATTTGTAGTCTTCTCTTTCCCACTTAGATAAGTTTCTTTAGCATTTCTTGTAAAACTGGTTTATGGTGATAAACTCCTTAATTTTTTCTTGTCTGGGAAAGTCTTTAACTCTCCTTCCTTTCTGAATGATAACCTTGTCAGATAGAGTATTCTTAGCTGTAGGTTTTTTCTTTTCAGCACTTTAAATGTATTGTGCCACTCCCTTCTAGCCTTTAAGGTTTTTGCTGAGAAGTCAGCTGATAACCTTATGTGGTTTCCTTTGTATGTCACTTGCTGCCTTTTTCTTGTATCTTTTAGGATTCTCTCTATCTTTAATTTTGGACATTTTAATTATAATACATCTTGGTGTGAGCCTCTTTGGGTTTATCTTGTTCGGTGCTCTCTGTGCTTCCAGTGTTGGATGTCTGTTTCTTTCCTTAGGTTAGGAAAGTTTTCAGCTATTATTTCTTTAAATGGATTATCTGCCCCCTTGTCTTTGTCTTCTCCTTCAGGGACACCTATAATGTGAATGTTAGTGCACTTGATGCTGTCCCAGAGTTCCCTTAGAGACTGTTCTTGTTCTTTTTAATTCTTTTTTCTTTTATCAGTTCAGCTTGGGTGATTTCCTCTAGTCTTTCATCCAGCTCATTGATCTGTTCTTCTGTATCATCTACTCTGCTATTGAGTCTCTCTAGTGATTTTTTAATTTCCAATATTGTATTCTTCATTTCTGATTTGTTCTTTTTTATATTTCCCAATTCTTTGTTGACTTTGTCATTGTGTTCATCCATTCTTCTCCCAAGATCGGTGACCATCCTTATGACTTTTTGTTTGAACACTTTCCAGGTATATTGTTTATTTCTGTTTCATTTCATTCATTTTCTGGGGTTTTGTCCTGTTCCCTTGATTGAAATGTATTCCTTTGCCTCCTCCTCTGTGCTTATATCTATGTATTAGATATATCAGCTACATCTCCTGATCTTGGAGAAGTGGCCTTATGTAAGAGACACATTTTGAGGCCCAGTAGTGTGCTTCCCTCTTGTCACTAGTTCCAAATGTTCCAGGAGTGACTCCGGTGTGGGCTACATGTTTACATTTGGCTACATGGGTTACATTTGTTTTGGCAGGGTTGCTCTTGCTGCAGGTACCCAGGGAGGCCAGGCTGTCTCCCTAACTGGCTGGTTATAATGCTCAGTTGTGTGTGCCTGATATGGAACCTTCAGTCACTTTATCAGGCATGAGGAACCCCAGCACAGTGGGCTGCCAGGTCTAATAGCACATTCTGTTGCAGTATTTCTCTTAAGTGGGTAGACCCCCAATGTGACTGGTTGCTAAGCTCAGGGGCTTATTGTAGGCCTCTGGCCTGCAAGGCTGTTATCAGCTCTCTCAGGATTGCAGCTGATTGGGGCTGGCCCCTAGCATGGGAGCACCCAAGTGTTTCAGGCTTTGGAAGGTGGGGCCAATCCCTTATGCAGCTCTTTGAGAAGCAAGGTCTGCCACTGATAAACCCCATTGTTCACTGGTCCACACACTCTGTCAACACAGTCCTGGCCTGTGCACACATCCCAAACCCCTGGAATATACCCAGTGGCCTCACTGAAGAGGCCCCCACACACTCCACGAACACCCCACCCACTCCACCTGCTCCTCATGCTTGCCCTGCCCTGCAGACCCACTTGCCTGCCTGTAGAAGATCCAGGCACCCAGTCTATGCTGGCCAAAAAGTTGCCTGAGGGCTTGCTATGAGGCCAGTCCCTACGGCAAGCTGCCTATCATAGCTGAGCTGAATTAAATAGGTGCTCTAGTGGGCAGGGCAGATTCTGGGCTAACAGGCCAGGGGAAGAACTCCAGTTGCATCTGCCAGAGTCTGTGTTGGCATGCCTGTACTAGGTCACAGTAATGGCTGCTGCCAATGTCTCATACCATGGAGAGGTCTCACCTTTCACTGAGATGCACCCAGAGCCCATCAGGTAAGTCACTTTTGCCCAAAGGACCCCTCACCTCTCTTTCTGGTGATTTTAGTTTGCTGTCTAAAATGAGTGAATTTGTGCATGAGCCGTTTAAGAGCTGAATTTTTTCTGCTTATGTCTGCTAGATTTTCTAGGGATATTCCCCATTGTAGTTAATAACCAGCAAAGCCAGATATTATCATACACGTCTCAGTTGTGCTAAGTCCAAACGATGCATACAGTGGTAACATTCCCTCCCTCAAGTCCCCCACTCCTCCAGGGAAGGCCCAGTACCTTAGGATTTCTCCCACCTGGCTGTGAAGCTCTGTGGCTTGTGAAGGTGGCCTTTTTCTCTTCAGAAAGGAATTTCTGCCCATTCTACCTCAGTCAGGATTGTCCCTTTTTGCCGGGGTTCTTTTTTTTATCCAGTTTTCAGTTCTGTCTCAGGGGTAATTGTTCCAAGAACACTTGTAACTTGGTTGTGTTCATGGGAGGAGTGTGTTCAGGGTCCAGCTATGCCACCTTGACACCAGTCTTCTTTTTCTTTTTTTGCTAATAGCCATTGTAACAGGTATGAGGTGATATTTCATTGTGGTCTTGATTTGTATCTCTCTAAAGATTAGCAATGTTGAGCACCTTTTCATACACATGTTGGCCATTTTTAGAGAAATGTCTATTCACATCCTTTGTCTACTTTTTATTGGGTTATTAGATATTTTGCTATTAAATTGAAGGAGTTCCTTAAATATTTGGGATGTTAATCCGTTATCAGATATACAGCTTGCAAATACGTTCTCACATTCTGTAGGACACTTTTCATTTTATTGATTGTTTCCTTTGCTGTGCAGAAGCTTTTTAGTTTGATATAATTCCACTTTCCTATTTTCGCTTTTGTTGCGTGTGTTTTTTTGTGTCATAGCCAATAAATTATTGCCAAGACCAATGTGAAGACTTTTCCTATGTTTCTTCTAGGATTTTTAGAGTTTCAAGTCTTATATTTAAGTTTTTAACTCATTTTAATTTGATTTTTGTGTATCATGTGAGATAAAGGTCTAATTTCATTCTTTTGCTTGTGGATACCTATTTTTCCCAGCGCCATTTATTTAAGAGAATATCCTTTGTCCACTGTGTATTCTTGGTGCTCTTGTCAAAGATTAGTTGACTGTGTGTGTGTGTGTTTATTTCTGAGCTCTCTATTCTATTCCATCAGTCTCTTTGTCTGGTATTGTTAAGAAACCACAAAAATAAATGAGGTAAAGTTCCTTCCTTGAGGTGCTCTAGTGGGTATGACACAAACACACACACACACACACACACACACAATTTCTTGTAATTTCATAACATATTACTAGATTTCAGCTATGAGCTTATGATAAACTAACACGATTGAATTTTTGTACCTTTCAATCAAGGATCAACAGGTATGGTATTGATCCTTGATATTTCCACCATGCTTATATTCCCCTATGGGACACTGCCTAGATGAACTGAACTCTACAAAAATATATGAGGATTGAAAACACTTTAAATAATAGTAAAATCTATGAATATATATATATATAGTATTTTCATATTATTTCACATATCAAAACAAGCCTATTAAAGCTATACATACAGACACAAAAAACTTTAGTACTTTCTTGCTTACTGTCGCCAGATCAGCCTCCTAAAGCATCATTTTATTCATGACATTTCCAGTTTCTATATTTCCAGTGGCTAAAAAAAATGTGTTGGTCCACAGACCTGGAAGCCCAGAGGTAACTTGGGCATCAAGACTGGTTTAATTGATTTAATTTTATTCCTCCAATTCCATTTCTTGGAGTGTCTCTTTGTTTGGCATCATCTTTGTGATGGCTGCAACAGTTCTAGGCTCCATATCTGCACCTGAAAAGTCCAGAGGAAAAGAAAGTCTTAAAACTTCCTCTTCATGTCTCACTGTGTCAATTTGGGTCATAAGTGTATTCTTTACTATCAGCGGACAGCTGTGCAGTGATGAGCTTTGGTTAGGGATCCTGAATCACTCACTGGCAAGGTGGATGAGATTTGTGTTTAAAAAGATTTACATCTGTAGAAGAACCACAACCTCAACCATGCATGCTACGTCAATCACATCCACCGCATTCTCTGTGATCAAACTCTTGGCTCCATTTCTAGCCATATCATTTGTTACTACATGATAAAATGTTTTATTAAATTGGCTCTTTAATGCTTAGTGTTCTCATCTATAAAAAGGTTGTGTATCTCTGAAGCGCCTCTTTATTCTCTTCATCCAAACGCTTCTAAGCTCCATACACAATAAGCTTCTTCAATTCTTCCAACTCCTTGTTATGTTCAGGCCTTCACATATGCTGTCACTCTGTCTGCCTGGAAAACTTTTTTTTTTCTATTCTTTAAAAATCTCAATTTAAGTGTCACCTCTTCAAAACAATTTCTTAGATACCACTCCAGAATAATTAGGTTCCTCTCTTAGCAATTTACACTTCCCATTAAACGAAATTATCAGTAGCAATTGACTAATCATTCAAATAGTTGTTTCTTCAATATTTGTATAACATAGTTTATTTTAAATCCTAGGAGGGCAGGGTTGTGTATCTATGTTCACAGCTATGTGCTCATTTCCAGTAGAGAAAGGTGAGCACATACTTTACTTAGACATTTATGTAAGGGAAGGAGGATGGATACAAAAGAAATGGAGAAAAAAGGGAGGGAAGGAAGGAAGGACTTACCATCCTATTACCTTCAGGGATGATGGGAAATCAAACTAAAGAATTTAAATGGCAATGCAGTAAAAATAATAGGTTAGATTGTTTTGCCATATGGTCCCATAGGACCCCTTTCTACTGCTTTCATAACAGTCATCGTATTTGAAGTTAGCTGTTTATTGTTCATTTTCTTCAGTGATTTTATGGTTCACGTGGAAAGGGACCAGCTCAATCTCCTTTACAAATTTATTCCCAGGGCCTAGCACTGTGTGTGTCAAAAATTGTGAATTGAACTGAATTATTAATAAAGCATGATTTATAATCTTGTGTTAACTAGGTGATTAAATTGTCTACTCAGAAATTAAATTCTTAGTTAAATACTATTCTTTGGCCTCTTAATCGAAATGGGCTGTCATGTTTTATATCAGTTGATTTAATAAATGATGTGTTATTGTGTATTGATTCATTGCAATCGTGCAGGTCGACCAGCACAGCCCTTTCAACCAATATTTATTTGCCTCTCTAACCTTCAGAAAGGAGTATGTCCAGAACAGCCTAATCAAGTTTTAGCACAAGAAATTGGGCACTTAATTCAGCATTTTTGTGCGTATAAACAAGCAGATTCTTTTAATTTACTATTCCTTCATCTGCCATATCAACTTTGATAAATGGAGCAGTAATTTTGGGAGGTTATAACGTTAATTATCCTTTTTGATCATCTTCAGTAGCTATTTTTTTTTTTCCTCTTTCAAGAGCTATTTTCCTTTTGGCAAGGCTATTTCTCACAGAATTCTTTTAAAGCAAATGTCATGTGGGGATATCACCAGGTAACCTTAAAGCAAGGCTTTTTTTACCACAACTTTATTTTATGGAGTGCTTTTTGCAGAAAAGCCATCTCAATGCACTGTCAAAATTAGAAACAAAACAAAAGTCACACAGTCAGGAAAATCAATGATCTTTCAAATAATCCAAGATTAAATCAAATCAAACTAGCTTTAAGCTTAAACTTTAAAGCCACTCAGAATTTGGTTCACCTGAGAGTCCCAATAAAGACTAAATTCTAGATACTTGTGTGGCAAAGTATAGGAGGCATCCTTCGAGTAATAATTAATGATTTATCCAAAGTCTGAATGAATGTTTAGAATCAGTTCATAAAGTGCAAACACTGAAAAAAATTCAGACCAAGCTAACAATTCATCTTAGAACTATATACTTTATTTTTACTAACCAATTTAAATAAAAACGTTGCTTTTGAATTTTGCTTTGCATCTAACTGTAGTTAGAAAAGATTGCCTTGGTTATAAAGGGCTAGCCAGAAGTATCTCCATTTTCTTCACTCGAGAGCAAAATTGGTTTACATGTGCTGTAAAATGGCAGAAAGGAGAAACATTACTGGAGGTTGCAGATTTGTTCATATGGTCTAGACAATTCTGGAACTAATAAGCTGGAGTTTCTAAATATTCTTTCTTTCAACCTAAATATATTTTTAACAGAATTAAGTAAAATTAAAAAATATGTGTTGGCAATATGCTTAGAATACATTTTTATTGTTTATCTCTGGTCAACTAATTTGATCTTCTTTAAGTCAGATGGGTCACTGGTAATTTAATTCCACACACCAGCAGGTTATGAAGAACAACTTGTAACTGCGAAGTACCTTGTTTGGAATAATATTTTCTGCAACATAGCATACCTCCCTACAACTTGTTTTGTATATATTAACATAATATCAAAGATACTCATGAATATATGCATTAGAAACAGTTTCATAATAGTTTAATGCCAGCATCAATAATTCTATTCTTTTTCATTTCATAGTTTTGACTTTATTTGTTAGTATTTTTTTTTTTCAGTTATTATATTCTCCTCAGTTAGGAAATAAATTTGTAGACCAAAAGTTGATTTAGAACTAAATGACATCTTCATAGAGTAAGTTTTACAAAATAGAGACTTACTGTAAAGAAAGAACATTATTGTTGTGGTAGGCAGAATAATGGCTCCCCAAAGATGTCCATATCAATCCTTGTGAATATGCTGATTTCCACAGCAAAAGTAATTAAGTTAAGAATCTTAGATGGGGAGATTATCCTGAGTTATCAAGGTGGGCTCAATTTAATCACAAGAGTCCTTATCAGAGGAGGGCAAGAGTTCCAGAGGCAGAGAGAGAAATTTGAAGATGCTACACTGATGGCCTTGATGATGGAGGAAGAGGTCATACGTCAAGGAATGCAGGTGGCTGGCCTCTAGATGCTGGGAAATTCAGGGCAATAGATTCTTCCCGAAAGCCCTCGGAAGGAATGCAGCCCTGCCGACAGTCTGATCTGAGCTCAGCAAAACCTATTTCAGAATGCTGACCTCCTGTAAAATGATGAATTTATGTTGTTTTCAAGCCACTAAGTTTGTGGTAATTTGCTACAGCACCAATAAGAAACTAATACAATTGTCTAATAAAAGAATAAAACTAATAAGAATAATACAGTACTAATAGCATACTTGCTAAATGCTAGGCACTATGTTAAACGCTTTTCAGGAAATCCCTTGTTTCATCTATACCAAATGTTACAAAATATTATTATTAATTATCATTGCATTTTACTGATGAGGAAAGTGTATGCTATTGAAGGAAAAAGCATATCTAAAGCATGCAAAACTAATAAGTGAAAGAGGTGGGATTTGAACACATAAGCATCTAATTCTTTGATGTCAAGTAGTATGGTGGTAGAATAAAATTCTAATGGTCTCCTCTAATCCTAAATAACTTTGGCTCTTTTACTAGTTCTAGCTGTTTTTCTTAAAATAGCTCCGGTACTAAAAATGTCTGGCCAAGAGGAATACATGAGTCACTAGAGGAGCACCGAATGTGACATTCTTTTATTCATTTAACACATCTGTGATGAGAACTGTAGGTTACTGTAGGTATTTCAGAACAATTGTCCCTTCTTTTGTAAATGTTTATCCTTTGGGCAGGCACCATGCTGGAACCATCTGTTGCAGCACCCCTGGCTGCCATTGATTTGTCCGGAATTGGGCACCTGTGTCAAATTTATTCCTACAGTTGCCCCTTCCTGGGAATTCAAATTGGTACTGCAAAAGATGTACTTCGTCTCTCCTGGGCTGAATGCTCCTGTAACATGGATACTCAGAAGCACTCAGTAGCAGTGTGTTTCTCTGCAAGGACTAGAGAGATAAAGAAAGCTGTTTTGCAAAAAGTCAGAAAAGAATTAGGTATAAATGTAGATAAACAGTGTTGACAGATACAGAGAGAGCATTGAAATTTTGCCAGGGTCTGTTTCCAGTATATTACTAAAATACAAAATATTTGTCCTCCTCTTAGGTTCTTTGAGATGCCCTCATGGCATTATCACAAATTTTACCTAAATTAGCTTCAGTGGACTTGGCGTTTCTTGCAAAATGATCAGGTTTGTATCAAATGTTGTGCTAGATCCTAGACATAAAAGTTTATCATCCCTTCCTTCAAAGAACTTATGGTCTGATGCAGTTGATTACAACACAATAAAAAAGTCAATATTTTATATAACATAAAGAAAATGAAAGTTATCAGCAGACTTTAGGCCACCAATAATAAACCTTGAAATTATCCAGAAAAATCAACATTCAGTTCTTGGCAATTGTCATTTTTCTGTCTTACCTTGCTCAAAGCAGACATTCAGGACAAGATTCTATTACTAAACATATAAAAACCTTCTATTCTGTGCCTTAACTTATTCCTCATGTAAAATAGTCAATCATATTCACTCATCAGTTTTTCAATTGTGTTTCCCATATTTGATTAATTTCCTCATTAATGTAATAATTGGTGATCATGAAAAACCATTTTCTTACTTCATTACCATAACATATAATTCCTGCTGCTTCCATATAGTCATCATCTTCCCATTCAGCCTCTAATCAATTTACCTTGAAAATGTGTCCTAGAAATATTGACTTCATATACTAAAAAAAACACCACAGGCAACTTATCACTTTGTTCCATTTCATATGATTGTTTTATGGTCAAGATGAAACGTGCCACAGTTTCTCCTTCTCTAGCTTTAGTTTCTCAATGTACTCTCCCCTCTAAGGAGAGTTAAGCTTTGAGATTAAATTCCAGATTTACTCTTAGAAATATTTTTAAATCTCTTAACATTCTCTTTAATCTAAACCCAAGATTTCTTCTCTTGCAGATTAGTGATAAAATCCTCTCCCTTTAGATTATCAGTCTCAGCTGTCTGTGACATAGTTTCTTTCCATCAGCATTTTATATTTTTTTCTGAATAGCTGCAGTAAACATATTTACAAACTGGTGAGTGGCGTGCTCCCACCCCTGGACATTACTCATTAGCTCCTATCCTTCTGCACCCATTGTACTTTTTCCCTGTTTTATAAAGCACATCACATGCTGTTTTGTGTCCAAGCCATTTACTTCAACGTCTTTTTCCCCAACTGATTTTGAAATTTTTGTGAGCAGATGTTGCTTTTATTTGTTAATAAAATCTACCAATACATGCTCTTGAATGCAGTGGGTGAGCAACGATTATTTATTCTAACGGCACACTGTTTTTCTAAGACGATGCCACTTTTCCAGCTTACTCCAATCTCCCACTTTCCAGTTTATCTGCTCTTAACTTTACCTTCCCTCTCACCTGTTCTTTGACACCACCTTGCTAGTTATATACCAATGTGGCTATATAGAACAACGTACTATTAAGAGGTTATTCTAAACATTTATTTCTTTTTTTTTTAAACAAGAACAAACTGAGTCTTTTCTGGGGCTCAGTTATAGAAATATATCCTGTGTGTAAGTATTATCTATATCCTGTGTAGAAATGAATCACATCATTTTTAAAAGAATACTTCACTGCACTATACAAGAAAGCGAGACGATGCTTCATTTTCTCAATCAGTTTAAATTCAACAATGCTTTTATGTTACTTTTGTTTCTCTGCACAGTTTATTTCCCAACACATGTTGGAATACAGTTCAACATCTTTATTCATATTCATTATATCTGTATAAACAGTATGGTTTTTGGTGTACTGGAAGACTGGGCAGGGAGAGGCTGGGTTATCTCATTTGGGGTCCATCTGTTATTGTAAATCGCATTTGCAAAATGTACCAGTCAGACCAATTTTGTGTAGGCTAAGTAGTCCTTTAGGAGATAATTCAATATAAAGAAATAGTTACTTCATTTAGTAATAAAATTAGAGATGGAGAGTGAAGTGTTGGTCAATATTGATCTTCTGGCCATCTTCTGTCCAAACTCATACTGTCTCCATTTCCACAAATCAAGTTTGAACCGGAAGCAAAGGTCAAATTAATTTGATCATATGCACACCCCATGATGCAACAGTTCCACTCCTAAGTATACTTCCAGCAGAAATGCGTACATATGTTAACCAAAAAATAAGGACTAAATGTTCACAGCAGTACTATTCAGAATAACCCCAAACTTAAAACTACATAAGTTCCCATTAAGACTGGAAATGATGAATAAATTACAGAATGAAATACTATACAACAATGACAATAAACCGTCTGCGGCTATACTTAATAATACGGATGAGTTTCAAAACCCAAACTGAGTTGAGTAAAAGAAGCCATACACAAGAATATATATATCTTGTCTGATTTCCTTTATATCAAGTGAAGAAATAAATGTGAAACCAACCTGTGCTAGAAGCCTGGATAATTGTACTCTTGAGAAATTGCATAACGACTTTAAGATATAATGAGAAGGGCTCCCAATATATTTCAAAAATGTTGATAATGTTCGGTTTTTTGATCTGAATGCTGGTTACACAAATGTGTTCAGTTAGTGAAAATTTACCAAGTTGTACAATGATGATAAATGCATGTCTCTACATGCATATTATATTTCAATAAGAAGTTTTTGAAATATTAGCTAGTGTAAAGCATATAAAGATTATATTTCAATGAAAGCTTTTGATGGGTTTGTTTTGATTACAAATAACAAAACTGTAAGACACTTTAGTCTTGTTTCTCTATTTTCAAGGTGCATGCATGGCTCCTATCTGTGGCACATCACTAATTCTTATATGTTCCAAGAAAGATCTATCGGTATTTTTTCCAGATGATTAAGTAAAACGCCACTATATGCCAAAGGGCCTATTTTTTTCTCTGTCTAAAAAACTCTTACTTATCTTTGAAGACCAAGCTCAGTTGTCACCTCCTCTGTGAAATCTTATCCATCTGCACCACAGGGCAGAAACCACTCTCTCCTTTGTGAGCCACATACAGTGTTAGTGACTCTGACAGCTTTCAAGGCATTGCGTTGGGATGACCTCTTCACAGATCCAACTTCCCTAGTAGCATGTGAGTTTCTCAAGGGCAAAGACATTCCTTTATGCAATCGAGTTTCACTGGCACTTAAAAAATACACATAAAGTACCTAGAAATAACTTCAACAAAAAGTGTTGGAAACCACAAGAAAAAGAGGACAAAACTCCCTTAAATTAAGATATATCAGCAAGGAACTAAGTACTGGAACCACATGTTTTGTTTGGTTCTTTTAGAATTACTTTCATTGATTTTTCCATTGTCATGATAGCAGTCTACTGAGATGGAATTTCTAGGAAGCAGTTTTAAGAACCTGTTGCTGTGCTGCAGAACGAAGGGATGTTGTTGAGGATATTGTTTGTCAAGTTATATGCTGTCTTCTATATTATGAGACAAACACACACATCTCTGGCCTCAGTCATAGCAGTAGTTAGGTTTTCCCTGAAAACTAATATATTTTAATCTTCTAGACATCTTAAATCATGTTCCTTATAATATAGCTTCTTCTAGGCATTTACAGGTAAAAAGTATAAATTGTAATCTTTCTCCAGCAAATGTCCAAGACCTTACTGCATTTGTTTTATATAAAGCATAGACTCTTGGCTGAGTCAGGAAATAAAAGCCCATTTTCAAGTTAGCTTCACTTCACTCCCAGGGTAAAGAGCTTTGTAATTATCAAGTAGGATTAAGTGGTGGTATCTGAAAGGGAGCGAAGGGGGCTCATGTGCCAATAGAAAAGGAGGAGACAAAGGGAACTATTTAGAGAAATAACCCAATAATAGTATTAATAGCTAAACTCTATTGACTGTTCCATCTTTAACATTTTACATTATTGATTTTATTTAATCCTCATACAAGACTCATGATGCCTTAGTAGCAGTCTTACTACTTTAATTATTCCCATGTTATAAATCAGAAAATTCTTAGAGAATTTAAATATATTGCTAAAAATTACAGAACAGAAGTAGTAGCAGTGGGTTGAAAATTTACCTGAGTAATCCAGGGCCTGAATCTTCAATGACTCTACTATACTGCCTCATATTCAAAAATGTTGAGTATCATACAGACATGTGATGCGTTGTACATGTGATTCTTTAGACTAAAATTTATAACTTCTATAGTTTCTACTTTTAAAATATTTTATTTCATCTTTGTTGAAAGTATTTAGGTAAGATATCTTAAATGATTTCTAGAACTGAGGTAGGATGGCATGCATAAAAAAATATACAATACACACACTATAAGCAAACAGACACAAGTCTGCACTCTTCTAGGCATGCAAATGTAACTTTTCCTGAATGAAACTTGAATAAATGGATAATGTAGCAAGTTTGTCAATTATTTCCAAACTCACTTTTAACTTTTATGTAATTATAATTAAAATTTTAATGAAAGGTTTTTTGTGAGAAGGAAAGACCAGTCTAAAGGTCATCTAGAAT
The DNA here is from genome assembly GCF_041296265.1 of Equus caballus. Classification (NCBI taxonomy): domain Eukaryota; kingdom Metazoa; phylum Chordata; class Mammalia; order Perissodactyla; family Equidae; genus Equus; species Equus caballus. Next base: position 62,238,194 of record NC_091700.1, on the reverse strand, counting down.
GTACACCAAAAAGTAAATGTTTATTAGCATTTACCATTTATAATTGCAGAAAATTAAAATGAAAAAAGTAGTGAAATAATTGTTTTACATAGCAAACTAGTAATGATCTTTAAAATGGTAATCTCAATGTTTGATGAGTGTAAATTGGTAGAAATTTTCTAAACACAAATTTAGTAATATGTAACAAACTTCATACCCGAAAGCCTAGTAATTCTCCATGTAAGATTAAAACTAAGGAAAAGAATCAATAACTTAAACAAAGTTTTCTTCATAGACATGCACTTCATTATCTACATTTTATAAAACCAACAATTGAGATTAGGGTTTCAACATATGGATTTTGAATTTGGAGGGGATACAAACATTCAGTCCATAACAGATGAGAAAGTGGTCAAAATGATTGGAATGACAAAATCTATTTGATGGACCTCTGAACATTGGGAAGAAGTGAAAACAAGATGCAATCAACTTGAGCCAGATTTTGGAGGGGTTATAAAACCGATGAGTAAAAATCCTATGTGGTTCTCAAGATCTGAGTTAGCTACCTTTTAAGTGAGAGAGTACAGAGCTTTGGAATGCCTAATAGGATCAGTGGTGGTCCCTGGAAGTGAAGGGATAGAAGCAAGTAATTTGACCAGAAAAGCCAGAGGCAAAAACTGGAGCAAAACTCAGTTCAGGTACATATGATGAGTCACTGACAATGGACCACCTTCTTAAACATTATTGAGTTACATGAAGCTTTTTTCTATTTTAGGCCAAATTACACTTTGAATAGTTAGTACTTATTTGTTTGCCAAGCACTGAACCCAGCATATGCATTGTTTCATTTTAATTCTCATAGTAATCCTTTGAGGCAGCCATATTATTTTTCTCTCTTTTTAACAGATGAGGCATGTAATGTTTAGAGAGCTGGAAGAACTCAACCAAATCTCATAGTTAAGGGGTAAAACCAAGCTGTCAATTCAAGTCTGTCTGACTCTGAAGTCCACCAAAGGCACGCAGCTTGATCCTCAAAGGAAGAGTAGGAAACAGGTGAAGTTTGCGTGAAGCCAAAATAACTGAAGAGAAATAAAGAGCAAAAACAATGAAACTATTTAAAGGCCTTCACCAGAGAATTCAGATAATGAAATTACTTTAAGAATATTAATCTGATAAGAGCCAGTCAAACAGATTAAAATGAAGTGATAGATTGGAGGGAGGAACAGCAATTAGAAAACTATAGGGTTTCACGTGTGACATGAAAATCTGAATTAAGGTAGGAATGGCAAAAAGGGGCAAATTTATGACAGAACAATTAATAAGAGCTGATTGGATGTAAGGAACAAAAGATAAGAAAAAAGTAATGGTGATTGATATTTGAAAAAGTACTATTTTGGCATACTTAATATATTTTCAAAGTCAGAAATATTGCTTGCCCTACTTTAATTAATACCAACATTATCTAAGTTCTAATACATTTTATTATTTTTGCAAGTATAGTCTTATTTGACCTCATTATAGTTCCGAGAAGTTAGTGGAAAAACTACATGCTGTACATTTTATTTTAAAACCGTACAAGGCTAGGTGAGCTTTTGATATAAGCAAACTACACATAAGATAGAGCTTAGCAGTCAGTGAATTCCTAATGCCTATATTATAGTCATTAAAATGTATTTTTGAGTTTCCTGTATCTATATGGAGTTACTGTTGGTATTACTATATGCAGAAATGTAATTTTAGTTAATTCAATGTGAATGTTTATTTCTAAATAAAGTAGATGTCATTCTTTCTTATAAGATTCCAAGAAATAAGTGGATCTTTAAAAATATTTTTCTCAGTTATCTTTATACTATAGGTAAGTAGCTGTACAGTAACAAAAAAGTATCATGTTTCTTATTTTGAGCATTATTTCACATCTTCTTTTCTTTCCCAGAGAAGAAACCATTTGGTTTTCTGAATTTCTGCCTGCCAGTGCAAATGCTTAATTCAAATTGAGACAGAAACCAATTATGTTCAAAGACGATCATAGACAATTGTAGCATTCCAGGAACTTTGGCCCTAACTGAGAGGAGTATGAGGGAAAGAATAACATTAGGAGGCCCAGGAGGAGTCTTTATTTCAATAATTCAATGATAAAGAACTGGACTTGGAGACATTCTTATCTCTTTTTAAATAAATAGCCAATACAAATGTAAGATATGTTGTTTTTTTTTTTCTAGACAGCTTAACAAACTCAAAAAAGGGTCTAAATGTTAAATTTCCCATAAGATACTAGGAAGCATGAACTCAGTCGCTGTAATTTTGCTGCTCCTAGTAAGCTAAAATGTATTACATATTACAACAGGGATTGCGTAATCTGTCTAAATATTTTATCATTCAATTCTCACAACGTCAGGTGCTTTTACCCTGATTTTACAAATAGATAAAATAAGAGGCAAAGAGTTTTAGGGTTTGCATTGCCCACTCATTTATTTTTCCTTTTACCTCCAAAATTATTTCTTCTTAACAAGGTAAGAGAAAAGGCTCTTAGCTGGTAGGTCCTATGATTTATCAGCATCAATCCTGAGTTCCTCATTCAAACAAGACACTTACCACAAATGCTTGTATATTTCCAAATAGAATTCTGAGAAGCAGAGTCTGCAAAAATATACAGATACCGTAACAACCAGAATCAGGAAGATCAGTTTTTGGATTACTTTCAACAGCCACCTTGAAAACTTTCAAATGTACTGATTGAACTGGTAGGGATTGGTACATGCTCATCACTTTAGGATTGATGGCTCCCTGTTAACTGACATGCTCTGGCATCCTCAGCCACAGACTTTTGAATCAGTTTCTGGTAAGAGAAAAAACAAACAAACCAAGAAACAAAGAAAACAACAACAAATCCATAAGCCACCTTATGTAATATGGGAATGAAAAGTTTTGCATAGAAATTAGGGGCTAACAGGAATCGTTGGGAATGTAAAAGTCAAGGCAGCCCTTAAATCATTGCCAAAGGTCAAGGACATATACACTGCAGAACTCAACCTACAGCGTCAAGGTGGGTTCTCCTCAGAGACTTGCAGGAAAGAGGAGAAATCTCTGAATTTCCCATCATCTATTTCATTCCAAGCAGTGAGGTGGATGGTTCTCAGGAGCTTGGTGAGAAACCGTAACGAATGACACGTCTACCCAGCCATCTGTCTGCAACTGACTTCAGAAGAAAATGACTTCTCCTTCTCTTCTACCTTCACTATTCAGCTCAAGTTCTTCTTTTTGGCAAGTCTGTCATGAAACTATACAGGAAAATGAATTCTGGGAAATGTAGTTACCAGCTTCTCTTCTAGAATGTGCAGAGCTGATTTTAGAAGGAGGCAGTGGTGATGACAAGTTGCCAACAGGTCATTCAAATGAGGAAACACAAAACCCCTTGGGTCACTGTATCTGTCCCCTTGTGATTTTTCAAATCTGTCATTGCTCAATCACAACTTCCTTTTGATATCTTCTAATTTAAACGCTGGAATGTAGAGTTACTCAGGTCTTCTAACAAAAAATTATTTTATTTTATTTTTTAAAATAATGAATGTATTTCACTTAGTTCCTGAAGGAGTGATATATAGACGATATACATATAGATAGCTACAGATAAAGATTTAAATATATAGATACAAATGATATAGATATATAGCTATAGTTAGAGATACAGAATTCTAGCTTGGCAAATCTTTTCTTTAAACAGTTTAAATTGTTTCCTGGTCTCTGATTTTTGATGAGAAATCCACAGCTATTCAAATCATTGTTCCCCTCTGAGTAGTCTAGTTTTCTCTTGCTGCTTTGGAAAATTTTTCTTTATTTTGGGTTTTCAGAAGTTTGCTTATGATATGTCTAGGCATGATTTTCTTTGAATTTTTCTTGTTTGAGGTTTACTTTCTGAATTGAAGTTTTTAAATCTCTAAGTTGATGTCTTTCACCACATTTGGGAAGTTTTCCATCATTATTTCTACAAACATATCTTCCTGTATCAATCTCTTTCTCTTCTCTTCCTTGAACTCCTTTGACACAAATTTTAAACCTATTCAAATTGTCCCATATGTACCTGAGACTCTGTTCATAGATTTTCAATCGTTTTTGTTCTCTTCATTCATTTGATTGGATGTTTTCTGTTTATCTACCTGAAAGTTCACTGGTTCTTTCCTTTGTAATCTCCATTCATCATCTAGTGAAATTTGTATTTTAGCGATTTTAATTTTCATCTAATACTTCCCATTAGTTCGTTCTTTTTTATTGTAGTAAGAGCACTTAATATGACCTCTTAACAAATAAAGTGCATGATACAGTATTAACTATGGGCACCATGTTGTACAGCAGATCTCTAGAATTTTTAATCTCGTATACCTGAATCTTCATACCCATTGAACGACAACTGCCCATTTTCTCATCCTCCAGCCCCTGGAAACTACTGTTTTACTCTCTGAGTTTGATTATTTTAGGTACTTCATATAAGTGGAATCATGTCATATTCGTCCTTCTGTGACTGGCTTATTTCACTTAGCATAGTGTCTTCCAGGTTCATACATGTTGTCATAAATGACCAGATTTCCTTCTTTCTTAAGGCTGAGTAATACTCTATTGTATGTATAGACCACATTTTCTTTAACCATTCATCCATTAATGGACATTTGGGTTGTTTCCATATCTTGAATATTGTGAATAATACTGTAATACATCTTTTGCAGAATTGCTGGGTCATATGGTGGTTCTATTTTTTAATTTCTTGGGGAACTTCCATACTGTTTTCTTTATAGTTTCTCTGTCTCTGCTGAGAACATCTATCTTTTCATTAATTTCCTTTGTAGCCTTCATGTAATTTAATTCATGTAGCATAGTTATAAAAGCTACTTTAAATCTTTTTGTCGTAATTCTAAATTCTGGGTCATCTGAGTACTGACACCTGTTGATTGTATTTTCCCTTAAGAACGGTCACATTTGCCTGGTTCTTTGTACATCAAGAAATTTTGAATTGCATCCTGACATTTCAAATATTAGCTTGGGTGGAATCTGGGTCCTGTCAAAATCTTGTAAAAACTGTTGATTTTGTTTTGGTTTTTTTTCTTCGCCTGTTGTAGCAGGCAATCAACCAGTTTACCTTCAGATCACAATTTCTGTCTTGCCATCCATGAGAAGTGATTGCTATCAAGGCTTTGTTGTGCTGCTTTGGTTGTGTCCAACACATGATCCCCTCAGAAATTTGTCAAAGATTTGGATGGTAGTCTGAAGCTTAGTTCACTTCTAAAGCCTTTTGCTATGCCTCTTTGAGTCTGTCCCTCACATACCTGCTCAGAGGTGAATCTGAGACTTGTTTGGGAACATATACAAAACCAGGAAATCTCCTCCTTCAGCTCTCTCTTCTCTGAGATTTTTCTCCATCCTTTCTGCTCCACAAGGCGTACACTTTTTGAGACCTCTGTCCAGGAAGATCAGATTCTTTTAGAATTTTGGCTGCCCACACCTTGGTTCTGCCATGAAGTCTTGTGACCAGGCATTGCCATCAGGCCAAAGCTGTTAGAAAAATGAGGGAAGAAGAAAAAGGAAACTTACCCTTTGCATATTGTTTCTCCAACTTTTGACACCCTCTCCACTTGTACATTTCACCTGCTTTTGTTAACTTTTTGGAAAGGAGAGATGAACTCTGTCATTTGATTTGGGTAAGAAGTTAAGAAGAGTATTGAGAACAGACCAATGGAATTATGAAACTGAAGGTTTGGTGATCTTGACAAGAATGACCTTATTGGAGTTGTGGAGATGGATGATTAAATCAGTTTAATTTTTTATATAAGTATATAATATATTAAATTAGAATAATTTGTTTTGTCATATCATTTCAATATATGATGTATTTCTATACTTTCATTTTTCTTAAAAGTTCTAAATCTTCATAATGCTTATTCATGAATTCCTTATAATTATTTTTGGTGACACTTTGAGATTGTAAGCCTGTGAACTAAGACACTGACTTTGGAATAACTTAACTAGGAAAAAGCTTCCATTGTATATTTTTTCACGTTCATTTACCCTTTTTATTATTTATTTATTTGTTTATTTTTTGGAGATTGGCACCTGAGCTAACATCTGTTGCCAATCATTTCTTCTTCTTCTTCTTCTTCTTCTTCTCCTTCTCCTTCTCCTTCTCCTTCTCCTTCTCCTTCTCCTTCTCCTTCTCCTTCTCCTTCTCCTTCTCCTTCTCCTTCTCCTTCTCCTTCTCCTTCTCCTTCTCTTCTTCTTCTTCTTCTTCTTCTTTTCTTCTTCTTCTTCTTCTCCTCAAAGCCCCCCAGCACATAATTGTATATTCTAGTTCTAGGCCTTTCTGGTTGTGCTGTGTGGGACGCCTCCTTAGTCTGGCTTGATGAGCAGTGTCGTGTCCATGCCTGGGATCCAGGCCAGTGAAATCCTGGGCCACCGAAGCAGAGCTGGAGAACTTAACCTCTCAGCCACGGGTCCAGCCCCACATTTACCCTTTTTAAATCCTCCACAAAATAGAGAGAGTTCACGTTTTTTTAAATATACCTTTCCTAAAGTTGCTTATGGTATATAACAAAAATGAAGCCAAAGAGCAGTTACAATTAGAATTGATCTCAGGGAAGCAAGGCTAAAACATAGCCTTCATTCTCGTGTATTGAAACTCAGCACCACAAACAGAAAATTGAGTACTAAAAGGTTATAAATTCTTAAAAATAATCATCTACACCCTCACATTTTCACACTGGTTCCAAGGAAGAGAACTGAGCGTTTCTAGTGCCAACCTAGGAGATCAAAAACTTCCTGAGTAAATGTGTCCACTGAGAAACCTTTATTAAGGCTTCTGGAAATCTATTGGATAAAGCCACCTCTGTGATAAGCGTGTGTCTCTATTGTACAGTCATCAACTAACATATGGAAATTGCTTCTTCTATGCCAAATAATAGTTTGTGCCAAGAAAGTCCCGTGCAGTCATTGTTATCTCCCTGGAAGTCCTCACCTGATGTGAGTGTGGCTCAGAGCAGCTGCCAGTTCTTCCTAAACTCTGTGTCCATCCAGTCTTTCCCGGTATCCATCTGCCCACCTGCTGCACTGACAGCAGCAAAAGTTAGTGGATAATCTTGATTATCTGCCAAAAACAACTGAAGACATAATTTTGCTCTAGGAGAAAATGTGATTGGGAGACAAATGACTTTTTTCTCTGGAAGATTTCTACCTTTCCTCTCTCTTCATAGTAATCCTCCTACTCTGCTTTTTAATAAACCACCATTTTGTTGTTGAGAGTAGGAAAAAGAACATAATGTCCTTCACTGAAGAAGCACTATGCTCGTTTCTGATTTGCCATAGTGCTGATAAGAAATCTGAAGAATGTTCTTGGACAGTGTGTGACGAGAACAAGAAAGATAAATTTGGTTAACTTGATACCCACTTTCTGAAATTACTTGATAGATCAGAGCAAAGTAGTAAAATGATATTTTATTTCTTCGTTCTTTTTTGTCAGTGTTTAAATAATGTATTCTATTCTATCCTGCAATTCTTTTTGGAAGCATCTATTAAAAATTTAAAATCAGATTTAAAAATTTTGAGAAGTAAAATAAAAACAGATTTCATACAAACAAAAGCTGTGATGCTGAAATTCAGAATTTGGTTGAAAAACGTCTCTATATTCTCCTATATGATTGAAATTATCTAAAATATGCTGATGTCAGCAATCTGGGATATATGAAACAAATAATTCTTTAATTTTAAGTTATAATATCTGCCATTACTTTTTTTTAATTAAAAAGTCCCGAAATAATGAAAATTCACTATGGGAACTTAAGTAATACCTACATATAGAGAATAGTAATTGAAGTCTTGCTTCAGCTCGTATATACATACATGAGAATTTCTAATGCAATCCTAATCCTGTATATAATATAATCCTATGTATATATCTATACCCACATATATAAATAGAATTATATTTATATATGTGAGATATATTGTATACATGGGATACATATATACATTAGAATATACCTACTTCTATCCAGAGGCAAGCAGTACAGCAGAGCATGTATTTTCTCATACTTTTTAACTGCATCATTAATTAAGAGCCTACATATAAATAAGGAATCATACTGTAAACTTGTTTTGTGACTTGCTTTTATATTTAATAGAATATTGTGGTGGTTTTTCAATAGATAAATACACATGTCTAATTTTTCTTGACACTACTATGCTCTATTATTTAACTATTTTCATAGTAATGCATATTTGGTTCCTTGCCAAATATTCAATAACATAAATAGTATTTACAACTGTGTACACAATCATAATATATATGTGCCCATACCTTTGATCATATGCTCACTATTTTGTATAGTAGAATATTAGAAGCTTAAGTGGAAATCAATTAATATTTCAATTTAAATATTAAAAGATATTAGTAAATTGCCCTTTGCAAATCTATAATTATTTATACATTTACGAGCACTCTTTGAGTATATTATTTGCAAAGCATTTTCATATGTAGTGAAGTGCTTTAATATTCCATTATTGTGATTAATTTACTTTTTCACAGATTGTTTTAATGTTAAATGTATAACCATAATTCTCTGGACTATTTTTATTTCTTCTGTGAATTGCCTGCTCAGATCTTCTGTCCATTTTTTAAAATTATTATTTTTATAATTACTAATATTATATTGGTTTATAGACATATTTTATGTATTCTATATATTCTTTTTATGCATGTTATAAATACTGTAGTGATTGCAAATCTGAATTCTGTTATTTTGTAATATTTCTCATGTTAAAATTTCAAATAATAAATATGCAACATACAAAAGAATCAAATTATATTAATATATTTCTTTCTAGATCTAGTTTGATAAGGAATGTCTTCTTCACTCTGAGAGCATATAAATATTCTTTGATATTTTATTCGGTATTTTTAATTGTTTCAAGTTTAAAATTTTAAATTATCTGGAATTTGTCTGTTCATGTAGCAAGAGAAAGGTTGATATTTTTCAGTATAAAGTTCAAATAGCTAGCCAATTATACCAGTATAATAGTTAAATAGTCAGTTATTATCCCTATTATTTGAAATGCCACAATTTTAATATATAAAACTTTTCATTAATGCACAGAGCAATATCTGGACTCTCTCTCTCCCATGAATTCCTGTGCTACTTCCACTTCCCATAGCACTGTATCTGTATTTGTACACTGATAAATGGAGGTCAATTCTCCCGTCATTGTTCTTCCTATGGATCCCTATTATGAATAAGTTATTAATTGTTTTCTAATTTCAATTTTCTTTTAGATTATTACAGAAATAGAAGAATTCAAATAATATTTCAAATTCAACATTGAAGTCCTCTAAAAATTTTTATATTTACTATCTTTAGAATTGAATTATAAGCCACAAAGTGTTTAAACATAATAGAATATTTTTACATATGCAAATGGAAAGGTTTTTGCTGTTTGCCATTTTCTACTTTAGAAAATGAGTGCTTTTCCCCCCAGCTGCTATATTAGTAAAGGATTTGAACATTAATCTCTTTTTGAATGACAGTTCTATATTTGCTTAATTTATTATGGCTATTTTGAATTTATTGTCATTTTTGGTTATAGATTTCAGTGTCTTCGGGATTGTTTTCTGGGTACTTGTCATTTTCCTTCTGTGCTGGAGATTTAATATATTTTTTCATACTGTTTTATGGCATGGATTTGTGCCTCTGCATAGTGATAGAGTTTAGTTACTGCTTCCACTTGCTTCTACTGGGGCTGGTGGGGGGGCGGGGTGGGCAACAGCTGTGTAATCTGCACTGACCAGGATCCCTGTCAGCTGTTGCTGACCAGACCTAGGCCCTTCCTCGTGATCACAGTGGCCCTGTGGGGTCTCTCATCAGCTGTGGGGACAATCGCAAGGGGGCCTCAGGTTGCTGGTACCTACTGTCATAGACTGCCTAGACATGCTCCCTCCTTAGGGTCTGCAGTGTTGTTATGGGCTTTCACAGCAGCCGGGAGCAGATTCACCTAGACTCGCAGCTCTGCCACCGTCAGGTTCTGGAAGATCTCACTTGATCACTATGGGCCACAGCAGAGCTATAGGTGTCTACTGCAGTCTGTGGTTAGCTCACCCAGCTGTGCTACTTATGCCCCAGGGCCTTCCAGCTTTGTGATTTCCAGGTGGGGCCTCTCCACTAATGCTGCACAGAGGCTTTCCCTGCGGTTGCTGTGGGATTGTGGATTTTCCCCCTGGACCATGGAGCAGTCTTGCTGGGGCTCCAACTTGCCACCGCCCACTCACACAGTCTCTCTGAGTCTCCTTTGCCCCCTCAGGGCCACAGCAGGACTTTGAGTGTTAAAGGTGGCCAGCTGGTGGGTTGCTGCTCAGGCCGGGATCCTTTTGTCCCAGGGCCTGCTAGTGTTCTGAATGCTGGGCAGGGCCTGTCCGCTAATGCTGAGTAGAGGCTTTCCCTGAGGCTGCTGTGGGACTGTGGATTTTCCCACTGGGGTACAGAGCAATTGCGGGGAGCTTAGGTAGGGCTGTAGTCACCTGTTTCCACTGTCGCACTGCCGATGTGCGAGGACGCATGCCCTTGGTGCAGTGGCAATGCTATGAGTGTGTCAGCTGGCAGAAAGTCGCTTGCCGGTACTAGGCTGTCCGGGGTTTGGAGAGTTTTCATTTATCTCCACCTCCTCCCAGGGGGAAGTCCATCCACCTTCCGATGTATAGCAGTGTGGGTCTCTCAGGCATCCTGAGATGCTGTGTGGATATCCTTAGTTGACCGATGAATGTCTAATTAGTTATAGTTCTAAGGGGGAGAGACAAAGAAAACTGCTCACTTTGCCATGTTGCTGACATCACTCCCCTTATATTTGCTTAATTTAGAAGTAGTACACAAGATTCTTTCATAGTAAATGACAGGCTTTCCATTCAAACAAATAATTCCTAGATGAGTATTTCCTAGAGTGGACTAAACAGAACAGTAGATTTAGGAGATTTCGTCAAAATTGAGTTCCATTGTCATGGAAATTTTGGGAATCTACAAAATATATCCCTTCTAAGACTGGCAACATAAATTAACATATTAAAAGTTTGGTAATTCTTATAAGAAAATAAATGTCACTTCCTAACCTACCAAACTTACATAAAAATCAATTTTCCTTCTTTTCTTTTCCTTTCTTCTCTTCTCTTTCTTCTTCCTTCCTTCCTTTCTTCCTTGATACTTATTAGAATCTTTTTGAATTAGAATTGTGCTAAATGTACTTTGGGAAATGATTTGCAAAGCTCAAGCAAAAGTTAAATCTGTCTGAATCTCTGATTAGCTACCTAAAAAAAGTGTTAGATTACCATCTTCTTGAGAATAGTTACATTGTCTTAGTCATCACTGCATCTCCATTGTTTATAAAATCACTGCACAAAAATTAAGCTCTCTGGGAGTATAGAATGTTTCCTGGTTTGCTCTTCACTTAATCCCCAATGCCTAATACAATGTCTACCATTTAAGAAATAGTCAGTAGAATATGGCAGATTGGGTAAAAGAAGAAATGACTAAATAAATACAGTGTGAATAATTCTTGCAAAGATAAAACTGGAATTTTTAAAAGACTATATAGGAAAACTATATTTAGCTGTATCTGATTAAAGAGTTCAACTAAAGTGAAAAAAAAGTTGATCAATATTTTCTAATTTTAAGTAGGAGTATTCTGATTAACTCTTGAAGATAACAATTATACTAACACTTTGGGATACTCCTTTTAGTCATTTTTCTTAAAATTTGCGTTTAGATAGCACAATGTGCATTGGATTTTGTAAACTGTTTTTAACTTAACAATGTTGCCATGGCCTGAATGTTTGTGTGCCCCCAAAATTCATATGTTCAAATCTTAATATGCAATATGATATTTTAGGAGGTGGGGCCTTTGGGAAGTGCTAGGTCATGAGAGTGGAGCCCTCAAGAATGGGATTAGTGCTCCTATAGAAGAGACCTTGGAGCGCTCCCTAGCTCCTTCCATCATGTGAGGATCCAAGAGCCTGTGAGGGAGGAGGACCCTCACTGACCACGCTGACACCCTGTTCTTGGACTTCCAGCCTCCAGAACTGTGAGAAATAAATTTATGTCATTAATAAGCTTCCCAATCTTTAATATTTTTTATAGCAGCCTGAACAGACTAAGAAAAATGTGTTATAAACATTTCCCAAGTGATTAAAAAATTATCTACATTTTACATAGCTGAAGCATATTCACAATTGTGAGTTCACAATAATTTAACTAGTCTTTTATTGTTGAACAGATAAGTTGTTTCCAATTTTTCATAATAAATAATGCTATAGTGAACATCCTATTCATAAAGAGTATATACAAATCAACCCCATTATTTCCTTACAATAAAAAATACAAATGGAATTGCTATTCAAAGTGTTTAAATATTTTAAAAGTTTTTGTTACATGCTGTCAAACTCATCTCCAGAAGAACGATGGGTGAATTTATATTATCACCAGCAAAGTCTGAAAGAGTGAGTTTCAGTGAACTAAGACCAACAAAAGATGGAATTGATTTTATTATTTGTCATTTTGATAGACAAAAACATTGGCATTTGCTGCTATTTTATGTTTTCTTTATTTACTGATTTGCAAAAAGAGTCTTCTTATGTTCATTGAAACTTTTTAGATATTACTAGTAGTTCTGATTTTTTTGAGAGTTCTAATTTTTGAAAATTTATATTACTCTGATCACTTTCGTATATTTATATTTTTCTACATATTATGAATAACAACCTTTAGTGCATATTGTGCATTTTTATCAATTTTTTGTTTGCGTAATTTCATTTATGTTACTTTCTAGTTTATGGAATTGCATGATTTATGAAGTCAAATTTCCTCATGTCCTCTTCTGTATTTTTCTCCCTTGTTGTTATGTTTAGAGAAAAAGACTGTCTGGTTGACTTAGGTTTTCTACTCAGTATATGAGTCCCTACATTACATGTTTCTCTTTAATTCATCTGAATTTAATTTTGGTTTCTATTGTGAAATAATAATTTACTCAATTATATTTCATGTAGAAAATACATTTTATTCAGAATAATTGTTCAATAATTCATCTTTAACCACTAACCTGAAATGTCATTTCTCTCATTATCTTTAAAAACTGATTCTGTATATTTCTAGATATATGTATATCTATGCATTCTGGGGTCTATTTTCAATTCTGGCATTCTACTGACCTATTTTTATACATATGCAACACTGTTTTATAATAAGTTTCTATCTGTATGCCTTTGTATGTTCCAAATTCCTCTTTGTTACTTTAAATAGTATTTCTCACATAGTTTTTATTTCACTTATTTGACTTAGCATAATTCAGGACTAATAGGTCATTTTTTTAATCCTATGCTACTTTTTTCAAGGTGGGCTTTACTCAAGTTCTTTGAAATAATCTTATATATGAAGATAGAAAATTTTCTTTATATCATCTGTAATTTCATTATTTTCTTGATTGTCAGGTTAGTATTTTTAAATTGTCTTGGTATGTTATTTCAGAACTGCGAACATTTGTCAGCCAATTATATTATATGATTATAAGGGTAGATAGAAAAAACTTCTGAAACAAAAACCTTTAATTCTGATTATTTTACTTTCTTTCATTTCACACTCCTTCAGTTCCCTATTATGAATGCTACAGTATTTTTCTGGATGTCAATGCCTAGTGATTATATTAAAAAATAACAAAAACTGAGGTTCTGTGTTGGCTAATGAGCAAGCTGTACTTGCTTATCTTTCACATTAATCAGATTCTACCAACCTCTGAGTGTTCTTTCAAATCATGACTCAGGATGTACCATCTGCTGTAATCTAGTCACTTTTGTCACTTCACCACCCACAAAAATATACACCTCCACCACCATCAACAAAAACTCCCTAAGCTTTTGCCTTTTTAGTCTTATCCTCTTTTTAATTATAATTTGCAATCAAAGACTTGTGAGTCCCAGGCCATGTTCATAGCTTACAGTTTTTCAACTTGGATTTATTCTTTATGCTTAACTATTCCAACCTTTATTTTGAGGTTTTTGTATCTTATACTTGTGCAGTAATTTTTCATGGTAAAATGGCCCTGGAATTTGTTGTTATATTCCTGATAGTTGTGATTTCCTTATTTATTCTAAAAATGAAAAATTAACAATTCTATCATTAAATGAGGGAGTCAGCTAATAAATTTCTTAATTGAGAAAAGGCTACAGTTAATTAATTCATCTATTCCATAATGTCAAAGACAATGCAAGATGTTGAACCCTGTCATTTTTAATATAATTCTTTCCTTAACAAATAGTTATTAAAAAGTGCTTATTTATCAGAAGTTTCATTATTGGACTTACAGAATAATGCAACTTACAAAATTGTGAACACACTTCCAGGCTCCCAGCTTACACACTGGGAACATTCTTCTTCATTTCTCTGATGATGCTACTAGATAATAAAGACAGAAAACTTCTATCAAAATATAACATTATGTCCTTGAATATGACAAAAACAACAACAAAAGAAAGCTATCACTTTTCAAAATGGCAAATTGGCTTTTAAATATATTTTTAAAATTCACTGAAGTCTCTAAAATAGACAAGAATAAGATAAACAATGACCTGTGTGGGAAAATCAAAGACTGGCAGACACCAATGCTCCTAATAGGTGCGGCTGCTGTTAACAAACCACGTATAGCCATCAAAAGTTGATTCAGAAAGATAGAAGACAAGGTCTCAACCCTGATTGAAATGAAATGTCAGCAAGGATAAGAGAAGAAAGATGAAGATTGTATTAAAAAGAGAAACTATGTTCAGAAATAAGCTTTGGGACACACAAGAATCTAAAATGGCATCTATATCCAGCAGAGCAAATTCATGGGGTCTAGAAAACTAGGTTAGTTTGTCTTTTTGAAGCACTTGTTGAATTCAGAGTTGAATCTGAACATAAATGGATTTAAAAGAGAATCCTTTTTATTGATTTCCAAGGTAAGATGACATATGAGGAAGAGAAGCAGAAAGGAATAAAAATTGCTAAGGCTGTAAAAGCTTGTTATTTTCTTTCTTCCTTAAAGTTTTTGGTATAAGTATAAATTATATACATTAATCTACTTTAAGAAATTGTTTACAATATGCCATACTGAGAAAATTGACCATTAATTTCCTTGATTTTCTTCAAATCAGCCCCTGCCTCATTCCGCACACCAGAGCTTATAAAATGACTAGGAGTCTACACTCTCACTGACACTCCAATCTGAACACAAAGATGAGAGACAGAGTCTCTCAAGGAGGCAATGGTGTGTGATAGAAAGAACATTGCATTAGTCCTGAAAGTCGAGGGTTTTAATTTCAGCTCTGACCATTCAAGCAGTATGATTCTGAAAAGTTTCCCCTTCTGTGATACCTCACTTTCCCCAGTCATAAAATGAGGAGAATAATCCCTAATGTTTTCCTGACTAACTCCAAATACTGGATTCAATTTTAAAATTATGTGGAAATGTAAAGCACGCTACAAATGTGGCACTTTACTATTTCCACTTACAATTTTAAAAGTCTAGCAACTCGCTATCTCTCATGTAGTCAACCCTCCCTCCATTTCATCTTATAAACCATCCTCAGACGTCACTTCCTGGTATATAGTCCTACCAACCTCAGCCCTCACCTCAACTCCAGCTAAGAGTCCTGCCGGTTCTCTCTCCTCTATATGATCATCTTTGCAGTTCTCTTACAATGATATATTTTCCCTTAAATTTTCCTACATAACTATGTCCCTTTTTGAACTAATTGATACTGCTTTTTTTTACTTCCAAACCAAATTATTTAAAGTATTGTTCAATTGAGTTTATTCTCTCTTACACTCACTTATTCACAGCCTATATTCCCTATCATAAAAATAACTCAAGAGTCAAAATTATGAGGGTAAAATCAAATACTCTACTGTATGAACCGAAATATCTTTCCTATCATTTCTATGCCAAAATAGTCAAAGAAGTATCATAAAGTATAATTAAGGAATTTATGTGAGTTCAAAACAAATTTGAATTAAATGAAAGTAACACAAGAATGATACAATTAGCTCAAGAAATAAAAAAAGTAATCTTCTGATTAATATCCAATAGTTACTACACTTTGTTGAACCACAGCTTGTCAGTTATACAAGTCTTCCCTCTGATGTTTAAGTTTAGAATGAAATTAAGTTTGCCAAAAAGAAAATTAAAAGAAATATAAATTTACACTTTGGGATATTACTGGAAAATGAAAATACTCTCCAGTGCTTATATGCAAGATGTTTAGAACCAAGTTAAGAAATTTAGCACCTAAAACTCAATTTTATTAGTTAAAAATGATGCAGTTATCTTTCCAATGTCTATATAGAATGCTTTCGTTCAGATCAAAAAAGATGGAAATATAAACAGGCCATTAAAGTAATAACAGCTAACATCTACTGTGTATTATCATGTCCCAGAAACTATTCTACTTTCCTTTATAGGTATTAAGTCTTATAAAGTTCCCTACACTTTATTATTATCATTATTGTATATATCCAAGTCAGCCAACAAATATATATGTATGCATATATATAAATTAGCTGAAGGAATACATACCTTACATTATTTAGAGAAATTGGTGATGATCAAATCTTTGCTGTTAAAAAACGATGTCTGGGGCCAGCCCCGTGGCCAAGTGGTTAAGTTCCCGCACTCTGCTTCAGCAGCCCAGGGTTTCTCCAGATAGGATCCCAGGTGCAGACACGGCACTGCTCCTCAGGCCACATTGAGGCAGCATCCCACATGCCACAACTAGAAGGACCCACAACTAAAATATACAACTATGTACTGAGGCGATTTGGGGAGAAAAAGCAAAAAAAAAAAAAAAAAAGACAACGTCAAAATATTCTCATTGTCCAGAAAATTTTTCAAGATGACCTTGTTTCTTTGCTGGCAATAACATGAGAGTAGATCCTCAAAATTTGAGATGGCCCCATCCGTAGATAAAAATTGTCTCCACATTCTGTGGACAGGAACTATGCCTACAGAGATTAAGCATGTGCTATAGTTGTATAGACACGAACCATAACTCTTTATGTGAATACAGTGTATAGAGCAAAAGAAAATAACATAACAAAGCTAAGACAATGAGGGCACAATTATATTCAGTACAGAACATAAGAAAATGTTAGCTCTCCTTACCAGTTCCATACTAGGAGACTAAAACAAAATTTAACAAAGGAGAATAATGTCAAGTTAAAGCAATGTGTGTTCATAAGACTGCAACATCACTCTACCATATTGTGTCCAGGTGCCTAGGTGGGATGGGCTGGACAACGCAGTGAGCTGTAAAGAAGTGATGAGATCAGGAAGCTGCCACTACACCAAGAGCTGAATGTACTAGAGAAACACTACAATTTTTTTTAACATGAACGTAAAATCCATAAACATTCAGTGTTATTTCTACTAGAGGGTTCATTTAGAAAATTTGATTCCATTTTCTCCTAACACAAATCTTCAGGTCTTCAAAGATTCCTAGAAGTGCATGTCCACTATAAAAGGCAATCTTTAATTTTACTTTTTCCTCAACATTATTAAAACAGTATTACAACCATAAGACTGTCATGTGCTACATAACAACATTCATTCAGTGACAGACCATATGTACTACGGTGGTCCCATAAGATTAGTACCATATAGCCTGGGTGTGTCGTAGGCTATACTATCTAGGTTTGTGTGCGTACACTCTATCATGTTCCCACAATGACAGAATTGCCTAATGACATATTTCTCAGAATGTTTCTCCTTCACTAAGTGATGCGTCACTATAAACACAGATCATAAACAAAACCTTGAACATCCAGTTGACGTTTTCCTTCAGACTTAAAAGAAAAACTTCCATAGATTATTTTTTCCCTCACCTCACCCAAGAGGTTGAAAATAGAATTTGAAAAGAAGACGGGTTAAAATGGTATTATTTCAAGGAATATGTAATCAAATCAACAATTATTGTGACCTTTATCCAACACTTACCAAGCGCCCACATTATAATGTTTGCTACATAAATACACACCTGTTACCTCCTGGGTTGCTTTCCTTTGTATTGACAACAAGTACTCTGTGTGTGTGTTTCTATAGGCAAGTAAAAAAAGAAAAAAAAAAAAGTATATGTAATCAACGATATTTTTCAAACTGTGTACAAAAAATAATGTACTTGAGGGGTCCCTAGCAAAAGCTATTTTGAAAAAATGACCCTTAACCTCAAAATTCACCCAAATCCCTCTTCCTAGATTTTCAAAGAGGAGGGAACGCACAAGAGGATGTTTATATATAATCCAGAGGGAAGCAGGAAAACTAGTAAAACTGTTCATCTGTAATCATTTTTATGAAAGGAAATTAAGCTTTGCTAATATTCAACATATGGACCTTAACAGTTGTCTTTCTTAATTTTATATATCAGGTGGCTACACATCATATGATCAGTTATGTATGCTGAAAAAAAGTTTAGTTTCACAGCAGACAAGTACTTAGAACTTCATCATTCACCTGCATTGTATAGCAATTTATTGAAGTTTATGCGTTCCCAGTTAAGCAGTTTGCACATTATTCCATTTAGCTTTAACCTAACTAACCTTCACAAAATTGATAAACAGCTTAAAAGCTTCCTACCCTTCCTCCTAAAATGCAGGTTGAGATAAGACCAATTACACAAGCATAAGCAAGTAACAAGAAAATGACAGCATTGACAGTCATTTAAATTTTCAGGTGAAAACAATTACAACTGAATTACATATAACATGAAGTTCAAAAAATTCAGAAAAAGATTATCTAGAACACTGTTTCAAACATGTATTTATGTCCACTATATTTAATAAGAGTATTCCATTTGAAATTCGTTTATTGTATTATTCCTAGGTCAGTTATTACACAAAGAAGTTACTGAAGAATTGCATAAATGTCATTGATGCCTAATTGTATAAAGCCAACATCTTTAAAATATAGTTAAATCTTTATAGGAATTTGCTAAAAGGGAAGGATTGACTAAGAAACATTTTTTTTTTCCACATAGACATTTACAGTTATATAGAACTGAAAGAAAGATTACATATTTTTCCTTTATGAAAAAGAAAATAGATCCAAATGTCTTGGCCTATCATAACTATTCTGATAGACACTAATAAAGCAGTATATCATCGATAGTGTACTACACATCAGCTCTTGAAAAAAGCACATTTAACCTGTACATCCAAGAAAAATGGAACATTTTAACAAAGAATAAGAAGGTAAATGCTCTTAGAAAGAGATTTATGCCAGATAGATAGTGTCTAGAAAACAGATATTTGGAAAAATTTCCTTTGTTGTGCTATTTAGTTGTTGGAAATGACATGTATGAACTACCCATTAAAAAAGCCACATCTGCATATTTAAAAAACAAACAGACAAAAACTTGGAAGCAGAAGTTCCTAACTTGCTAAAAAAATCCTCCAAAACTATCAGTAGTTCACAAAACCATTTGTGAAAAATATAAAAATGCAAGACATAGTTGTTAGTTTGAAAGAACAATTGATTTGTAATAAGAAATACATAAATTTTTGGATGAAATTAAAAGAAAAAAATGAATTCCTGTGGAATTTCAACCAAAATGAATTTTAAGTGATTAACAAGAGTTGAAGGTGACGATCAAGATAAAATGTGAATAGCTGCTGATCGATCCTTCCACTTAGATAGTCACACTGTGAGGTATTTTTTCCAGCACTGCAAGATAATTGAATTAAGTCTGTAAGGAAACTACAATAAGAATCAGAATTTAGTTTAACAAAATGCCAAGCAAAGGTTTTTTTAAAATAATAAAGCTTATTGTTTAGAGTAATTCACCCATTCATTTTATAAATAAATAAATACACATATTGGGGAGACATGCTCTATTTAAAAAGTCCTGATCATGGAAAGACAGACTAATCTTTAGAATCTGGAGACTTTTAACAGAGTTTTTAAAAGAAAGAGTGAGTAGCAGCGTAAGCTAAGAAAAAGACCAATTTTAGTGGAGTAGAAACAAAAGAAAGTTCAAAGAGTTCAGTGATTAAAGTAAAATAAATGAAACTCACAGGTTGGAACTAGAAATTGAATAGGAGAAGGTCACAAAAAAAGAGAAGGATGATAATGTTAACCAAAGCATTATTTCATTTAATGCTGATGACTCAATAGCCAAGTGGCCTAATAGTATTATCTCCCTCTTATATTTAAGGACATAGCAGTTTAGAGGGAGCCAGCCCTGTGGCCAAGCGGTTAAGTTTGTGCTCCACTTCAGCAGACCCGGGTTTGCGGGTTCAGATCTTGGGCACAGACATACACGCTGCTCATCAGGCCATGCTGTGGCAGTGTCCCACATAGAAAAACTAGAATGACCTACAACTAAGATATACAACAATGTGCTGGGGCTTTGGAGAGAAAAAAAGCAGATGACTGGCAACGGATGGTTAGCTCAGGGCGAATCTTCCTCAGCGAAAAATAAATCGTACTTAAAAAAAAAAGAAGTTTAGAGAACATGGGCAAATTATACAAAGCAACCAGGCAAAAAGTCTTTATTAGAAAAACACTCCCTTGTATCTGGACATTTTTGCTTAACAGAATAGTCAATTAACTACATAAACTTTGGACTTTAGTCATTCTAAATAATAGGAATATACAAAATGCCTCATCCATCAAGCACTCAATGCTAGTAATTGTATTAAGATATAAAAATAAATATAATGCTTACTAAGTGGGAGTAAATATAAATATATAAGATGAAAAGGTAGGTGATAAAAGACATGTAACATGTTAAATAATCTGATATTTTTGGTATACTAGTTAGGATTTTTTCAAAGATTTTTCTGAAGTGTCTACTAATAACTTCTGTATATATACATTACTGAGATCACTTCAGAGTAAAAATGGCACACCCCCCTTTAATGCCATGTTATAGTTTACTTTTATGAAGAAAGATATATACAAAAGATCTTCACCTTTAGAAAACCATTGTGAATTACATTTTGTTAATAATTGGTTTCCATATGAGACCAAAGAAGCCTGAGATCATTTGTTTATTTTTAATTAAAAGGCAAATTGACTGAACATAATTGAACTTTGAAAATACACTTAAATCTGATTTTTGATTAGTGAAATCTTTCTCATCAATAATTTAACTACTAAATTGATAAATCCCAAAGCATTTCTTTAAAAATCTCATTAGCATTCCTACGTCCTCTTTTTCCCTGTAACTTCTGTTTAATTATAACAAAGTCTTTATTCAGACACAACTCCAGAAAAAAAATTTTAAAAAGTGATTTCCTAGCAGAGATGAGATCTAACTAAAGGTCACATGAGATTGTACAGGAAGCCTAAGGGATGCTAGTGGTGGCTTAAGACAGAGCAACTGTCCTCAGGGAAATGGTCCTTCCTAGATCTCTGAATACACCAAATATGTCATGCTAGTTAAACTTGCACACACTTTCTTCTCCAGGAGGTAATTTTTAGATTAACTGCAAATCAACTCGTGCCTTCTTTTTCCCATTTTCTCTGTCAAATTATGATTTTAATTGCTTTTTATAATTCATTGCATAAACAAATCATTTATCCTTTTGCAGACATACAAAGTTTTTCTTCTAAGGATCATCATTTTTATTAAAACTTTGATACACCTACTGATATCTAGCAAGGAAAAATTTAAAAGAAAATAAAAGACCCTGTAAGATCAATCTTTCAGCATTTTTTAGAACACAACAGTAAATATCAAATCTTTATCTGACATATCTTGGGTCTTCTTGTCATTGGCCTCTGTCTTCAAACTTCAGCCTATCTTCATTTCTTCTTCTTCTCAGAAAAGTAATAGCCTGGTACCTGATCAGGGAATGCAATCACCTTCTACCCTTAGATTTGTCTTTTGAACTGCTGAGTTGTATGTAATGAGCCCAGCTTCCCCTATATCAGCTTGACTAGCCCAGAAACTCTCATGTAATTTATTAGACCACTCCTAGATCCAGCCTCTGGGATCCAGTTCAATCTTGGCATTAACCATATGCTTTCTTCATTCATAGAATAATTTTGCTCAAGTCCTCTCCGAAAATATTTGTGTTATTTTTACATGTAACATTCTGAAATACATAACTTCTACAGACATTCATTCACATTTATCCTGTAACTTTTACCTATTTTCTTAAAGAGTAAGCAAGGAATACAAATTGCTTTATAGAAATGGGATTTTTGCTTCTTCTATGATAGTTGTTTTCCCAATGTAACAATTATCATTTAATGGTTTCAGTATGGTTCCAAGAAAAAATTGGTCCAAATTCACAGCTATATGTTAAAGCTGCTTCCAATGTCAGTATATTTTTAAAAATTTAAATAAAATAAAACTGACTTAAAAAGTCCAGAGTACTCATTTTTGCCGCTGAAACAATTATCAGCACAAGTGAAGCAATATCAATTATTATAAACATCAAGATGGATCCATTTCAAATATAAAATTCCCACATGCAGTCATTTTTTAAACAAAACTGTGTTTCTTTTACTTAAACTAAATGAAATATCAACAGACAGAATCTCCCTACAAGGAACTCCTAAATTTCCCTATGTTTTTATACTTGGAACAGATTATTTAGCACCTCCATTTCTTGAATTCTTATCTTGATATCCTCTTGCTGAAGCAAATTCCCAAATTCATTCCTCTTTCACTATTGCTTAGTGAAAATGAAACTTTATAACTTCCTTCTTACTGCCAGACCTGTAGATAGTGCGCTGGACTTCTCAGTTATATAAGTGAGCAAATTCACCATTACCTCTTTTTATGAAGATTAAACTAGTTTGAACTTGGTTGTCTTTTTCACATACAAAGGATAGAACACTGAACAACAATGTATATCAAATTGTTAAAATGTTTCATACTTCAGTTTCTTATAGTATATTCCTGTTGAGATGAATTTTCTTAGAAAAATACAGTCTATGTAGAATTTGTATAAGATAGAATTCTGAGTCATTCAATAATGCTTCTTGCCGTACAAGTACCTGATAGAGTATGACCTGAGTAAAGCCTTGATGTTTGCTTCTTTTTGGTCTGACATTTTTCTAAAGCCCATATTACTTAAAAATGCTATGTTTTATTTATTACTTAGCTTCAAGTCTAAATAGAGTAATAGAATGTTAGATTTGGGGAAGACCGTGTAGATCCTCTAGTACTATTTCCAATGCAAGTGAAGTATGACTATAATGTATGATGTGACATGACATGATATTGTATGATATTATAATATTCCTAAGAAAGATCTTCTGCCCACTACTTCGGAAATCTGAGTAATTGGGTATAATTATTTCAAAGATTAAACAATTACTTTTGGAAAGTTATGATTATTTGAGACTGATTTTACCTATTGGACTGATAACATTTCTTTGTCACTTTTAAACTTTGGTCTCCCATCTCTCTAGACATGATTTTTAGTTGTTTGAATATATGGGTAACTCATATCCCTTAAAACTCTGCACATTTTCCTCTCTCTCTAGGATTCCCCTACACTCCACTTCTCTTGATAAAGTCCTTTTATTCATTATTCAAATTCCAACGGGTTCAAACATGTACTCTTCTCTCTAGGACTCCTCTTTTTCCCCTCCATGCCAAGAGGAATGAATCCTCCCATCTGCTGTGCCTCCATAGTCATTTTCTCCATGGTTCCCATAGTTTCTGTCTTAACCATTTATTCTCTCTTGTTCAAAGTTAACAATAGAACAACAGCTTTACTCTGTCACTATTGAAATGGATTAAAACCTAAACTAATACTCTATATTTTGTGAGACCACATTTCCTGATTGATTAGGTTCTTTCAGGAGGTAGGGTCATTAGCCAATGGTCTCTTATCATGGGAGTTTATTGCAAGGATAATCGAAAATGTTAGGAAAATAGGAAACCATCTCTACATTTCCTCTCTTAGGTTCATGGATATCAAGGGATCTCTTTTAAGAAATTCAGTAGCTTTAGGAACCAAGGGCAAATTATCATACCTTCAGAAGCAGGCATCCTTTGCTCCCCAAATCCCCCATAATGATGAATTTACACATCTCTATGGATTTTTCTGCCTCCTTCCTATTCCTTCCCAACTCTTTGTGTCTGTCAGAGTGAAAAAAAAATTGGTTTAGTTGATCACTATTTGATCTATTCAATATACAAGTCCCCTGTCAGGCAGAGTTCTCCTATCAGGCTACTGGGTAAACGACAACTCTTAATTTCTAGGACTTATATGGTAGCCTGTGGAAGGGCCCCAGTTCTTGTCTAGGCAACTGCAAGGGAATCATGCAACATAAAGCATGAAAATATGTATGCATGAAAATTAGCTGCTTTCCTCTGGAGAATTGTGGAGGTGGGGGAGTGGCATGGCACACTGAATTTCATGTGCTGTCTAACAAAGCATATTTATAGTTTTTCTATTTCTCTTTTGCTGTGGAATTACAGTTTGAGATTTTGGTAAATAATTATTAGCCAATTAAAAATTTTCCAGCCAACAGAACGGTTCATCTGAATTAAACTTTTTTTAATTGGCCATAATTAATCTAATTGAAAGTGTAATATTTAAAACAAAGGCAGAAATACAGTAGTTCCTCCCTTATCTGAGGGGGATATGTTCCCAGACCCCCAGTGGATGCCTGAAATCAGATAGTACTGAACCCTATATATACTATGTTTTTTCCTATACATACACACCTACAATAAAGTTTGATCTATAAGTTAAGCACAGTAAGAGATTAACAACAACTAATAATAAAATAGAATGATTATAACTATATACTTTAATAAAAGTTATGTAAATGTGGTCTCTCTCTCTCAAAATATCTTATTATGCTGCACTCACCCTTCTTCTCGTAATGATGTGAGATGACACAATGCCTACGTGATAAGATGAAGTGAGGTGATAGATGTACACATTGTGCCCACAGCATTATTTTAGGACCTTGGTTGATGGTGAGTAACTGAAACCACGGAGAGCGAAACCCACAGATAGGTAGATAGATAGAAACCTACTGTAGACACAGTCACCCAGTACCCCAAGTCTTCAACCCAAGTTTCAGAACAAAAGGTTCCTTAGTCTGATTATGCCTACCTTGGACATATTTGGCTATTTAAGACGTGAGAGTAATGGTTCTTTTGATATCTTGACTCATCATAAGGGCTCCTGTTCTTCCCCATTGTCCCCAGGCTGCGGGGATAAAGAAGGGTAGAGTTGCATCTCAGGATATGATTACGGTGGTAAGAATTTCATGCCAATCTTAGTAGCACCAGTTTATGTACAGGGTTCAGACCATTTAAGTGCCCTGTTGATTTTTTTTATGGGAGTATAATAATATTAATATCCTCCTCTCTTCTTTGTGGCACCAGAAATCAAGTTCCTATATAAATTGGCGCTTTTTTCCCCCTCATAATACCGATGACAGAACAGGAGATCTAACTAATATTGGTTCAACAAATTTATCTTACTTGAGGAGACAACTTTTAAAAAATCAAAACTTTCTTGCGTCTTGGTACTGCTGCTGAAGCAATATGATCTTTTGATGTATGGTTACAAGACCAAATAAACTACGGAAGGGAAGAAAAAACATCAATAGTGAAAACTTGGCTGAATCTTCCTTCGCTTTTTTCATTTCAAATGTCAAAATTATTAATCTCACACAGAATCGTAGGGATTATACACAACATTCCATTCCTTGATTATATGTTTTCTCTTTTTAATAGTGACATGAGGAAGATTGACTTTTATAGTAGATATTGATTTAGTCACAGTTAATCTCTTGATCAGGCCTTGTTGTCCTTCCAGTTGGCCTTGTAACAAATATATATGGTGGTTGTATTTCACTATCTACAGTGATTTTTATGTCTCTTCAACACAGAAAATGTGTTTTTAGTGCCTCTCTGTGTAACATGCTTGTTTTTCTTAATATGGGTCAGTGCTACTGCTTTAAGTAGAGGACTTAAAATAATTCCTGTGTATAAAAACATTTCATACACAGTAAATAGCTGCACAACATTAAAAGCTCATTTGTATCTTTCTTTCTTAGGTGAGCGCTAATTATTAGTGCTGTAAATGTGTTGGCATGATAGGGAGGCCTGAGCTGCATCAAAAAATCACCGTCTGATCTCTGTTTATTTACAGAGGATGAAGGTTTCCAGTCAGCATGGAAGAAACAGGAGAACAGCTGTCTGAGAGTATAGAATGAAATTAGACTCTATGAATGTGAGCGAATGCCACACAGAAAAGAAAGAAATCTGACCTATTGTAGTTAATCTCTTCTCTTCTTATTTTGCAGTCTTCTGGTTGATTCTATCTTTTGTTTATTTTTCTTTTAATGTTTAATTTGTAAAGGGATAGAAAGCAAAAGGACAAAGTGATGGCTATAAACAGTGCCTGATACAGGTAATGGAAGTTTCTACTCTGCACAAACTCTGTTTACACGTCACTATATCCTCTGTGCTATTTGCTGGAAACATGTGATCTTAAACTTAGTCAGATGGGAAGGACAGACAGCTCAAGTTCAAAATTTCTCACTCAGTTAATGTGGGAGAATTGTCTACAAATTACTACCACAGAAATGTGTAATATATCAAAAGAGATTGTGAGAAATGGCTGGAACAAGTTTGGTTGTTTCTTGATTGCCAGATAAATCTTGCAAAATCATGGGGAATAAAAATTGAATAAAAGATATTATCCATCACCATCATCTTCATCATCATCATGATCATCATGATAATAAAATTTCCTCCCTCTCACAGTCACAGTCTTACACAGCAACAAATAATAGTTTATTGAACTGACATTGTGCAGTTACCATGGTTCTTAAATGGTAAAGAGAGAAAAATCACACAAGATAATTGAACAAATAAAGAGAACTTAGAAAATGGATGGGGTTGGGAATCAAAGAGAGGTAGTTCTCAGATAATCGCTACCTAGCACTTGGACTTTCTGCTAAGGAGTGAAGTTTTCAGGTCATCAACAATTATTTTAGATATAAACTTCCAAAACTTGTTTGACTGACTTTGTTGGTTTGTTCGTTGTTTGTTTGACTTAACTGACAGATTGTGCCATATTATTTTTCCTGTCATTTAAATACATTCGTAAAGTGCCTCTAAATTAGAGAGTGCTTGCTTTGTTGAATTTTTGCTCACTCCTACAAAATGACACCATAGTGACAGTCTGGCCATAAATATACTGTTGAATAAATCTAAGAATATGTGTATTCAATACTAACTCAGCTTTAAAAAATAGACAGTAAATACTTAAATTCCAACCAGTCCTCATATTAATATTTCTACCAGAGCCCTTTGACTAAATAACATCTAAAATTCACTTCCACATAATCCCTAAAAGTATAATTATTGGTTGATGTGCCACAGTTTCTGTACAATAAGTCGTGATCTGAATATGAAAATTATTTACTAAAATAAATTAAAATCTTGAACTACGGGAACTTATTGAATATCCCTCAAAGGTTATATTGCAATTAATATCAAATAGCCCTAAGTTTATGACAGAAATTATTTGAGGACCAGGAAATAGAATCATAAGTAGAAGTTGGTACTATATTTAAATCCTTATAGAGTATTAATTAAACTAAAACTTCATGTCATGGTATTTACTTTTGTAGCATGTAAAGACAGGTGATGCATACTCACAAACATACAATGAAAATAATTCCTTCTCATTTAACACCCATGAACTTTCTCAGTCAGGTTTTGATAACTATGTATTACTTTATAAATTAAAATAGCTACTTCAAAAAAAGTTGGGGGCCAGCCTCAGTGGCCTAGTTCAGCTCACTCCACTTCGGTGGCCTGAGTTTGGGTCCTGAGCGGGAATCTACACCACTCATCTATCAGTGGCCATGTTGTGACAGTGGCTCACATACAAAATAGAGGAAGTTTGGCAACACAGGTTAGCTCAGGGCAAATCTTCCTGAGCAAAAAGAAAAATATTAGGAAAAAATTCCTTTGAGTTTGAAAATTTTTATTTTTAATAAAACACGTATCAATGTAATAGTGTTAGTTTTAAATAAGGAGATCCTGGGTCTGAGGATAAATTGATTTAGTTTGTTATTAAATAGGAAAGTGAATTTCAAGTTCTGAGAGAGCTTATACAATTAATTTCTCTATTTAAAAGTGAGAATTGGTTTGTGCAGACATTTAAGTTAACTGCTTTGGCACTTTCTTGAGGTTCTCTCAAACTACCCCCGCATCAAGTAGCTCTGAGCATGCAAAATCATGTCAATAAGACTTTTATTAAAAGGCTCAGCTGCCTTTATGGAGTAATAAATTTTCTCTAAACGTACAGACTATGCAAAGCGCACGCTAATATGACCTCCTGAAAGGGAAAGCAATCCTCTTCTGTACCCTAAGGCACTTAAGTTTGTGTCACACACTGTCCTGATGACCTCAAAAAGAGAGCCACGTGTTAGTCTTTGAGTCTCTTTGGCCTGTGTGGCCAGGCATCTTGAGTTCTGGTTGCCCCCTCTACCCCCACTTCGACTCAGGTCTAAGCCCATAAAAGCTGCCTCTTTGTCCAGTTTCTCCAGTAGACTTATTGCTGTCACCCCAAAATACACCCCACTCCCAAAAACTGTCAGTGGGCTCCTTCACCCAAACTCTTATATTTCTTCTTCAGTTGCCCAATATATCCCTGAGTTTCCTAATCAGCTAATTTGTGCGTAATTTGCATTTTTCCAGACTTTTTTTAAGAAGGTTGTTTGTACACATGTTTTAAGTTTTGTGTTATCCTGAGAGAACATCTCTGAAGAAGATATTGCATAATTATTTGTTTATTCCTTGGAGCAAGAGATGGATAGTCTAACTTTTTTTTTGGTTGGGGGCTGAAATATAAAGTGTAAAGTTTGAAGAAACCATCTTTTATTGAAATCGTTCCTTGAGAACTCCACAAAGTACCTACCATTCTTCTAGTGTAGTTTCCGCTGCTTTTGTAGTTTCCGCTTTTGTTAAATTAAAGAATTCCAGAATTTCCTTGTATTACGCTTTCCGTTATTTACCCTGTTATACATTTAATTGATGCATATTTTTAAATGAAATTTCAATAAATTCTTCAATATTTATTGCAGCATTTATCTTTCAGAATACACATAGCAAAGTAATGGTTGCATTGTGAAAATATATGAGATCTTAAGCCTAATGATAAAACCAATTTTATTGATTTGTTATTTTTTATCATATTTGTTATATTTATTACTATTTGTTACTAAATAAAAATTCTGTTTTAGGAGGCTGTCCTGGTGGCATAATGGTTAAGTTCCCAGCTCCGCTTCAGTGGCCTGGGGTTTACAGGTTCAGATCCCGGGTGTGGACCTAGCACCAATCGTCAAGCCACGCTGTGGCGGCATCCCACATAAAATAGGGGAAGATTGACACAGATGTTAGCTCAGTGATAATCTTCCTCAAGCAAAAAGAGGAAGATTGCAAACTCTGTTTTATATCATTAAAGCTGAGATTAGTGATCACTGATCTATATTTGTGGGATTGGTTACCAAATATTGTTTAAATTAATGTTCATTCCATCAGGAATTTAATAGTGTAAATAAAAGTGAAAGCTAATTATTCACATATGTGCATAAGGACACAGATGTTTCCATATAAAAATTCAAATTTTTTTTTAGTTTTCTTATCTTGCTTCAAATAATAAAAAAGTAATAAGACTATCAGATTATTTGTAAATCCACAGTATTCCATTATAAAGTTAATTTATTTTAGTATGGGAGGCATGCAATTTAATATTGCTTTTTAATATAGTCACCTTTTATTGCATCTTTCAATGTAAAGCGTATGTGTATGTGAGAAGCAAATGTGTGCAGAATATGTATATCTCATTAAAGGGACAGAAACCAAGCAAGTAGCTTTTATTAATACCTCAGGCAGTCTCCTTGGTGGTCAGCTGTGGCAATGCTCTATAAACACAACAGGTCTAGTAATGTTAGCACAAGCAAATCCAGAAAGACTTTCGGAAGCACCCTGATGTCGTCCCAGAATCTGTGGTCTTGAATAGCTGTGGACTCAAGAGGAGAAGATCTCCCGGGAGCTATGTGCTCTCCTGCCAAGCAAGCTGAATTTTGGAGGACGATGCAGAATCAATTGTGTTTTTGCAAAGCAAGAAGACATTAGAAATTTTAAATGACACTTGACCTGAATGATAATTATCATAATTTTTCAAATCTCACATTAGCAACTCATAAATTTATTTTCCTTTTTTTAAACATTCTCCTCTATGGAATAGATTGACTTTGACAACTGAAATATTTTCAACTTTATAAACATAAGCACTTTATATATATAAACTATCTTCTGGTGAATAGTATGCCTAGATCTCTAGCAAGGTAGGAGAGAAAAATGCATCTGAAAATTGCTATCCTCCTTTATCTCTTGAAACCATATTTTTTATCTGACATAGTATGAAGTCTAAGTCAGATATGGCAGCAAAGGCTAATAAATTGATGACAGTATGGAAAGTTGGGATGACTTGTTACAGTATTAGCTCTGGCAGTGTTCCCATTGCCTTTCAGTTTTAACATCTACTCAAAGGGGAAAATCAGAAAATCATGAAAAATGATACGGTGAGAATGTTGCCCCTGAATATTGTACAGCACGCATGCCAATCCTATAAACAAGAGATGCATCTTTCAGTGGAATGTCATAACCTACAAAATAAACTGTTTCATTAACAAATAACCAAATTTCCTTTGAAAAAATAAAACACAGATACTGCTATAAATCTGAACTTCCAGTCATCATCATGACTATATGTCAGTGAGTGCGTTTGAATTCAACTAAAGCAAAAACGCTTGGAATTTTAATTGTTGTATACAGCCTTATCACAGGCACAAGAAAAAATTCCGGTTGGTGTTTCCGACATCGAATTTTAGCTGACAGTCTTCCACTGGGCTTTCCCAGTCCACACTGAGGACTGAGGCCAGAGATTAAGAATTTGAAAAACACCTACATACATGATTACCAATAGACATAGTGTTTATTTTTAATAAATAATTTTTA
This sequence comes from Equus caballus, assembly GCF_041296265.1. NCBI lineage: Eukaryota > Metazoa > Chordata > Mammalia > Perissodactyla > Equidae > Equus > Equus caballus. The sequence goes on along the minus strand of NC_091700.1, from coordinate 62,207,158 downwards.
TTTCTTTCTTCACAAGTAGTCAAGCTACAAAAAAATTTTAATGATCAAAATGATTAATATTAACATACATAAAAGTATTTTAATATTTAATATATGCCTATACTCACTAATTTAAGTCAAAATTTTTCTACTCTGCTATATAATATTTAATTTTCATGTTATGCCAAATTTGTGAAGGAGGCTATGCTTGGGAAACACAATGCCTCTAAATTTGACCTTAAATTCCAATTATAAAATGTAATGTGCACTTTTTCAATTTTAAATGCTGCTCCTGTCTTGTTTATTGCATAAACCTATGCTTCAGCTTACATTACAGAAATTTCAGACATATAACTCCTCAAATACTTATTGCTGGTTCTTTAAAACAAGTTGTAGTTGAGATGGATAACTTGTGATGACTGCTAGTTCATGCTTAATGGTACCCAAATCATCAGACATTTATATCTCAATGGTTTCTATCATTGAATCACTCCTAGTTCACCTAAAATTAAAATATATCTAATTATACTTGACTATCGCTTTTCAAACATTGTGTCAGTATAGAACTAATATTACCATTTTACTAACTTTGAAAATATTTACAAAGATGTAAGATACTAACATTTTCATTTATTTATTAACTATTTACCAAACACTAACTAAACACTACTATAAAGAAGTGGCCTGGATTAAAAGATTGGTGATAACCACAAACACACTGCAGTGCAAAGGATTTATGAATAAGCGCACAAACAAGAGTGGGCCCTGCCCATGTACATCTCCCTCATTCCTCATGGAAGCCTGACGAGATCTTCTTCTTCATAAATCTCATGTAAATTGAGGTACCCACAGGTCAGAGTTGCTGGCAAACTACGAATTTTCTTCCTTTTACACTATGTGTCAGCACCTAAAGGCCACAGGTCAAATCCAGCCCACCACCTGTTTCTGTAAATAAAGTTTTGTTGGACCACAGCCATGCCCATTCATTTCCTTATTGTCTATGGTTGCTCTCACTTTACAAAAGCACAGCGTACTAGTTGCAATAGAGACGGCATGGTCCACAAAGCCCAAAATCTTTATCGCCTGGACCTTAATATAAAAAGTTTGCTGACACTTGTTTTATATCACTAAACTAAGGAAAGGACTATTTTAACGCTCAGTGGTCTACATAATACCATCTACAGAAAGCACTTGCTTGCGTTACTGTTGCGTTATTCTCTTTCTGGTTCATTCTCTGTCATTAGGCCCAGAGCATGTTGGGCCATGACCCACTAAAATCCATCCCTTTGGTTGGGGACATGGGTATTCATCCCTCGTTCCTCACCCATCTCTCACTGATACATAGAGATGTCACTTTTTTAACATGGCAACAGCATATCCAAAAAAACCCTACAAAATAAAAACAAGTGATATTAATTATCATGATAACCTTGTTTGAAAAACCAACAAACTCAATATAGTTTTGCAGCTCTTCATGCAGTTGGAGGGCTTAAGTGCTCCATACTTAATTTTAAGGCTGGAACTATTAGACTTGTGCCTGCCAGGCATTTCTTTCAGTTTTAATGTCCACCTTTCTTCTCTGAATGAAGCTCAACATCAAAGATGCTTTGTATGGATATTCACCCAACCAAAGAGGATATAGTGAGTATCAAGGCAATGACAGTGTATGATTGAGAATATCATCCTCAGGCAGGAGGCTCAGTGTCAGTGTCAGACTGACCAGTGTGAATCTTCTCTCCAGTTTCTTGTCTTCTGGGGACATACTTGTTGAAGTTCTTAAAGTCTTTTGATTCTTTCCATCAAGTTTATCACGAAGGCACTGAGGTAGATACAACTAGGCTTTATCAGTATCTGAATCTTCTCCCATTCTATACATACAGAAAAGTAGAATATTCAGCCCCTTTGAAGTTGGGTCAGACCATGCGACAGCTCTGCCTGATAGACTGTGGCTTTGACTTTCAGGTCAAAACATTGAAGATGGGCACATGATTTCTAGTTGTTTCTTTGTCTTTGTTGCGTGGAGATGAAGACTCAAAATTACAGAAGATTGTAGCCATGTTAATCACAATGTGCTGTATGAAGTTCAGTTGTCATGAATAGTTGTCCACACCCTTGAAAGTTTGGGATAAACAAGAAATAAATCTTTATTGTGTAAAGCCACTGAGATTTGAGTTTCTATGCGGCACACACTTGCCTAATATATGTGCCTTCTACTCAGACTTTCTGTAATTTTAACAAGACTTCTAGTGCTCCCCACACTTCCTCTTTAACCCTGCAAGCAGAAAATGTGCAGGACTGAACTATTCTATTCACTTTCAGAACACCCAATCATGATACTGATAGCTGACTCCAACTCCTCTATTAAGTATCTCCAAGATAAACTAAACTATAAAAAGATATACTCCGAGTCATCCCAGAGAGTGAGTGATTTTAAAATCAAGGAAAATGCTTTAAACGTGTCTGGAGTTCAACTCAGATAAGACAGAAAATTCTAGCCCCTGAAATCCAATAGAAGCTTCCAAAAGAATGAAAATGAAGTCTAGTCAATCAATATACTGTATCGTATCCACTCTATAATGGTGATGCCAGCCTTATTTAGTAGTTTCTACTACAAAGTAAAGATTCTTGATAAGCCCCCAGCACTTCATTGGGCTTTAACTGCCTAGTGTCTTCTGCTGAAAATGAGGTGATATCAAGTTTAAGATCCATAGCTTAAGCTTCTCTTTCAGATCCTCTGTTCTTGAGTTCACAGAGGAAACAGAAAATGAAGAAGTACTTTAGTTGTTTATCACATGTAGGACTGAAAGTAGTCCCAAATTTGGTAGCATAATCACTCACTTGTCGTAACACTTGCTCATCTTTAATATTCAGGCCTAAGATCTGCCCCAATAACGCAGGTATGAATTTGGTGATTCTGTCCAGCACTCCTCATGGAAGGAGGGGATACAGCTGCTTAGCAGCAGCAAACTGGGGTTTATAATCTGCCATATGGTTTCCCTGGCATATGGAATGAATGTTGTGTCCCCGCAGAATTCGTATGTTAAAACCCTAACCAGCAGCATAATGGCATTAGGGGTGGGGCTATTGGAAGGTAATTAGGTCCTGAAAGTGGAACCCTCATCAATGGGATTAGTGTCCTTATAATAACAGACACAACAACTTCCTCTCTCTTTTCTCTGTCATGTGAGGACACAATGCAAAGATGGCTGTCTGCAAACCAGGAAGTGGGTTCTCCCCACCAGCTACTGGATCTGCTGGCACCTTGATCTGAGCTTCCTAGCCCCCCAACTGTGAGAAATCAATGTTTGTTGTTTATGCTGCTCAATCTATGGTAATTTGTTATAGCAGCCTGAACTGACCAAGACACATGAGCTTTGTGCCATGGATAGGTACATTGCAGGACCTCGGGAAACTCCAGAACATTTTGGGTCATCGCAGCTGTAGCTCACTCATCCCTGAGTCAGAAACACATCATGTTTCTCCCATGTCAGGAGCTGTAGCTCAGGTCCTACTGTTTGTGTCTGAGCTATCTAGTCACCATGGCTCATAACATCAGTGGATTCCTATAACTCCACTAGGAACACAGGCTCATTTCACTGCCAGGGCCTAGCCCAGCAATGGAAACCATAAATTCATGATGAAAACAGGGACTAACACCACTTGTCAATACTTTCGATGAGGACTTCCAGAATGAAATGCTTGGTTAGCGACAGGTCAGACCATTTGATTCCAACATGTAACACTCTGTTGGGTGGCCAAGAGTGCAGCCTTTTTTCTTAGGGGAACCTCTCCTGTGCCTCTGCAGCTGTCCTTGGAATGGGTTATCCCATGCTATTTTAGAGCCTCTTCATTTCTTTTATTTCAGTCATCCCTCCTTATTTCTAGAGCCCTCTTCATCATTACCTAGATCAACAACTACACTATGCATAGTCTGTTGCTGAAACAGAAGGCCAGGCTGGAGGAACGATAGCTGACCCATTCTCTAGTGAATTCTGGATTACAAAAATGGTAAAAAGGAGTATTTCTCTGACTCCAAAAGGAGCAATGATTCATCTTGACTTGAATTAACCTATATTTTAGATATGTGTTTGCCTTTCCTGTCCATAGAAACTTTGTCAGCAGCACTATCGAAAGTGCGATAGCGGATTTGGTTCACTGACACAGGATCACACGTAACATCAAGAAGAGGAGATCTATCTGCTTTATAGCAAAAAAGATGTGATAGTAGTCACATGATCATGGTTATATCACCTAGAAGTCACCCAGAGTAGAGAGAATGGAATGGTATATTAAAGAAGTGGCTGAGATGCCAGCTTAGAAATGGTTATCTGCAAAGGTGGGGTGTCAGGTCGAGCAAGCAGATGTCAAGGTAGTCAATTAGGAAAAGATCCAAACTGAAAGTAGCAATAGAGCCTTTATTCACTTACTGAGACAGTTCATGCAAGACAGAGTGTTCTATTTTTTCCCATGGAATGGCACCCAGCAAGCTTCGGGTGAATGCTCACAGCTGAGAAACCCCAACAAAAGACTGCCTCTTTGTGTATATAGGGACTAGTGGGATAGGGGGAGAGAGAGCTGGGATTGGAAAGGTACTGGGTCCACATGGAGCAAAGTACCTCAGCCAAAGCTCCAGATAAGGAGGTCTTCGTGGAGGTGGCTGAGAAGTTCCTCAGCCAATGTCCCAGATAAGAAAGCCGTCAATGGATGGCTTGGGCTAAGAATGCGGATATGCTATGAGCACGGCTGGCCTGGGGATGCCATTGAATGAAAATCCCTCCAGGAAACTGCAATTTACTGTCTGTGCACCAACTCTGGTATGGAGAAAATAAGCTCACCCCATGAGGACCGCTAGGAAAAGTCTTGTAATTACCTATGGTCACGTCTGAAAGATCCCACGTAGGATTTTTGCCTGGAGCCAGACTCCTCACAGGATACCCTAAATCTACAGTGTTATAGTGCTCTATTCCTGGTAAGTAAAATTCACAGGCCTAGGAACCACAGGTTGGAAGCAGAAGTGACCCTACTTAGCGTCACTCCAGGGACTCTTGGGGAATTTGAGCTTCCTGTCCCAACTTTAGTCTCTGTGGGTCTAGAGGTCCTCATTCTTGGAGTTCTAACACTTCCAGCAGAAGACACAGTGAAAGTCCCATTGAACTTTAAAGTATAAATGCTGCCTGGTCACTATTATTGCTCTTGTGCCCAGTTTCAGTAGTAAACAGATAAAATTAGCAGACATATGTTGGCAACAATACATGGCAAACAGAGACACAGATATGGCAGTATTTAGGATCTGGGTTATCCCACCAGACAAGTCATATAGCACAGCAAATGTGATCATCATTGGTGAGAGGAATATAGAATGGTGGTACAGGAGAGGGGTGATGCCTATTAATGGTGTCCTTGAGATAACAGCACATCAGGGCTGTGGTCTCACTAAACTTTCTCTTATAAGTTTTCTAAGATACAAGACCAACAAGATTCCTGGAGAATCCGTTCCTAGACGGGACAAATTTAGAAGAAGCAGCAGGTGCGTCTGAGCTTCATTCACTGTAGTGGATACTATGGTGCTGTCTCATATCCTTTCTTTAGGGACAATTAACCCATTCCCCATTTGCTGAGAATCGCTTGCAGATGTACCCCTCATTGAAAAGGGCTCTTGATCACAAGAAACTGCATCATCCACCACAGTTATGCCTCCTCTTAAGGGATGCAAAAGCACAGCCTCATTTTGGGACACTAATATAAACATACATGCCAACTCCAAAGTTTCCCATAGGGTTGATTGAGGTGTTATTTGCAACTCTACAGCATTTCCCTCTACCAAATTGTGTCTTCATCACTTCCTTACAGCTGAATCTCCCGAGAACTTATCCTAGTAATCCTCTTTGCATATAACTCTGCATCTCAGAGTCGGTTTACAGGGAACCAGTCTAGACAGGTAGGAATGTATCAAATCTATATTTCCCCCATTACTCTTGATTTACGTCACGAGACCATGCTCTCTAATCCTGTTAATTATACCAAAAAAGAGGTACAGACTTCAGAGATCTTGCCCAAGAATGACAACTTAGATTTAGCTGAAGTTTCGGTTTTTGTTATTATTGTTTGTTTTTAATGTTGTGGAGTTGGGAATGTGTGCACATGTGTGTGTGTGTGTGTGTGTGTGTGTGTGTCTATGTGTGTGGAAGTTTTAACTTCCAAACACCAAACAGAGAGTACAAACTATATACAAATAAAAATACAAGTAAGTACATGACTCCCTGATGCTCCCTTAATATCCCGTAGAAACTTACTCGCAGTGTTTGAAGTCAGTGCGACCTACTTGCCGAGAGCAACCTACCTGGTCAGAGGAACCTGGAAGCTATAGGTTCACTGTGTATTTTTCATTTTGATTAAGGGAGGAATAAACCACCACTCAAGATTCTCCCTTAAGGAACATTATAAGGATTTTGTAATTCACACAGAACAACATGAAGCCAGAAAGGAATTTTTAAAATTCACTTTAAATCAATGTATTAACGTTTTGTGTAGTCAAGAGTGAATTTAGGGAGATAACAGTCCAGGTAGGAGGTAATGGTAGTTTAAAAAAAAATAGCAGTGTTGATTGAGAGAAATGGATGGAGTCGAGGTATATTTCAGAAATAAAATAGAAAGTGCTTGGTGATCTATTAGGTGGGGAGGATGGGGTATGTTTCAGTGATGACTTCTTTGGTTCTGGCACACATCACCAGGTAGATGGTCCTGTTCATTATAATAAAGTGTATGAAAGAGAATACTTGCTGGAACTGTTGAATTTGAGGTTTTTTTAGGATATGCAAATAGAGCTGTCAAATAGTTGCATAACTGATCTACAGCTCAGGGCAAAGTATGGCTAGAGAGATACATTTGGGTCTCAGTAGGGTTAAACTGGTAAATGAATTCGTTTGTAAGGGAGATGGGCTATGGAGATAGTACAGAATGAGAAGAGAATGGGTCTAGGACTCATCTTTATGACACTATTATTTAATGATCAGAAAAGAAGAAGGCATCTGCATGAATGTGATAAAGAAGGAGTTGGGAGGCAAGGATGATTTATTAGGGTTCGGTAACTTAAAATATGCAAAATGTTTAAAACAGCACCTAGCACTTAATAAGCTCCACATAAACACAAGCTATGACTGTTATCGAGTAGAGAAGAGGGTGATAAAAACAAATTCACGAGCTTCAAACAAGGATGATTTTTACAAGAGGTTAGGGAAATGGTAGTCTTGAAGCAGCAAAGGTGAACAAGGAGAACACTAACCCATTTTTCCACAATGAGGAGTATGACGTGTGAGAAAATCAACCGTTCTCACTCTAGAGGCTTGGAGATGAAGTCATGTGTTCTGGGCAGAGGCTCTGAGAAGATGATGTGAATATAGGAGTCTGGGAATAATGAAGAGGGTGTAGTGGAATGTTGAGGAAGATAGGAAGTGGAGAACTGGAAAGTATAGATTATCATGGGGATGATGGCATGCAAATTCATTAGGAACCTTGAGACCTATACTTTGGAAACAGATTAACAACAATAAAAACAGGCATGAAGGGTTAATCCAGTTGTTTCTTTGAGGAAAGTAGAAGCTCTGGCCTATATAGACAGAGCATTTGGCTCACTCTACTTGGGTCTGTGGTACAATAGCAACTCATTCTGGGCTTATTAGAAATGTGATGAGGTGACATCGAAAGTGGTTGCTGTATCTACATCCTGATAGCCTCCGGGACTGTTGATTCCAGTGACTGAAGACTGCATAGAGAGGAAAATTCGTATTTAATATTAAATGTATTCATTTATCATTCATTCAAATGAGACATAAAACTTAGGTTAAGGATAAAGAAATGGTCTTTTGGAACACTGAGAATCTAGATTTATCACCTCTTTTAGTTATCCCCGTCACAGATCTTTTTTACTTCTTTTGTCTCCATAGTCTTTATTTCCTAGAATTGCATAATTTTTTCCTCCAATGTAGGAAAAGCAAGAGGAAAGAGTTCCCTAACTAATGGCAAGTGGGAAGGTAGATGCTCATGTTCTTTAAATTTTTTAATTTATCAAACTCATAAAATAACAGCACATTGAAAACTATGTACCAGATGGTTTTCATAAACGATACATCCATTTTTAATTGTTACTTACATGGGTAATAGTGACTAGATCTTTTTAATTTTTTTAATGCGTAAGGTAACTGAGACTAAAATACATAGTGCGACTTGTCTGAGATAACAATGGTTGTTTCTTTTTTCTCCATTTGACTTCCCCTCTTGCATATGCTATATAAAACAGCCATAATATTCTCTCAGAAGTCCTATCAATATCATTTTTCAAGTGGCCTTAACTGTTGTTATCCTATTCAATAGTACTAGCATCCAGATTTTCCTGCTACTATATATCCCATTTCATTTTCAAAACTCTTTTTTATTCTTTAAAAATTTAAAACCCATTTGATTCAGCCTCTAATAGTCATCTTATTCCATCTGAACTCTTTGCAAGGATAAAGGCCAATTCTTTGGACATATCCATTGCCATGTTTCAGTTTCAGTACCTCCATAGGGATAAATTCATTATTTAACACTTAATAAATCACACCTTCTAAATCTGACCTTATCTAATCTCTAAATATGAATGGGATGACAATTCCTGCTTTATCATTTCATTTCTGATCCAGCAATGATTGACCCCCTTACTAGCCTGAAGTCTATTGTCAACCAATTTATTTTTGGCCTTCTTTTTGAAGCAAGAAATCTGGAACAAGACAAATTTATCTTTGAATACAAGGAATAGCACATGGTATTTAAGACCGTAACCTCTAAAGTCAAATGGTCTGTACTTGAATTCAAAATTACTTAACAACTTTGCTCCTCAGTTCTATCCTCTATAAAGTAGGGTGAGCTCCTGCATAAAGTTGTGGTAAAGGAATGGAGATAATGACTGTCAAGCACTTTATAGAGCCCAGTACCCATGATTCCCAGTTAAGTCCCAAGGATTAAACGAGGTAACTGTTATAAAGCACTTAGCTAGTGCTGCTATACAGTAAGAACTCAATAAATGTTATATTCTATATTTAATGCAATAATAATAGTAATAATAATCTGCCTTGTGGACACAATAGCATTTAATTGACAAGATGTTCTCAAGATTGGTGATGAGTTATATGAAGCCGTGATCATAGCACTTGGCCCATGATGGGTGCTCAATAATTAGCAGCTATTGTCAGCACCCTAGTCTCTCTTGCCTGTAATTCTTTTCTTCATCAACCAATATAGTCCCTGTTCACAAAAAACCACCCTGCTTTCTTGAGTTGTTTTGGAATTATAAAAGTGAAAAAAAAAAAAAAATGGAACCCAGTGCAAAATCATGTAATCTTAACTTCAACTGGGACTTTACTCTTGCTTTAAAATTATTTTATTAAGCCCTGGGACTGATTCCCTATAATGTTGATAATAGCTGCTCAAAAGATTGTTTTCCTGAGACTTTAATTCATGCCATTAATTGTAAGGAAATGACATCTTTTTTTTTTCCAACAGACTATTTTTAGAGCAGTTTTAGACTCACAGCAAAATTGAGATGATGGTACAGAGATTCCCAATTTACCCTGCCCCATAAATACATCTGTTTTTACATTACTGAAAGATCAAGTTTGACTGACATGAGTTCCCCAATATGCATCTCTATCATCCAAAATATTTCAGTCTTTATAATATTTTCTTTTCCTTCTTTATATTCTCAGAGGCTTTGATCTACTGCTGTCTTTTAAGGTAAACTTTCCCCAGTTCCGTTTTCTTCTTCGTCCCCTGAAGATCTACTCCCTCAATTATCCTTAAACACTCTAAAATATTTGACCTGTCCCTCTCTTAATAGAAAGGTCTCTGACCTTTTACTCTCCAATGTCTAAAGCTTTGAAATATCTTAGTATTTGTTTTCCTTCTCTTTTATTTCCTTTTCACTTCCAAATTTTTTAAACAAGTTGTATATATTGACTGTCTCTATTTAATCACCAACTCTCAACTCCTTAACATTTGAAACATGTTTACATCTTCATAGCATTTGAAATGCTTTGGCTTCTAAGAAGTTCCCCTTTCAAAAGTTACCCATTACCTCTTCATCCTCTAACTCGATGTTTCTCAATACTTGCTCTCCTTAGAACTCTCTTTAGCATTTGACCACTCCTTGAAAGATCAGAGAAAGGGCATAGAAAAGGTATAAAAGCAAGAAAGCATCTGTGAGTTCTGGGAACACATTCAAATTTGTCCCAAAATTTTCAGGAACCAGGCAAAAGATAAAAAGAACATGTAGGGAAGAAGAACAAACACTCATAAAATGAAAATCAGAGTTAGAAAATGGAGTTCCTACCATGCGATGTCACTGTCTAAATATTTTCTGTGTACAAGGCAAGAGAGCCAGCTTCCATTTAACCTGGTTGTATGCGCACTTGTGAAACTGGCATAATTAGCTCAAATCAACAAAGGGTCTACAGTCATTACTAAGCTGGTTGCTTTTCCTCTCTGTGACTTCAATATTATTGATTAAAATAACAAATTAAAATGAATGTGCAGAGGCCTGTGAAAGAGGCTCAACAGCTGGTAATAGGACAACAGTGAGTCATCGGAAGAACAAACCCTTAAAATACGGTTCTTGGAAACATGAATGCATCAAACTACCTTTGGCAGTAGTTGATTTCTAGCAATTGATAATTGTTACAATTGTTACTATCATATATAATCATCCAACTCAGAGCTTGATTTTAAAATTTTGTGTCAGATTTAAATAGAACTAGAGTAGTATGCATAGGGATGGATTTCAGTATAATAAGCAGAAATTTTCCTAAGCAAAAATGAGCCCATTGCATCAAAAATAGATCTTCAGGTGCTAAACATAAATAGGGCCCTTTCCTCAGACAGAGGAACACGGAAAAATTGTGCCCTGTAAATTTTTACAAAGCAGTAGTTACACAAAGATCTTTTTTAAACACAGATATCTTGTGTCCTCTGAGAGAGAACACTTCAGATAAATAAGCAATAGTTTTAGAACAGTTCACTTCCTTTACTTTTTCAAAAGATTGACTGGAAATTCATCGCAAGCAGCATTTAAAGAAACACAAAACAGGCAAAATTTAATATCTAGGCTACATTAAACCATTGGTAGAAGGATTATATGTACTTGAATCAGTGATTATAATTTAAGATGATTTGGTTTTTTTAAAAAGGGTAGAATTTGAAAAGAAAGCAAAAAGAAAATCACATAGTAATTCAGAAATTGAATAATAGAAGTGCAAAGCATTATGAATTATTTTTGAACCATCTTCACAGTTCTTGTCTAATTTGTATGATAGTTCACTAGTATTACCTGATATTTTAAAAATAAACCTTCATTTCACCTTCATTTTCACCTATTTTAATATGAAACGAAAATTCACATGAAGTTATGGTTGTGATATACAGTTATACTTTTTCTAATTTATATTGAAGAAACATATAACTATGAATTTTTAAAAGGAGGTCTACACACCACCTAAAATCATCTTGTATAGTAACTAGCTGTGAGAGGAGAAGGAAATAATTCTTCAGAAACTGATTGTCTTAAGCAGCTTGGACTGTTATGGCAAAATACCTTATATTGGGGAGCTTAAAAGACAGTCATTTATTTCTCGCAGTTCTGGAGGCTGGAAAGACCCAGATGAAGTTGCTGGCAGATTCAGTTCCTGATAAGAGCTCTCTTCCTGGCTTGCAGACAGCTACGTTCTCCCTGTGTCCTCATATGGTGGAGAGAGAGCACTGGTTTCTCTTCTTAGAAGAAGAACACTTATCCCATCATGAGGGCCCACTCTCATGACCTCATGTAAACCTAATTACCTCCCAAAGCTCCCACCGACAAACACCATCACACTGGTGTTTAGGACTTCAACATACAAATTTTGCTGGGGACACAAACATTCAGTACATAACACTGCTTTCCACGTATTTGAACAAATAATCAATTAACAGTCTAACTGCAAGGAAAACTAATTTCCTCACTCTAACATCAAAGATGAAGTTATATTATAATTTTAAAATTTATGCCCAATTCTACCCCATTATTTTTGTGACAAGTAGAGTTTTCCTATCATTTGTGCATTATCTTTTATTTTAAACTGGATCTAGCATTTTAATCTGTCATCACTCAACAATATAATACTATTGAATCTAGAAATAAGACTTAACAATGGAATAAAGTGCAAATGTTCTACCTGCTTCAAATTATCCCAGTAATATTATCAACTCAACTATTCTGCCACATGTGGCTCAACTTATCAATAATGAATGGTGGTGGTGGAGTGTGAAATGAATCTAGAAACATGCATAATAGCGTACCGTGGAAGTGATTGAGGACAAATGACGAACATGAAGCTATTAAAATGCAACCAAAAGTATTTTATAAAATGAGATTTTATTTTTTATTTTGATCTTATTTTGATACAATTTACATACAATAAAATTGACCCATTTTAAGTGGAAGTTTGATAAGTTTGGACAAATGTATAGACCCAATTAACTGCAACTCCAATCAAGAAATACAACTTTTTACACCACCAAAAGTGTTCCCTCACCCCTTCTTAGTCAAATGTCTTACCTACTACTATGGATTATTTTTTGTGTATCCTAGAATTTCATATAGATGGAATTATATGTTAGTTACCCTTTTGTGTCTGACATTTTATTTTCAGCATAGTATTTTTGGGATTCCTCCTCAGTGCTTTTACATCAGTTGTTCATTTTTTCACTTGGTAATTAGTTTCTTTTTATAAAAATATCAAAATTTGTTTAAGAATTTGCTTTTTGATAGACATTTTGGATTTTTCCATTTCTAAACTATTATGAAGAAGGCTATTCTGAACTATCGCCCTCAAGTTTTTGTGAGAAGATGCGTTTATACTCTTTTTGGATAAATACCTACCTATGGTGGGGTTGTTAGGCCATATGATGATTAAATTAATCTTTGCAAGAAACTGCCTGATCATTTTCCAAAGTGTCTGTGCCATATGATATTCCTCCCAGCAATGAATGAGAGGCCCGGTTATATCACAACCTCACTAACACTTGTATTCCTGGTCTTTCTAAAATTTTAGCTATTGCAATGAATGTATAGGGTATCTCACTGTGGTATTAATTTACATTTCCTTGCTGCCTAATAGTGTTGGGAGGCTTTTGAAGAGTCCCTTTGATTATATTTCTTTAACGTCCTTTGCACATTTTTAATTTTCTTCCTATTGGATTCTAAGAGTTTTTTATGTATTCTGGATAAAAGTCCTTTTTCAGATATATGAATTGCAGATATTTTCTGCCAATCTGTGTTTTGCATTTTCATTTTGTTAATGAAATGGTGAGCTTTGAAGAGCAAAATATTTTAATTTTGAAGAAGTTCACTTAATTATTTCTTATAAATTTTTTACTTTTAGTGTACTGTTGAAGACATTTTTCCATACCATAGTATTGCCTACCCCAGGATTTTCTGCTAGAAGTTTTATAGTTTTAACTTTGAAATCTGGGTTTATAATCCATTTTTTAGTTAAATTTTGTGTATTGCATAACTTAGAGAGAGATATATGCGTAGTTTCAAAACCATATTACATTGTTTCACAATTATTTCTTGAAATGACTATTCTTTCCCTGTTTAATTTCTTTGGCACCTTGTTGAAAATTAATTCACCATATATGTGTGAAGGTATTTCTCTAATCTCTATCTTTGTGCCCATCCTATTGCCAATACCATAATTTCTTGTTTTTTCTGACTTTATGGTAAGTCTTAAGATTGGGATGTGTAAATTCTCCAATTCTGTCCTTTGCATTTAAAATTCTGTTTGCTGTACTATTTCATTTTCAAAAACTTATAAATTTTAGAAGTAGTTTGTAAATTTCTACAGAAAAGCCTGCAGAGATTTCTCCTGGGATTGCACTGAATCTATATATCAATTTGGGAATAATTATCATTCTTACAATTTATGAACAAGATATATGTCTTACTGTGATGGTTAAATTTATGTGTCAACTTGGCTAGGCTACAGTAACCAGTTGTTTAGTTGAGCTTCAATCTAGATGTTGCTTTGAAGATATTATTTTAACATGTAATCAGTGGACTTTTGAGTAAAGTGAATTATGCTCCATAATGTAGGTGGACCTCATCCAATCAATAGAAGACTTTAGAAAAAAGACTGAGAAAGAAGAGAAAGGACTTAAGATGGCCTTCAGACTCCAGATTGCAACATCAATTTCTGTTAGAACTTCCAGCATGCTGGCCTGCCCTGCAAATTTTGGATTTGCCAGCCCCCACAATTGTGTGAGCCATTTCCTTAAAATAAATCTCTCTCTTTATTTATTTATATCTTATAGATTCTGCTTCTTTGGCGGTCCCTGACTAAAACATTCTTTCTTTCTTTTTAGAACTTCTTTAATTTCTTTCAGAAATGTTTTAAAAAATTTTTTTGCTAGAAAAATATTGCACATAGGGAGCTGGCCCCCTGGCATAGTGGTTAACTTTGGCACACTCCACACTCCACCTAAGGCTTGGGTTCACAGGTTCAGATCCCAGGCGTGGACCTCCACCACTCATCAGCCATGCTGTGGAGGCAACTCGCACATAAAGTGGAGTAAGATTGGCACAGATGTGAGCTCAGGGCTAGTCTTCCTCAACAACAACAAAAATGAAATAAAATAACAATAAATATTGAACATAGTATTTAAAACTTATCCCAAAGCATTATATGTGTTTGATGCTATTGTAAAGTGTATTTTTAATTTAATTGTTCATTTGTTTGTTGTTAGTATAAAGAGATTCAACTAATTTGTATTTTCAACTTAAATTATTTAATTTTTCTAAATTCACTTTCTTGTCTAGTCCATTTTAGCAGATGCCCTAGGATTATTTACGTGTGTGTTTATTTTTTTTTACAAAAGAAGAAAGACAGATTGCTTCTTTATTCTCAATCTGTATAACTTTTACTGGTTTTTCTTGCCTAAACCTTGAAAGGAAGGAAAGCCTTAGAAGAAATTATCAGTTCCATATTGTGCTGTAAGAAATGACTTACAAAAATAAAAGCAGAATTGATACTGAGAGGAGGAATAACCGTATTGAATAGAAACTTATGGCTATATTTGATTCTATAAATAACTCAGACCTTTTCATATATTTTTGCATACCTAAAATAAAAGAAATAGACAAATTCAATATAATTCTTCTGCAATAATTTCAAGCAGCCTGATTATACTTGTCTCACATGTTTTTAGAGATGTATTTTTAACCATATTGGAAATAAAATATTTACCAAATATAGAAAAGCATTCAAAAAGAATCTGTGCTCTTTTAACTTATGAGAACTTTCTGAAAATAACATCAGTTCGATAAAAGGTGGTTAGGAAGAAAGCAGAATCTTCTCAAGTGTGATTTATTTTCAAAGATGATCAGTAATCATAACGCATGCAAAAGGAAGAGTACGGCGACACAAAGGGGTCAAGATTAAAAAAAGAAGGAAATAGTGACTGTTTGCACAACAGAGTATATTTGGCCCAGGTCCTGGGTGTTGCAAGTGTCTTGGCATCTGGCAGTATAGCATAAGAGTTAATGTCAAGAAACCTGGAGCCGTACAACCTGGGTTCACATTCTGTCTCTTTCATTCTGTGATCAGCCTGTAATCTTGGGAGACATTTTTAATCTCTCTGTGCTTAAGGTTTCTTCATATATAAAATGCAGATAATTATTGTAGCAATCTAATAGGGTTATTATGAGGATTAAATGAGTTAGTATTTGTAAGCAATTTAGAAGAATGCCAGACACATATTGAGCTGTGTTTGTGTGTACTTTAAATACAATTTTAAATTCATTCCACTTTGAGAAGTCATACTATTCACATGCCTTAAGGTAAAAATATAATAGTTGTCACAAGAATTATTCCCACGATAAGTTCAAGAAGTTACACATTTAATTATAAAAAGATTACAGATTTTACTATACAGAAAAACTTCTTAGTCAATTTTATAGGGCATTATCATAAAAGAAAAGAACGCTACTAATATTTTTCATATGTTAACAAAGAGCTAAGATTCTCCTTCAGCCCTCTGTGTTCTTTCTTCCCGTCACTATTCACTATATCACAATTTCCTGGTCCTCAAGTGGCAGATTAAATGTGTCTTTCTCAGGAAAGCCTCTGACCCCTCTCTCTAGGTTGCATCCCTCATACATATCTTAATGAACCCCACATTCTTGCCTTCAAAGTGCTTATCACAATTGTAATTAAATAATTATTCCCATAATTATTCCTTTTATGTCTTTTCCACAATAAAACTTTAAGCTGCTCAGACATAAGAATCACTCCTGTTTGTAACTACACCTTCTGTTTCTAGCAGTGTCTGACACAAAGTATCTATAACTTCCCTGAGAGAAGGGATCTAGCCATACTCTTGATATCCCTATCCCTTGATGCTGAGTATATTGGGGAGTGTGATAAATATTTGTTGCATGAATGAATAAAGAACTTACATAATAAAAGTGATAAACTATTAGTTTTTGAGTGATAAATCAATCAAAGGTATGTTCTGCCAAGTTACAATGTAGATTTTTGATGCTGTTGCACTTTGAAAACACTACCTTAACCCACCATCCAGCAGTATAATTCTAGTCGAGTTCTCCATTATTTATTTAATGATTTGAGTGTGTGTTTGTGTTAAGGACTAAGTGTGAGGCAGAATTTTATGATAGTCCCCAATGGTCTGTCCTCTAGTGTACATATAAGTTCTTCCAATTACCTAATAAAACATTAATTTAGGTGATGTTATGAAGAAATTTTGCAGATGTAGTTAATATTCCAGATGAGTTGACCTTACAACAGGAACATTATATGGGAGGACTTTATGACCCTTTAAATCTAGATCTAGAGGTTAGAGATGGAGAGGGTCAGAGATTTTGAAGTGTGAGAGGAATTGCATGCAGGAGAGATTCTGTGTTGCTGGCTTTACGGATAATAAAAGACAAATGGAAAGAAAGACAGGAAGCCTCTAGGAGCTGAGAATGACCCTCAACTGACAGCCAGCAAGGAAATAGTGACCTCAGTTCCGTCTTTCAGGTACAAGGAACTGAATTTTGCCAACAATATTAATGAGCTTGGAAATGGATTTTTCCCTAGATGCTCAAGACAAGAACATAGCTTGGCCAACATCTTAAATTTCAGCCTCTGAGACACTAAGAAGAGAACCCTTCCACAGTGCCTAGACTTGTGACCCAAGGACTTGTGAATTAATAAACGGGTGCTGTTTTAAGCCACTAAATTTATAGTAATTCATTACACAATAAAAGAAAATGAATGTATCTCTTTATAGAAACAGGTAGATTTGGCTTGCAAATACAAAGAAAAGTTGTACAAGGCTCAGATGAATTAAATTTGTCTGACCATAATGCTTTTTTTAAATTGAGTTCATATTGGCTTATAACATTGTGTAAATTTCAGGTGCACATTATTATATTTCAATTTCTGTATAAACTGGATCGTGGTCACTACCAATAATCTATTTTTTCTCTGTCACCATACGTATGTGACCACAATGTTTTGATACTCAATTTTAAGTGTTTAATAGTAAAATAAAAAATACTCAATTTAACAGTTTAATTTTATTATTTACTAATTTAATTTTAATTATTATTAAAGAGTTAAAATTGAGTCTCAAAAAGATGAGAGAAAGTGGTTTATTAAATTACTTTATTATGAACACCCTATAAATTAGCTCTAGTCAACAAGGCAATGTTAATGGAAATGAAGAAGGTTTTTAAACGATATTTTTAAAATAAACATTGGCTATTTGGTAGGGATTTTGCTATTTGTGCTTCAGTACAAAACACACGCTGACTTGCTTGTATATGCCAGAGAAATAATCCAGATTTGTAGATCCCAGGAGTTGGCTTCCTCCAACGTCCGTTGACCTTCCTCACTTCTGTTTTGTGTGTTTGTTTGAACCCCGCCACTTCCTGTGGAAATCACGGAGAGGAGAGAACAATTACAACCCCCATTGTGTTTGAAGATCCGATCTGTGCCATTTTTCTATGTCCTCCTATAAAAAAGAGGTGACTCTGCAACCTCTAGATCATGATGAGAATAATTTCTCTGTGTAACTGAAACAATTCCTATATTCTCAGCCGAGAAAACTGCAGGTGGAGGAACTATGAAAAGAAAAGGCAAGGTGAAGGGGAACTTCTGGTTTCCTTCAGCAGCATGACAGCTGCTACACTAAGTTACGCACAATTCCCAGCTCTTCTTAACTTCTTCTTCATAATGTTTTTGGAGCAGTATCAAGCATCCTTTGTATATCTGAGTCTCTACCATTATTGTCTCACGTTGCTTTATTGCTATAATAAACTTGTGAATCATAGTAACCAACTCAGTAGGGCTCCTGTGGTGAATTCATTTTCATAACCTCTTTTGTTGTCACAAATGTGATCCAAAAGGGTGCCAAGTCAGCAGTTCTTCCCTGCTTATTAATACAGCACATTACACAGATTCATTTAAAACTTCAACAGATGTAATATAATGAAACACTCTACTTATGATTACAATTATGCTAACACTTAATAATAATTGGGCCTTTGTGCCTATATTTCATTTTGTTCTAAAGACAACCGGATATTTTCAAAAGCAGCCTTCCCCTCAGCAGGTGTTCTGCTTTAAAAGCCAGCATAATTAAGTAAGAAAGACAAAGTGATTATGGCATAAGCAACAAGTGTTGAACTCATAGTTAGAAATTAAAGAGATTTGAGGATCTAGTTGTTCTTAAAGAGAAAGCAAGTTTGCAAAATAAAAATCAGGAGGCTTAACGACAGTATATAAATACATGGAAGTAAGAAGTAGTAAAAATGCGTCTTGATGTGATTAGCACAGCTTGTTGCCATTAAATTAATATGTAGAATTATATGTCAAGTATAAACAAGCTATTCATAAACAGCTCATCCCAACAAACTCTGTTTTTGAAGGTTTAATAATGGCAGTGACTCTAAATTGCCGTTCTAGTGATTAACAGAATACCTATTTTTCCATCAGACCATATTTACCCATTATAATATCTATAGTCTATCACAAATGTAACTGCAGTATAGAAATTATACACCAAATACTGATGAGACATTGGATAGCAAACAATCAAATTTCTTCTTCAAATGCAAAATACATATTTCAGATCTTATTGACTCAAAAATTCTCTCTACTGTAAGGGTTTTGATCTCACAGTGAAACATGTATTTTAAATGGAGTTCACTAAATGATGGTATCACCTCCACATGCTTAATTTTAATTTTAACTAAATAATTGAGTAAATATAAATGTTTTAAATTGGTAGTGAAACATAGTGATAAATAATGAAAAGATATTTATAGTTTATGTTTGAGGAAAATGTTCTTGTGAGTACCCACAATTATGTTTCAAAATTACAAGCTAGGTAAATGCTCTAATAGATACTGGATATCAGACATTCTTCATTCTTTGGGGGAATTTACAGTCTAGAAAAAGGCTGCACGATAAACAAATATGTAATGATAAATTTTGGTAACTATTGTGATTAAAATAAAAGTAGAGTTGTGTAAGAGAATAGCCCGGGAGATCGAATTTAGAAGGGATGATCTGGAGTGGTACTTCTCACAAGGAGCCATTTTAACTAAGACCAGATTGCTGAGAAAGGTTAGTTTGGGGTGAAGCAGATGGGAGGAAGTATTTTCAGGCTGAGAATGTGCACGAAAAGCTCCGAGATGTAGATCAACATAGATGTAGCAGCCGTGCACGGTCCAGGGTAAAGGTGGAGATAGGTAGGTTTAGTTGAAGAATCTCGTAAGGCAGGTTAAGGAATTAGGGATTTTATTTTAACTACATTGCAAAGTCATGAAAATATTTGAAGTATATGGAGGGTGGTAACAAATTAACTTTAATCTTTTAAAACATCGCTTTGGATGCTCTGTGGAGAGGGTGCCCTGAGCAGAGACGAGTTGCAGTACAGAGATAATTCTGAGGCTTGTACACAGTCTAGGTGAGTGATGATGGCTTAGACTAAGATGAGATCTCAAATCGTTGGGAACTACATGCACTGAGTGTCTAAGGTTTTACAAGACATAAGGAAAATTATCCTGTTAGCAGTGAAAGATCATATTTATTTATGTATTTATGAGTTTTTATACCTTGCCTTATTGCATAAGGTTCTAAGGTATAGTTTTATTAAAGATACTGTTAATTAACAATAAATAAGTGGCAAATCATGGTGAAGTGAACAAAAAGAATAAAAAGACAGGGCCAGCCCTGGTGGTGTATGGTTGAGTTGGGTGTGCTCCACTTCGGTGGCCCAGGTTTGGTTCCTGGATACAGCCCTACACCACTTGTCAGTGGCCATCCTGTGTCAGTGGCTCACATACAAAAAGAGGAAAATTGGGAACAGATGTTAGCTCGGGATAAATCTTCATCAGTAAAAAAAAGGGGATTGGCAACTGATGTTAGCACACGGTGAATCTTCCTCAGTGAAAAAAAAACAAAGACGAGCAAAAAGGCAAAAAGTAAATATCAAAATGAGGAAAATTTACTAAATTGTAAGCTATAATATCTTGTATATTAACTAGAAGGGGGACACAATTTGCTTCTAAAATTTCTAGAAACTAATAAAAAGAAGGATATATGATTTCCATTTAGGAAATATAAGTATCTTGAAAATTCTAAAAAAAATTAAAACTGTTTCTAAGTTGAAATAAAGGAATTCTTGAAACTGATAGTGTGAAATCTTTTATATGAAATCCTCAAATGAAAATCTTATGTCTAAAAAAATATGACCACCATACTTATGCTGAGGTACTGCATCCAGGCTTATTATTTATTCTCCAGAATTAAGTTTGGGCTTGTTCTAGCTGCTATTTCCAATAATCCCCAAAGCTCAGCACAGCCTTAAATTCTGGCTCTGCTTAGACCATTATAAATTCAAGCAAATGGTCCAATACCGTGGAAAGTTCAGAAAAAGTATGAACAGAATCCTTATTCTTAATAGGTTCCTCCACATTGTGCTGACGAATGTAACTAGTAATCTCTAATGGAATAACTCAGTCCAAAATTCTCTGTTAATCAAGCATAACGATGGCCTGAATATCAGGAAGGAAGTCCGCAGTGGTGAATCGCAGCTAGGCATATTAGAGAGAGCAAGTACTGTGCTCTCAAAGGGCCTGGCTTTGAATACTGACTCTACACTCAGCAATGTTTTAAGCTCTCTGAGCCTCACTCATCTGGTTATAAAATGCTCATAAAACTGGCCGCCCATAGCCATCGTCAGGATTAGAGATGACACATGCAAACCATCACCATTGTCTGATGCATGGCAAGCACTTAACGCATCATGACTATTTTTCTTTACTTGTCTTCTAACCAGAAAAATAAAGCTTATTTAATGTTGTTTCCAAAAGCTTAACGTTTGCAAAAATCATGCCAGTAAAGTTGCTGATCTAATGAAACTGGCAATTGACAGGATATTTTGTTTTACTATAACATACCAGGGACTAGGAAGGTATTTTATATGACAATTTAGCATAGTGTATAAACACAAACTGATCATTCCACCAGTTTCTGAAAAGTCACTCTTAGGACAAGAACAATCACTAAGTGAAAACCTGGCAGAGACATCAGGGTGTAGGGGGATGGAGGACTGACGGCAGCAAGGTTGTGATAAGGAAGGAACGTAAATATAAAAACATAATAGCAATACATTACCTACTTTACTATAAAGCGCATCCTTCATTTCAGATCAAATTATGTGCTCATCTTTCAACCTGAGAACAGAAAGTATCTTTATAAAGTCATCTTTTGCCTTCTTTTTCTTACTCTGTAGATATTTTAACATCTATTCATTAATTTTAGAAATCTGAGAATTTCATATATTTATGAAATGAC
The DNA here is from genome assembly GCF_041296265.1 of Equus caballus. NCBI lineage: Eukaryota > Metazoa > Chordata > Mammalia > Perissodactyla > Equidae > Equus > Equus caballus. The sequence continues at coordinate 62,185,247 of NC_091700.1, read as the reverse complement.
ATGCTAATCGTATAAAAGAAAGGTACAAGAAAACAACCATGTTATATCAAAATACCTTTTGTGAGCATTCTCAATGATCTTGACTCACATAACTTTAGCTCTAAATGACTAAATTGTTTCTGTCTCAAGAGCTGAAGATCAACTCTGTCCGTGTGTCTTTTAGAATACCTGATAGAAGATTTTGCATCACTCTCCAGTTACTGTTTCAAGCTGTATTTGCAAATATAAGCACACTAAGGATAATGCAACATGGAATTCTTGAACTCTTTCAACCTGCTCTCCTGAAACAGCACTAATTTGGAAAACATAAACTAGTAGGATATAAGTGCGTTTGCACATAAGGGTCTGCTTTTTCATCATTTGCTCATCAATTACAGGCATTAAGTGTATGTTATATAATAATCAGAGGTAAATGTAGCCTCAATTCTTTGGGGTTTTTCTCCCAGTCACAATAAGTCAGAGAGTTATGAAAGATATTAATAATAAACCTTAAAAAGTATAAATTATAAGGTTTGTATTCATATTAATCTTGTAGAGAGAAGACTGGGAGCAAGCTTCTCTAAGGGGGTACTTTGATAAGAAATACAGTCTGGCTAGCAGCTATTGGTGCAGTGTTTTCCAATATAAAATTTGTGAAAGCCAAAAACAAGAGATTGTTTGAATACAGAACGGTGGGACAGTCAACCTGTCATCATAATCTGGGACAAATTTTCCCAAAATAGAAGGCCTGTAGAACTGGATTAAATAATGTAATTAGGGTAAGTTGGTTAGAGGATATTTTGTCCTTCCCCTCCTTCTATTCCCTAGTTTAGAAACACAAGGTAAAACCCCACCAAGAAATTAGGCATCCGACGATGGTGCTGTTCTTCTGAGGCAACCACGGTGCTGCAATTAGTTCAAATTCCAGTCTGAAATCACCATTGTCATGCAACAATAGGCCAGGAAACTTTGATGGTAGGGAAATGATAGAAGTGTATTGAATTTTGAAACTTTAATTCCAAAAGTAATTTTTGTTGGCAGCCAGCTTGGTAGATTCTTATATTATGTCTTATATTATGACTCCCCATATGCTCTACCTATACCAGGATCAGAGGGACAAAAAAATGGACAGATGGAAAGAATCGCAGTTTATGAGAGCATTATGGGTAAAGCTTTCAGATAGTAGAAATTAAGCCATATGCTGATGCACATTGACCTACTGTCCAAGTTTGTTTCAGAGAAGAGGCTCCCTTCAAGCAGCCAGGAGGCAAAGATTTGAGGCAACATTTATTTGTAAGCATTAGATTTTGACAGATCACTCTCAATTCAAGGATCGGTAAATCAAGAATAATTTGGGATTGAAAAACGACTCCCCTTCTTTGTCTGCTGAGTTTCATAGCATCATGCTTGAAGCAGTCACTATCTTTGCTGTACGTATTGTCACATTCTCATAGTGCCCTCTACTGCCTTTCTAGTAGGCTTGGAGACAGCAGGTTGGTTGACAACTAAAGGATGTGCTTTCAGATATGAGAGACCAATAAGAAGAAGGAAAAATAATGTCCTTTTCACATGTTCTTGATTACCAGAAGACATATTTTAAAGCCATTCTAAGTTCTTGTCAGCAGTACTTCTCTTTCGGTACCAGGTCAAAGATCCGTGATGAATACGTCTCAGAATATTCTATCCAAGTAGAAGAAAGAAATTAGACTTTAATTAGATCATTACTAACTCATTAACAAAAACGCTTTTTAAGAAGTTAAAATAATTTTGATCATGAGTCAACAATTGATAGGTTCACAAATTATCACTTTAAAAATCTTAACGACATAAAAAAATGTTTATATTGCAAATTATGAACCCCAAACAATAATATTCTCTTCCACTAATTGTTGAAATTACCATTTTTCAAACCAGTAAATGGGGCAAGAATGCTTTTATAATCGAGAAAGTACAGTTTGATGTGAGATATTGAGAATTATCTTTTTTTAATCTAAATGTTTGCAAAGAGAGGAAATTATACAAAATAAAATTTTCAGAAAATTGCAAAGACAAATGAAATAAATGAGAAACGATTTAGAACAAAGCTTGTAAGGCAGTAGCAGAACTTTTCTCATATAACCACAATTACATCTTTAAAACTCAACTGGTAGGTCTCAGGGAAATCTGTAATGACATAGCAAAACAATGTAGGACACAAAATAGAGAAATTGTTCTGCACAAATTAAAATGGTATAATGTTTTTAAATCCATTACTTTTAAAGAAATTCTGTACTAAGGTAATACAAAATGGAGTTTAAAAGATATCAACAAATAGATATAAAATCGTGTCCACAATTACATTCAGTATGGAAAGCCAATTTTACAACACACAAACACAATGGCAGATAGTTTTACTTTGAAGTTTGTTTTACGTCAAATCACACTTTGATATTTCTTTTTATAGTGAGTAAATGTAAAAACAAATGTCAAAGTGAAAAACAATGTATTCAATACCTGGTTTGTGTTAATAGTGCAAATCTATCAATGAATATTAAACTAAAAGTAGAAAAAAACACTACAATTTCTTCTCTTTCCAAAACAGAAACAGTAAATCACGCAAACACAATAATTTGTTCTGTTATATATTGTAAAGGTTATGTTTATGCTACGAGCTGCGAATGAGATTAATGAGTTTTCTCAGCACGGTAAACCTTCTCCACGGAAACAGAAGCTAAATTGCAATAAATCATGGGTTTATGTTCACGTATTTATGGGATGGGAAAGATTTAGAGTTCCTCTGTAGAGAAAGCCGTCCCAAAGTAAAAGAAAAAATTATAGCGTCCGTAACATGAAGGTAGATAAACTGGGGCAAGCTCAAAGTTGTGCTTTCAGTACACTTTAATAATGTCAGTAATTTATTAACAGTAATTATCATGGTAGAGTTTCATGGTTGTACTTCACCAGAAGTGACAAAATGCTAGTTCAATATGTTAGCTACCTTCACATGATTATGTACCAAGACCAATTAAACTAAAGCTGTCATTTTTATACATTTCCTTTAAAAGTAAATACTATTTTTTCTTCCAAAAATGGGTCAACAATAATAGAGGTGATCTGGTACAATTCATCCACTATAAAATATCTCATGTTATCATTTATGCCAATAATTCAGCCTTATATCACTTCCTAAAGAGAAAGATTTTTTCTTTGTTTTTAAGAGAAAAACCCTACTCATCATATTTGGCTGATAAGAGTATACTCTGTAATATTTATATGTAAAGTGGTTTTAGAGACAAATTTTGTGGACAAAGATCTTGAAGACAATCTAGTATCAATTTTAAGTGAATAGCATCTCTTCCTCTTAATTTGTGGCACCTTATTAGAAAAATGAACAGAAGCCAAACGCTGAAATACAATTACAGCAATACTAACACAGATGCCAAAATCCTAGTAAATGCTACTTTGCCCATACCTCTAAATAAAAGATTCACTATTGGAAGCAGTAATATTTTTCTACTCAATATCTTGACCAAAAAAAAACAACAACAACAATAGAATCTGATGTATTTTGCTTCTGGGAAAACCATTCAATCTGGTTCAAATATGATGTAATGCTAAGAAAAGAGGAGATGGATTGTTTTTAAAAAATCAAGATCATTTCAAGTGAAAGATTGATGAGTAAAAAAATTCGTATGACCAAGAAAGTAATTACAATCCTTATAAATAACAATACTGTAATAAAGTTGAACAAAATGTTGTAAGGCGTGGAATGTCATGTTTCAGACATTTTAAATGGGCTGCTTTTCTTATCTATCTTCAGAAGGAAATCAGACAAACCACAGAGCTAAACTTAGATCGTGTATGCTCACAAGTGAGTAAAAAGTCTTTGTTAAGGTTATATAGCCTCAATTAATTCTTCACGGAATAGGGACTTTTTGATGGAAGAACCAGATTTGTGGGCGATGTTTCTTTTCTAACGCAGATTTTTGTTAGGTCTTTTGAGAAATTTGTGTCCATTAATGGAGGAACAATCGCTCTCATATACCCAAAATATTTGACTCCATCCAGTTTAAATATTTCCAAATAACATATTTAATGGACACTGCTCAAGAGAGAGCCAGAAGTATAAAAATTAATAATGAACAGTCCGTAGGTGGAGAAAAGACAGGATTAACATGATATGACAGATTTTGATATTTTCTGAAATGAAAATGTTACGTTTTCCTTTATACAATATGCAACCTTGAAAAAAGCTTACTCTATCTTGATTTCTAGAATTCTATAACTAGCAAATTGACAATAGGGAAACTATTTCCGATTTGGCACCCTTACAGACACCATATTATTATCAAACATCCCAGTAATTACAGTATATAAACTGTTAGATGTCAAATTTTCACATATACTTTCATGTATTTTGATCCTTCTACTGCTGTCAGACTATTTGTTACCAATAATTGGCAAATGAGGTAAGTGCATCATTTTAATTTTATAACAGAAACAAACAAAATGATTCATCCAATTCTCAGCCAATTGTTTCATTTCTATTTGAAGATGAAAAACTATAAAAAAGGCTAATTGTGTTCTTTAGTTGTATGTTCAGACTTGTTCAGAATTTTTATATTGGCTTGATAGAAATCATATTATTATAGCAAATTTTAAAATGTTATGCTCTTAAAAAATAAGCTAATTAATTACTTTTTGTTGCTTTACAAAGTGGTCTCTGTAAAATGAGCTCAGAAGTAAGAATATTTCAGCTTTAGCTCTTTCTTAAAACTTATTTCCAGTCAGTTTTATTTAGAAACATTTTGTATATTCCCATTTCCAAGAAAACTATTGTGTTAGATAAAAGAAGTACATAAATTTATTTCTTAATAACTTTAATGAAAGAAATTCTATAAAAAAAAGTAAAGTTATGACCAAACCAAAAGAACATCAACTCTCGTCCTCATTTACACATAACACAGTTATGCTTTATTAGCAATTAGTTCCAGAACACAAAACCTAAAGATGATTAAAATGCTGTTAATGAATAGTTGGAAGCAAGTAAAGGAGTTTTTCACGGGTTCAAAATACATTCAAATCTGCACAACATCCAAAGCTAGAGAAGTTACAACAAAGTTGGAATACAATAAATAGGCAGATCAAGCAGACTAACACCAGTCTGATGGCAGAGGCCTTTATTTTCGTTCATTTTCAAATGAATTCAAATCTTTCCACAATGAAAACTTTAGGCACAGATAACTTCACTGATGAAAATCTATCAAAAAAAGAATAAAGAATAAGAAGTAGAACATAATTTATCCAAATTCACACATTTATGGTTAAAAAAACTTGGCAAATTAGAAATGTATAAAAAGCATCTAAAAAAATTGATATTTAACATAGTCAATCCTGAAGGATTTAGTGCTTTCCTCTCAAGTGTTGTAAACAAGGGAGGGAGATACTCTCTCAACACTTCTAATCAAAATTTTACTGGGGACCAAGTTAGCTCAAGAAAAGACAAGAATAAGAAATTTAAAAAAATAGAGTAAAGATTGAAGTGAAAGAATATAACTGTCCCTACTCACAGACAAGATTATTTATATAAAATCGTAATATGTAAAATTCAAAGCAATCTACAAAACATTGTCTAAAGCTTTAAGTGAATCCTGCAAGTTTGTAGAATACAAGGTCAATATACAAGAATCCATTTAATGTCTGTATTTGGAGCAACATAGAAAAATATAGCCTAAAAATAAATTTACAACAGTGATAAACACATAAATATCTTAGGAAAGTCTTTAGATGGACAAATTTTTTATATTAAAATCTACAAAATATGATTAACATGAATTTAAAGGGACCTAAAAATGGAGAGATCTATCATATTCATGGGTGGGAAGGCTCACTATTTTTAAAATATTACCTTCTCCGACTTGATCTATAACTTCACCTCACTCTCAATCCTAACACCAGTAAGCTTTTAGGTTTTGTTTTTGTTTGATTTAAAAGCAAGTGACAGGCAGATCATAAAATTCATATTAAAATATTAAGCACCTAGTATATACAGACAAATCTCGAAGAACAAATTTGTAGGACCTGACTTCAAGATTCAGTATAAAGCTAAAGTAAAACCAGATAAGAATGACCAGATACATAAATGGGACAAAGAGAACACAGAGTTCAGAAATAGACTCACACATTGATTTTCTACAATCGCAGCCAAGCAATTCAATACATAAGGGTGATTATTTTTTAACAATTGGTGCTAGAAAAACTGAATATACAGGAGGGAAAAAATCTAGACTCCTATCTCATTCCACACACAAAAGTTTTTTAATGATTTTGCAAACTTGGGTTAAGCAAAGTATTCTTAGATAAGACATAGAAAATAATAATGATAATAAAATAAAACTAATTAGACTCCACTGAAATTAAATATTTCTGCTCATGAAAACACTTTTAAAGAAAATAGACAAACGACAAACTGGGGGAAACATGGAAAAAGTGGAAAAAGACTTAACAGTTTGTAGGAAAATTATATATAGGAAGTTCAAGACTATGAAAACAAGTATATTCTTAAAAAAATCACAATTGTTGCCTCTCAACAGGGGCTGGAGATGGGAACTTCAACTGGGAAGAGGGATGAAATAACTTTTTGGAGTGAGATAATTGTTCTGTATCTTGATATAGGTATGAAATACAACATTCTTGCATAGTCTGGATCTAATCATAAGGAAATATCTAATAAGGCAATTGAGGCACACCCTACAAAATCACTGGCCCATAGTCTTCAAAAATGTCAATGTCAAGAAAGACAAATAAAAACTAATCATATGTTTCAGATATAAGGAGCCTAAAGAGACAGGACAACTAAATACAATGAATGCTTCATCTTGGTTTGGTTTTTAGAGCAGGGTAAAATAGTTATAAAAGACATTATTGGATCAATTGATAAATTTGAGTAAGGACTGGGATAATATAATAAGGACAATTTTTCAGATTTTGATAATGTACTCTGGCTGTCAGAGAAATCCTTTATTCTGAAGAAATTTATATTAAAATATTTAGAAGAATCGGCTTGACATCTCTGACTTGCTTAAATGGTCCACGAAAATATGTTTGTGTATATGAGAAGGAGAGAATAATAAAGGAAATGGAGCAAAATGCAAACAATTTCTGAATTGTGTAAAGGATACACGGGTATTTCTTGTGCTGTTTTCGCAAACTTCCTCTAAATTTAAAGTATCAAAATAAAAATCACTTACACACAAATTTAGAGCACTATAAGACAGAAAAAAGGGACTGTGTCAGGGGTGATGGAAGGCAGGAGATAATACAGCAGAAATTTACAGTTCTCAGCTCTGAGAACACATGGTTCCTTTGGTTTTAAAAGACACGATTGTTATCCAGATGAAGGATAGCGGAGGAAAGCCTTGAAGAAAACAGTGAGGAAAAAATAGATCCCCATCTGGAGGCTGACTAGTCAGAGGAAGGTCCATTTGCTTATGAGTTGTATTTAGCAAAATGATGTCTACTAGGAGGACGAAAAGCAAAGAGAATCTCAAAAGTTCCACTTATAAAGGATGTTCTTTAATGCTATATGTCTCACTCAAAGAATACGCACCAAGATAGGTCACTTTTACTCCTAGATCTGCTACTTAGTAGTCAAATATATAATTTAAATTTTATGTGCATGAATTTTCTCATTTGTAAGTAAAGCAACAAGGATATCCAATTCATAGCATTTTTATGAAAATGTAATGACAATTCATATAAAAATTTTAAAACACTAAACACATCAATTATTTAATAACAGTTAACAATTAATTAAATACTATATGAGACATCATTATGCACCTGTATAAAATGTTATACCATTTCTAGATATTAATAGGTACAAATAGACAATACATAGAACTAGATTTCAGGTTATGTGTTATAAACACTTGCAAAAAATAAACATATAAACATATGCAAAAAATAGCAACTGTGCTAAAGCAAATTTTTATTTAAAGCTTTTGACGTAATGTGTGACCTTTGAACATAGCATATAACCATTAAGATAGTTTATCTTGATTTTCCTTTTCCCTTTTAGGGCTATCTTCTGTTTTGAGTAGTTTGATCTGTGTTCCATTGGCAAACACAGAAATTTGCAAAAAGCATGCAGCTTTGCAGATGTTTCTCAAGCATATAACATATTTGAGCTGCTGTCTTGGGAACCAGGCCATTTTTATACAATGAGTTGCTGCACATACTTTAAATGTCAAGACATAGTCTCAAGACTGTACAGGCTTTTCATGAAGTCTAACTTAGAACAGTCACATTTTTAATTCTACGCACGTTGATTTATGAACAATCACGGTAGATTTTCTTGACGCTTTCTTTATTTTCCTACTTTTAAAGCTCGATCTAGCATTTCTGGTTAAGTGCATTTTCTCTTGTCTTCCATGGGATGCTAACAGTTTTAAAACTTCAGTAAAAACTTACAGTCATTATATATATATTTTCAAAGGTCATTTAACACAAAAATATTAAAATTGAGTCATGATATTGAATATTATAAGCATACTTGTGTATGTATATATCTATATGCATATATAATGAAATCTGCAAATGTCATAAAATTTCAGGAGATTAGGAAAGTTACATTGAATGTTTCATAATCAGTGATGATAATATATATTACAACATAAGGATCTTTGGAATAAGTCACACATGTAAATTATGAAAATACTTATAAAAATAAATGTCATATTTTCTATAATTCTGACAAAGAACACTGAACTATAATTTCTGGTTTTAAATAATTTTCTATATATTAAGAACTTGGGATTCGGTGTTATAATAGTCTTTTATAATGTATAATACAATCTTATTCTTTTCTCTTTAGAGTCATGGTATTTATTTATTTAATCAATATGATTATACAAAATGAAAAAATCTACAACAGTTTGCTGAAATTGAAGTGACACATAGAACATGCTTTGATATAAGAGATTTGTACATCTAATTTTTAATCATTAATTTATTCATCATCTGACCATGATTTTCTCTACTTACACTTATTCACATAAAAAATCACCAATCAAACAAAGGATCCAGCAGGTGGATCAATTGTGACCAGCGGTTGGTTGCAGCACATCCGGGAGTGGTTCCGGCATGTCCAGCAGGTTGTTCACGCAAGGTTGGCAGGTGGTTCAGGCGTGTTCAGCAGGTGGTTCTGGCGTGTTGGGCAGCTGGTTCCAGCGTGCCTGGCATGTGGTTCTGGAATGTCTGGAAAGTGGTTCAGGCTGGTCCAGCAGGTGGTTTAGGTAAGGCTAATTCCAAAGCTATACACTGTATCCTGTGTAGCTTTGCACTATACAGTGTAATATGTTTGCATATAAGTGAAAAAGGTAAGGCCAAGAGAAAAGAAGGATGGAACTTAAGAATCGCTGGTGATTTGCTAGTGCACATAATGGACTGCATGGACTTTCCTACATTTTTACTTGCAGTCCAGGAAGCAAAGACAGCGATCAGTAAAGTGATCTATAATCGTCCATCAAATAAATACAAACTAATTGCTTGGCAGACGTTTGACTCTTCTTAGTATTGAAACCAAATATATTATTTTTTTCCTGAAGACACTTAAAAGAGGACTTTATGATTCTCAAAAGAGGTCAAACTGCTATCCAGTGAAAGCTCTTTAAAAAGGATCTGTTGGTTAGCTCTCTCACTCCTGGACCAGTCTCTCTCTTCTTGACTGTCAGAGGGATCTTTATAAGATGTAAATCAAGTCCTCCCTTTCCCAAATGCTCTGGAGGTATTTTACCGCACGTGAAATAAGTCTAACCTCCTAACTGGGTTCTACAAGGCCTTCTATGAACTGGTCCTTGCCTAAGTCTCAGGTGCCATCTTATAACGCATCTTCTCTGCTTTTCTTACCAAGGTATTTAAATTCTGCCTTTCTGATTTTCAAGTAAGCCCAAATCAATATGGTTTCATGTTGTTGCAATTGCTTTCCTCTTTTCAAGGACAGCTTTCCACCCAGATCTTCACATGCATGGCTAAATCAGTTCATTCGGGCCACCACCTACACATTACCTCCATTGAGAGAACTTCCTCACCGACTCTGCCCAAAGTGATCCCCTTCTGCAAACCAGCCCCTCTACTACAACGCCAGGTTTCATTGTCTTCACAGAACTTACAAGTGTATGTGATAATGATTAGTATACACATTGTTTTTTTTACTTGTTTGTTATTTATCTTGCTTCCCCAAAATATAATACAGCATGGCCCAAGAAACAGTCACTACTGTAACCCGGCACCAAGATCAGTGTCTGGCTCAGAGCAGCCATTTAATAATGTTTTTGAATGATTGAAAGGATGGGGAATAAATACAATATAAGCTGAGCACACAGCTTTCTCATGTTCTGGACAGTACAAGAGAGGAAATTAAATTATCTAAAGGAGTAATTTTCACCTCAAAATCAGAGGATTCTGTATTAGGGGCCAGCAGGACTGGGAAGTCGAAGGATGAATAATTGCCTGGTTTTGATAGTCCTCATATCCTTCAAACTGAACAAATTTTTAAAAATTTGTTTTATCTCTTGAGTTTCTGTGTAAGATTTCCTTGGAGAAAAATAGTTTTTCTTATTGAAACAACGACAACACAACAGTGTTTGACATTGGGCAATATTGGGTTCAAGATTACTTCCCTGACTAATCCTTGTAGGAAAGCTATTCTGAGCAACTGCTCAAATGTAGAGCCATATGCTTTTAACAGTAAAAACACTTTCTTTTTAATACATATTGTAGATCCATATAACATATAAGAACCTTTGACAAAAAATAAGGTCACCACGTCTCTGCTGGAAAATGAGCTGAGGAAATATAAGCTGGTAGGGTCAACTCCTGCTTTCATAGATAGGTAAAATTGAAGGCCCAGATTTCTTCCTCACATGATGTTATTGCTAATATTTTTGTTTTCAAGCCATCAGGCAATAGATAATCTCTCAGAAGTGTCATTGCATTTAGTCCTCAAAAATAATCCTATAAAGGAGATCCTATTAATATTCCCATTTTATACATAATCCATGTAGTTTGAATCTGAAGACATCCCGACCACTTTGTTATGATTTAGTCGAAATTTCTTAAAAGCAATTTTAAGCAAGATATTTGAAGGAGAAAAATAGCTCGGTAATTATTAACTATAAATCTATTAAATATAAGGACAGTAGTTTCTCCGAAAAGTGTCTTTGACTCTTTTAATAAATTAGATAAATTAGATTTTACATATGATAATTATTAATAGAAATATGCAATTAATCCAACTGCTGTAATTAAGGGGAGGTCACACAATTTATATACATGCATAAACACACATGCACAAATTCTATATATGAGATTGCTTTTCAGGGCAGCCTACTTAGTCATGGTTCTCAGGCAGTCGGTTACTTCAAATCATCAAAAAAAACCATTAAATAGAATCATCAGACATAAGTATTTAAGAAAAAATTCAAGAGACAATCCTACAGAACCTCATTCTCATGGCAGAAAAGGAGGGCACGATTCCAAAGAGAATCAATAACTGAAAATCTGTAATGTGCCGATGGCTAATGAAGAATGTCTTCATGAATATCTGTCCATAAAAACAAAGGCTGAAGAAAGGTCAATCTAAAATGTATTCATGACCAATCTCTCCTGTTAACTACCGGTATAGGAAACTCAGGCTTTCTTTGAGACCCTATAATACATTTTGGATAACATTATAATAAATTAACAGATATGTAATTTGGGATGAGTAATATGAATTCATGTCGGGACTCCCCCAAATTCCACTTATTCCAAGATATTCCCATACCAGGAACAAGGTGGATTTCTATAACCCAGGCTATACCTGAATAGGAGTCTCAGCCAGATGCCAGAAGGGTCTTCTATGACAGCAGGAGATGAAGTGAGGCCAAGAAAGACCAGCTCATAAATTATAGCTACTGGAGTTTTCCGCTGCAGTTGCCGACGTATCAAGCAGCAGCTATGTGGCCAACAGACAGTCCTGGAGAGCAAGAAAGCCAGACGCTCCCTCCTTGCCAGGGACTCTCCTTCATCCCCTCATCACAGAATTGTATAGCCAAATCTCTTCTCCAATGTACTCAAATATTATAACGGAATGGAACTAGGGAGGAAGACTGAAAGTCTAACATGTCTGAGAGACGACAATTTTTATTCTCTTTTCATAGATTATTTTAAATGATCAGTTCACTAGGTTTTAAACCAGTTAGGACCAAAATTTAAATGTTTCTCTTCTAACAGATATCTGAGGGCTTAGAAAATAACAAGATTAGCTCAAGACAAAAATAGAGAAGCTGGTTTCCCTTGTAAATAAATTTTGCATCTTTCTCTATACTTTTTTAATATTAAAATTTTTATAAATCTTCATTTGCATATTTTAACCTTGTGAGTTCAGTCTTAAACAAGTTTAATTCTAAAACTAATTCTAAAGTATCCACAGTGATTATTGATATTTTGTCAAGCATTAGTGGAATTTCTAAGTCATTGCTGTAGACCAAGGCAACAACAGTATATAAAAAAGAAAGTTAGCTTATGCAGAGGGCTCTCCAACAAGTTCACATTTTTTCATATACAGGAAAGATGATGATATTTTATTTATCCTCCAATTTCCGACACAGAAGTCACCACATATAGCATTTATTCTCTTTTTTATGTAATTAACATTTATTGACTTTGTATTATGTATGAAGCATTCTACTTGTAGATTGAAAATACAAAAATAAATATAATACTCTATATGCTCAAAGGGACATATGCAACTGACTGTCTGGCCACAAGGGTATACAAATAAGAATAATGCAATAAATAAGGGATATTGGAGAGGCAAGTTCAAAATTCTTGGAAGCAGGAATATTGCTTTGGTTGCTTAGAGGCACTTCAAAATGTAGGTGACTTTTGAGTTGTATCTTAAAGATAAATAAGATTTTAATAGTCAAGTAATGGGGAAATATTCTTCAGGTAGTATGAGTAGCTTGTGCGCAGGCACAGCACCATGAAGAAAGTACATATTTATAGGATACTAAACAATTTTAGTATGACAAATGCATAGGAGGCATGACAGTGTTTGACATGAGATACAATTAGAATGGAATGTGGTGACAGGACAGGTCCTGTAGTCAATAATATCAAATGAGGAGCTGCAAATTATTTACTACTAAACAAACAAGTAACATTCCCCTATTGATTGAGCTCCTTGTATTCTGATATTTCTCCAAAGTACCCCCATTCTTTCACAAGTGTGAGCTTTCTAAAATATATATCTATTAATAATAGGAACATTTATTTTGTATCTTATTACTCTTAGACGTAAAACCTTCCAAAAACTCCCTATCATCTAAGACACTAATGAAGCCTCTTGGATAATATGGAAGACACTTCACAGGCAGGCTAGGCCAGCTTCTCCTGCTAACCCCCTCCTTTCCTCTCTCCCACACACTACATTCTAGCCTTAGGGAATTTGCCATTCTTGTTCATGTTTCAACTCAGTCTAATTATCACTTCCTCTTTTCAACTCTTCCCTGGTGCCTTTAGGCAGTCAGTCACACCCCTTTGTCTGCTCCCATGAAAGGAAGTAATTGGCTGTCAGTGAAGGATCTTATGGAGAGTATTCCAGTACTGAGACAGATGCTGGATTCAATAACCTCGAAGGTCACTTCCAACTCTTTATTACTTTTCTACAAGCTATTATGTTTGCATAAACACTACCCACATCAATCAACAAGCTTAATTACAGGTGAGGTTTTTGCATGCAGGTTACTTGAATAAAATAAAACTATATCTCACTTATTAAGTGCATTTTCATTTTTATCTTAGAACTTTTTGTGTCTTTCACAATGATGGCACTACATTTTATATTTGACAGGTAGATATATGTTAGAATAGATATATTAGCATATTAGATAGATATCTTATGTATATTATGTAGTATAATATAATATAGTCTATTAGTTTGCTAAAAATGTTGTAAAAAACTATCAAAAACCGGGTGGCTTAAAGAACAGAAATTTGTTATCTCACAGTTCTAAAAGCTAAAAGTCCAAGATCAAAATGTCAGAAGGGTGAGTTCCTTCAGAGGACTGTGAGGAAAACTCTGTCCCATGTTTCTTGTGGTTTGCTGGAAATTTTTGGCATTACTTGGCTTTGTAGAAGTGCTAACAATCTCTGCCTTCATCTTCACATGGCCTTCTCCCTGAGTGCCTGGCTGAGTCCAAATTTCCCCTTTTTATAAAGACATCAGTCATACTGAATTGGGGCCCATCCTAATCCAGTATGACCTTATTTTAACTAATTACGTCTGCAGTGACCCTATTTCCACGTAAGGTCACATTCTGAGGAACTAGGGTATAGGATTTCAACATATGAATTTTAAGGGACACAATTCAACCCATGACATACAGATATTTTGGTATCAACTGTATAATCTCTATACTATTAGTATGTTGCTATAGATTAGATGGTATAGTCTACAGTACTATAATGATAATTTGGCATAAAATAGTACATAGTGTATATCTATACTATTAGCACATTATTGCATTAGATAGGTCTATTAATATATTTTATATTACATAGATAGATGCTAGATAATTTATAAGAAACACATCTCATTGGCCTATTCCAGGCAAAGTCTATGGGCTGACTTATTGTTGGTAGTGCCCTGAAATGCTATCCAAAGCAATTTTTCCTGCAACTTTTTCTCAATATACTAATTCTTTAAAGGAGAAAACAAAATATTATTAAGAAACGGAGGATATTAATAGCGTCTCACTCAATGTTTTTCAACAATTAATATAAAGGTTTTCCCTAGGTAAAATTTTAATTACATGTGTGTTTTAAAGTTACAACTTTCAAAGTTGCAATTCTGTGACTAACTTTGAATGAATGGTATGGCAGTTGAACTGCATATGTATGTAGTGTGCCATTGTTTCCTTAAAGACTTGCACAAATTGGAAATATTTGCCAACATGGTATTTAGACTGTATTCTATTCTTTTATATTGGTGAAGTGATTAATTCTATAATAGCATTTTCAAATACAGGCAATATGAAGTATTTGGTCTTGCATAAAAATTTGTGTGTGAGTGTATGTGTGTGTATTTGCCATTTGCTAAAATCTACTTCAGTTAGAAGTCCAAAAATAACTATTACATGGTATTTGATGAAGTAAATAGCACTATTTAAAACAATCCTGTGTTACAAAGTGACGATGATTTTGTGGAACAGCTCCTCTGCTTTCTTTTTTCATTCGTAGCCCGGACCCCTGTCCCCTGCTATCACATCCAACCATTCCCTGGGTTCCCATCAGAATTTGGAGACATATCTAAGTATCAGAATCCATGTTGTTTTTAGAATTATCACTTTCATACAAAAACAAAGCCTTTGTTAATTGAGGCAAGATTTTAATGACTAAGTCTGTCTTCGTTAGGACAAATTCCTCTTCCTAAGTTTTTTCAATGACACACATACACACATAAAGTAAAAATACTGTTTCCTTTCTACTACTACCAATACTTCTTACACTAAGTGTGTAGGTTTACTACATCAAGCAATTCTGCAATTCTCTGGACAACGCTGACTGCCTATAATTAAATTCAGTTCTGACACTATCTACCTGAAGTTAGCATCAGATCCCAGAAGTTAAGGGCTCAGTCCCACAAGACTGCCCTACTTGAGATGCTAATCGCAAGTCCAGACCTCCCGTACTTGTGACCAACTGGCTAATAATCTTGTGTTCCCATGACCCCTTCTTTTTTTTTTTAAAGCTTGGCACCTGAGCTAGCAACCATTGCTAGTTGCCTTTTTCTTTTTTTCTTTTCTTCTTTTTCTCCCCAAAGCCCCCCAGTACATAGTTGTATATTCTAGTTGTGAGTGCTCTGGTTGTGCTATGTGGGACACCGCCTCAGCATGGCCTGATGAGCGGTGCCATGTCGTCACCCAGGACTCAAACTGGTGACACCCTGGTCCATCGTGGTGGAGTGCGTGAACTTAACCACTCGGCCACTGGACTGGCCCCACGACCCCCTTCTTGAGTTCAGTAATTTGCTCGAACAGCTCAGAAAACTCAAGAAAACACTTTACTTATGATTACCCACTTATTACAGAGGACATAACTCAGAAACAGCCAATGGAAGAGATGCATAGGGCAAGGTATAAAAAGGGGCATGGAGCTTTTATGCTTTCCAGGTGTATCACCCTCCTAGCACGTGAATGTGTTAACCAATCCAGAAGCTCTCTGATATCCCTGTTAGGCTTTTTCATGCATGCTTCATTATGTAGAAATGGTTGATTAAATCATTGGCCATTAGTGACTAACTCAACATAACCTCCAGCCCCTCTCAAAGGTCAGGGGTGAAGCTGAAAGTTCCAATCCTCTAATCACATGGTTGGTTCCACTGGCAACCACTGCCCCTCCTTTTGGAAACTCTATCATTAACATACACTCAGGTGTAGTTGAAAGAGGCTTGTTATGAACAACAAAAGATACCCCTTTCACCTTTACCATTCCAGAGCTATTTCAAGAGCTGGTGACAAAAAACAAATATTATAGCAATAGAATAAAATAGCTCTTATCAATTAGGAAATTACAAGGGTAAAATTTTAGGAGGTCTGGTCAAAAGCTGGGGACAAAGATCAAAATAAATATTTCTTATTATATCATAAAATCACACACACACACACACAAACATATACATATATATGTGTGGGTGTATATGCACATATGTATATGTACATGCATGAGTATATTATGTGTACGTATGTGACTCTATATTTCTGGTAAGATGGCTCTAATTGTAAGAAACGTTGTTTCTAAATTTCACCTTAGGTTCTAACTTGGCTCCCTGCTATATCATACTGAATGGTTTCTATTCCTGATTCTTCCGCTTATTAGCTTCTACATGCCTATATAATAGGAATAATAATATTATTGTAAGTATTAAATAATATAACACCTATAAAGTAGCCAAATAGTCCTTGACATGTTGATGCAAATAATCCATAATCAATCCATAAATCATAATCGGGGTGAGTTTATTATGAGCCAAGTCTGAGGACTATAGCCCAGGGCCTTCCGTCCCAAAGGGGTCTTCCAAGGATGGAAGGAAGGGCACCAAACAAGTGGGGTGTACAGAGTGGTTATAGACCATCTTGGAACAAAGAGCATACATCACATATGACAGGAATATCTCTTTTACTATTGTCACGAGATGCTTAGATGGCACAGCAGGTTGGTGGTCAGCAAGTCAGTGATCACAAGGTGAGCACAGCAGGTCAGTAATTAATCCTTAGTTTCCAGAAAGAGATGCTTATCCTTAAAGAAATGCTGATATAGGAGGAAGTTATATCCCTGTCTTTAAGGGCTTCACTCTTGTCTTTGGGACATAGTAAAAGTTTAAAGCAGATGTACAATGCGTGCTCAACAGGCCACATCAGGTCCTTTTGGTAAAACAAGGTCAGGCCAAATTAATTTTACACCAAATGGCTTCCTCATGTACTACAATGTATCCTATTGCTTTTCATTTATTTATCAGACATATAGTAAGAACTCAATAAATCAGAGCTATCATCATCATCATCATCCCTTTTTAAAGAATACAAACCAAAATATTAACATTTATCTTTATACATTGGAATTAAAACTGATTATTTTATACAGTTTTTAATATTATTTTTCCAGATCTTTACAAGAACCATGCACTGCAATAAGTAAAATAGTGTTTTGAAATGAAATGAAAAGAATCTGACAGTATTAATCCAATAGTATTAATAAACTGTAAAACACTTATTATATAAAATAATGTAACATTAACTGTATTTCAAACAAAATTGCATAATTATTCAATCTATTAGAAATATTTATTGACATCATGACATATTTGAAAGTGACACAGACAAACATTAGTTGCCACTTGTTTTTTTCTATTTGGTAACAGTGGATCTAAGAACTATATGGTGGTTTTCAATTGGTATTTTTCTTTGGCTTTTATTTTTGGATAATTGACCCTTTATAAAGAACACTCAGAAAAGACTCTCTTGTGTCTTTGAACACTATTTACCTTGCATCCTCACTTATCTGAGGTTAGCTTTGCTGCACCAGGATTTATGGGATAGAATTTACTAGTGTGTATTTATTTTTCTATCCCTTTACACTCCACTTTTCTGTGTCCTCTGATTTAGGTATTTCTCTAAAAGGGGCATTTATCTGAATTGCAGCTTTTACCTGACGAAAGACTTTTTTATCATCCTAATATGGAGTTAAGCCTATTTACATTTGTTGCAATTGCTGACAATTTGGACTGTTTGTGCCATTTTCTTTTGACATGATTCGCTTTGCTTTGCTTTTATTCTCTTCTGACTTTTGTTAGATTAAATTTTTCCCCTTAATTTTTATCTTCAGGGTTGCATATTGTATATTTCTTTTTAGTTTTCCCTTTAGTTATTAACATTTGTATTTAAATCTACATTTTTTCCTAATAAATGATAATATTAATGCTTCGCACTTTATCCAGACAAAGGTGTGTCACATGGCATACTTCAGTTTCTTATGAACGTTTCTTCCCCCAACTCTAAGGTCATTTTTGCATATTTAGTTCAAATTTATTATTAACCATAAAAACTACACTTATCTTTTTTCTTTATATTTTATTTCTTATTTTTATTGTTGATATTTGGTAAATTTATTACTACGTTTTACCAACATGTGTTCTCATTTTAACTTTTTGTCTTATTCTTTTCTTCTGCATTCACTTTTTCTTTACTTGCAGAAGTAAATCCTTGAATAGCTTTGTCATCAACAGTGTCTGGGAGTAACCTTTCTAAGTGTTCATATGAATTTTTTTTCTCAACTATTGTAGATAAAGAAAAATTTGCTGTTCCTATACTATTCTTCTGTAAATAATCTGAATTTGTCTCTCTGATCGATTTCAGGATTTGCTCTCTGTCCTGGTGTTCTGCAATTTCACTATGATCTGTCTATTCCACACACATGGGGCTTCTCAATCTGATGAATCACATGTTTGTTCATTCTGGAATAATCTCAGGTTTTATTGTTTCAAATATTTCCCCTCTACCATTCACTTTATTTACTCCTTCTTATTCTTATTTCTTTTAGAAGTATGTTACAGAACCTCATGCTAATCTTCATGTCTCCTTATTTCTGTTGCCTGTCTGCCATCTTTGTATCCCTCCATACTGGATTTGGGGACATTCTCTTGCTCTGCCTTTAAATGCACTAAAGTATAGGTATAGAGATTTCAATCTAAGTGTTTCTCAGCTTTCATCTCATCATGGAACTTACAGAAAATATTAATACTTATAGGGCACACTGAAGTAAAAGACAAGTCTGCTCATTCCAGTAATTTAGCAGAACAATTGACCTTCTTTCAGTACTGTCTCCAAGATTTATAACTAGTGCTATTAGCCAAGCACAGCCACTAATATCTTCAGGTGCATCCATTTGTAAAAGAAACATTTTTGACTTAAAAATCTGGTTTCGTGGCTTATCTATATAGCAACTGACACGTTATCATTGTGAGTATTAATTGTGTTCTTCAGAAACCATGCCTTTCTATTTCTCTTCTTTTTATTGGTACCAAATGTTGAAAACTGCCATGCAGGCTACTTAAGACAATTATTCCACAATCGTGTGTGCTAATTTGACTTCAGCTACTAACTGTCAGATATTGCAACTAGCTTATTGATCTCACTCTAATACTCTTGTGGTGTCCTCATAAAAGAAGTTTAAAAAGTTCAAATCTTTTTCTGCCTATGATGGATATTTTCGTAGTAATTTGCTATTATAATTATATAAGGCTTGGCACCATTGCTGGTATCACTATACAATGCACAGCATCCTTGCTTTTTATGATAAATTTGCAATAAACTGTTTAGCTTGAAAATGAAAAGAATTATTGAGTCACACTAAGATACATTTGGGTATCTTAATTTTTGTTACCTCCTTCCTTTCATGCCTCCTTTCTTTCCTTTTTTCCTTCCTTCATTCCTTCGTTCCTTCCTTCCTTGCTCCCTGCTTTGCTCCATCCCTTCTTCCCTCCCTCTCTCTCTCCCCTCCTTTCTCTTTCTTTTCTTTTCCTCTTTCTTTGTGTCTATTTCTCTAATTACTATATTTAGTTGTGCCTTTGATGATTGAAATCAAAACAATTGCTCATTATGCTTGGACTATGAACATATGTATTTTAAATATAAAATACTTAAGTAGAAACATTTTGGCTTCAGAAATCAATGTTTTAAATGATGTTTTAAAAAATTAGAATGAAGGTGTTGAAACATCTAGCATGTTTTAAACAAATTAGTAAATACGGAAATAGTAATTTTGTTTAATTCAATGAGTATAATTCTATAAAATCACAAAAAAGTAATAATATATTTATAAATGATAATGCACTCAGAAAAATCAATTTTAAGAAGCTCATTGTATGTACCAACCAAGCTAGTTTTCAGAAATAAACATTTTTTTATTCCATAAAATAGTTTATGAAATTCCATCAAATATTAAACTGTGCCTAATTCCTAGTGTCAAAAAACAGTAGTGGTAAAAGAGAAAAATCAAAAAGAAAGCACAAAGAAAGAATTCAATCAAGCATGTTCTATACAGGAATAGCTAAGATCAGATGATGGGAATAATGACAACTGCTAGACAATTCAACAAAAATGCTAGATTATAAAAAAAAGTGCAGAATTAAATATCATATTTTATATGCTCCCAAAATAAGGAATGTCACTGACAATAGAAATTAAAAGTAATCATCAGACTAACTGAGATATTTAATGAGAAGATAAGGGATGGGATCATGCAGCGTGACTAATACAGAACACTGTCTAATGGCGTGGACTCGATACAAAGGCACCTGGGCAACAATACAAATTATGAATTCAGGAATTTTATAGAGGGAGACGCAGAAATGTTCCAACATAATTTCAAGTGTAGACCTTTCAATGGTTGTAAACATATTTTAAAATTAAAATTTATGATCAACTATATTTCAGAATAAACTAATTTACTCAAAGAAAACAATGGTGGGAAACTCTGGGCTTGTTTATTCTTTAACAATCTATTGATTTTTTAAATTAACTATATTTTTTATTTCCATATTTTTAAAATATTTATGCTTGATTCACGGGAGCTATTTCATCTGAAAGCTCTTTGAACATTACAAATCACTGCCAATTCCATCAACTTAAAAGCTTAGATTCAACCAAAACCTCTGAGCATGGGGCCTGGGCATCTCTGCTTTTCAAACACTCTGACAAAGATTCTAATAAGGATTGAAAAACCACAATTTCTAATACAGATTTTTACAGTCCCCTTAATCCTGCTCTACTTTCTTTAAACTCTGCTGTGAATTTTCCTAGCTTGAGTCTGTGGACGGCCTTTCATGTAATAATACTCCCAAATGCTCTATGGTTGTTGTTTGCGAGCTCATCTTCAACAGTAATCATCTTTCATTTGTCTTTGTAGGGTGCTTCCACTATTACTTTTTCTCTTTTGAGGAAGATTACCCCTGAGCTAACATCTGCTGCCAATCCTCCTCTTTTTGCTGAGGAAGACTGGTCCTGAGCTAACATCTGTGCCCATCCTTCTCTACTTAATATGTGAGACACCAGCCACAGCACAGCTTGAAAAGCAGTGTGTAGGTCTGCACCTAGGATCCGAACTGGCAAACCCTGGGCCGTTGAAGCAGAACGTGTGAACTTAACCACTGCACCACTGGGCTGGCCCCCTCTATTACCTTTTTTTCTGGTAAATTCCAAAACATTGCTTACAGTTGTTGATTTACTAGAGGTTTAAATGTCATTATGAATTCAGGTACTATCGATCTTAAATTTTACTCCCATTTCCTTCTTGCTAAAACTGATACCAAGTGAGACTTAGGGGTTCAATCTTTTAGTGGTATTTTTCTGTATTTCAGCCTAGATGGGGAAGCACCTTCAACTGAGGTCCAAAGATAGCAGACCGACTGTTCTAGTCCTTATTTGTAGGCAGTACAGTACTTTTCTAGCCTCTGGCTTTGTTTGGACCAGTTTTAACTGTGGGTCCCATGTGGGCTTTAAATCCTATCCCTAATAGCCATATTCACTCTTTGTCTTTCTGTGGGCCACATGAATTTAACTCTTGCTCATATTCCAGATACCTATTTTGTTTCTGGTCACTCAGGGATTTCCTTTTCTTGTTTTTGAACATGACTATCTAGCAAAAAAGTAAATAAATATTTCTTTGAAACAGAAAAGATGATACTCCAACATGTATCCATCCATGACTCCAATCAGTCATCTTGACTGGAAATCTTGAACACTGATGCTTTAAATATAACGACACACTGTTCTGAAATAATTTTGCTCAGATGAGAAGAAGAATTAAGCTTATTTTATTCTTGAAAGTTATGGTTTCTCTGGACACATAAACTAATGCCCAAATGTTACCCTAAAAGTGACAAACCAAACTCTTAATAAAATTGAAAATAGGTGCTGGCCTGGTGGCACAGGGGTTAAGTTCATTCATTCTGCTTTGGGGGCCCTGGGTTCACTGGTTCAGATCCAGGTCACAAACCTATGCACCACTTATCAAGCCATGCTATGGCAGGTGTCCACATATAAAATAGAGGAAGGTGGGCACAGATATTAGCTCAGGGGCAATCTTCCTCAGCAAAAATAGGAGGATTGGTGACAGATGTTAGCTCAGGGCTAATCTTCCTCAAAGAAATAATAAATAAAATAAATTGAATATAAATTTAACACAGAAGGCTATTTATTTCCTCAGAAATGTATGTTAACATATTGCTGAAAATTTTCAAAAACTGCAATATTCTTCTGAAATGTGATCCAATTTTTATCTAAAATATAAAATCAGATGCTGTTCACATTTTAACTATGACTTAATAAAGCAATCACCAATTTATTAGACTCTCAAGACTCTTCCAGGCTTAAATATTTAAGTTTATTTTATAGTACAAACCAGATCCCGAGGTTGTTATCGTAATGGTCAAATGACAACTACAGATAATGATATTTTTCAGGTAAGATAAAAAAAGGAGACAATTTGCCTACAATGATTATATTTTCCCCTTTGTCTTAGTTAGAAGTCAAATCCTAATTACCTTATTCTTTTTTAAGTGAAATATTAGAATACCTTTAATAATTCTAAATTACATAATACCTAAAGATTTCAAAACACTTTATGTTAGAAATTTTGCTATCAATCTTAAATTTAATTCCTATTTTCTTATTGCTAAAACATTCCGTCTTTTAAACATTTGAATTCAGAAAAATGCAGAACAATTTCATTAATTTGCTATGTGAATGCTTATGTGTTTTATATACACTCTCTCCAAAATGCTTTTGATATTAGCTTTTTTCTCAAAAAGAATTAATCTTAGCTATTATGATTCTCTTTAATTCACAAATCTTTTTTCCCATTGCCTGGCTTTGCTTCTTTATGTTCTATATATGAATTCCTTAGAAATTTATTATTTTTCTCTGGCATTACACCCTACTTCTCCCTTCAGTATTTCTGATTCCCAACAATGGAAAGCAGACTTAGTCAGCAACACAGCACGAACAATTTTTAAAAGCAACGTTTTGAAATTTTGAAAAGTAACGTTTCAAAAGCCAAGTCTTAGCTTGCAAAGTTAAAACTTGGCAGGCATGCTTTCTAAGTTCTGATATTCTATCAAATTTTAATAGTTTTAATTGCCTAATTATCTGCTCCAGTGCAATAATAAAGCCTTTTAATATTTCATTTTCTACTACAGGAAAAGGTATTCCAGTCTGTGCAAGAGAACCTTCTCACCCTTTGTTGAATGTTAAGTTGAAGTTGTTTCGTATAATCTTGCACTTTTGGAAGCCAGCTCCATCTGTCATCTCACTTTGGCCCCCTCCACCTCCCTCCTTACCCAAATGTTACTTGTTTATTCAAAGAACACCTCGTTTTCTTTCCTTTATCCTTTTTGTCATTGACAGCTCCATTTTTTATATCCATTTTTAGACTCTTCAGTAAATTTCTCTCTATTATCTATGTGTGTGTTCTTTAATGCAGGCAATATCTTTGTTTCTGAATCTTATATGCCTCCCCATGCCTCTAAAAATTTTGTTCTCAAGTCCCAGTCTTGCCATTAACACCTCTCTTAATCTGCCGGGCTGTGCTGTACTGAATAGTTAAGAGAGAATCAATGCTTCTTTTCAGGCACTGGCAGAAGAACTGCCTTGGGCACACTCAGTGAAACAAGGGACCATGAGGTCAACAACAATAAGAGGATTTAAGGACAACTTCTAGGCACTGAATTTCTATTTAGGAAAGTCTGTGATCCATTTGTGTCTCCTTGATCGAACCAATCAATCTATGAGAAATAAATAACAAATATAAAAATTATTTATCTACATCTTCTAGAATTTATTCCTCATACCATGAGCGCACAAGAAGTTCTGGTGTTTCATGCACAGGAATACTGTCATGAATCTTCAAAATATGACTATTTTTGTATCCAAGATCAATACTCTCAGTTTCCGTTTCCCACACTGGGCTCAGCCCATCAAGTTACTCAGCCTCGTTCTTTATTTAGGTACTACCTGCTTACTCGAAAATTTTTGACACCTCACAAATGAAAATGAAAATGTTTACTTTCAGTTTCATTATAAGGAAGCAAAAGAACTCATCAGCAGTAATTAGGGCTTTAAATATTCGTCAATGATGATGCTCCTATTATAATCAGCTTGGGAAACTAAAATCATTTTCTTTTCCTAGGGAAAAGGTAGTGCACAATGGAGAAAACTGATAAGAAACCAAGCAGCCACAGTTTTTGAAAATTATTTACCTCTAATGTATTTTTTCTTTAGAAAACAGTAATGAATTGCAAATCACAGGAAAATATTAAACCAAAGTGAGAGATTTTCATGAGTAATACAATTACTTCTATGGTTAATGCATTTTAATAATGCATCTCAATAATTATTATCTATATTACTATCTCCACTTAACTAACCAAAATTCTCTTTATGACTTAGGGCAAATGAAAACTAGCATGTAAGAGTTATAACTTAAACCCATAATTGGTCTCAAAATTTGATTCAGTTTTATGTATACAAGGAATAGAAAACAGAGATTATATGTCTTTTCAAATAATAGAATTTACAAATAAGCAACTAAAGAAGAACCTTTCACAAGAAAGAATATTTTTTTCCTAAAAATATGCTTAACCAGGCTTAGATGTTTTTGCATCATACCTGAATCATTATTTTACAGGCATATTGAAAAGAGTTAAGAATATGCTTCATTTGTTTTTGAAAAAGACTTTGATGAGAATTTTTGTGACAGGCCCAAGTTGAAAATTACAAGCGTAAATGATCCAGAATAGAACACCAATCAAATAAGAATTTCGTTAAAAATTGAAGTAGGGCATTTGACAAGAAATTATCCTTATTATGGTTTTAGTGATGACAACTCGTTAGTAATATACATGGAACTCGAGATCTGACAAAATAAAAGATGCACACTATAAAAGAAAATATATTTTAGGAGATTAAAGTTTATAAAATATTTTATATTTTCTTTAAAATCTTTTATTAAACTGATAATCTTAATATAAGTTAAACATGTATACTTTATTCATTTCTAAAGCATCTCTCTTCAAAAACAATTCTGAATTAAAATATTGACTTATTTAACTCTTTTATCAATGTCTTTAAAGATCTCCTTATATATGTCAGATATCTTAAACTGAACTTCTTTAAATCAGTGAAGACAAATCTTTTAAAAAATCAATTAGGTGAACGAGTAATCAGTTCTAGAATTATGCATACATATCTGCATTAGGAATCAAATTTATGAGAGACAACAGAGCTGCTATCTTAAAGGGGTTTAGCCTAACCAAACACGTGCCACGTGACTTTTGCAGGTATGTTATTCTCTTCCCTTTGTGTGTATGTTTACTTGCAGTGTTCCTGTAAGTGTTGCAATAGTTAACTTTGCACCTAACCCACAGTGTGAGCTGCAGGGTGGAGTGGTAGCTAAGCAACCTAACCAGGAGAACATTAAGTACCAGATTTTCCTCATTTAAATCTGTTTGAGAGCTAGAGAAGTGAGAGATTTTTATGGGCAGAACTTTTCAAATTGATTTGGCTAAACTAAGCAGCCTGCAATTTGTATGCGTGCAATCTTGTCAGGTTGGCAAAGGCCAAAACAACAGAAATTGCTTTAAGAAAATACTATTACTACTGTGAGGAGGATTTTTCTTTGAGAGTAGACTCAGTTTTATTCTCAAGTAAAAAGATGTATTTTTCAAATACTGTAGAAATTTCATATTTGGTGTATCTCTATTCTTGTATCACTTGGTATTCTGAAGATAATTCTTTTTAAGACAATTTATTATGCTATTAAAATTAACCCAAACCCATACTAGATGTAACTAAATAGAAAATCTTTACTCTTCTTTATAGACTTAAGCACAGAAAATTTCTATTCCTAATAGGTTCCTGACATTAATAGTTCAAGTTAAAAAGGCAGAGATGGGAAGTGGAGTGAATAGATCTTTGATTTTAAAAACCTACAAAATATTCTTTCATTTTTTTTCCTTTTCTATTACGATTTTTAAAAAATAATTATTTCCTTGTTTGAATGCATGATTTTATTAAGTATGTATGCATCCTCCTAGTCTATAATTCCCTATTTTGAGCTTTATATTAATGAAAGCTCAAATATTATATATTTTTTATGAATTATATTTTTTGTTAAATAATAAGATTGTGAAAAATGTTTGCGGTTTTGTGTGAACCATAGTTTACTGATCTTATTACTACTCATTACTTCATTATATGAATGTAACTCATATAATTATTTGGATCACATCAATAAGTAAAATGGATAAATGTATTAATTATTTTTCTATCTTACCATTAATGAAAATTTAAGATGTTTCCAACTTAGGGGTAAAAACAATTCTTCTTTGGTTCTTGCTGTGTCTCCTAGAGTACCAGTGAAAGTGTTCCTCGGGAGATATTCCAAGGAGTAGAAGACTAGATCATAGGGATGACAAAATCTTTACTAGATAATAAAAAATTGCTTTCCAATGTGATTCTAAAAATATATACTCCCACCACAATATTTGAGCATCTCATTAGTTGTTCCAAACCTTCACCAAATCTGTTACTATCAGTTTTCTTTTTCATTTTTGCCAATGTGGGAAATCAACGTATCTCATTGTGGTTTTAATTGGCATCTTGATGATTAATCATGAGAATGAGTATCATTGAATACGTTTCTTCTCCGTGACATGCCCCATGGGAGACTAGGTGCACTTCCCAGTGGCGCTTCCCGCTGTGGGAGGATTACCCAGCTCTGTCCTGTTGAACTAGGAGTGCACAAGGTGGGGTTGGAAACTGTGTGTGTCATTTCTGTGCACAGTATTTAAGAGCCAGCTTGTGATTTTCATGACTTTTTATCCTCTGTCCTGAGGCCAGTCATCTTCCAAATGGATTTGCTCTCAGAGTCTGGGTGCCTGAGTCAGACCACAGAGTAGAGTCAAAGCCCACCAGTGAAGGACACACACTGTGAGAAATTAATGTTTGCTGTTTTAATCCACTAATGATTCTGAAGAGTTTTTAAAATATATTCAAGACACTAGTCTTTGTTGGATTCCAGTGTTGAAAATTTTATTTCCCACAGTATGATTTGTTTTTTACTCTTTTTGTGGTGTCTTTTGATGAAAAAAATCCTAAAAAAGAATTTCTGAGAATTTATCAATCTTTATCCATGTGGTCAATCTAGTTTAAAAATCCTTCCCTTTCCTAAGATGACTGTATTCTAAAAATGTTTTTTGTTTACTTTTCATGTTTCAGTAGAACTTCACCAAAAATATATCAAGCCTTGAAGTATACGTGCTTTTCTTTAAATTTCTTTTTTTAAATCGAGAAATGTTCGATTACCATTTTATTTTTTTATGGCTACAGAGTTGGTTATAGTTTACATTTTTCTTTTAGTCAGTTTTAATGTTATATTTTTCTAGGAATTTATTAACTTCATATACATCTTCAAATTTATGTGCATGAAGTTTTTCATAATATATTCAGTAAGCTACACATGAAATATCTATGATTTGTCAAATGTATTTGTGCCCTATTTTTACATCAATTTTACTATAAGTTTATCATTTTTATTAGATTTCTGTTAATCTTTTCCTTTGTGTGCTTATTTACTTTTTAATTGATTTCTGCTTCTTTTTTTTAAAGATTGGCACCTGACTCAACAACTCTTGACAATCTCTTTTATTTTTTCAGATTTTACTCCCCAAATCTCCCCAGTACACAGTTGCATACGTTAGTTGTGGGTCCTTCTAGTTGTGGTACGTGGTTCACCGCCTCAACATGGCCTGACGAGTGGTGCCATGTCCGGGCCCCAGATCCGAACTGGCGAAACGCTGGGCCACCGAATCCGAGTTCAGGAACTTAAACACTCGGCCATGGGCATGGACCAATTTCTGCTTCTTTCTTTATTATTTCCTTCACTTTAAATTTAGTTTCAATCAATTTTATTTCTAAAATCTTCAAATGGTTGTTGGTCCATTGATTTTGAATCTTTCTTCTCTGTTTAAGTAGTTAGGTCTCTAACTACAAGTTTTACAAATAATATTTTCATAATCATTCAATTTAAAATATTTTTCATTTTCGGGGCTGGCCCTGTGGCTGAGTGGTTAAGTTCACGCACTCCACTGCAGGCGGCCCAGTGTTTCATTGGTTCGAATCCTGGGTGCGGACATGGCACTGCTCATCAAACCACAATGAGGCAGCGTCCCACATGCCACAACTAGAAGGACCCACAACGAAGAATATACAACTATGCGCAAGGGGGCTTTGGGGAGCAAAAGGAAAAAAAATAAAATCTTAAAAAATATATATATTTTTCATTTTCAATTTTCAGTTCTTTGTTTAACTAACTCCTGGGTTATTTAGATGTGAGATCACTAATTTCTAGTGTATTTTTCTTTTGGATATTATTTTCTACCTTAAGAATATTTGGTCACAAAATTTTAGTTCTTTGACATGTGATGAGGCATTTTATGTGGACAAGTATATGACCAAATTTTACAAATATTCAAAGTCTGCTTAAATAAATATTTATTCCACATTTGTGTGCAGGAATAATATAGACAGATAGATGATAGCTAGGTAGATAGACAGATTTCTATTACGTCAATTTTTGTGAATTTTAATGTTTAAAATGTCTATATCCTTTTTGGTATTTTTGAATGTTTTATCAATTATGGATAGTGCTACCCACAAGGTATATGAGAATTTACAACTACAAATTTATATTTATCAATTTCTCCTTATATGTCTCTCAATTTTTATTTCCTTTATTTCAAAGCTGTACTATTGAGTGCATGCAATTGTAAAGTATTTTATATTAATGAGTTAATTGTACTATCTCTCACTTAATGTTCTTCTTTAAAATAAATTTTTTCAAATATTACTATCCTAATAATTTATAAAAGAATGAAAATTAGTGTAGCGGCAAACTTGCCAATAACGATACTGAAATAACATTTCCAAAGTGCCAAAGAGTAAAATTATCAGCCTAGAATTGAATACACAGCAAAACTCTTAAGCGTGAATGTCAGTCCCAAACCATAAAAGTTTACCATCGAGAGACCTTCACTAAAGGAATTAGTATGGATTTAATTCAGGAATTATGAAAGTGATCTGAGATGTCAGATATTAGGTGGAAAGAATTGACTGGTAATAAATAATCAGCAAATATATAGAGAAGCTTTATAAATTAACAATCTCTAATGTATAGAGTTAAACCACAATATTTTTTGTTTAAATTTTAATTGTTATACATGTTCCTTTATCTTTATATCTCCTAACTCAAACATAGCAGAAGATCAAAGATTATTGCCTGAATTTATTCAATAAACGGGTGACAATGTCATTTTTTTTTCAGTATAAGTTTGCTTTTAATACTTGGTGAATTTTGTGAGCTCTTGAACGCTCTTTGTATTCTCCATGACTAGACTTTGCCTGGTAGATAGCATGTTCTCAGTGGCTTCAATTTGAATAAATAAGTGATTTAATAAATGAATTGTATAACTCATATTCCAACATCAGACTCCAAATCATTGAATTTTCTACTGCTTTCTAGTGGTATTACTCATGAAGTATGACTGTGTGCATTCTTGGCCCAAAATTTGCAGTATATTCGCTCCAAAATGCTGTTTTTTATAAAATATCTCCTGTGACAACCCAGGCAGCATACAAAGGCTAGGACAGAGTAGTAAGGCTGGCAGCCAGGGAATACAGATTGCTCAAATAGAGAGAGGCTGAAAGCATAGAATCACACGAATAGTAAACGAGATGATGCCTTGTAATAACTAATGGAATCTTTTGGTGAAGGACGAAAAAGTCACTCAGCAAAATACTTGACAAAAATCCCATACTTTAGATGATCTTTAGAGAACAGAAGCTGAGTCTGAAAATACTGGTCCCAAATAAAAGGTCATAACCATTCCAATACAGAATGACCTTGAGCAAAACAACACAAAGGTAAAAGAAGATCAGTAGTATTTGGAAGACTTAGGAGGAAGAGAAACCAAACCCAAATAGAGAAGAGAAATTTCAGAAATTCTAAAATTCTGATATAAAATTTCCCCAATTTCTAATGAAAGGGTAGAAGAAATTCGTATCATTCACCAATCCATTCATCTCTTCATTCGGTGAAATTACATTTTCTGAACACTTAGGAAGTGCCAGGCAATAAGAACATGACAAGTGCCATATCTCTCAATGCCTCAGTTTTATCATTTGTAGAATAGTGATAATTAGATAGTTTACTCATCGAGTTGTCTTAAGGATTAAATGAGTTGCTCCATCTCAAGTGCTTAGGACAGCTCCTGGTACATAGTAAGCACCCCCAAAATGCCAGTCAACACTAATGCTACAGATCTGCCAAATAAGTGAAATAATAAGGTAAGGAATAGCAATGGCCATGAACAGTTCTCTGCAAAAATCTCTTTTTCTGTCTTTCTAAATCAAATGCAAGTTAAAAATTGAAAACCAATGGCAGATAATTATGAACAAAAGGGCAAGGTAAAAGAAAAGGCTTTCAGAAAGTTCTTCAATTTCATCTATTCAAATGTTTTTGACTCTGTCTTTGGGACAGGTTCCCAGCGACTGAAAGACCTTTTCAGTCTTCTGAAATGATATCAGCTGAGGGCCTCTCTACTGTGCTCAAAATATTTTCATTCCTGGGGAAATCATGACCAAACATTGCATGTTTAATTCAATTGAGCTGTGGAGAACAAAAGATGCTTGAAGAAGACTGGGAATAAGGATTCCAAGAGGACAAGTAAATGTTCTGTGACTGAGAGGAACTAAATGTGAAATCCTGATCAGCAGACGTTATGTAAACCACATACCACTGGCTTTGAAGTAAGAGAACAAAGGTCTTGAATTTTATGAATAGGCATGACTTTCAACTTGTCTCCTTCACAGTTTTTTATGAGCTATAAGGTGCTTGAGAAAGACAGGGAAAGCTGAAATACATAGGTTTCCCTAGCAACTGTAGATTCTTGATAATATAGCATGAGAATCAAATGGCCGCCTTCCAGAAAAAAAGAAATGCAACTGGAAAATACTGACCGAAATGGTAGTAGCTTTTATGAGTAATTTGTGTAATTACTGTCAAGATTAATGATTAATTAAGCTGTAGTAATGGAATTTTCAGCACTGAAGTTTTTAGCATCATGACTCTTAAAAAGATATCTTCATAAGAACTTATGTTAGACTATTGTTTAGAACCTAAGCTTCTCAAAAGTCTGTTAAGAGAGTTAGAAGGCCATAGTCATTCTCTTGGTTTTGAAATGCATCCTCCAATTATCAATTAGGGAATCTCATTACAAAGGTTCAACTAGTGTTTGATATTGTCCCAGAGAAAGTAAGCAACCAGCTTCAATTCTCTTGGCTAACATTTGTTCTAGCTGAGTTTTCAGATCCTAGCCTGGAACAAGGGCATACTGTTGCATTAAATTTTAACCCATGTTAAAAAAAATAAGTGAAGAAGATCTTAATCTTTCCTGAGTAAATATATCCATAGGCAGGAATTTTTCCAGCTACATCAATTTACAACTTTACTTGAATCTATAATACTTTAGGAGAATTGTGATCATCTAGTCATGCTAGCCAGGAAGAACTAGTTATATCTTGCTATGGTCACAGAACAGCCTTAAAATTACCCTACTAAATGAACAGCCAAGCTCACCCTATAGATGAGCACTAGGCAAGGCGCACATTCCTCAGCCTTCAAGAACGACGTGAAAGAATTAAGAATTGGAAAGAGGTTGAGAGTAGAATTTGGGCAAAGAAACCAGGTACCAAGCAATAGGTAATAGGTCCTCTTACTCTTACCATGGCCATAAAGGAAGGGGTTGGATTCCATAGAATCTGAGGATTTCAAATATTGATCTAAAGAAAATTGAGAGAAAAAAAGGCAAAGATATTATCCATATTTCTAACCTGAAGGACTAAGGAGAAAGAAACTGGAGCACAAAGAAGAAAATTTAAAGGCCAGTCCTTTGGCATAGTGGTTGAGTTTGCGTGCTCTTCTTCGGCAGCCCTGGGTTCATGGGTTCGGATCCCAGGCTCAGACCTACACACTGCTGGCCAAGCCATACTGTGGTGGCATCCCACATACAAAATAGAGGAAGATTAGTAACAGATACTAGCTCGGGGTCAATCTTCCTTACCAAAAAAAGAAGGAGAAGGAGAAGGAGAAAAAAATTTAATAGTAGAGGAAGATAAGGAGCTGAAATTGGACATGAACATTCTTGTTATTGGCAAAACTTTATCATGTTTGCATTTAATATCTTTAAAAGGGTCAAAATTCGTTCAGATTAAATGGGAATATGGGTAGTTATGAAACTAGAATAAAGCCTCTTTTGGTTATAAAATAATGTGTGGCTATCAGGTAATAAAAGTGATCATTTTTGTAAAACGTGTAAAATAATTCAAAGATTCATAAGAAATATTCCATAGACATTTTAACGTTGATAATGTTATTGGAGTTTGTGACAAGCTTCCAAATTTACTGCTTTGAAGAATTATCACTTGGATGTAGAAGTTCTAGTGTATACATTTAGAAAAATAAATTCCTTGATTTTTTGCCAGTCTTCATATATGTATTTGTGTACTTTAAATAAATGGGGATTTTTAAGGGCACTCTCAAACTTTGATTAACATTTTTTTATGACAGCAGATACTACTAAATATAATGGCTGTATAGTACAAGTTAGAATTCACAATAACTCAATGAGGATGGAGTAATAAAGAAATATATCTAATTAAATGTTTTCAATGCTCAATGCTTCCCAGACACTAACCCTACCAGCATATAAGTCTCTGGTCTCTAGTAAATATAGCTTAAAAAAATAACATTTGGAAAAATATATGAGGAAAGCAATGGTGCTTTCAGTAGGAGAGCAAACATCATAATCTAGAAGAAGAGAGAGTTAAAAGGAAGCCATCCCCTATCATTGGGTTGTGACAAGACAATTAATCAAACTGGACAAATAAATAAAAGCAAGATCATCTCCAAACTCTAAAATCATATTCATCATGAGATAGAAACAGTACACAGCATGGAAAGGCCTCCTAGGTTGACTGTCAAAGTGAAAACATAAAAGTTTTTTCAAAAACAATTACAATAATTTCATGCTTACAAAGTGGATGAGGGAAAAAAACAAAACCTTCAGCTCTGCATGCTAGCTACGCGGGGAAGAGTGGGTTGCCCTCACATCCCTGATCACAGGTTTTACTCTATTACTACCTGATATATTCGAGCATACCAAATAGATATAAAATGATAGTAGATGACCTCCTGGGGGCTTCTGTGCGCAGAAAATGGAGGATGAATCAGTCTGAATTGAATTGTGTTTCTCTCCCCCACAGATAAATATTGCATACTAAATCAGTTTCAGTGTACTCACATTGCCTTCCGTTTAGCTTAATATATGCAGTGTCAAGTTATTTCAAATTGAGTACAGTTTGACTCGATGTACATAGTTTGTCTAAGGTAAAAATTGGAAACAGTTAAAGCAAAGTATAATGAAATTCTCTTCCCACTCTCATAATTTTTCAGGGAGTAGGAAGAAAAATCTACGAGCTGGAACTTCGACTTAAACTGGTATTTCTAATACTACTTAGTGGCATGAAAAATCCATATTCTTCACATTCCAAGAGAACCTACTAGATTATTTCATTCAGAGATTTCTGCACACTAACACTTTCTTTAGTGACTGTCTCAATCAATTGGAATAAATCAAGTTAGGTCATATTTTCCAGCAAGAAGTTTTCTCTAGGTTACTATATTTCTGAAAATATTGTCATGTACACATCTCATATCAGAGACAGATTTTTTTTGTGTGTGTGCAGAACTGTTTCCCTGTCTCTGAAGCCTTATGATGATAAAACAGTGTGTGTGTGTTGCATGCATGTGTGTGCATGTAATATATGCTCAATGTAATTTATAAGCAGGTAAAGGGTGCTGGATACAAAGTTCTCGAACATAGTCAGAGTGAAAATATAATACTACTTGCTCTGCTCATTTTCTCCATCAGACATTTTAGTCAACACCCAAAGAAAAAACGAGGGACAGGCAATAAGGAAATTGGTGATTGCTGATATAAAAAACTGCACAGTAAATTCAATCCACTTATATTGGTTGGGATATTGGTTGAGCTGCTTTAACAAAGACCCAAATTAACAGTGGTTTAAAGAAAATAGAAGTTCATTTCTTTTTAATGTAGATCCAGGTTGGTATGGAGACTCTGACATACGAATTTCTCTATGATTGAGGGGCTTTCTATTTTGTTGTGTAACATCCCTCTGTGGATGACTTGAGTTCATAGTTCAAGACGACTCAACACCGTGGCTGCAGTCTACACACTGGGAAAGGGGAATGGAGAAGGGTCATGTCTGGCTGCGTGAAACATTGTTTTAACAGCACAGCCCTGAAGATAAAAACGGAAAATAACTTACATCACATTATCCAGAAATTACTCTCATGCCAGATCTGGGTTTGAGGATGCTGGGAAATGTAGTCTTCATTCCAGGCAACCTTGTGCTTGGCTAAAAACTGAGGGTTCTATGACTAATGCATAAGTTGGTACTAAGATTTGTAGTAATCAATCTTATTACTCTAATAAAAATTTCTATGTCATAGTTCACTATTGTCCTTACTCTTCTAAAACTTATATACCTTATGAGAGGTGATATGATACAACTGTTTAGAAAATCACATCTGAAACATATGCTTTTTGATTGAATTTTGATTCTGCCACTTTCTTGCTAAATGACTTCTCTGTACCTCAGTTTCCTCATTTGTGAAAAATGGGAATAAACTTATTAGATTACCATAAGTATTATATACTATTATATTATATACTAGTATATAAGTATTATATACTATAAGTATGTTTTTGGATGCATGCACTTGGCACATAATAAGAATTTAATAAATTTAGCGCATAGAATTATGTGTCTGCTTTTCTCTAGAATAATGCTTTTGAAAATAAAGTCTTCATCAGTCTTTTATAATTTTTTTCCTTTAATGCTTGTTTATAGATTTATTTTCTTAAAAACCATATTGTTTAATAGTGCCAAATATAAAACTAAATCAAGACTCCAGAATTATGTATTTTCTTTTCTTAAGTTGGATCTTTATTAGGAATTTCTAAAAAAAGATGTTTTGAAAAAATTTTATATCCATCTCTATAAATGATGGCTTCATTAATGGGCTAAATAGTTTTATCAATTGGCTTATTCTTATTTTAAATGCCTAAAAATAATGTTAACTTTACAAAACTCTGGGTATATCTTTAAAAAACAAAACAGACTGTTTTAGACAACCAGAAACTAATAACTCTTTAATATTTCATTCCAAGCATACAGCAATAATAAAGATTTGTCAGCACAACACAGCTTGAGGAATACGGCTCAGAATGTTGAAGGCATCCAGATGAAAGAGAGTCAGATAAAATTTAAGAAATTATGTGGAGTATAAATTATAAGCAAGCATTAAATGCAACAAACCCATGGCAAGTAGCTGGTGTTCTGCATAAGTACAGGGTTAGGCAGTAATAATAGAGTGTGCAGCTCGTGCTTGAGCATGTGCATGTACTAATATCAAAGGGAAAAAGCATTATTGCCCCGTGATGGATCAACAGTGAGTGGATTTTATGTCTCAAGACAGAAGCAGCAGAGAAAAGGCACAGTGGGAGAGCAAAGAGAAGGAAAGGGAAAGAATAAAACAGTAAAGTAGATTAGCCAAGATTGATAAAAATTTCAGATCTGAAAGAGGAAAACAGGAATACAGATAGAATATGAGAGAGAGAGAGGGACAGAGATGGAGGAAAGATGTCAACAAGAAAAAGAAAACAGAAGATCTCACTCTCAAAATTCAGGCCTGAAAAGAGAGGCCAAGATGCCAGGCAGAGCCCGCACACAAATGACCTAATCTCCCAGACTCAGGCCTCTACTGCCATTCTAATAGGGACTAGGTCTTCTTGAAATTCTTTCTTGTCTGTCGCTGACAATCTGAGGCCTATACCAAGCCTTAGTCTTGATATCTTGCCTTACTTTTCATATATACATCAGCATTGTTGCCTGAGAAGCCAGTTAACCTCACACTATAGCATCTTAGACACATGTGTGTATCCATTGGCAGGTAAATGTAAGCTGAACCTAGGGATAGAGGTACTTCAAAGACAGTGGCATCTATAGTCTAGAACTACACTGGCATTTATAATCTAAAACTATGCTGTCCAGTACGTTAGTCTCCAGTCACATCTGGCTATTGAACACTAGCCCAAATTGAGATGTGCTGTAAGGACAAAATATCTGCTGGATTTTGAAGACTTAGTACCAAAGATATGTAAAATATTTCACTGATATTTTATACTGATTACATGTTAAAATAATATATTTTGTTAATATTGAGCTTAAAATATTAAAATTCAATGAATTTGTTTTTTCTTACTTGTTTTAAGCATGAGTACTAGAAAAAAAATTTTTATTGAGATATAATTGACATATAACATTGTGTGGTACTAGAAAATTCTAAATTAGATATGTACTTTAAGTTATATTTCTATTGGGTTATACTAGTCTATAATTTTATCCACTACAAGGCAAAAATCATTTGCTCTCTATCAATTCACAAAATGGGCTCCCTCCTGAGTCAAGCTTTAAAAGCCTTATAAGTGCGTAGTCTGGTGCATGGCCCAATGAGCAAGGATACGTGGTTGTTCTGGCCAACCACAACCTGTACGTACCCTTTATCTAAGCACTTAGGATATGTGCAGTCCAATTTTAGTCAATTAAACCAATCACTACTTCTTACACTCTTCGAATCATGTTTTATATAGTCTTTACCAATGACAAAGAACATAAAATACAGAAGAAAAATTATAATTTACACTATATGTACTCTCAAAGTCAGAGAAAAGAAATTTTTAAAATATTCATTGGAAAATCAAGGTAGCTGACTTGTATATTGAAATGAGGGATAGAAACTAATGCATCCTATTCAACATTAAATATTTGACAAGTCGGTACTTGATGGCCATGTCAGTCAGTAGCACAAAAGTCCCACGGTAGGTAAAGTATTGCATTACATTTATTATAAGTTACAATTTTTTTTTACATATTTTAACATCTTTGAAATCAAGATGCTTCTTAAGATTAATGATATCTTATAATTTCTGTCAGGCAGACGGCATTCCCAACAAACTCATCACTGCCTGTGCTTGAGCAAGTATCATTGTTATTTGTGGCATGATAACACAACTGAAATGTTGACATTTCCATCTCAAACTACTTAAGAAACAACTCGGGAAGGAATGTGAGTTCTGTTTATACTTTGAAAACCTTCCATAGACACATTCCAGTAAGAGAGCACCAGCAACAAGTCTTCTAGAATTGACATCCATATCATAGAAGGAAATTCTGGAGATAATGTAGAGCAGTCTGAAAAGATTATCGATCATCAATATCTTGATGGTTCAGCAGGCAATATATTTTGGACAAAAAAAACCAGGAATACAATAAAACAGATAAACAGTGATTCAGACTCTTCATATGAAGAACTTTAAAAATACCTTACCCAGTTTATTTCATTTTTATTTCCCATTCACTTGTTCATTAAGGTGATAAATAATAAAAATCTATATGTGTCTGACAGACCTCTTTCAAAAGGTATAAAATTAAAATTCTAAGTTACAGTAATGAACTGAATTGTAGTGTAATTTTCAGCATTCTTTTTCTTAAGGTTTTAAAAAATAATGACGCTTTTGATTGGTACCATTATCATCATATAATACTAAACTCGGTTGCCTAAACTGTAAGACTGAACAAGAGCCCATCCTCAGTAAGAAAATATCTAGAGTCTCTTTGAGTTCACCAACTTTATCTATTTATGCTTTAAGATCATTTTGTAGTTCTCAGGAAAATATCATGCGTATACTTCCTCTTCTTATTTATTGTATTTAGACAACATTTATTGATTCTCCAACGTAAGAAAGGAAAATATTCGAGAACTTTTTCTATATTTCATAATTTCTTTCCTATTAGCCTCCCAATTTTTGTTTGTACTCATTAGTTTTTAGTCCTTTACCTGAGTACATATACATAAAACTTTCTGCATGTCTTAATTATAGACAGGATTTATTGAAGCTCGGTATATGACTCATCTCTCCTACTGTCTTCTCCTGATTTCTGTCATTGCACATTATTCTTTTATATTATCCAAGTTTACAGTATTTACATTCTTAAACTATAATTCAGTCTATTGCCTTTTTCTATATGCTGATTGAACAAACTCAAAGCAATATACAAGATCATAATATCATGCTTAAGTAACTACTTTCTTCTTCAAGATCAAATGCTATGATTGAACCCATAAAGAAGAAACATAAAACTATATCAGTAAATGTGTCTCTTGACTGCTTAAAAATCCTGCCTCCTTTTGTTTTTTACTGGCATAGATGGAGTAAGACTTTTCGAAATAGCTTTTTATTTTTGTTAAACTTTTAGATTACTTTTTCACCCTATTTATAGGGAAAAAAAATGTCCGCATGATAAAATTTTAACTTTCCTTGAATTGCAATGCAGCACGTTTTTCGAGATTTGTTTGTTGTTGTTGTTCCTCTTACTTCCTGCTATCCCTTTAAAATTTCGCATTTAAGAAAAAAATCTGCTCCTGGGTTTAGTTCACTGTTTCTTTAATTCCATGGCTTCTCGGTTTTGGAGAGTTTTTAAAAATCTTTTTTGGTGTGTGTGTACATCTTCAAGGAATTTTTTTCTACAAGAAGAGTCTGTGAAAGGTAGATTTTATGAGTTTGTGTGTGTGTGTGTGTCTAGAAAAGTCTATCTTGTCCTTACACTTAATTTGGTTGGTGTTACAGAAAGTCTAATTGGCTTACTTAACACCCTTTCCCAGGCCAGACTCCCTTGCCAATTTCTAATATAAGGCCTAAGAGGATAAAATTCAATACTCAGCTTCCTGATACCCACGGATGACCAAGAAACACAGCTGCATCTGGTGAACTTAAGTGGAATCATGCTAGCAGAGGGACATACCTAGAAAAACTTTTGTTCCTAAGGAAATACAAATAAAAAGACTCAGCTGGTGTGGGACATCTGCCCTCTCCTCCTGGCCTTACTCTCCTGCACCTAATTGCGTAAGACTGGTCAAGAAGAGTGGCAACCATCTAAACAAGTATCCTTTGTTTATCTGAAATTGAAATTGAACTAGCTGCCATTTCTTGGTTTGTTTGCTAAATCTGGCAACTCTGAGGCCATCCTCAGGTTAAACACAAACACACATGCCCATTCAGAGGGGAGATCTAGAGAGAAAAAGAGTGCCATTGTGTTCCCAATGCTAATTGGCATCAACAGCCAAATTTTTTAAGTAGTATAAAGTTGGATGGAAAGGACTAAGTAGCTGTGAATGTCTATTTCCATCGTGGGGCGACTGTAAGAAGCTTTTAGAGGCTTGAACTTTGAGCAAAGCTGAAGGAGAAAGGGTGTTGGGTAAAGAGGAGTAGAGGATATCAGAAGATGCACTGTTGCTCAAACTTTTAGTTCAGCAGTGGGAGGTGAAAGTTCTCCCCATGTAGAAGATTCCTGAATTAGACATATATCTGAAAGAAAATACTTCCTACGTCCTACATATTTTCTTCCAGGGTGCTCCTTGTAAAGGAAGAGGGATTAACATGGTTTTAATATATATTTGATAAAATAAGGAAAATTGGGAGTGGGAGGAATCAGTGATGTTGGACATAATGAATGAGAGAATATTTGTATTCCAGAAAAGTAAAAACAAGAACATTAACTCACAAGACATTTCTCGGACATAGGGAAAGGGCTGAAGTGGCTTTTTTGTTCTGGTTCTTAAGTGTTTTTACTGAATTTGTGGGATCCAGTCCCAGAAAACTGAACCCTGTTAAATGAGTCTTCTACTCCAACCAGGTTTAGGATTTCGTGTATTTAAGTTTGAGAGTGTGTGTGTGTGTGTGTGTGTGCACGCACACACACGTGCATGCATTTATACCCAAGCACATGCACGTCTCAGGTGGGAAGAACATTAATTCTATAAGCTGTATATGCGTATATACACTGTACATGCCCAAACTATAGATACCTTGTGTTAGAGTTTTTAAAGAAAGAAAACTTCATATAAAAATGTATTACCTTAAGCTACAGAAGTTCTTCCTCTTCTAAACAACATTTAAAAACCAGGATATATGAAACATCTTCAGAGGTATGACGCTTTGTTTTGCAGTAAAAGAAAATCTTCTGGGTTACCACCCTGGCTGCAAAATATCACAGAGTCTGTGAAATCAGAAAGTCAATATGTATTAGACAAAGAGAAGAAACGAGCGAATAGAGAGTGAACTGGAAACCAGCGATGAGGAAAACAGCAGGGGGTTGCTTCTTGAGCCCAGTGACCTTTTTCTATTCTTAATACACTGAAGATTGTGTAGATCACAGAAAAAAACGATTTCTTTAATTCTTTAGTTTTCTATGTACAGACAAAAATTTTTCTCTCCTCTTTCTTGTATTTAACTTTAGTAATTTTCTCCATTGAGGTTATTAAGCTTGTAAATTCAATTCAGCCTGGGCTAACTAGGAGAAAATAATCAGTATCTTGAAGTTTCCCCTGCTACTATTTATAAAACTCTCCAAGAACTGCAAGTATTCTTCTCCTAACAAGCAATACTATCTTCACCAAGGGAAATGAAACAGAGCTGAGAGTGTCTTGCAACCTATTACATATTTAATAAGTAATAATGACCCATCAGAGCATGGACTATTTTTTACGTATTATGACTACAGGTAGTCACTTCCCAGTTTTAGCTACAGGAACAAGGAGGGAAGCTATTGTGATGGAACAATCAAATATAAAGTGATTAAAATAGCTGACATTGTATTTGACATTTGTTAATATGAACTTTCAAGGACTGGGTCATGAATGCAAACAGCTTTGTGCCACTGTCTATGTATGTGTGTCTCTAGCTCAATATCTCAAAATATTGAGATCCTATTTCATTTCCACTGTCTTAATAACCACTTGGATACATTCATTAATCAGATCTTGGGATTGAAATTTGTCTTGTCTTATGATATCAGGGACTAAGACCAATATAGTAGACATTAAACATAATTTGATAATTCAGCATGCCTCTCATATTCTGATTGTCAAGACTGGCTAATTTTAGAGTCAAAGTAGTACATTTCAGTGATAGCAGGCTTAGAGTCCACATCCACTAGGGCATATAATTTACTTCTTCTCCATTTCACCTTCCAAATCTAGACTATCTTCATGACCTTCTGAGAATAAGGCACATCCTCTACTGTTCAAATCAAATTATCCTCACATATTGTGGTAGGTAGGCAGAATTTTAAGATGGTCCTAAGATTCCTACCCCCTGGTGTTAATGTCCTGTATAATTCCCTCTCCTTGAGTATGAGTGGGACCTCCAAATATGATGGATATCATGGCCACGATTATGTGATATTATATGGCAAAGGTAAAAGGATTTTGCCTGGGTAGGCCTATCCTACTGAGAGAGCCCTATATGAATAAATTTAGACTTTTCCTGATTTCAAGGATTCTCTTGCTGTCTTTGAGAAAGCATGCTGCCAACATGGGTAGGGTGACCTCTAATTGCCAAGAGTGACCCTAGGCTGACAATCAGCAAGCAAACTGGGGCCTCAGTAATACAACCACAAAAAACAAGTTCACCAACAACCAGAATGAACTAGGAAATGGATTTTTCCCTAGTCAAGCTTTCAGATGAGAACATAGGCTGCCTGACATCTTAATTTCAGCATTGTTAGACTCTGAACAGAGGACCTAGTTGAGCCATGCTCAGACTTCTAATCTACAGAAATTATGAACTAATAAACAGGAGTTGTTTCAAACTGTGGTAATTTGTTATGCGGCAATAGCAAACTAATATAAATGGCTTCTAGGCCAGGAGCATCATAATATGAATTAAAGTTAGCTGATACTGTTTTAAGAACTCTGAAAGACTGAATGCAGGACTAGGTTAATATGAGCTCCTAACTCAGTGTCGAACACACAGTACATACTGAAAAAAAGTTGGATATGTGACTGAATAAATGGTTAATTTATAGTAAATTCTTTCTACTGCAGATGACAAAGCACTTTGAGATATATTGTTTTTTTAAATGATAAAGTATTGATAGGAGTATTATTATTAAAATACACATTTTAGAAGTGAAAAAAGTAATCCACAGAGAGGTAAGTGACTTGACTGAAGTCACAGCATTGGAAAGTGACAAAATTTTCCACCACAATCTCTCCGCCTCTATTAAACAAAAGCATTGAAAAAGTAAGTGGATGGAAACGTGTTTGAAAATAAATAGAATTCTGATTAATTCATGAAAGCAAATAGAAATAGCATCAAGAAAATCACTTTTGGGGCATGTTATCTAATATCTTTGAGTTTCAATTCCTTCATCTATAAAATGGAATTAAACTAGTACCAAACTCATAAAGGGCAGAGCATTCACATAAGCATGTCTGTTACAGATTGATAAAAAGATAATAGAAAATGTAGACTTTTGAAATTTTACAGCTTTTATAACTTGTTACATGCTGTCTTAAAAGACATCTTCATATATACTAAAAATAATAAAGAAAATTAAATCTCCTGTAAATGTAATTTTTTAAATAGATTTTACATACTTAAAAGAAAATAGTGTTACAGGCTATGGGTTAAATGTTTTCTCTTTTTTTTTTTTAACATTTTAATCAAATATTCAGTAAGAGTTTGAGTTGTTTACAAAAGTATTTATCATGCTCACTATTTTTCTATCCATCTCCCAAATAAGAACATAGAAAGTGAGGTTCATTTAAAACGACAATAAAGCACAACACAATTCTAATTTAGCCATCATCTTTTGAATTTCAAAAGCAATCAAAATCACTCTGGAATATTAAGCAAAGGACTGAGTGATTTCTCAAAAGATCTTTAACTTTCTGAAAGGAGGTCAGGATGTGTCTTTTTATTAAATATTGGAAAGAAAGCCATTTTGCAAATAGCTTTTTCAGACACTCTCACTGAAATAAGTTCCTACATAAGAATAAAAGAGAAAACATCATCATATTTGTACCACTTAAATGAAAATATTAAAATGACTTCACAAAAATCTTTTTTCTACTTTCAAATGATTTGAGACTTGATAATATATTTCCCAAATTTACTTTATACTGTCCAAACTTGCACATACAATTTTTTTTAGCCCTAGTCATTACTTTTGATATCTCCAAGAGAATTCACTTCAGTGGTTTACCCAGAAAAACTCCAGTGGATCTTAAATAGGTCCTCCTGACAGTTATACTTAGATATGAAACATCTTGCAGCACGATTGACAGATTCTCATATATACACTAGAGCTACAAAAAGTAGATATTGTCTGGGGCTACAAAAAATTGAATTTAAAATATCTAGTATTAAATTTAACTAGTTATTTTCTTTACAGTCGCATAAAATTAATAGATTGATATACTGATTTATAAATGACCACTACATTGTATTCAGAGGAAAAATAAAAATTAAATTAAACTCTAACTACTTGTGTATGTTTGTTTTTCTGGTCACCATGTATTTTCTGTGGAAAATTCTCACATTTTTAAGCCTTCGGATTTGTCTCTTTTCAGAAATTGTGTTCAAAACATAAAATATTTGAAA
This sequence comes from Equus caballus, assembly GCF_041296265.1. Classification (NCBI taxonomy): domain Eukaryota; kingdom Metazoa; phylum Chordata; class Mammalia; order Perissodactyla; family Equidae; genus Equus; species Equus caballus. The sequence continues at coordinate 62,140,978 of NC_091700.1, read as the reverse complement.
AGAATCAAAAAATCAAATCCTTGTTCCTTTGCTGTAGTTTTATAATTTATACTATGCTAAATTCTAATAGAACTTACCTCATATACGAATGCCACAAAATAAGTCATCCACCATCCCAGATATTAAACTCGCACAAGTTGCCTTTACGTAAGTTGTCACACAATGCGGAAGTCATTATTCTTTCTGTGATGAATGGATCTTCAAACATAAGAAAACTCCTACTTCCATCTCTCTTACCAGACAACAAAGGAGTTGTGATTTTTCTCTGTCTATATTTTCTTATTTCGGAACACAAATGTAAAATGGATTATATCAATAAACAGAGGGAGGAAAATAAAGGCAAATATGCAAAGTAGGAACCCTCAATTTCAGAGAAGATTTGGAAGTAGACTGATGATGATGAAGAAGCTGTATGCCTTCTGTGCCTCCAGGCAAAGGGAAAGCTACGTGCAGTCAGCGTGCCTTGAAAATAGTGCATATTGACTGTACATCTTGACTGATAGTATAGAATTTCAGCATTGTTGTAAATTACGTTAGCAAGTATAAGTGATTAATTGTGATTATAGATATATACATACACATCAATAATTAGGAAGACAGCAGTGAAGCAATACTTTTAATATTTTATTAGGTGGTTTTTAATTTTTAAAATTTTTTTTCTTTGGTGCGGAAGATTGGCTCTGAGCTAACATCTGTTGCCAATCTCCCTCTTTTCTTCTTTTTTCTCCCCAAAGCCCCAGTACATAGTTGTATATCCTAGTTGTAAGTCATTGTGCTTCTTCTATGTGGGATGCCACTACAGCATGGCTTGATGAACAGTATGTAGGTCTGTGCCCAGGATCCAAACTGGCGAACCCTGTGCCACTAAAGTGGAGCATGTGAACTTAACCACTACACCACCAGGTCAGCCCTCTAGTTGGTTTTTAAATGTTGCAATAATTGCAACACACAGCTGAAGATTTTCCACAATAAAGTTCTAGAAACTACACAAAAGCATTTTTACTCTAGCATACACACATATCATAAAGAAGTTCCAATGGATATTGTTTAGACGGTTGAAGATCAGAAAAAAAACTTGAGAAATATATAAAACTAAAATCCATGATAAAAACCAGAAGTTTCCTACAGCAATTAGCCCGTCAAATTTGCTTGACAAATTGTTACTTTTTAAAAATCCCTTTATCTCTGGGAGAAATTCAACTAGGAGCTTGCAAGTCCCCACTGCCTGAACAACAGTCACATACACCTTGTCCCTGTCACAGTGCTTGATATTATCTAGAGCTGAGCAACAGAAAAGCTCAGGACCAACAAAGGCTCGTTCTGTTCCTGTCAGCAAGCTCTGCTCTCTCTTTCTTATTAGAAGTACCGGGAGCTTTCTCTGCACAAGTAGAGTCCTAGAATAGGTAATAGCTGTCTCTTGTTTTTAACCATTTATAATCCTGAATGAAAGTAGATCTCTTCCTTTATCATGGAAATGCCTGCCCCCTTTTGGCCAAAAACCAGCAATTTAATTTACAATGAGAAAACACAAACCATAACATCCTCTCTTCCTGCTACCCCCTTCCGTCTTAAATAATGAGTGAGCAGTTCTCAGACTAAAGAAAAAACGAATTATCATGATGCAGAATTTGAGTTCCTATCAGGCACCTATCTTTTGTTGTTATGCAGACATATGACTTTGGAAGGAGCCCATGATTTCAATTTTACTTGCAAGAGGAAAGGGAAAAAAAGGACCTTGTGCAAAGAAGTGCAAGTTTAAATTTATGTGTCATCAGGCATCAAAAATTTACTATTTTTTCCTGGATTCAGATAATTATAATAAAAATAATTGCTGGAAACATAAGGTTTAGTAACATTACATGTTAAATGTCAAATTTAAAAACTTATGTTTATTTAAAAACTAATTTTATGTATTGCATACCTCTTAAAGTTACTACAAATTACGCGTGCTCAAAGACAAACCAAAAGACTATGTTTTTATCAGTTGTTAATTTATTACTTGATTCTGATACCATGATCAGGGAATATTGTTTTGTGAATAGAATGTGAAGAACAAAAAATACGCAAGCGCAAAAATAGCTGATTCAACCGTGAATGTGAATAATCAAGGAAGTTAAAACAGCTGAAGTCTGGGGAGAAAAATAGAGCGATTTAAAGCGAGTTTCAGGTAGGTCAACTGGTAACCTTTGATTCTGCCATAAGGAATGAGGATTGGGGTGCGGTTCCTATTGCACAGGAAAAAATCCGACCAGCGCAACTCGCCTTTGACTGAGAAGGTGATTATTGAACCAAGAATGACCCTGGATTTACTTGCTTCCTTGTGGTTTGTTCAGTGCTTACACTGAGACTGGATGGCATACCATTTCTTTTGAAGGCAGACTGAAAAAGAAATGGTAATTTTTTTTAAGGATTGTTGGAAAAACATATACCAGTTGACAAAGCCATAATATTGTATTTAGTAATTTATTGGATCAGATCTAGTAAATAGAAAGCAACATTTTCTTGAGTCTTTCTGGGTCTCAAGAACTCTAATCATTTCAATGGCTCCTTATTTTGGTTTGCTGGTGTTTATTAAAATTCTGGTTTATATTTATGGCGGCATTGTCCATTATCCCAAAATAACATACTCTCTCTTTCGCACACACAGACACACTACCACACACATGCACATACCTATACTCAGAAATAATCTATCTTGTAGGAACATAATCCTGGATTCTCTCTCCCTCCTTTTGCCTTGAGGTTGAAAGGCTGTTATGAGTCGATCAAGATGCAAAGATGTCCTTGATGTTTCCCTCAGCTTGACTAGAAGTTAGACAGAATTCCTCCTGACTCCAGGTCCTGATTTCCCTTTCCTTAGAACATTTATTTTACCTGAGAAAACTTGTGATTGTGAATTCTTTATGTTTCTCTTTGAGGTGTAAATCTCTTTAAAAGCCTCTTGCAAATTTTATAATGGAGGAGTGTCTTTCTCAAGACCTGGGATTCATACCTTTGAAATATATTCAGCAAGGAAGTTAGCACCCCTGTCTCCCAGTTGCTGTGGGAGGGTAGGAGCCTGACTTCAGTAGGTAGCCTTGTTCCAGGTTGTAGAACAACCTCCAGTCATGGAGATGAGAAAAGTTTACATTTGATAAGGCCAATTAACAAAAATAGGTGGCCTAAGATTTCCTCCTAGCTCTTAAAAATTTTCTCAACTTTTGTTTGAATGACGTTTTCTGTCTCTCTCCCTTATTACAATAGCCTGAATGAAATCTTCCTCACCCATTTAACTTTGGCCTGTTTAATGTTTCCTTTGACAGAGCTAAATTCATGATATTAGGAAATGATGCTTTTTTGTGATGTGGGATGATATTGCACTCTTTTGTTCAAATTCTTAGTCTATAACCTCTTTCTGAAAACATCTTTCAATTTGTATCGAGAGATTTTTCTTTTTTTCTTCTTCTTTTTTTGATGAGAAAGATTGGCCCTGAGCTAACATCTGTTGCCAATCTTCCTCTTTTTACTTGAGGAAGATTGTTGCTGAGCTAACATCTGTGCCAATCTTCCTCTATTTTGTATGTGCATCACTGCCTCAGCATGGCTTGATGAGCAGTGTGTCAGTCCATGCCCAGGATCAGGACCCACAATCCCTGGGCCATGGAGGTGAAATGCATGCACTTAACCACTATACCACCACGTGGGCTCCTGGAGATTTTCCTTGATCTTTATCTCTTTTTGGGTTTATTCTCACATGTGATTCATATTCCAAGATATAGCTGAAATGCCTCTTATTTTGGAGGTGTGCAAATTTCTAGGGATTCTTAGGTATGTGTTGCTAAGACAATCACTTAAAGTCATGAGATAAATATTTCCCTTCACTTGCTAATATTTTCTTAGATTCATATTTCCTTGGCTTTGATCCTTGGTAATAGCAAGGCCACGGAGGACCAAGACTACGATGTGGTTGTAGGGGAAGAGTTTTTAAACTTCTTTGTGTCTTGAACCCCCTTTGACAGTCTGGTAAAGCCTACGAACCTCTTAGAATATTCCATTTAAATCCATAAAATAAAATACATAGGATTAACATGGAAGCCCATTACATTAAAATAGAGTTACCAAAATGTTTAAAAAATTGTTCTATAGTAACATATTTCTTGTTTAAAACATTAAGTAATAAGATACAGTAATTTGTTTATTATTAACCATAACCTTAAAGTGGTAAAAAGCATTATTTCAGTATATCTGCAATAACTAAGTAACAAGAAAAAAAACCCCATAATTTCTATTGGTATGTATCAACAGATTAGCTGATACTACTGCGGGTTTTTTACCCATATTCATAATTGAAGGAAGTATTAAATTTCAGTTGGTGGTTACTGAAAACCGGTATTCTTTTTTTTCTGTTCAGGTATATGGATAGCCTGGCCTGGAATATAAGAACCAGAAGAGTGCTTGGATTCTAAATCAGGACTGTGAATGAAGACTTAGGGCCATACGGGCCCATTGTGGCCTTTCATCATTAGCGAGTATGTATAGGAGATTGTGGCTGAATCCCTATAGAAACAAACTATAAATCCCTTCCAAATAGCTTCCCTATGAGAGAAAGTGCTATAAAAGCAGTGCTAGGATGAAAATTCAAAAGGTTGGAATTCCTGCACAATTTCATCACATCTTTATTTTTACTAGCCTCTAACTCTGTGAGCATAAAATGTACTTACTCAGCTGACTATGCTAAGTTCACATGCCTTAGGGACAAGCTGTTCACTTTCAGTGGGTATTTTTGTAGTGTGAGATAGGAAAGAGCCCCAGGAGAAGGAATTTCTGAATAATGGCAGAGATACTATAGGGGTCATTCACTTGCAAAGTGTCCTTTAACCTCTTAGATACATGGAGTTTAATAAAAAACCCCTCCCATAACAGCCGAACAAAGATGGCTTTGTTTATGCATTAGAATGACATGACAAGTTTCTCTCAAATGCTGGTTGTTTTGCAGTTCCCATGTTGTACAGATTTTTGCAATCATAATTTTGAATAGATTTTAAAAAAAATTAACGGAAATACAGTTAGTAGACTCTATAGTTAAGAAAAGCGTATTACATTTTATAATCATTGCTAACTGGCTGATTATACTCTTCAATTTCAGTGTCATTCTGATTCCAGGAACTGTCAACCTCGTGGAAAGCAAGAGGACTAGGAATTTTGAGAAAGATTTCTAGACTTCTCAAACAAAATCTAGGTGGACATACTATTTCCTGAATAGAGCCTTAATCAATATGGTACTGAGGGGAAAAAAGGACAATTAACATTAGACCCAATAAATTTAATCCTGTGTGACATAAATTTTGCTAAAATTTACAAGTGTGAACCTGAATATTTTTTTCTCTGCAGTAGGTATTGAGTGTCTCGTAGCTAATTCTTTTATGTTTTATAAAATCATATCCAAAGTTTTAAAAATTTTCCCTTTGAAATTACTAAGCAGATGTATAGAAAAGAAATAATTCAATATTTGTGTTTATCAGATAAATCAGGTAAGCACACCCCATTCATTCCCATCAGCTAATATTTACATTGTTCCCTGAAAATAGAGTCACTGGAAAAATAAGACTGTCAAGTTAGATCATAGACCATTGCCCTGCATCGGGCCGGCCAACAAAAGGATTTGGTCAGCAGACTACCAGTTTGCCATCTCTTGTTGATTTGTGTAAAGCACACTGGAATTAGAACAAAAGGAAAAATGAGGTGGTATTTTTGGTTCCACAGCCAGCTCCTTGACCAAAACACCTCAGTTTTTGATGTGGAGAGATGAAAGACCACTGTGTACATTTTGATTTGATAGCCTGTCAGATTCTCTCTTGACCTAACTCTATTCAAATGCCAGAATCCAAGGGAAAGGGAGGTTATTATAATGAACAGGGCGAATCAAAGCTGCGTCACGGTGCTTTCTCTAGACGAGAGGCAGTTCCACATTGGGACTTTAGAACAATAACAATTTAATCAAGGTGAAATGTTTGAAGAGCGACAAGACAGATGCACCTTGCAGGAGTTTTGGGTGGAATCATTCACCTGGCTGCAGCATTGGTCAGGTGGTGTCAGCTTCTAATACACCTGAAGACATCAATCAGGAACAGATGTATTGGCAGTATATGGGCTGGGAAGCCATGTAAAAATAGGAAGAAAGATGGCATTGTGAGACCTCCCAGGATTTATCCAATTGAGCAAGTCAGAAAAAAATGAACAGGTGCCAGTTCCAACAATCTAGCTCCTGGGTAGAAGAAAGGGTGGTAGCCCACAAATTCCTGGGGTTTTTTTATGCTGCTGGTCCCTTGATCTATTATTATCCTCAGGCCGCTGGCTTAGGTAAGACCCATTACAGCTATGATAACAGGTGTTTAAGCACTTCCAGCTAAGTGTTCAGACTTAACAATTTACTTACACCTAAATAATATATCTTCTGTATGTAGAATTATTTATTCAGAAACTAGCGTTTATTTTTCACTTAAGATATCAGCATGGCTCATCAGTACATGGATGAAGCAATATTTGAGTTAATGGTCTATGAAGTATCCATAAATAGAATTATGAATTTTTGAAATGTAGTGAAACAGTGCCTTCCTTCTGAGGCACTTAACTATTGGGATATAATAATTACAACTCCAATGACTCAGACAGAAAATTAAAACAAAATATCTGTGCTCTTGATCTGAGAGATAAAATATAGTAGTCTATCATCAAAAGAAGCAAATGAACCTACCATTCAAGTTTAGGAATCTCCTTATTCATGTTGCCCTATTAGCTCTATCAGAAGAAGATGAGCGTCTTTCCACCTATTGGCCTTCAGCACAGTGCCTGGAACACAATCTGTCACCATTAATACAACTACAAACGGGAAAGGTCAATTTTTAACCCATTTTCCTCATCAGAGCTGCAAGAAGAAAACTGTAACAAGCATCTAAAGGATACTTAGATATCACCAGGGAAATTAACATCACACCCCACGATAGTTTCCTAAACAAAATGTTTATAAACTTCCCTTAATTTAAGCTAACAATTTCTAAATGTGTCTTAAAATTTGCCTCAGACAATGCGAGATCATTTTTCACTCTGAGAAGGAGCTTACTTCTGATCTTTGGCCTATTTTTGTCTTAATGACATTTGTTCAATTCATTGAAATCCTCCTCACTTTAGAAGTGTACTCTAAAGAAAAATAAGTAGGCCTTTTGCATATTAAGCAACGGCAAGTGCAATTGATATTTTTGGTTATTGAAAGTTACTGAAAAAAATAGGAAAACATGCAAAAGGCTTTTCATTTAAGTGGATTTCTTTAGTTCAATGAGACTATTAAACCATTAAAATTCTTTAATACCATTTTTCAGCTATTGTCTGTGCCATTTGTTTGCACTCATATACCAACACAGCATTGTTGTCACATTCTTGTGCCTTTCTTCTAATTAAAGTATATATCTCCTGAAGAGGCAAATATATCTCATATTTATTTTAAATACTTACAGTATCTTCCTTACACATAGTATCTAGTTAATTATCAATTTAAATGTATGCCAAGTCTTTTATGCCATTGCCTGAAATATCTGTCTCCTCTAATCCCAAACCAACTGGAAACCCATCTGGATAAACTTCTGTGTTTGGGTCAAATTTGGATAAAAATATCATTAAGATACCTTTTTTGATCACAAGCCAGATTCTTTTTCTCTTTTGAATTTTTCTAGATCTGAACCTATATTTGTAGTGGCGAAAGCTGAGACTTTCTAGAGAGCCCAAAGATCTCGTATCACCAGAATTGAGGCTGTTTCCAAGAGATGCTGAAAGCCTTGGGAAGTAACTAATTCTTTCATTTCCTAGTCAAGTTTTGATTTCATTGTCTATTGCTGCTTTTAAAAAATGTGAGCAATCTCTTGAAAATGTCCACAGACTTTCCATTTCATAGACAAAATAAAGAGAAGATATCAAAGAGAACTATCACCAACTTTTAGCTTCCCTTTTCTTAGTCTTCCAATGGATCTACTGGGTCACATCTTCCAGACACCTTTCTCAATGTATCTTCAATTTCTCTCCACCCACTGGTACATAGAAGATCCTTTTACTTGTTACTAAGATGTGGAACACCCTTCAGCACCTCCCTTCCTGGAACCCTTTTCAAAGTGTCTGTATTTAATGTTCTCTTCCTTTTGCTGCCACAAATATTGAATTCTGAAATTCTATAATTTATTTTGTACATACCCCCAAAGTTCTTCATCACCAGCATTATTACCCCAAAGTCTTGTCTATCTTACTTGGAATATTAAGAACTTTCTCCCTAACTCTTTTTCCTATATCCTCTGTGGCTTCCTGTAATCTAGTTTATACACAGAAACCAGAGTAATATTTTTTAAATGCTACTTGAACTTGCCTTACACACACCATCACTTCAAACTCTATGTTTCTGAGGATAAAGCCCAAAATTCTTAACATGGCCTGCAAAGTGCTGTATGGTTTGGTTTACTTTCTGCTGCTTCCTCATTTTGCATAAATTCCCTGGCTACTCTCTGGACTCCAGTTGTCACTGGTCTGCTTTCAGTTCCTTTAACGTGCCCTACTTTTTCCCTGTCACTGCAATATTTGGCACTTACTCTTCTTCTGGACATGCTTTCTCCTCCCCTTTGACCTACTCAACTGTTAGTTTTCATTCAAATTTTAGCTCACTCATCCTTTCTTCAAGGCAGCTCTCGCACCCCAACTTCTGACTGAGTTCGATTGTTACTGCACACTGTTTTAGCACCATCTATCTTTCCTTCATTGCACTATTGTAGTTTGTAACCATAAATTTAATTTTATGGCATCATTTATTTGCTCAAGACTAATTAAACATCCAACAAGCTATCCCTGTCTCTTCTGCTCCCTTAATTTCTCTCATATCTTGTCAATTCTTTCCACGTCTACCATGAAATTTCACCCAGATTACCTCTTCAGATTAGCAATCTAATTAATTAGTAATCTAATCTTTACTCTTTAGTCAAAAATTATCTTTTTAGGGCTGGTGTGGTGGCATAGTGGTTAGGTTCTCTCACTCCATTTTGGTGGCCCAGGGTTCCCAAGCCCGGATCCCAGGTGCAGACCTACACTGCTCATCAAGCCATGCTGTGGTGGCATCCTACATACAAAATAGAGGATGATTGCCATAGATGTTACCTCAGGGACAACCTTCCTCACCACCCCCCTCAAAAAAAAAAAGATCTTTCAAAAACATAAATTTGATCTTGTTTCTCAGCCCTGTTTAAATTAGTTCAAAGAGCCCCATAGCCCTGAGAATAAAGTGCAAATTGCTTAATTTTGCTTACAAAACCTTTGTGAGAGAAGCCTTTTTCTTCTTTATTTGGTCCCCACCTACCACTTGATGTCAAATGTGTCCAGGGTTCTCCTGCTCCACTGCCTCTGATTCCACTCGTGCTGTTTCCTTACCTGGCTGTCTTCTGGGCATCTCCATAGGGGTACCCTCCTTGATCACATATGAGTGGTTCAGCTGTTGTTAGTCTGATTTCCCATAGTAGCTGGGCATTCTTGCTTTTAGTCTGATTCCTGATAGTACCTGCATCTTTTATAGCACATCTATCTATGTATCTTTCTATCTATCTTTCTATTATCTATTTATACACCCATATACACATGTTCATATATGTGTACATGTACATATATGTGAGCATACACCTATGTATGTATGCATGTATGTATATATACTTAAAAAAATAATTTACATAGTTTTCCTTCCTCCTACAGGACAGTAAACTCCTAGAGGGCTGGTGATACATTATTCACTTCTGTTTCCTCAGGGCCTATGTCCAGCACATAATACGAATTTCTTATATATTTGTCAATATCTAAGATTTTTAAAGATAATAATAAAATTTAAAATTTTAAGATACTAAATCTAAGAGATCTGAGCACCCAGTTCCAATGGGGAGGAGGTTCCCCACGCCATCAAGCAATTTTTGGACACTAGCTGAGTGTCCTACAATTCAACTCAGTCCCGACACTATCCACCCAAAGATAGCGTCAGAGCCACAGGTTAAGAGCTCAATCCCACTAGACTGCCCTCTGCTTCAGGTGCCAATCCAAAGCCCAGGTTGCTCCCTGTGCTTCTGACCGACCAGCTACAGATTGGAGAGTCCCACAGCTCCCTCCTGGGGTTTGATTAAATTTGCTAGAATGGCTCACAGAACTCGGAGCCATATTTTACTTATAGGTTATCAGTTTATTACAAAAGGATATAACTCAGGAACAGCCAGATGGAAGAGAGGGCAAGGGAGGGGAAAAGGGCTCAGAGCTTCCCTGCCCTCTCTGAGGGCGTCCCTCTCCCCAAATCTCCATGTTTACCAACCCAAAAGTTCTCCAACCCCATCCTTTTGGTTTTTATGGAAGCTTCATGTCAGGAATGATTGATTAAATCATTGGCTATTGGTCACTGATTGAACCTCCAGCCCCTCTCCCCTCCCCTGAAGTCAGGGTGGTAGGACTAAAAGTTCCACCACGTAACCACCTGGTTCTTCTCCAGGCAACCAGCCCTCAACCTCAGGTGTCACCTTATTAACCCCTCAACCAAAAGTCACCTTACTAACATGAGACACCTTCATCTCTCTCATCACTTAGAAAATTCCAAGGATTTTAAAAGCTCTGTGCCAGAAACAGGGTCAAAGACTAAATATATAATTCTTAATATAATTCACAATATCACAAAATATCAGTGCCTTATCAATTAACTTTTACTGTGATACTGTATATACTTAGCTAACCTCCCCTAATATGTTAGGAACTTTTTCAAAGTTATAATACCAATATTTATAAACCTTTATCAAATACAAGATAATTTCACTTGTGTTATCTTATTTGACCTTCAGAACAAATGAGATTGATGAAGCAGTATTATTGCTGTCCCCAACTTTAGGAATAAATAATTGAAACTCAAAGCGATAAAATGACCTGTTCAAGCCCATATTCTATCAAGTATTATTAAAATCAAACCCCATTCTTTAATCTCAAATCGTGTGCTTGTTACATCAATTGTTTCATATGTTGTATGTTTTTGTAAATCCAAAGGCTTGTAGCTGGGTGGTTTTCATACAATTTTTTATATGAATTAACGAATGCATTAGTAATCTAAATGAAAATTTCACAATTTTGTTAAAAATGTACAATTATTGGAAAAATTTAAAAAGAAATATAGTGGACTTAGAATCCTCTGGAAGCCAGAACCATACCAGAGAAAGGTTAAAGTATTGTAGATTGAACTCCATATGAAATGTCACAATTTTTTTTTTAAAGATCAAATATATGAAGAAAAGAGTAAGGGTAATACAGGATGTAGAACTTTGTTAATGTTAGATATTTTAAAATTGGTTTAAAAGGTTATATATCAGATTTAACTTTCCTTAATACACAGAAATATTCTAAAATATCTCACAAATAATCTTTCAGAGATTTGTCTTTCCATTTTAAAGAAAGTTTACATTTAGAATCACAGTGATTTAAGATTTAATATCGCCGTAAAGCAGCATAAACCACACCTGTCTTTATACATTTCTGTTCATGTAGATGTGAACAAAAATTATGAGAATGAGAAAATTATAAGCAATTTACATTTGTTGTAGCCTTGTTTCTATGGCAGTGGGAGATGACCATAATTTGTCACCCTGGTAACCAGAAATGCACTGAGTATCATAAGGGGCTGCTCCCACAAAGTGCTTCTCTTCAAACTTAATGAGAGAATAAAAAGGACAATATAATCAACTTTAAAATATCCTCAATAACACGGCAAGATTTGTTCACTTTAAAAATGAAATCATCCTCACAACACTTTTAATTGTTCACATGGTGCTTATTCTTGCTGAAATTTTCAAAAAGGAAAGAAAAATGGAAAAATCAAAGCCTTTCTCATCCTTAAATTATGGCCTGAGATAGACTCAGTTCTGTCGTATTTAAAAGAAAGTACTTGGTCATGATTCAAAAGAAAGGGAGGAAGAACAAAAGGAAAAGAACAAGACTTGCTGTGCACCATTACTTTACAAAGATATCTTAATCTTTTATTTTAAACTGACTTGATTTAACAGGATGGGACAATGTTATTTTAAGTGTTTTCCCCCCCAGATTACATATCTTGGAAAAACATAAAGCTTCTGATGGTCAAGCATAATTTCAGTGCCCAAGATGCCTGTTGTCTGCTGTATTATACGAACGTCTTACAGGATTTATAATAATTACATAATATATTTGAATCTACTTCCCAAGAGGTAAGTATCCATTTTCTTAAGCTATGTACAGCTGTCTTCACACAAGCAGTTGGAGGAGAAATGTATAGGATTAAATGCTTATATATGCAAAAGCATTTCAGAAGTTAGTAACTCTAAAAACAGTTAACAATAGCCCTTAAAATATATTCTGAAGTCTTGTGTTTCCATTGCATAGACTATAAATGGAAAGCTTTTGATTCTAGGGCTTAAAGTCCATATTGTACAGGAAAGTTGTAAATTAGACAGACAGTTGGAATGTGGGCAAATAACAGTTACTGAGTTTATGAACAGTCAGAGGACTCTGGAAACATGCATTTGTGCTGCTAAATAAATATAATTTCTGCTTCTTGCTTAGATCCCACAAGAGGGCACTGAATAGAATTTTCCTTAGTTGCCTATTTTCTGTGGTAAATAAGACCACACTGAGGAAGTGTGTGGACATTCCCAAAGATATTGTCAGTATGTATGGCATATCATTCCACTATTCCATGTTAGTAATGGGTAGCTTCGTAGACTGCTCTAATTCCCTCCTATAGGATGACTACTGCTCCAAGAGATTTAACTTAGAGGGATCCACACATTCCCATTGCTCGAGTGGAACAATTTTAGGCATAGTTAGCTTCTTTATATTGATACCTATCCCATTATATGCAATGCCTTATGTCCTTGTGATTCCCTTTTTTTTTTTTTTTTTTTTTTTTTAGCACCAAGCACAACTGAAAGAAAAAGTTGAATGGTTTGAAAAATTTGCTATCTATAGGCTCCATGTCTAAATTCACCCTGTTGAACTCAAGGCTTCTGGACACTCACTCATCAGCCTCTGTGTCTCAATTCAGTCCCATTTTTAAGCATTTCCTAACCCCACTTGGAGTTCACTTTTCTTATGTATACCTGCTTAAATCTTACCTAGGGACCCAATTCATACTATTTACCCATACAATAACTTTTCCTAGTCCTGCTATGCCTAATTGGTTGGGCAAGAGTATGGTTAAGAATTAATGGACATTAACTACAGTTGAACAGCTAAAAACCTAGGAAACAATACATATTCTGCTTTACCTAGACTTCCACTAAAGTAAATCTTAGTGGAACAAAAATAACTCTACGATTGAACCATAACTCCTCTTGACCTATAGTAACTCATGTACCCTATTTCTGTATCTTACATATGTAATTATTCCCAAGTTTTTTCGTTATTATCTAACTCATCCTGAAATCTTCTCTCCTGACTTTCTTCACTACTTCCTAGGCTATTTGCAGCTTTTGGTCAACATTTTAATATCATTCTCCCCAATTTGTTTCTGTATTCAAAACTATTATTGGACAAAATTATAAGACTCTACTGAAGGGGTCACTACAATCTTTACTATCAAACTATAATTAAGCCCTTATTTTTTCTCACCAATCATTTTCTTTCAGTATTTGAAGCTCCTTTTAGGCTTCTTTATAGCTCTATAGCTCTTTCCATGTTTCTAGAATTCCCACTGTTTTCAATATTATCCCTGCTTGTCTCACTCAGCAGGTGACTTTACCTATTCATTCTCTTGTAAGACTAAAATCATTGGACATGATTTTCACAATGTCCCTTCTCTAGACAAACCCAACACCTGTCAACACAGCTTATTTCAATTTTAAGACATGTCTGTATCTTCATATATAACTCGTCTTAGGCCAGAGGTAGCCCTTGACCCCAGACCTTCTTCCGTTCTGCTCTAGTAAATATCCTCTCTCTCTATTCCTCTTTGTTCCGCAATAAAAGTATTCTGTAATCTCACATAGGATTTAAAACGCTGTATCAAGGAGGGAGGTACAAGTAACTTATCGAGATAACTATCTCTACTTCCTTAATGTCTATTCTAGGATTTTTCCATTATTTCGAGATCAACATGGACTACAGAAAATCCATTCTGGTATTTCCAAGGGGCTGCCAAACGAGAATACCCAGGAAATTCTGTCATTGAGAAAACAGGCACTGAAAAAAAAAAAGAAAATACTTCTTACAGTTCAAATTTGTTGCAAAGGTAATGTTTAAAGTTCAAATTGCTATAAAATGGCTAATTAAATATATGAATCCTAGCAAATGGTGCATAAAGAGCATTTATTATACACTTTTAATTTTGGTAATGCAATCTCATTTGGATAAACAGTTATAGATGAACTATTATCACTTGAAATTTCCAAGATTTCACATTCTGATTGGATAAAAATCCAGATTTTTTACGTTCAAAATAACTCCTCATGTTGGCTCCTAATGTCCTTTATTCTTTGTCCCCATTCTGATATTCAGTTCTTTCGCACTCCCCAGCCACTATCACAAATTTCCAACATAGTTTTAAAGTAATTTTCTATCCTACACAGCCCAATCCCATAATGTATTCAAACTAACAGATATCACCCTCTGAGTATCTCTTATGCACAATTACTAATGGCCAGACCTGAGTAAGCCCATTACCTCTTTTATTTAATTCTGGCTTAGGATTTGTAGCCTTACTGGAGAAAGTATGGTAATTGTATTAATAGGCCTCTGTACATTTTCAATTCCATTTAATTCAGCAAATACTTATTCATTGCCTATATCACTCAGTGCCTATCACATGGCTGGGCACTGAAAAATAACAGAAAATGAGGTAATTTCTCCTTTTGAGAAACATTCCTTGTGTTAGGTGGTAGAGACATGAGCTAAAATAGAAATCAATAACATTTGACAAATGCTAAGAAAGGAAGAAAAACCCATGTGCACGGTCTGTTAGGAGTACAGATGAGGGACCCTTCACTCAGCCTAGAGTGGGCTTGGGTGTGTCATGAGAATAAAAGATTCCAGGTGGAAAGATGACTGCAGCCAGAGGAAAGGAGATATGAAATAGCCTTGTGTGTTTAAGGAATTACAAATACCTTCAACCTAGTGTAAGAATTGAGGCTGTGCAGGTAGGAAAAAGATTGATTGTAACAGGATTTGTACATATCAGTTTTAACAAAGGAATAAAAAAGTGTCAGTATCTTGATTCTCTACATCTACCTGTGGCTTTGAAACATCTACAATATGATGTCCAACAAATTAAGATGATATTTCATGAGAGACACACATCAGTGGGCACAAAGAAGCAGCATACAGAGCAAGAAAGGAAGATGTCAGATCTTACTTAGTAGTTCCCAGGATTTGTCCACTGCATGTATGAGACACATCATGGTGATGCCCAGAAAGGACTAGAAGAAACATTTTCAAAATCAAAGTTTCTAGAAATACCTAAGAAATGCACTGTACTAGTTTCTTACTGCTGCTATAACAATTTACCACAAATTTAGTGGCCTGAAACAACACACTTATTATTGTAGGGTTCCATAGATCAAAAGTCTTAAATGATTTTCACTGGGCTGAATATAGGTATTGGCAGGGCTGCATTCCTTCTGGAGGCTCTGAGGAGAGAATTTGTTTTCTTGCCTTTTCCAGTTTCAAGGCATCCCACATTTTCTGACTCGTGGCCCCCTTGTATCATCAAAGCCAGCCATTGCCCATCTAGTCTTTCTCATGACACTATCTTTGTTTCTAACACTCCTGCCCCTCTCTTCCTCATTTAAAGACCCTTGTGATTATATTGGACCTACGTGGGAAATCCAGGATTATTTCAGCTGTTTAGCAGCCTTAATTCCTTCTTGCCATGTAACGTAATATATTGACAGGTTCCAGGGGTTCGGATTTTGACATCCCTGTAGGACAATTATTCTACCTACCACAGGTTACACATTATTTGATCTAAACTCTGTGTACTGCAATAAAATGAGAGTCTTCAGGGTTATTCTCAAGGAGCAATTGTTGGTTGAGCTTCGGCCTATTACAAGGTTTTGTTTTTTCTTAATTGTGCCAAATAGCTTTGTCTTGCTAAATGGCATAGGACCCTGGACAGAGTTTTAGAAAGGAAATACAGGAGAGGCAAGTGGAATCAGTGTAACTAGAGATACAGAGAGGAAAAAGGTTTTGATAATAAGATATACGTATATCAGATATTATGTATATTATTATCCTAGTGTGGGGAATTTGGTGAAGGGGAAAGATTTTAAAGAGGAAATTATTGTGTTATATATGATTTGATCCAAATTTTCATCCATCCAAAATCTTTAGCTGAATATCTTCAATACTTTTGTAGTCATATGGTTTTCTATTGGACACAATCAAATGTTAATATTATATAATAGGAGAAAGGATGATGTCCAATGAAAACCAAATGTATTTGGGTTACAAATCTAACTAAGTATTGCTTTCAAGCTTTTGATCCTAAGTGCTCCCAAAGATGTGGTTCGTAAGCAACATCTTTTTCTTTGTTTCTGGCTGCTCTATGTATCACCCAACTTATATCTGAGGCCCCTGAGAATATTTCTCAGTGATGACTCCATTGGCAACCATACAGAAATTTCTATATAACTTACTGTTTTCTGTGGTTTATTATATATTTGCTAGTTCTCTGAGATGTTTGTTGTCTTTCAAACATACCAATTTTTAGAACCCCTCTAAAAATTTCAGTTTTTGGAAACATCAATTTTTGAGTACCTTCAGGGTATTGCTCTTTATAAATACCTATTCCTGATGAGCCTCTATGAGAAAAATTAAAATTTTGATCCCTGGGGTGCAGGTTAGCAGTACTTACCAGATAAAAGTACCATTATAATACTTATTTGTATCAGGATAAGCTACATACTTATTAAGTTTATCTCTATGTCTTTGGAGGCTTCTCAGTTATAGACTACTTCTAAAAATGTTTAGATGTTAAAATATTTTATTAGGTAGCCAGAATAATATGCTAACTTAAGCCGAGAGCTGATTAGAGTTAATAAAAAATACAAATGTTTCCCTAGATCATTCATATGATATCTCCCTTCCCCACATAGATTGAAACCATATTATAGAGTGCCTCCTTGAGGAGATACACATACATTATGTCTATATTATAGTGGGTAACTGGAGTAATACACTGCATTTTAATATAATTCCTATTTTATTTATTTAATTGTTTCAATTGAATAACGGTAATAGATCTGTAGGTCGATCTACAGTGAGAAATAAGGTATTTTTGTCAAAATGCTAGAAATATAAACAACATAGCACAAGACCTAATTACTTAACAATTAATATCCTCACACACACCAGTTGGATATGCCTTTTTTCCATATCTTCCAGGGAAGTTCAAATGAGATTTTCATCTATTTGCATAATGGATGAGAGATATTACTTAAACATAATATATGTGTAAACTGTTTGGAAAAGGAAGATGCTTATGGCAGAAAGGGTAGCATGCATGCTGGGCAGGTGACAGGCTTGAATATTTAAATATTTATACAGCTAGAAAAGCCCATAGAGTTATAAAAATAAGTTCTACTTAATTGGCTATGTATGTCTAAAAGAAATACTCAAATATGTTACAAAGCTTTGTAATTTGTATTTTAAAAGTTAATCAATACCTTTACATGGAATAATTTTGGTGAAATCACTCCCCTGCCAGAAGACCTTTGTATTGTATCTAATACAGCACTTAAATTAACAATTGTCAAATCAACAGGAGAATGCACCAAGATTATTACACTATACTTTTACATGCTAGGGCACTTT
This sequence comes from Equus caballus, assembly GCF_041296265.1. Lineage (NCBI taxonomy): Eukaryota > Metazoa > Chordata > Mammalia > Perissodactyla > Equidae > Equus > Equus caballus. The sequence goes on along the minus strand of NC_091700.1, from coordinate 62,123,122 downwards.
GTGTGATATTCCATTGCAAAAACAGCAAACCGAGTCGACTCCTGTCATTAAAAATGAATGGATCACAGAGATATCTTCAATAACAGTGTTCTGGGAAATGCATGTTTTTTTACACTTGCAACAATATATTATAATATTAATTACTTAAATCAAAGGACAAATAAAAGCATTGAATCATTGTAATTCTTATAAAATTCTCATCTGTAAGTTCCTAGTTGTTTCAGTGTTCTTTCTTTCTTCATTTATGATACTCAAATACTCAAATGAATACAAATCATTGGCAAAATTAACTTAATTGTTTCTTATCCTGATTTCTTTACTGGGAAAATGTGGCTTGCCATTGTTTACATGCAGGCATATTAGAGATAAGGAGCCAGGATTCTAAAATCCCAGTTGCAATACTCATGTTATTGACTTGCTTATCAACTCAATATCCCTTTCTTGAACCTTCCAAACCAACTGTTTGCATTTTAATAATTGATTTTAAAACAGCAAGAGTTAAAAGGAATAAAGCAAAACAAAAATCCAATGGTAGAAAAAAGCTTAATCATGCAAGTCTTGTTTAATATTCGGTGTGTCTGCGTGATTTTCCTCTCTATGTGTGTAAAGCAAGAGTTTCTATAATACAAGCTCTATACATCCTCTGTCACTGGACTCTGCAAAACGGAGGCTCAAATACACATTGAACAACCCCACAGTCAAAACCCGTGTCCTACATGAACGTCGGTGTTATTTCATCCTAACTAAATAATTATGCTGAAAGAAAGTGCAGCTGTTTTTCATTTGGCAACTATAGTTACCTAGGACTTTTTAGAACCAAGTGATAGAGAAACGTAAGAAAAAATCCCTGTAAATCCAATCGGCACAGAAAATTAGAATTAAATTTTGACCACATGCCTGAAAAGATGGATTTCCACGTAATATAAAAGTGCTTTGACTATCTGTTTTCCATTGAAGTCTGCAGTAGCAGAATTATTAAAGATTCACACAGTGGTCTACGATGTGGTGCTAGGCATGCACCCAATGGTTGTTCAATAAGCACTAATTATTGCTGCTGTTTCAGTACTCTAGGGCAGTCTTGGAACATTGAATAATCAATGGGAAAAAGTGTGCAAATTACATTAGTAGATTTTTTTATTATCTCAGGGCAAGGATGGCAAAGAGTAAACAGAGCAGATACCCACCAACCCAGTGTTGTTAAAGGGGTACTTTCAGGACAGCATGAACAAAATGTCTAGCATATGCTCCAGATTTTACAATGCTTTCCTGTCTAACTTTGTCTAAAATAATAGTGACCTATCTGCAGGGGGCATAGGCAAATTCAAGCTCTTATTTTATTTTCTTTAACAATATACAGGACAATTATTATTAAAACAAAAATAAAAGAGAGAAAAAAATGAATGTTAACTTAAAAGAAAGACAGGAAAAAATGAAAGAGGAAAGGAAGGAAGGAAGGGGGAGGGAGGCTAGGAGGAAGGAAAGAGAGAAGGAGAAAAGAATGGTAGAAACACACAGTGGAACCTCAGTGTCTTTTGGGGAGAGGTACGCTGCTGACCATAAGTGAGGCACAATGACTTTACATCCTTACAGGGATGTAAATGCTTGTTTACATACCTGGCTCCCTGTATAAAAGCGAGTGGCACCAAGAGTCGCTATGAAAAACAAAACTGCCCACAAACATTTCCAAATATACCCAGGCAGATGATACCTCCTAGCTTGGGAGCCACTGCAGGACTTTGTATACATGAAGCTCCTGTTAAATTAAAAATACACCAGAGACATACGGCACATTATACGAGTGGTTCTCAACCTTGGCAGTGCATTAGAATCATCCAGGGAGCTTTTAAAATTCCCAAGGCCAAGGCCATGACCCAGCAGAGTTACATCAGAGTCTGTAGAGGAGGGACCCACACATCAATATGTTTTAAACCTCCCCTTCTCCAAGCCAGTGATTTTAATGTTTCAAACCATTACAGCGAACCACCCTCCTGCTCAAACCTTTAACTTGATGAGTTGATTTAATAACCAAGTCAAAGCTATAGCACCCTTCTCACCCAAGGGTCTGGGACTAAGAGTTTAATGAGTATAACAAAAGCCATTAGCCATTTATTGATTGCCTACTATGAGTCAGAATCATGCTAACTTACATATATATATGTAATATATATGCAAACTTACATATATCTAAAAATCTCAGTCCTCGAAGCCACTCTGCAAAACACAAATTATTATTTCTTTTTCTAATGAGGAAATGATAAAGAGGTTGTGATAATTGACTCATTGAATGTCACGGGAGTAAAAGATTCCTGTTACAAACCTGAGGCTATCTGCCTTTTTCTCTTTTCTGAACATGAAGTAATGTTAGAAGAGAATAATTCCATGGAATAGACCCCAGCAGCGGCCACAACCAGAGCCAGCCCGATGAGGCTGTTCTCCTAAAGAGAGAGAGAGCAGGAGAGGAAGTGATAGGCTATCCTGGTTTCCATGTCTGGATCAACAACTTTCACAGTCAAACTTGGTTTGGGGCCAGCCCTGATGGCGTAGTGGGTAAAGCTCGGTGCTCTCCTCACTTCAGGGACCCCGGTTTGCTTCTCAGTCATGGAATCACACCACTCCTCTGTCAGGTGCCGTGCTGTGGCAGACAGCTCACGTAGAAGAACTAGAACAACTTACCACCAGGATATACAGCCATGCACTGGGGCTTTGAGGAGGAAAAAAGAAAGAAAGAGGAAGATGGGCAGCAGATGTGAGCTCAGCGTGGAGCTTTCCCTGAAAAAATAAAATCCTTGGTTTGCACAGTCAAGTTTCCACAGTCAAGGCCTAGCAGGAGCGAAACATAAAAATAATGAGACATGAACATGAATTCTATAGAGTTCATGAAAGGCAAAGTTTGGGAGTGTGGGTGGGGAGAAGGGCAGTATGTCCAAAGTAGTGCAATTTTAATTTTTAGCACTTTCTATTTAGATTCAGGGTTTATAATATGCAAAACATAATTCAAACCTGTAGAGAATTCCTAAATGAAGAATCATGTGGTTTCTAATTTTCTTATCCCAAAATGAAAGAGACACATATGATGTAAATGTAATGACTACAGTAGTCAAAATACAAGATGAGTTATTAAAAGAATGTGTTACCATGAAAATAAAGTCCCTAGGAGAGTAGTTCTAAATACTATAAATACAGATTTTATTTTCAGCCATCTTATTGAAGCAAAAGGAGAAATTATGTACAGAGAGGAGAAATAAAGATTTGTACCATTCACCCACATAAAAGAAACTAAAAATCCACAGAAAACATTTCATTATGTCACTGTGGACTATCACCTCACAACACACAGTGTGCTCTGCTTCTCGTTAATTAGTATAGAAAATTAATGCCGGGGCTGGCCCCGTGGCCGAGTGGTTGGGTTCGCATGCTCCGCTGCAGGCGGCCCAGTGTTTCGTCAGTTCGAATCCTGGGCGCGGACATGGCACTGCTCATCAGACCACGCTGAGGCAGCGTCCCACATGCCACAACTAGAAGAACCCACAACGAAGAATACACAACTATGTACCGGGGGGCTTTGGGGAGAAAAAGGAAAAAATAAAATCTTTAAAAAAAAAAAAAAAAAAAAAAAAAAAAAAAAGAAAATTAATGCCATATTTTGTTTTGTGACTTCTATGTGTTCTAGATTTAAAGGTTGTTTTATTTTTTCCAAACTACGTATAACAGTAATGGTGTGCCCTCAAAAGTGTCACATATTCATATCAATCTGGTTTGAATTCATGCATTTTAAGAAGAATATGATTAAAAATTAGTTACTCATATTTTCCAAAGCATAAATCGGGAAAATTATATTTCATTATTTATCTCCTTTTCTCCTTGCTTTGTTTCCTTTCCTAAAAATTATTTTAAAATATTATAAATACCATATAAAGAAGAATTATTAATTCTAAGTTTATTTTTATAAATAAGCATTTGTTCAGCATTTTCTTTTTATCATATTATGTAAGAGTTGGTGTGATCAAGAGTTTAAATTTCTCATTACAAACACATTTTGGTTAAACTAAAACGTTTGCAAATATTTTGAGCAATTTATTCTAAATATCTACAAAAAAGTAGTTGGGAAAATAAATGACCTACGAGAAGGAGTTAAGAGTTGGTAATCAAATCTGTAATATCGTGTCTTGAAAAGGAATCATGGGGCGGCATACTAAATACCTGACATTATTTTTCCAACTCCCAAAGAGAATATGACTTTCCCCAGCAAAACATTCAAAGTGTAGTTTGTATCCAATGCTCTCAGACTCTCAAATTGTTTAAGACTTTAAAATTTAATCAAGGGATTTCTTAATGGAAGCTAGGAAGAGCAACATCAGAAATACATTTGACAAAAGGGTAACAAATTTCTACTTAATTATTTACAATGGCCATATACAGCTACAGAGAGACAGAAAAGTAGTCAGACTCTTGTGCATCAAACTCAGCTGTCTGAAAGAACAAGGACATCAATTCGTCCTCACACCATGCAAACAGTTTTCAAGATTGCATCTTGTTGATCTTGATGAAATTACAAGGCTAGGATCTGAAGCTTCGTGCTGGTAATTTATGGCTACAGGTCACTCTGAATTGAATGTTTGCAGGGTACAGAGAGCCAGCTTGTCATTTGCATGCATCTCATTTCGACACCTAAAACATGTTTTTCATCATTGCTAAAAGCCTCTACATTTTAACTTTTTTTCTTCTCTCTCTCTCTCACTTTTTCTGTCTCTGTCTTTTTCTCTTTCTCTCACTGCCTCTGTCTGTCTCCATCTATCAATATCCCTATCTTTCTTTCTAGAATAGAACAGATATGTTTTCCACTGAGCCCAACATTGCAATAAACATCCATAAGAAATGATAAATTAAAGTAATTTAATCTACTATGTTTAGGTCAAAGTTTTTCTTTTGTTTTTGCGACTTACTGAGGTAGAATTATAGCACAAATGAAATATTTCAGTTGTTTTATTCATAGAGAAACCCTTTAGCTTCCACACTTTGGATTAAGCTTATACTAACTCTTCTTCTAAAAATAAGAGCCCAGATTTCCTATTACTAAGACACAAAGATACATTTTCAGACCAATACTTGTTGTCCTTGAAATTTTACTATACGATACATTTATTAGCCTTCACATTTTTGTTTGAAGTTATAATATACATTAAATTTTTTAAAACTTTAATTTAAAAAATGAAATTAGATGTTTCTTTAAGGAACATCACTGTAAACAAATTCATAGGGCTCTGAAAAACCATTTCTTGAAAAGAAGGTATCAGCGTATTTTCTACAATTAAAAGACACAAAGATTGAGTAAATAGTATTTCCATGTATCAGTTACAGGCTCTATTTGTGTGACTCAAGCTTTCTGAATACACAAGTTCCTCGGAATTTGTATAAAGCCAAATGTATATAATCCCTGAAATGTCCCAGTATATCTTAACACTTGCTATATTTTCAGCACATGTAAGGAATGAAACTGGAGAATCTTGTGTCACATTAAATACAAGATGATTCCATTAATAGAATTAATCTAGTGACATATGAAATATAATCTTGCAATTCCATTGTTGGAAAAAGCAGATAATTAGAGATACTTGTGTGAATTTTTTTAAATTTCTGAAAGTTGTAAAATCATTGAGTCTTATAGTCGAAAGGAATCTTAGGAATCATGATGTGCCATCTAATATGAAGTCCTTTTTATGACATCCTGCATAGGCATCCAGTCAGTGAGAGACTAAACATGAAAATATATCTCATATCTGTAATCAAACCCCTTTTATTGCATATTATATATCTTGGATTACTTATAATAGTTAAGAACTTTTTGTATGTCACTTACTAAAGAAAAAGTAAGAGAATTTTCCTTGGAATTTCCTTATCTCTTGTTTAGGTTACACATGTATACGAACAAAAAATTTCACATTTTTCATAATTAAACTCAATGTGTTTTAGTATTTTTTTGCTCTATTATAAATTGTTATACTAAATTCAGCATCCTATGTACAAAGAATAGGTAAATAATAATTAAACACTTTTTTAGCTTAATTCTAACTGGTATGAATTATTTTACGCTGTTGCACTTCTTTTTACCACTTTTCTACTCTTTGGTTTTAAAGATTTATCACAATAGAAAATTCGAAGAGAATTGGTATAGGATAACTGAGAAACATTCACACTTAGGATAAATTTTTCTCTAGTTCCACAAGAGTTTCTAAGCCCTTCTATTCTTGGAAGAATCATCAGGACGTTCCATTATAATGAGTGGTAGTGATAGACATAAAAGCGTGAACTCACCAAGAAATGATAGTGAAAGAAGCATCATTTTATATTTCAAGAACCTTGCAGGATCTGAGATATTACCCTTTTCGCAAACTAACATCTTATTAGCCTACCACACTTTCATAGTGCTGGCAGAAGACGTGAGACTCCTGGGTCATAGACAAAGAATATTATTATTCCATTCTGCACCACACAGCAGCAGTGCTTTGGTTTCCCTTTGTCTCCCAAGCTCCATGGAGTTGAAGCAGAGCTGGGCTTAGGTGGATGTAGCACACAGTGGGTTAGTGTCACAACTGAAGAGCCCTGAGCTTACGAAACCTCAATATTTTAAAAGTGGCTGCTAGCAAACCTATCCATACTTTTCCAGGAGAGAGATATTATCTCTTTCGAACTGGTCCCCAAACAAACCTGTTCACAACCCTGAAGAGGAACACTATTTCTGTCTTCCAAGGCTGCTTGCTATACAAACATCCTTACAACTTAGTCCAGGATAAAAGCTGAAACACATACGGAAAGATCACGGAGAATTGTCTCCCAACATTGATGTGTGAGTTAGTCTAAAATATCCCATGTATCACTTTATTGTACTCATAGGATTTCAAAGCTAGTACAAGCAGCTAGGATTGACAAAGCTGTTACTAGGATCCAAAAAAACCTAAATACGTCACATGTATTTGTCGCTAAGGATTGTGAAAGCCTTCCATTGAATTTGTCTGAAATTTTGTAACTATAATATGTAATCATTTTTCCTGGTCTAATACTCTTGGGACAATAAGAAGATCAGCATAACTGCTGGATAAATATTCTAAGTGAAGCATTCATCCATTTTGCATGAAATTCAGCCTTGTTGTAATTAAATTTGTCCTAATAGTTTTAGAAATTGGTAGATAGTTTTAGTCTGCAAATGAATCCTGTCTTGTTCTCTTTCTCATGCTTTAACTGTAATAATTTTCCTCTCATCATCAAATTCCTCTAAAGGATTTTTCCCCTTTCTGCTGCACCTCAGGAATAGATGTTATAAACTGAAGTTCACATCTTTGTGTTCATCCCCATATTCGATGGCGCTCAAGTGATAGCCACAAACTGAGGACAATGTCTTTTGTATCCATGCAAGTTAAACTGCTCAGTAAGCTACATGGACTTGTGCTTCTTTGAATTGCCAAAGTCTTTCAAGGATTTTAAGAAAAAAGCACTTTCATTTAGTTATTTGCAGTCCATATGATCAGAGCTTATTTTAAAATTAAATGTGAAAATCATAAAGAAAGAGAAAACATAATCCACAAGTTGAGAGAAAATATTTGCTTCACACCTAATCAATAAAGAATTAGTTGACGGAAAAATTAAAAGATGCTAAAACTTAATAAGAAAAATACAACCTAATAAAGAAATGGGCAAAAATTATAAACAAGCACATCATAATATAACACAAAAGGTCGATAAATATGTGAAAATATGCTCAGCCTTAGCTTTCAGAAAACTACTCTGAACCACTAACGTGGCAAGAATTCAAATTTGTAAGAACATGAAATGCTGGCACATTGTGGTGCTCACAAACTCTCATATACTGCCTGTGGGTTAAAACTGATATAATTACTCGAGAGAATAATTAAGTGACATCTTGTAAACAAATAAACCCTCATGCATTTGTCTCAGGAAACATGAGGAAGAACACCAGAGAAGCATTGTTTTTAATGTCATGTTACTGAAAACAACCTAATGTCCATCGAAAGAATAGTTAAGTAATATTTCATTGAAATAATAGTATAAAAGGATAAGACGACTGCATTATAGCAATGGGCATCAAAATTGTAAAAATAGAAAATATATACATTTATAGAAAAATAGGAAATACATGAAAACATTTTTAAAAGATGAAGCAAAAACTGTAAATTAAAAAAATGTGGCATGTATATAAATAATAGATACAGTATATTACAAAAATAAAGAGAATGATAAAACAAATAAACCAATCTGGACATTGTGTGTGTGTGTGTGTGTGTGTGTGTGTTTTCTCTTTCTCTGCGAGAAAGGCAAAAAGATAGACTGGTTAAAAAAAAATAAAACACCAAAAAGAATTGGTAATGTTTCCTTTCTTTAAAGGGAGAGTGAGTTCACAGATCTTTAATTATTTACTATTGTGCTTCATAATTTACACACGTATCTAATACTTTTTATGTACCAACTATTTCACAATAAAAAATGGGAGTAAAAGTCACCTGAACATGTAAACCTGGTAAAGGAATGATAGACATCTGACCACACACACACACACACACACACACACACACACACTAGAGAGAGTGACCTTGGTTGGGGTTATAAGGGCGGGTGCATTCCATATGCCAATGTCATATGAAATTTAGGCAAATCTTCCATATTTAACCTAATCTTTGTTGCAAAAGTCTATGGCATTTTATAGACTAACTAATCGACCTTGACTTTTGAGACAGTTCTCTTAAGATGCGTTTTCCTCTATCCTTATGAAATTAAAATTTAGACTACTAACACTCTTCAGTCTTGTCTGAGTTCTAGGGAGAAGGAAACATTAGATTAGGACTGGATTCTGAATCTGAAGATAATTTTTTAGCTATTGATGCTAGTGAACATATGACCACCTTCGAAGCAGCTGGCAAATTGGAAAGCTTGCTATGATTCCTTTTCCCATGTGTTTTATTTGTATCATTGTGTATTTATTTGCTAAAAATGACTTCTTGTTTTGGTTTCACTACATCTTTCCTTCAAAATTGGAATATATTCTTGTAATATTCATTTTTTTCTATGTCTCCATGCTACATTAGTTTTTAATAAGAAAGAAGAGAATGAGTGGAGACCTTAGGTTTCAGAATGCCATCAATAAAAAGAAGAGTATTTTAATGGTTCTTCCCTTTTTGTAAAAAAAAAAGTTTAAACCAAAATTAATTTTTCAGGTAAATTTGGTATAGTGATGATATGTTGTGCAATATATCAGTTTTATAGGCTAATCAATTATTAATCATTGAATTTTAAAATGCATCCTGAAAAACTACATTAATATTTCATGAAACTTTGCTGAATTTCACAGTATTTAAATACGTACTTGTATTAGACTTTCTGTGGTTCCATTGACGATTGTTTTCGGAAAAACTCCATATGCTAATATTTGTATGTATGTTAATATTGGATGCACTAAATTAGAGAATTGGGGACTCAAGTCTTCATGTTACTGGCGATTTTCTAAATTGTAGAATTCAATGCACCATCACCACAGAATGTCTTAAAACTACAGAGAATATGTAAATCTTAATGTCTGCAAAAATGACATTTTCAACATCATCATAAATAATATAAAATACATTGAATTTCCATTCTGATCTACTCTTTTATCCCCAGATCTTAAAATAGAATGAAAAGCTAGATGAGTTTTGATGAGAATAGATTCTACATTTAAAGCTATTTTATATCGGGACGGACCCAGTGGTGTAGTAGTTAAATTTGCATGCTCTGCTTCGGTGGCCTGGGGTTTGCAGGTTCAGATCCTGGGTGCAGACCTGCACACCACTCATCAAGCCACGCTGTGGCAGCATCCCACATACAATATAGAGGAGGAATGTCACAGATGTTAGCTCAGGGCAAATCTTCCTCAAGTAAAAAGAGGAAGATTGACAACAGATGTTAGCTCAGGGCCAATCTTCCTCAAAAAAATAAAAAGAGAGAGAAGAAAAAAAACTATTTCATATCAGTAATTTGTGACTATACCCTAAATTTTAAGTCAAAATTACACTTTAGATGCCATTGTACAGGATAAGTATACATATGTTTGCCACAAGTATATTTAAAGAACTTCAGAATGAAAATATTTTTTCTGATATTTGTAACATTTGTAGCTGCCAGGTAAAATATTTGGCTGTGTTTATTAACTACTCATTATTAGTAAAGTTGTATTTATTCTTTTATGCTTTTTTTCCCAGAATTATAAAAACAACAATGGATACAATCTGAATGTAGAAAAAAATCACTGACATATTTCTTCATTTTTATTGAATGATAGATATGTCTTTTTTTGCCCAGGGCACTAGGCAGTTCTCGTGGTGCAAAGAAAATATAAACTGTTTTTTACACTCAAAATATCTGTGTGTGTGTGTGTAAATATCTGCCTGTTTTATGTGTGTGAGCATATATAAATGCATGCGTGTACATGTATATCTGTGTATATGTTTATGTATGAATAGATAGATGATAGAAACGTGTACAGCAAGACGTGTTTATGATTAGCATAATCTAAAGAAGAGATTCCTGAAATAAATTAGTTTTGCATAAAAACATGAAAATTCTTACAGTTAGTTCAGCTCAACCACATATTTTTTAATCCCTGCAAGAATTCTGTGAAGATTACTCTAAGTGTGAAATAAGCTGTCTCCCCATAATCCGGTGGTGAGACAAATAGAGGAAATAAAATGTAAAAATGTTGGCTTTACCACTACATTCCTGTGTAGGGTCAAACACTATTTCCATCTCAAACTTTTCACTCTTTTTCAATAGTAGCAAACCCTTTTTAAAGTATAAAAATGGCTCCTTGTATTCCTGCAATGGAACAGAATCCCTCAGTATAATGCTCAGTTTTTCAGTGGAAACGGTGAACTCACTAGTCACTCATTCTTCAGTCTACAAGTGCAACCAGCTCTCCTTTGGTCTGGACAAGAAGATTCTAAGCTTTGCTGTAGCTTTAAATTTCGATGGGTTTCTGGTATAGTCAATTTAATCATTGTGTTTTCTATCAAATTTCTTTTCAAATATTTGCTTGTTCTTATGTTACTTACATCTTTCATGCATTATCACATATTTTCGTTCTGAAGCCCTATGTGTTTTTCAGATTGAATTGAGGTTGTTTTTATATTTCTACTAAGGTCGTTGCATTATCGAATGGTCAAATTGTGAAAAGCATTCCTCTTCTTCACCTTCGTGATTTCTGCAATCATTCAAACCCCCTCTTTTCATCTCCTGAAGTATTAAATGGTCTCTGCCTCCAATTTTATCATACTGTCACTTAATTGATTTTTTCTGAAACACAAGTCTGATCATATTAGTCTTCTTAAAATCCTACAATGGTTCCATTGCCTACAAGCTAAAATCCACATAGTTCAACATGATTTAAAGGCAGTTCATTGATCAGGTACAAACCTCCCTGCGCCTTCCTTTCCAATTATTCCCCAATTAGGCTCTCCACTTCTGAAGTACATTACGCCTCTCTGCATTTGTTCATGCTGTTCCCCCTGAGTAGAACACCTACCCCATTTTCTTCCTCTTGTCTCTCTTTCAAGCTTTAGCTCAAGCATCACCTCTACCAAATATCTCTCTGATTCACCTTAGAGGAGGAAGAGATGTCCTTCTTTTTATCTTTCTTTTCCATCTGCCAAACTTCAGTATCAGTATTTATTAAATTATATGTCTGTTTTATTAGATTCAAAGTCCCTTCGGGGAAAGGTCTTCTTCATCTTTGTATTAGGGGACTTAGCACGGGGCTGAAACACAGCAGTCTCTCGATTGACATCTAGTGAAAAACAGTATGAAGTGAAGCATCCACACTAGAATATTAGCACTATGAGATGAATCAAAAACATACATTATACAAATGACTTCATACATTTATATTAATTTCTATATTTATACATTTGCGTGAAAACTAATGACAGTGCAGTAAAGAATATCAAATTTTTCTAAAGTGTTTCTTATAAATACAGATTTCTGGATCCCAAGGACCAGAAATTTTGATTTCTTAGGTCTGTGGGACACAGAAATCTGTCTTTTACTAACTCCCAAGTTGATTCTTTTGCATAGTAGAGTATGAGAATGAATCTTTATAAAATATTACAAGAAAAAATGAGATAATTTTTTAATAGACTGATTGGCATGTGAGGTGAAGTCTAATCTTTGTTTTCACAATGAGCAGAGTTGAATTATGGAATTCTAAATCCCTGAGTCTTGACCACAGACAAGTTTCCTCATGTGCCAATTCAGCTGTCTCCAGATATCTCAAGATGGCATACAGAATGTCTTTTTCTTATGAAAACAGAGTTGCTTAATAGTTGTTGCAGTCAGTCTTGCTTGATGGTTTAAGCATTAAATATGTTCAAATGGATGGCTCTTCTTGTAAATTAAATCTGTTAGCAGAATTTATTGAGGGACAATCAAAAGTTTACAGAGCCTATACATTTCTCTGTCGTATATACAAATATATACTTAATTTTACTAAGTTTCAGTAATCAGAAAATAAGTGATGAAGCTAAAATCTCTTTGAAACTTGAAATATATTTTGTGAAATACATAGTATACTTCCTGAGGCATATTTACTAAAATCTTTACATTTGTTCCATGTTCATAGCTGCAATTAGTATACAATTAGTGGAGCAAGATAATATAAGGATGCATTTTTTTCGCTTATTTATCCTTCTCTTTGCAGGTTCGTCTATGACTTGCAAAGGAGTTTGCATTTCTGTATGGACACACACATGCACGCTCACAGACAATTTCTTGTCTTAAGTGCCATATGGTCTCTTTTGAAATCTTTCGTCTTCCAGATTGTATAGACTTTTACTATTGATTTGGCTTATCTAACTCATTTTCAGAAATGAAATGAGTTTTCTGATTAACTTGACTCATTCTTAAATGTATGGATTAAATGCCCCTTAATGTGTCTGCTCACATCTGGTATTCCAGATGTTTGCTATAATAATCATATAAAAATCGACACAGCATTTCCAGGGCCGTGAAAAACACTGAAGAATGAATAAAGACAGAATCGTATCCCTTCCTGCATATCCTTTCCTGGAAATTGGGTATTCTGTGCTGTACCACCCAGGCCAATTCATCAAAACCCAAAAACCTCAACAGGACTAATCCAGCCTTAAATAAACTGGAGTCCTAAATTGCATGCAGTGAATTAGCCATTCAAAGCTTCTCCCGAGTACAGAAATCTTCCCATAAAAATGCCCTAAAAGGAAGGATCCTGAAATATTTTCTTTATCGTGATGATTTTTTTAAAATCAGCACTGGGATTTGATGGGGTATTACATAGTCTGGTCCAGAGAGCCATGACCAGGAGGCTAGACAGCCACATAAAAACAGATTGTAAGGAAAGGTCCAAGTTGCAGGTGTTAGGAGAGAGGGTGGTGACTGAGAGGTGTTATTTCAGAGGTGGTTGCCACCAGACTATATAGGTTGGGACACTGATGCAGTGGGGCAGCATGAATGTTTCTGAGTGAACAGCAGTTCGATGTTTTAGAATGTGAATGTGGTAGGAGGATGTACAGTGTTCCCTTGTATTACAGAAAAAGAAGATGAAGCACAGAAATATATTGTTTTCAACTTATCTGGATTAGTAATTGAGATTCCCAATATAAACAGTAGCAACAATTTCTGAGTTCATGGCTCTGTACTGGGAGGTTTCAATGAACACAACTAGGTAATTTTATATTTATTTTTTATTCAATAATGGTCTGTTGAAGAAAGCCAAACTAAAGAGTACATAGACAGGTTGAAAATTTTTAGTTTAAGTATACTCTGACATGCTGAAATGATGGGTATACATAATCAAGATCAAATGCATAATGAATAATGCAGACTTCACTTATGAATGAAACAAATTCAGAGAGGTAAGTACAGAATGGGAAAGACACAACCTAATGAAAATCTCTAGTGGAAATAACTCTATCTCAACATGAGCATAAGATAATTTGATGCCTCGAATTCTAATATAATGAATAATCAACTAAAAGAATTATGGTTTTTAGACCAAGCGGAGCAATATTCCACTGTATTCTACATCCCTAGTGTTCAGTTCTGGACATCTGTGTCACAAAGAACATTGCCAAAGAATACATACTGAAGAGAACAACCAGTGTAACTCAGTTTAACATGTATCAGCACACTGATAATTTGCCAAACACTTTGCTAGATATTATAGAGGGTTCATAAAGTATTATAGGAAATACAATTTGTAGAAGTGACTGTACTTACCTGAAAAAGAGAAGACTTTGTGTGAGGTGGAGTGAGGTTGGAAGGAATACATTACACTGCATCTCCTTCGAACACGTAAAAGACTGAGTGCCCCGGGAAATGAAACATTCAAAGTAATGCCATAGGAAAGAACATTTGTATGGTGACAAATAGAAACTAGATTTTGGTGGTGAACACAATGTAGTGTATATAGAAGTCAAAATATCATGATGTACATGTGAAATCTATATAATGCTACAAACCAAAGTCACTTCAGTGAAAAGAAAAAAGTCACTGGTGGCCTGGGGTTCATGGGTTTGGATCCCAGGCATGGACCTACATACCACTCATCACGCCATGCTGTGGTGGCACCCCACATACAAAATAGATTAAGATTGGCATAGATGTTAGCTCAGGGACAATCTTCCTCAAGCAAAAAGAAGAAGATTGGCAATAGATGTTAGCTGAGGGCCAATCTTCCTCATCAAAAAACAAAACAAAACAAAATGACCATCATAAAAAATTTTTTAAAGAGGCAGAGGAACTGTTCTAGATCAAAAAGAGATTTAAAAAACATAACAAGTAAATGCTACTTGTGAACTTTGACTGGATCTAGATTAGAAAAAAAAACCCTTATAAAACACATTTCGGTACAAATGGAGAAATTTGAATATGAACAGAATATTTGATGCTATAAACTACTATTAATTTTCTTAAGGTGTGAAAAAAAGTAATGCTTTGGAAAGATACTTAATGGACTATTTTATGAGGTAGTGATTTTCCTATTAATATATATATTCAAGCAGAGAATTGGCGGCAAGTTTTTGGCACCCTGAAAAACAGATCGGGCTGCATTTTATGTTTGGTGAAAACCTCCTTTCAATTCAAAACTTTGTTTCTTCCAAGCTGTTTTATAGCATGTGGAGAAGTAGAACCTAGGGATCCTGTCTTTTATTCTTTCCATTGCACTTTGATTTATCTGCTTGATATTCACCAGCCTGCCTCATCTCCTTCAGCAGTAGATAATGCATTATAGCCACTTCATATCAAAAAAAAAAAAAAGGCTGTGAACTGCTACTCCAACGATGTATACTGTGTCCTGGAGAATAGCAATACAGAGGATGGAAAATGATAGACCTGACGTAAAGAACCATGTGAAATTTGGAGAAGGGAGTATTGTCTGAAACCTAACTAAAAGAAACATTATTTCATTTACTGTTTTGAAAAAATTTTCATGGTTATACTATTTCTGATGTCGTTAGACACAAATTAGATTGTACCTCTATTTTCTTATTTTACTTATATTGTACTATAAATGTAATTAATTTTTTCATCCCCACTGTAATGGGAGGACAATTTGGGATGAGAATTTAATAAAATATGTCCCATTTGCTTCTCAATTGGTTTGAGAATATGCAGTATATAAAAACATGATCAACCTGATACACTTGTTTCAGTTTGAATAATATGAGGGTTTATTATGTGCCAGAAAAGATTCTTAATACATCGTATGTTTTCTCATTTTAGCAGATTTCAATTATGTAATATGATAGCACTTTGACTATTACTGAAAAAAAAGCTCATTTTCACCTAATGAACATACCAGGCTAATTGATCATCATTTATAATCCCAGCAATGTCAAGGTAATCTAGCATTTCAAAATAAATTTAAGACTGTTCTTGACACAAGTAGCTTAATATTTCCCCGAGAGATGGAGGTTATAACAAAATCATGTTAGCCTTAAGGTATCCTTGAAAGTGACCGAGGTGAAGCAATCTTTCACTAACTTCCACATGATTACAAAAGACAGATTTTTTACAAAAATCTGGATAATAAAAATCATTTTGAATGTGAAACATTTCAACTGCACTTGAACGTTGCATACTCCTTATATGCTAGTTTACCTCAGCAGATGTTTTACACGACAGTAAGCCAAATGTAATGTCTTTATCCCGGAGAGATGTCCTGGCTAGCAATGGTAACTATTTTGTTACAGTATGCAGATGTGAAAATATATGGCTGCAAAAGAATTCCAAGTGGTTCCAACCTGAGGATATTAGTAATGAAACACTGAAGAAATGGTCACGTGGCAGAAAATTTTGTGTTTCTGCCCACTGTCCAGCACTGAGAGAATAATCACTTTTGTAAATGGGAATGGTGTACTGTAAATGCACATTGCTCCTGGAGAGAGACGTTCTCAAGTAGTCCTTTTTTTTTTTTTTTGAGGAAGATTAGCCCTGAGCTAACTACTGTCAATCTTCCTCTTTTTGCTGAGTAAGACTGGCCCTGAGCTAACATCTGTGCCCATCTTCCTCTACTTTATATGTGGGACGCCTGCCACAGCATGGCTTTTGCCAAGCGGTGCCATGTCTGTGCCTGGGATCCAAACTGGCGAACCCCAGGCTGCCAAGAAGCGGACAGTGCGAACTTAACTGCTGTGCCACAAGGCCGGCCCCCTCAAGTAGTTCATTTTTATTCCTAAATCAACTCCACATAAGTCACGGCCTTGAGTCATTGGTTATAGAGTGGAAAACTCTATAAATCCATGCTTAAAAAAATAAAGGTGATCGATTTGCAATCAGTTCAAGTCTTTATATGTAATATTTAAAATCATCCTGAAAAAGCATTTTAGAAAATGAAGGCTAAAGTTGACTAATTTATTTCTCTCTAGAATTCATTCATTCTAAAATGGGTAAAAAAATGAAAAAAATATAAACTGTTGGAAATCAGCTAAATTGGACCACAAAGGACACATGGTTTTCATTAGCCATTTTTATATGCTGACAACAATATGTATCCTGAGAAATATTCATGCTGAGTGAATGTCACATTGTGTATTTTTCATTCTTTATAAGAGTGTCGTTAATTTAGTTAACAAAAATTGAAATACACAAGCTTTATTAGTTAAGATAATTATAACATTTTGTCCACCAACATCACTTAAGTGACGCAAGATAGAAAGGAAAGTATAGAAATATGTCCATGATTTAAACGTACAAAGAATGCAGTAGAAAGAACACTTGACCCTGGTCAAATATCTGAGTTTCAATCATGCAAGTAAGTTAAACTCTTTAGATGTTATTATCTTCCTCTGTAAAATGCAGAAGTAATATCCACCCTATATAACTCACAGCATTATTGTATGTTAAAAAATGATCATCAAATAAAACTGTTAAAACTATAAGGAATCATATAACCAAATGATTAATGAACAGAGAAAGGTTACTTTGAAAAGCTTAGTTTCCTTGATGTCTGTAAACGTACAGGTATCTTAATCCTATTTGAAGGGCATGTGCTTCTTGAAGGAGGCAGATTCCGAAGGAGCAAGATTCTACTCTCGGACTCGCATGGTTAGGTGTGAGCAAGTGATCTAGGTTCAGAGACCTTAATCTCTGGCCTGAGACTTTAAGCCTAGAACCAGTGATCGCTGGAGAAAGGAGAGATTGCAGTTTGTTTTCCCAGCCTCCCCGTCTGGAGGTGGCAGTGGGAACATTGACTGGTGCAGGAGTAGAGGCAGGGATGGCAGACGCATCAGTGATGAGGGCTCACTGTGCCATGGCTGGGGTGTGACTCTGGCACCGGTCGCCACAGCCCAGTGTCCCCTGACCTTGGCCCATCTTTTGAGTCAGTTTCTCCAGTCTTTCTATAGTTTCCGAGACTCACCTAAAATTCTTCCAAAATATATTATTTTCTGCCTGAGAGAGTCAGAGTTGGATTTGTTGCTTGCAATCAAAAACCTGGTTGTCCCATGTAATAAATTCATAAGGAGTTTGTTTTGATACAAACATGGCTAATATATAATTGATACATTCCTTTAAGGATATAAAATATGGTTATTGATTTCATGAACTTTTCTTTGTTTCTAAAAAAATACTCCTTTCTTTCTATCTCTCATCTTTTAGATATCTTAATATATTAATCCTATTTTGTGGTGGTCTGAGATCTCTTCTATGATGCCTTAACTGAATCGGCCATACTCGAGACACCCCATAATTCCTTTTATAGCCCAAATCCCTGTCAGAACTTAAATTATATTATGGCAATCACTGTCACAACAAGAGTCAGTTAGAAGTGGTATGTACTGAAATAAAAGGGTTGCTATATTAATAATGCATACTTTAGTGTCTACAGTTGTTCTAATTTTCAGTGCAATACGTTTCTTCCCCTTCACTTGTGTAATGGAATTGATGGCATATTTCTTAGGACTGATTTATTTGGCCCAGTTTGTATGAATTGATTCTTTTTGGAACATTTGACAGAAGAGCTGATATCAAAATAATGCTGTATACAGAACACATAAACACATTATTGAATGAAAAATGAACTGAAAGATCATGAGTTCTCAAAGATGATGCTCACAGCAAGAGGATTAACTTGCATAAAAATCAAGTCACTGCTCTGAAATACACGACGTAATAAAAACTTGAGAGAAAAATGCAAGAAAAACTCAATTTCTCAGCCATTGCCATGAGTGTAGATGTGCATCCTGCTGTTTTGTGAACAATTACCATGCCTGGAGGGAACTGAATGAATGCTGGCACCTATTGGTAGATGGAATCAAAGCCTAAGCTTATTCTCCTATCATGAGGCTCACATGCCATATGCTACAAACTAGTACATTAAGTCGGCGTAAAGAGGGAAGTAACACATTTTACCACTGCTTGCTTACATTGCAAAAACTGTAACACCATTATATAAATTGCCTGTAATTCATTGAATTTCTTTTTTCTTGCAATTCTTAGAAATTTAGAAGGACATAAGTCTCGTAGAAAATATACCAGTTGATTCGCTTGGTTAAGAGCATAAGGTTCATTGAACTTTGGCCTAAATATTATTCTCTCCACTTTTTCTTAAATCTCGCAAGCTATATGCTGCACATTTGCCATTGAGTACTACATTCTCTGTGCATCTTTTGTGTGAAACAGAAGAATGCATAGGAAATATGCAGTTGTGATATGGAAACTCTTACTTTCATCAGGTGGATGATTCTTACAAATATATTTTAATCGTATAATTTTGACTTCCATGTTAACTTTGTTACTGTATTCCCTGTATAATAGATATGCAAAACGTCTAGCATAGTTTAGGTTTTGAGGCAAGAGGTCAGTGGATGTTTGATGATTGATTGACAATTGATGCATGCAATGCTTGAAAACTTAGAAGCTACATAATTACGTATCATTATTTCTGACAAATCTAAGTGAGGATGTATGGGGGGGAAGTAACAATTGCCTCAAATAGAGGAAGCAAATTCAGTCTTCCTTTCCGGTTACTCCTGGCAGAAACTTCATGGATATCTCTGAACAGATAAATGAACAGGGCAGGGTGGGCCACCGGGAGTGAAAAAGAGTAATGTGCATATTATTATTAAATCCCCAGACCTCTCGTCAAATCAGCCAGTCAACAATGTGTTCTGCACTTGGCCATGCACGGTGGAATATTCAAAGAAATCTAGGACACAGTTTTTCTTCTCATAGAGCTCAAAATTCAAATGAGATGCCAACATATACAGAGCTAAAGTATGAAAAATAAAAACTCAATAGAGAAAAATGAGATGTAATGTAAATGGGATGTCCCAAACTATTGTGGGACTCCTGAAAAGCTGCAAGGCTTCATGCAGATGACTGGAGTTGATTGGTTCATAAAGGATGTGAAGGATGCGGATCAGTGAGGAAAAGGTGTTACAGAAGTTCATGGAAAGACAAGCCAGAATAAGCAAAGCTACTATGCTAGCAATGAGCGTGTTTTGTCTTCAGGAGAAAGGAGTAGTACTGCTTGACACAATGTTACAGAATAATTGGATATGTGTTTGAGTAGGGAAGAGTAGATAGCTCATGGAAAACGGCTTGATCTGCAAGATAATAAGGGAATACTGAAGAAAACACAATTTCATTTAAAGCAAATACATATTAATGTAATTCCCAGCTACCACCTGGCCTTTGTGCAGGATATTATCTAGCTAAAAATAATTTCTCCTGCTTCATAATTCCAAAGGAAGGGGAAAACTCCAGGAGTTATACCATCTAGGATTGCCTAATTATTATTAATGTCACATATTGACAAGGTATGCTAGGTGTATCAGCTAGTATCAGTGTGCGGTTTCTTCATCTTGAAAATATTTTCTGCCTTTCTTAGAAGTTTATTTTTAGACATCAAAAATGAGAAAAGCAAAATATGAAATTTCTGGAGACAAGCCTGGTGGCGCAGTGGTTAAGTTCATGTGCTCTGCTTCTGCGGCCTGGAGTTGGCTGGTTCGGATACTGGGCGGACCTATGCACTATTTACCATGCCATGCTGTGGCAGGCATTCCACATATAAAGTAGAGGAAGATGGGCATGAACATTAGCTTAGGGCCAATCTACCTCAGCAAAAAGAGGAGGATTGGCAGTGGACGTTAGCTCAGGGCTAATCTTCTTCCCCCCGAAAAAAGAAAGAAATTTCTGGTTAAGATGACTATGTAAATTGACACTTTTAACCTTTCATTTCTCTGATACCTTACCTCCTATATCAAAATGTGTAGCGATGGCAGATAAATACGTACGGAGATATTTTAAAAGCCCAATAAGATAAGTATTTCCATGCATCAGAAATAGAAGATAAACATAAAGCAATGAGTAGAGGGTAAAGCCGTGTGCTTGCTGGTTTCAGGTATCAGTGTGAGCTTGGGCAGCCTAAGTTCACTTTGTCTAAGTAATAAAGATGGAAACTGCAACATATAAGACGGGGCAGCCAGAGATAGGCTTACTTCTTAAAACCAAGGCTAAAGAGGATTTTCACTGATGGTGAAAGGAGGTAAAATAAGTTAGCACCAAATAGAGTCAAAGTTGTGGCTTATTTGAAATTACAGATCTGAGAAGTAGATTCAAAGACCCTACTTAAGACCAGGAGCTAAAACAGTCCACCTCTGGCTCGGGATCTGAATTGGATTCTTCCCTCACATCCTATGACAAAAATTCTTTCCAGGCAGATTAAAATTTAAACAAGAAAAGCAAAATGTTAAAATTGTAAAAGAAAATATAATAGGATATGACCTCAAGATAGGGAAGGGCATCTTAAAGAAGACCAGAGAGCACAAAATGTACAGGAAAATATTTATAAATTTGGTCACATTTAATTTAAATTTTACCTAGACACAACACAAACAAAGTGAAAAAGGAAACTACAATCTAAAAGAAGATATTTGCTGGACTTATATAAAAAAATTGATTTTTTTAATTAGAACCCCTCAATAATAATAGATCAGTAATAAAATGACAAATAACCCAATGGAAAAATTGACAACAGCAAAAAAAAAAATTCACACAAGAAGAAATGAGGAAATCTGAATGAGCAATGAGCACAAAAAACCTCTTTAATATCACTAGTAACCACAGAAATTAAAATTAAAACACAATTAGATACTATTCTCACCATTATATAGGGAAGAACCTTAAAATATTTGATGATGCCAAAAATTATCAAAGACATGGAAAAAAAATTAGAGATTATCTCATGCTCCTGATGGAAGTGTAGAATAACAGGAGCCTTTTGGAAAGCAATTTGGCAACATCTAGAAAAGTTTAAGAGGCACTGTATCATTTGGAATGATGTTCAGGTATAAGTAACTGTAAACCAGATTACAGTGACTTCATCAAGCAAGGGGTTTATCTCAGACATTAAAATAAAAATTATCTGGACAGGCATCTCAGGGCTGGAGCAGTGGCTAACAATGCCCTCAAGGAACCAGACCTATTTTGTCACTCTGGTTTCCTTAATGTGTGACTGCTGCACCTCCAGAATCACCACAATTCCAGGCAAAAAAAATTTAGGGATGAGTGAGTCAGCGCTGGCAGTTTATGACTATATTGCATTGGCCGGCACTTTCTTGTGACTTAGCCTCCTCTAACTGCAAAACAGATTGGGATTTAGAGTAATTTGCTTTTCAAACTCTAAAGATGAAATAGCCAACATAAAAGGGTTTGAGTAGTGTTGAATTCGCCAGCTGACAATAACCACTTCATAGGCACATAACTCCCATAGGAATATATGGAGAGAATATACGTGAAAACTTTTCTCTGAGAGTCTTGCTTCTCAATGTGTTCTGTGCTCCTTGAACAGGAATCAGAGGCATCATTTAGGAATATTTTAGAAATGCATAATCTCAGACTCCATCCCAGATCTATTCAATCAGTATCTACGTTTTACAGGAGTCCCAGGCGGATCCACATGCAAATTAACGTGAGAAGCACCACTCTAGAGAAATCCCTACACATGTAACAGTGTACATTGTATCTTACAGGGAAAATTGGAAATCACCTAAATGTCCATCAATAACAGAATACATAAGTATTTATTTTATTCAATAGAACAATGTACAGGATAGTTGAAATGAATAAATGATTGGTATTCATCTGGACAAATACTAAAATATAATATTGATTTAAAAGACAGAATGCAAAAGTAAATCAACAGTATGATATAATTTGTGTATATTTTTAAAAGTACAAAACAGGGGCCAGCCCAGTGGCGAGGTTGCTAAGTTCATGCGCTCTGCTTCAGCGGTCCAGGGTCCACAGGTTTGGATCCCGGGCGCGGACCTACACATTGCTTAACAAGCCATGCTGTGGCAGGCATCCCACATATAAAGTAGAGGAAGATGGGCATAGATGTTGGCTGAGGCCAATCTTCCTCAGCAAAAGGAGAAGAATTGGCAGTGGATGTGACTTCAGGGCTAATCTTCCTAAAAAATATACAAAACAATATTTCATGTGAATATATGCATACTTGTTACAAATATTAAAAAATGCATGGATGGAGGATGCTCACGAATTTTATGACACTGATTAACTTGTGTAAAGATGGAAGAAAATGTGACTGAAAAAGAGTACAAAGTGGTTTCCATTTTATGTTATATTTTATTTCTTAGAAAAACTGAAGCAAATACGGCAAAATGTTGAGATATGTGTCTATGTATTTGCACTGGTGTCTGCAAAATTATTCTCTAAATTTTTTTATATATTTAAAATATCATAAAATATTTTTAAAGATAAAATGAATGCAGATAATTTTTTGAAACCATAGTAATGGTATAACTCTTTTCATACTGGCAATTTGTTCTTAAATGATTTAGGAATAGCTGGGTAAAATGAATACATTATTTATGAAGATTAAGTAAGTCAGCATTAGAGCAACATTTGTAACTGATTTTTATGATAGTGAGTCCAGGATATTTCAATGAATTTGCAGCTCTCTCCTGGTAATAACACAGTTAGGAAACTCAAGAATATATCTCAATACATGGGCACATATTTATAACAAGTAGGCTTCAAAACTGCTAAAGATGAATGGAAAAACTGTGGTGAAGCTGAACATCATGCCTGTTTTGGAAAGGATTCTGAACATTCTTGGAACCTACATGCCATTCTTCCAGCCTCTCATAGTCTGTCTCTCCAATTGCTCTGACTTTGACAATGATATTTATTGTATGTTTACTCCTTTTCAAAACATTAATCTGCTTGAAAAATTTGCTTCCTGGTTCTTGCCATGCTGTTTGCTTCATTTTTAGTACACAACTTTCTCTGTGTTTTTAGTGCTTAACATTAACACTAGAAATAACATATTGTTTTACACTGTAGAAAACAATTTCTTAGCATATAATACTCTTAGATAGAAATAAGCCTTGTTAATAAAAAGATTGTTCACCTAGTCTCTCTGCTATGTGTACCAGTTTCACGTTTATTAGCCACAAGATAAGAAAACCAATAAGGAGAAAATTTAAGTGATATACCATGAGGACGTACAGTAGAGAGTGGAAGGACCAGAATTTGAAAAATCCCATGGTATTTCCACTTTGTTCCCTTTGAACCTTTCACTATCTTCCCACTATCCTAAAATTAAAACCAAGAGACTTGTAGGTTCCTATTAAGATATAAGAGATTTTTAGTTTAATCTGATATTGGCCTCAAATACTATTTTTTCTTCTCCCCGTAACAGATGTCAAGATAGTTGATTATTATAAGAAGCTGATCCATGACTACTTGGCCATCTTTACCTACATACACAAATGCCTGAAGCTGGAGCATCCAGAGGGTAATTATAGAGAGAGAATTGGCAAACTTTTAAATTGGCAAACTAAGAAGGAAAAAACTAAATTGTCATTAGTTGCACATAATATATTTCTATTCTTAGTAAATGCAAAAAGACCACTTAAAAACTAATAAAACTAATGAGTATTCAGTGAAATAGCCAGATACAAGAAAAATACCAAAATAATAGCTTTCCCAAATGCCAGCAATAATCAGTTAGGAACTCATGCACGCACTCACACAGACACACACAGAATTTAAAATAGAAAAAAAGACTATCAGATATTTAGAAAAGAACTTTAGAAATTAGAGAAAGATGTATTTGAACAAAATAAAATAGTAAGGAAGTATTAACAAAAAAAAAGACAATAAAAGATATTATACTCCTGGAAAGGAAGAATCAATTATATATATATATACGTCAATTATACTAAAATGAACATGCTATTTCAACGTAATCTCCTTCAAAACTGTAATAAAAAGTAGATATACATGTGTTGACACGGAAATATGCTCAATATATATTATTAGTTGAAAAAAAGGAAGATGAAAAATAATATCTGATCCTTTATCAGTCATCAATATTGTATATAGCTAGAACACATAGAATTTGCGTGTATTTTTGCTTCTTTCTCTGTGTGCATTTACGAAGCAATGGAATAATCCACACCAAACTCTCAATATTGGTCACTGCTGGGAAACAGGTGGGGGGAAGGGAGAGGAGAGCTTTCCAAATATTGTGTACTTCTGTGTTGCTTGAAATTTTATGACGACCACATTATATTTGCAAAAAACAGATGAGTAGATCAACAAGGAAACAAAATGGAGATATGCCATATTGGGAGACACAAAGGAATTATTTTTGGAAACCTTTCATTGCTTTGTAAATCTGTTTCAATAAGAGCAATAAGGTATGCTGAATAATGACTCCCCAAACATGTTAACATTCAAATCCCCAGAACCTATGAATTACCTTACGTAGTAAAAGGGACATTGCAAATGTGATTAACTTAAGTATTTTGAGATGGGAGATTTTTCCTTGATATCCAAGTGTCCATAAGTGTCCATAAAAGAAGGCAGCAAAGGAAGGTTTGACTAGAGAGAAGCAGATATGAAGACAGAAGCAGACATTGAGAGATGCAGCCATGAGCCAAAGAATTTCAGTAGCCTCTAAAAACTGGAAGAGTCAGGAACAGGGTCTCTCCTGGAGCCTCTAGAAGGAACCAGCACTGCCAACACTCTGATTTTAGCCCTGAAAGACTGATTTGAACTTCAGGCTTCCAGAATTCTAGGAGAATAAATTTGTGTTGTTTTAAGCTACTGTGTATATGGTAATTTGTTACAGCAGCAACAAAAAAATGAATGCAGGCAGGAAAAGTGCACTGAGACAAATCTGATGCGTAGTTAGGATAATCAGGTAAACTGCATGGCCAAAAACCTATAAATTGAGGAGACCGAGTAAGTTTGGCAGTGCAAAGCAAGAGGAAAAGCAGAATGAAAATCACTATGGCATGAGCAGAGCCAACATTTAAATCACAAGGAGAAACTTTACATGAAAACCTTGGATAAAACTGAGTCAAAAGTGAAGGACCAAGATGGTTGTCAGATCACTCAGTCAGTCGATTAACAAACAGGTATTGAATGTGTATTATGTATAAGGCATGGTAAGGAAATGTAATGAGAAATGAGCTGTGACTCCACAGAATTTGTGATCAGGGAAAGACAAACAAACCACTGAGTGATTTTAGACAGATGTGTGATATGATGGTTTTCTCTGTAGAATAATTACTGGCATCATTGATGGGAGTTGGATAGAAAGACAATATTAACCACAAGAACAGAAGCCTATGCCCCATGTGGAACCCACAGGAAAAGCCTAGATCAGAAGTGGAAAAATATCAGCTCAGAGCAGGCATTGAGGGGTTAAAGGTCAAAGGAACGAACTGTGCCCATCATATCTCTTCTGGGACCTAAGGGATTTTTTGGGCTGATCTCAAAGGGGTGATGGGGGCTTTGCCCTGGGGAGGGAGGCCTGGAGGTGCAGATGTGTCCCAAAAAGAACACTTTTATTCTCCCAGATAGAGTATTATTCTATATGAGAAAAAACAAAAACAAAAAGTCATATGGAACACGTCAAGGTCAAACTAGTATTCTTAGCCGAACTAATGTCGGTTTGCTTCTGATTATTCTGATAACAGTGTCATTGATCTACTTCTAGCCCTGGTGATGGAGAGAGGAGAAAAAATGTACACACACACGCACACATAAATATGCATATTTGTTTTGTACAATATTAGGAATTCTATTAAGGTTTTAGAAAGATAATCCACTTATTCAATGTCCACATTTGTTTTCATCCCGTAGAACTGGTTTTAAAATATCAACTTTTGAGATGAGGGTGATGTAGTCTTGTTAATCTGCTCCAAAGCCATTTCAGTGTGAGGCACACATTATACACTAATTGGATTCCTGGTGCATCTTTAAAAACTAATTTCAAAACACTAAGTAATCAGAGGCTTTGTCTTCAATACAAAACATTGCATCAGCAAAAGTGTTTATTACTCAGCCACCTGTGTTCTGCACAAAGCAGTTTAAGTAGACACTGTCCATGCCCTGAGGAACTGTCTAAAGCCAGGGCCACTGTCACATTCAAAGACAGACAACTACATTAATGACAAACACAAGCTACTAACATGATTAAAAAATAAAAGGATCCGCTTCATAACGTTATTTGAATCAAAAGGTGAGCTAGTGTTTTATTTTGGGAAAAAAAGACACAGGAACTTTCTAAATACTCAAATATTTGTCGAATTCAATAATGCATCCTACAATCTTGTTTAGATTCAAAAGATGGAAAAATTAAAATGCAAACATGGCTTCTTGATTAGAGTGTATTCTAAATGGTGCATTCCATATGAAGTAGACTTTAGGTAGTTTCCTTATCTGAGAACCAGGTTGTTATAAGCCTTTCTGCAAATTCCACTGGATTGTGACCTACTCAAAGGCAGGACCAAGCGATACTATTTGTGTATCAGTTTTCACCGTGGTGTCTGGCATATAATATAGACCTTACAGAAATGCTGAGGATGGCTAATAATGAATGACATAAAATAATTTTGGAGCCAGTTTTCTGTAAGTGGAAATGTTTCTGTTTGTGCCTTCTTACTAGGCCTGCAATTTAATATTTGTGGAAGATTATAAATATGTTAAGACCTTTCACCAGAAAAGATATGCTAGATCACCCTGACTTATATTAACATTTTCCTATAATATAGATTTCTTTTCTGTTTGTCTTGTACCTTCCACAATCAAATGTTTCTCCAGTTGCAAAAGGAGAGACTAAATGAATTTCCAGTTGAGTCCATTTTTGGAACCCGTGATATATGGATGTACTGCACAACTCCATGGGACATTTACATAAATACATGTATATAATTGGGAAGGATACCCCTGGAGTTGTGCATTGTGGTGGCATTGTGGTAGGATAGTGTACATGATTTTCAGTATAGACAATAATGCACAAACTGATGTGTGCAGACATCATACCCAGTTAAAGCAATCTCTTCATTGGAACATGCAGTCTCTCTTCCACTGTATAAGTGTCCTCTCAAATTATAACATTTTTTTCCCTCTATTGGAGAAGAAGCAGATTAACAAATAAGCTACAATATCATTATGGCACCCTCATAAATCTGTTCTAGGGAAAGGAAATTATTTCCATCAAGCCATGGAATAACTTTATTCAGTAAAGTTTTGAGACCAGAATTCACTGAAATCAGGTCAATTTTTCAAATCAGCTTAAAAATATTGATAACCTATAGTCAGATTGAAAAAATAGTTCTAAGCATAGTTTGTGCCTTTAAAAGTTTCCTGAGAAAATAAAAATTACCCAGTATATAGAGTAAGTTCTATTGTCAGGTCTTTCACTACCAAGATACTCAGGGAAATTCTCATAAAACATGCAAGAGAGAATTTTGTATAATCAATTACATTATCTTAAATTCATACCTTATATAATTTTCAAAGTATATTAGGGATAGATAGACAGATAGACCGACACACTTTAAAGAATGGGAGGGAAACAGAATTAATAAAAATAAATCAGAATCAATAAAAGTTTCATTTTACACCCACTGTACAGTAGTAGGCTGAATAATGGTCCCCAAAGATATCTGGTCATAATCCTCAGAATTTGTAAGTGTTAGTTTATCTGGAAAAAACACCCAAGGATTTTAAATGGGGAGATTATCCTGGATTATTAGGATGGGCCCTAAATGCAATCACATGTATCCTTATAAAAGCGAGGCAGGAGAGACGGATGAGAGGAATATGGGATGTGAAAACAAAACAAATATTTGAAGCTGCTGTGCTGCTAAACTGAAAGATGGAGGAAGAGGCTATGAGTTAAGGACTGCAGCCCTAGAAGCTGGACAAGGCAAAAAACATTTTCTCTTCTAAGGTCTCCAGAGGTAGGCACTGCTGACCCTCAGGTTTTAACCCAGTGAAACACACTTTGGACTTCTGACCTCCAGAACTGTAAGGGAATAAATGTGTGCTGTTTTAAGCTATTAAGCCTGTAGTAATTTGTTATAGCAGCCACAGGAAACTAATATCTATACCTTCAGATATAGAACTGGAGTCTTCAAATACTCTTTTCCAAATGATTTATCATTCTTCCTTCTTTAAAATAATTAAATGATTTCAAACACATCACTTTCATGAAGTCTTAGTAAATTAATAATATTTAACTATGTCTTTCTATTTATTGGATCTACATTATTTCTACTTATTGGATTTTCCTTGAATTCCAGGTTTACACTTAGGTTCTAGTCCCACGTGATATATACATTAGACACATCCCATGTGCTACTTTAGACACATCTTGACAGTTTTTTGCTTAATATTTCTATGCAAGTCTCTGAATTTCTCCATAATATAAATTAAATATATTTTCTATCTTAATTTTGTGCTACCAAAAGGTAAAGACAATTGTATTAGTTTTCTGTTGCTGCTAGAACAAATTTTCACAAATTTGGTGGCTTAAACAATAATTTCCTTACAATTCTGTAGGTCAGAAGCCAGACACAGGTCTCATGGGGATAAACTCAGTGGACCCATGTTCCTTTCTGGAGGTCCTAGGAAAAATTCTGTTCCTTTAACCTTTTCAGTTGTAGAGACTGCCCACGTTCCTTGGCTGGGGCACCTATTCACAAGCTTTATATCAGCACTGGTGAGTTCAGTCCTTCTCATGCTGCCGTCTCTCTGGTTTTGTGACCACATCTGGGAAATGTTCTTAAATTGAATACACCTGGATACTTCAAGAAAATCTTCCATTCAAGTTCTATGCCTGTAATTTCATCTACAAAGTCCCTTTTGCCAGGTCAGGTAACATCTTCAAAGGTTCTGGAGACTATGCATGTACACCTCTGAGGGCCATTATTCTGCCTACTACACCCATCTATTATATTTTAATACATGTTGTTTATACTATGAAAATCTAAAATATACTTATTATAGATATTTTAAATGATAATGGCAGTCATTTTAAATGCAAACTCTTTGCACATATTTTATTTTATCCTTAAAAACACAGTTACAGATAATTAAAATAAGAATCATAAAGAATAAGTGACCTGGCCAAGGTTATTGTAACAAATGACCCTCTTACTATTGTATTATTTCATACATAAATATCAGATTCTCATCATTGCATCATGATATGCTCATGTTGAGGCCATGAGATCTGCGTTTTAAAAATTCCAGACAGGAAAAAGAACATCAACAACATGGCTGAATAAAACATCACTCATTCTTATGTCCCCTTCAACAACAACAATTCGGATCCATCCACAGACAAAAGTGCCCTTGTGGGATCTGTGAGAAAAAGCACCAGAAGCCAAGGGACCCAGGAAGAGTCTCATTCACCAGTGCATTAGGTAATAGGTAGATAGACCTCAGACTTGACTGTGCACCCTGCAATGGTTTGTGAACCAGCTCCATCCCCTCTTGGCTGTAGTCTGGGAGATTTAGAAGAATACTATCACAGACAATGACCCATGGATGAGGGAGTCTTTGTGAAAATCCAGGTTTCCAGCAGAGAAATTCCAACACACATTTGGAGCAAAAAAAAAAAAAAATTTTGAGTTTGGATGCACTGGAGAAGGTAAGAAAAATAGTTTGACTTTACCCATGTTACCCCTCCCCCAACACAGCATATCTTAATGCCAAGAGAGATCTCAGCCCATGAATTCTCCCGTGGGGGAAAGTGAGAGCATGTGAATGAGCACTTGACTTCCCCAGTTGTGCAAGATGCTGCCAAAAGTGCATTTCTTTTTTGCCCCATCCAGAGAACAGAGTCATGAGCTACAGGACTGGGGTCTTGGAGAGTGGCAGATAGGACTCTGGAAGGGCATTAAAAGGATGTGGATCCTATTAACTACATGGTGGACTCCATAAAGAATCCTGCACAGGAGCTAATGGGGAAGCTTCTCCCATGGATCCCTCAGCTAGCCAACAGGTACCACCAGTATTCCATGTGCCTCACCCAAACTTACTTCCACCCTGTTGTGAGCTCTCTGTGTGCATCCCTAATTATAGCAAGATCAAGCTTTGGCAGACACCTAGTAAACAGACACAAAAAAATAGCACAAAACAGATGCCAAAGAGAGACTACAAACTTGAGCTTTTTGCTTGGGAAAAGTACCCAGGCTGTCAGCACCCAGCCTAGTACATTGCAGGATCCAGAGAAGGCATGTACTTTTAAGAAGTCTGCAACAAGATGGAGCAAGCAGCATGGAGCAGGTGTACCCAAAGGAGGGCAGAGAAAGCCTCAGACACCCTAGTAGGATGGATGGAAAGTATTATTCTCCTAGCATCAAGTAGTATAGACTAGTGGAGGTGACTGCTGCTTCAAATATGAAGACAGCAATAGAAAGCTTCAAGGAACAGGAAAAATCAAGAAAATGTGACACCACCAAAGGTTAACAATAATCTTCCAGGAATGGACCCCAAAGACATGGAGAACTGTGAGTTACCCAGTAAAGAATTCAAAGTAGCTGTCTTCAGGAACTCAACGAGCTACAGGAAAACACAGACAGTCAATTCAGGGAAATTAGGAAAACAATACAGAAACAAAATGAGAAGTTTAACAGAGAGAGTGAAATCACAAAAAAGAACCAAATAGAAATTCTGGAGCTAAAAAATGCAATTATTAAAATGAAAAAGTAATAGAGAGTATCAATAACAGAATGGATCAAGCAGAAGAAAGATGGTGTGAGATAGAACACAGGAACTTTGAAATTATCCAGTCAGAAGAAAACAAAGAAGAAGGAATGAAAGAAAGTGAAGAAAGCCTACATGATATATGGGGTACCACCAAAGGAACCGATTTATGCATTATTGAGTTTCCAGAGAAGAAAAGAGGAAGAAGGGGGCAAGAAAGTTTATTTAAATACATAACAGCTGATAACTCCCCAGATCTGAGGAGACATTTGGATATCCAAGTTCATGAGCTCACAGGTCATCAGACAAACTCAACTTAAAGAGATCTCAAAGATACATTATAATAAAACTGTCAGAAATTGAAGACAAAAAGAGAATCTTAAAATTAGCAAGAGAAAAGAAACTTTTAACTTACAGGGGAAACTCCAAAAGGCTATCAACATATTTCTCAGTAAAAATCTTAGAGGCTACGAGAGAGTGGGATGATATATCCAAAGAACTAAAAGAAAAAGAGAAAACTGCTAACCAAGAATACTCTAACAGGCAAAGGTGTTTTTCAGAAATGAAGAAAAGCTAAAATCTTTCCCAGACAAATAAAAGCTGAGGAGGTTCATTACCACTAAATCTGCCTTAAAAGAAATACTGAAAGGAATTTTTCAAGCTGAAACGAAAAGATGCTAATTAGTAACAGGGAAATATATCCAAATACACAACACACTGGTAAAGATAAGTATTAATCAAACCCAGAATACTCTAAGACTATAATATAGTGGAATGTCAACCACTTAACTCTAGTATAAAGATTAAAGGACGAGAGCATCAAAAATAACTATAGCTATAAGAATTTGTTAATAAATACACAATATAAAAAGAAATTGCGACATAAAAAACTTAAAAAGGGAGTAAAAGGGTAGAATTTTTTGGATGCAATCCAACTTAAGTTGTTGTCAGCATAAAATTGAGTTACATCTACAAGATATTTTATGTAAGCCTCATGGTAACCACAAAGCAAAAACCTACAGTAGATTCACAAATAATAAAGAGAAGGGAATCAAAGTATACCACTACAAACAATCAATACACAAAGGAAGGCAGCAAGAGAGGAAAAAAGAAATAAGAAGACTACGAAATAGGAGAAAACAATAATATGGCATTAATAAGTCCTTACCTATCAATAATTATTCTAAATGTAAATAGATTGGTTCTCTAACCAAAAGAAATAGAGTGGCTAGATAGATTTAAAACAAGACAACTATATGCTGCCTACAAGAGATTCACTTCAGCTTTAAGGGCACATATAGGTGTGTGTGAAGTGACGAATGAAAAAAGAAATTCCATGCAAGTGAAAACCAAAAGAGAGTAGGGGTAGTGGCTATACTTATATCAGACAAAACAGACTTTAAGCTAAAAATTATAACAAGAGACAAAGAAGGTCACTATACAATGATAAAGGAGTGAATTCATCAAGAAGACATAATAATAAATACATACGCACCCAGCATCAAAGCACATAAATATATTAAGCAATCCTAACAGATCTGAAGGGAGAAATCAACAATACAATAATAGTAGGGACTTCAGTATCCCAGCCTCAAAAATGAATAGAACATGCAGAAGGAAAGTCAACAAGGAAATGTTGGACTTGAACTATACTTTGGATCAAATGAACCTAATATGTATATAGAACATTCCATCTAGCTGCAGCATAATATACATTCTTCTCAAACACACAGGTCATTCTTCAGGATAGATCATACAATAGGTCACAAAACAAGTCTTAGCAAATTTAAGAAGATTGAAATCATACCAAATATCTTTTCCAATCACAATGACATGAAACTAGAAACCAATAAAAGGAGGAAAGCTAAAAAATTCACAAATATGTGGAAATTAAACAACACATTTCTGAATAAGCAAATGGATCAAGGAAGAAATCAAAAGACAAAAAAATATTAGAAACAAACAAAAATGCAAACACGTTATACCAAAACCTATAGGACACAGCAAAAGTAGTTCTAAGAGGGAAGTTCATAGTGATAAACGCCTACATTAAGACAAAAGAAAGATCTCAAATAAACAACCTAACTTTACACCTCAAGGAACTAGAAAAAGAAGAACAAACTAAGCCCAAAGTTAGCAAAAGTAAGGAGATAACAAAGATCAGAGCAGAAATAAATGATGTACAGACAAGAAAAATCATAGAAAATCTCAACAGAACCAAAAGTTAGTTTTTTTGAAAAGATTGACAAACTTTACTAGACTCATCGAAAAAAAGACCCTGAATAGCCAAACAGATCCTGAGAAAAAAGCAAAGCTGAAGGCATCACACTTCCCGATTTCAAACTCTGCTAAAAAACTATGGTAATTAAAACAGTATGCTACTGGCATAAAAATAGACACACGGACCAATGGACCAGAATTAAGAGGCCTGAGATAAACCTTCGTATATGTGGTCAACTAGTATTTAAGGTAGGAAGAAGGATTTGGCCACCCATTTCCCAAAAAAATGGCCACGAAACCTTGTGAATAGCTGTGAAGTACTGGAAAGCTACAGGATGGCACAAAAGACTGGGCAGGGTTCTAACCTGCTGTACACAGGGTCACTATGAGTTGGAATGGACTCAACGGCACTAAAGACAACAAAATATTTGGGAAGGGAGACAAGAAAACTCAACAGGAAAGGAGTCTCTTCCATAAACGGTGTTGGGAAAACTAGATATCCACATGCAAAAGAATGAAATTGGACTGCTATCATATATTACTCACAAAACTTAACTCAAAATACATTCAAGACTTAAGTGTAACACCTGGAACTGTAAGAATCCTAGAAAAGACATAGAGATAAAGCTCCTTGGCATTGGCCTTAATAATGACTTTTTTGGATACGACACCAAAAGCACAAGCAACAAAAGCAAAAATTAATCAATGGGATTACATCAAACTACAAAGCCTCTGCAGAGCAAAATGATCAACAAATGAAAAAGCAACCTATGGTATAGGAGTAATTGTTTGCAAATCATACAGCTGATAAAGGATTAATATCCAAAATATATAAGGAACTCATACAACTCAGTAGCAAAAAACCAATCTGATTTAAAAATGAGCAGAGGAATTGAACAGGTATTTTTACAAAGAAGACATACAAATGCCCACCAGCTACATAAAAAGATACTCAGAATCACTAATCATCAGGGGGATTGCAAATCGAACTGCAATAAGATGTCATCTCACACTTGTTAGAATAGCCATCATCAAAAAGACAAGAGATAACAAGTGTTGAAGAGAATGTTGAGAAAAGGGAATCCTTGTGCTTTGTTGGTGGGAAGGTAAATTGGGCAGCCACTATGGAAAACAGGATGCAAGTTCCAGAAAAAGTTTAAAATAGAACTACTATATGATCCAGCAATTCCACTTCTGGGTACATATCCAAAGGAAATAAAATCAGGATATCTAATAGACATCTACACTCCCATGTTAATTGCAGCATTATTCACAATAGCCAAGTTATAAAATCAACTTAAGTGGCCAACAAGGATGAATGGATAGAAAGATATGGATAAAAACACAATGGAATATTATTCAATCATGAGACATAAGAAAATCCTGTCATTTGTGACAATGTGGATGGAACTTAGGGCATTATACTAAGTGAAATAAGCCAGACAGAGAAAGACAATTTCTATATGATATTCACTTATATGAGGAATCTAAAAGAGCTGAACTCATAGAAACAGAGAATTAAATGATGACTGCCAGTAGCTGTGGGGTGGGGGGAAATGGGGAGATGTCAGTCAAAGGGTATAAACTCCCAGTTATAAAATGAATGAGTTCTGGGGAGCTATAGCACAGCATGGTTATTATAGTTAATGATACTACGTTACATACTTAAAAGTTGCTAAGAGAGTAGATCTTAAATGTTCTCACCACAAAAAATAAATGTTAATTATGTGAGATGATAGAGATGTTAATTAACCCTATTGTGCTAATTATTTGACAATATATAAGTGCATCAAATCATCACATAGTACACGTTAAACTTACACAATTTTATATGTCAATTGTATCTCAATACAGCTGGGAAAAAAATAAAGATTCTAGACAGGTTTGGGTGTAGTTTCAGATGGGAAGGAAAAGATGGTCCCTGTCTTGGGGCCAGCCCAGTGGCATAGTGGTTAAGTTCACACACTCCGCTTCGGCAGCCCGGCCCGGGGTTTGCTTGTTTGGATCCTGGGCGCAGACCAACACATTATTCATCAAACCATGCTGGGGCAGCGTCCCACACTGAAGACCTAAAAAGACATTGAACTAGGGTATATAGTTATGTACTGGGGATTTGGGGAGAAAAAAAAAAAAAGAGGAAGATTAGCAACAGGTGTTAGCTCAGGGCCAATCTTCCTCACCAAAAAGCATTAAAAAGAAAAACAAGATGGTCCCTGTCTTCTAAAGACAAAGCTGAAGCAACAAAAAGAAGTGGTGGGTTACAATATAAAGATAAGCTAAAACTTGTTGGGCATTAATGGCAGTTCCAAGGAACAGGATGGACTTTCAGAGGCCTCCCTGCTGCTCAGACTTAATCACTGTAACACCCCTCAAAAACCTCAGATGCAGATAAAGAGTTTCTTACCCTTGCTATGCAAATGCAGCTTCCAGATCAATAGGCCCTCTAAAACAGATCGGTACTTTAAACAATTCCTATATAGATTTTCTTGAATTGCCAGTGAAGTTATATTACCTAGTTGCATGAGACTATTTGTATTTATTTTCTCTTCTTATATCCAAGCACTGATATCAAAACCAATTTTTTTCCACAATCTAAACTGCAATTTCTGGCATTTGTACGTGACTTACAATTGAGAAATGCGCCAGAAGACAGTCAGATTCAGAGGCTGAGCTTTCCCAGCAGTTCAACTATCTAGCCAGGTGCAAACTCAGCAATAGACTTT
Source organism: Equus caballus (assembly GCF_041296265.1). Lineage (NCBI taxonomy): Eukaryota > Metazoa > Chordata > Mammalia > Perissodactyla > Equidae > Equus > Equus caballus. The sequence goes on along the minus strand of NC_091700.1, from coordinate 62,086,625 downwards.
ATCTGCTCATTTTTTGTCAACTTAGTTGTTTATTTGCCTGTGCAACACAGCAGAGGCTTGAATTGTAACTCAAATTCAGGTCCCTCAACAACTCTTAAAATGTCTTTAAAATGATAGCACAACAATACTGCATTGAAAAAGAAAGTTCATACACAGACAATGGCCTGTCACCCACCAGGCAGAGTAATCAACGGTGACAGAAATTGCCAGATTTCTCGGGATAGGATAAACCTTTTCAAAATTAGGAGTTCAGAGAGAACGGATTCATACATGATGGAGAACTATGACACAGATGCCAGCAGCTATCGAAAGAAAAGAGTTTTGGCAGACTTTAGAAAAGTGTTGCTTAATTTTCAACAATATTTAATTGAATTATGATTAAAACAAACAAGCATTTAGCCAAATAGGAATTGCAGAGAGAATCATGGTATTCCTTGACATTACTGGAAATCATTTCCTGAAGCTTAAGGATGCTTATATTATATAATGAGGCTTAAAGATATCATTACATATTGGAAGTGTGTCACAGTGCTATAACGACTGTCAATTATCTGAGGTGATTTACAGAAATCTTTATATCCTGAAATTGAATTAGGCATAGGCTGAAATTCTAGTTGTGACATTTAAGAGGGAAAATGGTCAGGAATTGAAAGAGTAGCATTATTGATTTTTGATTCATTAAAAAGTTCTGTTTTTAACAGAGTACATTATCCCAAAATTGATTCTGTGTTTTATAACTAGACAGTGTGTGAGTTTCAAGGAAATACGACAGGAAAATCATGATTAAGTGCTGTAGCTAGATCTCAGCAGTGTTCCAAGGACTCAGGGGCCACAACTCACTGGGGTCAGTCTGGTGTTGTATGAAAGCTTGTCAAGAGAATAAGGGTCTCATGAAAAGGAGTCAGGAGTACGAGGCTCAACTATCACTCTTCATATTGGTAATCTTTAAGGATTAAGTTTAAATTTTATTACATAAAAGCTAATGAATTTCTGTTAGAGTTATCAAGTGATAAGTGGTCCTATGATTCTGAATGCCACCCTCACATCCTGCTGAATACTGAATTGGAAAGTTCCTACTTTAACTCCTTCACTGTCATAGTTGAAGATACTCTGTTGGAAATTTCAGCAATCCACTAAAATATGTCTATTCTGGGTGGCTTTCAGAAAAAGGGACACTAAGGTGGTTTTCTGTTCTAGGCTTTGTCCTTAAATTATAATTGTAAATTAAACATTGTCCTTAGATTGTATCCACTCTATCCAGTTATTTATGTACCTGGAAAGGAACATTTTTTAAATTTTGGACTTTATAAACACATAATATATCGGTTGAGAAAGAAAGAACCCACATTTTGGAATGAAAGCTACACAGGCCCATGCAAGACTATTTCAAATAATCTGCAGTAGAGAATTTATATTAATTACCATTAACTCTTAACTAAAGAATTATTAGTGTATTTAGGCAAGTTTGACTAAGAACAAGTGTTGCAGATGGTCTTGCATTATGGAAGAATTAATTCTTTGGTTATTGTGCGTCCTATGCTGTTTTACTTTAGCAAGATTGTTTCTTTGAAGCTAGGTATTTTCTACTCATTGTTCGCCCAATTTCTCATTGTCACCAAAAACAAGTTCCAAGGCATAAGGAAACTCAGATAAGCATCAATGTTTCCTACATTCCCAATCTGTAAACCAGAAATTAACTGATCAAAATACATGGAAAGCTCTCTACCGTGCAGCAAGAACACCGATTAAATGTGCGGTGTTATAGTCCAGATTGATGTTTCTTGTCCATGAGAACCTTGTCATCTCTCCAGGCTCCTGCTCCCTCCATTCTCTCTTATTTATTTAGTTAGTTAGTTAGTTATTGTTGCAACATTGATTTATAACATTATATAAATTTCAGATGTACATCATTATATTTCAATTTCTATGTAGGTTACATCATGTTCACCACTCAAAGACTAATTACAATCCATCACTACACATGTGAGCCTAATCACCTCTTTCACCCTCACTACTACTACTAATAATAAAACTATACTTTCCTAAGTAGCTTGAAAAATATCTATAATCTTCAGCAATCTTACAATCCTGTTTTTACACACCATGAAGCTGTGGGAGCCTCCTCCTTTCCTTGGTATATACTTCTGCAACCTCTTTCGTATATATCACCCTGCACAGCCCTTGTCTTTTCTGTAAAAATATTTTCTTTTCATCAAGGTAGTAATGTCCATAGACTTACTAACAGAGGGCTGGGAAACTTGGTATAAAAACTAGATTTGTGTTTCACCCTCCTCATATGTCATGCCTGTTCTCCAGAGGTAGCACATTTCATATCTTCTTTTGTTCTATAATTTTATCCACATTTCTTGAGTTTTTTAGTCGTAGATACTATTTACCTAATTTCTTGATTTTAAAAAAAAATTTAGAAATCATATATTAAATTCTATCTATGCATGGAACTCCCACCATAACCCTCATCTTAATATAACTAAAAGAAAAATTTTGGCTATATTGTTTTCCATTACTTCCATTACAATACTCTTTAATTATTAACTATTTGCTACAGTTGAGCTATGTGATATGCCTTCCTTATATAACATCTTTTGTTTTCCTCATAGTTAATAATATAGCTATTTTTCATTGGTGAAGACTTTTTCCTACTTTTCCTTAATTCATCCCCAAACTCTCCCACAGAAGTAAATATCTCCTCTAATATAGTTGAATGTATCAAAATTTGCCTTAGTTTCTTTTCTTTTCTTTCTTTCTTAGAGAAAGTTTAACTGGACTCCTCCATCCTTCTGCTCCAATATGAATCATTTCCTTCTACATACCTGCTGCATTACTGTCATTCTGGGAGTTTCGTTTGTGCTGGTCTCTGTTTCCCAAATTACTCCTCCACAAATGTTTCACTTCCTTAGTTCTCAGTTCCTATTTAGGAATGAGGCACAAATAATCCCATGCATTGGGGTTCATTGGTAATCATTATTCTACAATGATCAGGCAGGAACCCATCAGCCTAACAGGAAATGTGTAGATCTTTCCTCCTGAGTTTCTAGGTTTTCTTCCCTCAGAGAGATTATGCAGTCTCAAAATGACTGCCCCCAATCTGGAAGCAAATTCAAGAAAGAGGCCAGGAGTGCCCTGTTAGGTATGTAGACTTTCACTTAATCCCATTGCTCCCATGCAGAGTCCTCTGTTTCAACATCTCTGGGGAAGAAATTTACAGAATACTCACCAGTGTTGCTTGTATTTGGAGGATGAATGCGAGAACTTTTGATAAGACAGCCCTTCAAACCATCCTCTGGCTTTAAATCATAGCAGCACCCCTTTCTTATAAGTTGCTCCCATTCCTGAGCCTTTACACAATAAGCTACTTCTTGACTATCCTCCTGAAAGCTTAGGTGTTAGCTTTCTCAGCTCTGCTGAGTTTCATCCACATTTCAAGTCCAAAACTTTAGTTGACATATATTTTCTATTAACTTCTTAACTCTCTTTTCTTGGTGCTTATGTGTTTATGATTTTTTAAAGTCTTTAATTGTTATATTGACAGAGTTTCAAGAGAACATGGAAACAAAAGCATGTGTTCAACCCACCTGTTTAACTGGCTCTCTGCTGCTTTTTCAATCAATTTCTCATTAGTGAAAATTTCCACCTAACTGTTGTCCTCAGTACACTGCACCACTCTTCATTTCTCTCTTATTATAAAGCCATGGAGGTTTCATCTCCTAGGATGTGGGCAGCACGTCTCTGAAGTTTCTCCATCTTTAGCATCAATCACCTAGCGGACTATAAGGTAATCTGGGATTAGCAGTGTTTCTACCTGCAGCCACCAAAAAAGGAACTCTATCTAAGTAATACAGAAATCATCCTTATGTGTGCACTAACTGAAAACAATTCTTTATTTCAGTCTGTCGTGGCTTAAACTTAAGCCTTTAAATATATAGAATACATGGACTATTTTTCTATGGAACTTCTACTTTCCTAAAACACGCTCTGTTGAGTCTCTATTGGCACTTATTTTCTTTCAATATGCACAAATTTGAAACTCTCTTTTTCTGAGAATCACAGTATTGTTGCTTTTTAGGAATAAGAAGATACTCACAGTACTACAACGAGCCACACAAATGTATTATCCTAAGATGTAGCATCAGAGTCTCTCCTGGAAAGTAATGATTATTGTTCAGCAAATTACACCACTGAAATGATATGGGGAAAGTAGAAATTTCAAGCTCAATGTTGTCAAAAAAAAATATACAAGCTAAACTGGATGAGTCAAAGAGAGGAATCTCTTTTGCATCTGAGCAATTAAGGGATTGAAGTTACAGGAGACGAGGAGAGTTTAGGATAGGAGCCAGAAAGGTTGTGGTTATTTTGTATTAATTTGAAAATAAACAAGGTCATAAACTCTAGCGCTGCATTCTTGGGAAGGAAAAGAAAAATGGGATCGGGGAAAAGTACAAACAGTACTTTAATTCTATCAGTATTTCATTTCTTAAAAGATATCTGAACTAAATATGGCAAAATGAGAGGATATATTAGACTATATGGTAGGCACCTAAGTATTCATGATGTTTCTTTCTGTACCTTTGTATATGCCAAAAATACTTCATAAATTAAGAAAAGGCAACAACAAAAGAACATGGACTAGTGCCCCTGAATCAGAAAATCCTATCTATATTGCAACTTAGAGAACAAGACCTGTGGTTGGAAGTTTGTGAATATCAACCTGATCAGAATTTTTCCAGATCATGGAACTAAGGTCTAGGACTCATCCCAACATCCATCCAAAGGCAAATTTTTATCTGAGAGGTAAGTTAAGGAAAGAAAAAACTAGGAAAGTAGAAAAGAAGTGGCAATTATCTTCCACCAGAAAAAAAAAACATAATTATCAATATATCAGCAGATATTAGAGAACTGCCAAATATATATATATATATATATATATATATATATATATATATATATATATATATATATATAATGTTCTTTCCATTGTAGCATGCTATTCTGTGTCGGTAGATTCCCAGACTCTGGTGCACTTCCCCCATCCCCTACCTGTGCCTCTATTTTTTAATTTTGTTTTCTAAGCCAGGTCTTATTTCCTCATCTATTTACTTACATGTCTTATTTCCTCATTAAGGATGTAGTTATCTATAGCTATCTATAGTTATCGACTATAGAGTTGATAACATCATCATTTAATATCATTTCTGATTTGTCTTTGTTAACACAGAATTTCCAAAACTTAATTGAGGATTGGAGGAACTTTTTCTTTATTCTTTAGACATGGAAACCCTGTTGTCATCCCATAGTACTAGTATCTCATGGAATACACCTTGAAAATGATGGATTAGATGATTCCCTAAGGTGCATTCAAGGGCTAATATTAGACGATTCCATCATTTCCTTGAAATATTGCCCCTTCCTGTGCTGGTGGTGGATGTTCTGCTGCAGCTTATTAAACAGCAGATGCTCAGATATCCTGCTGTCATCCAGGGAGCAGGTTTATTTTGTAGCAAGTGACACTTCCAGATGGTGAACTGGATGCAGTCTAGCAAGCTGTTGATGAAATGCCTCAGGAAGTGGTGTAAGGCATTTGTGGGCAGTCCAAATTTCATTCAAAATTAGATAGTAACACCGTGTTTTACTCATTCAAATGGTTTGGAGCTTAATGCCAAGGTTCAGCTTTGTCCGTTAAGCTCATAAAGGTCACGCTTCATCATTAAACTCTGTATTTGTCCTCCTTTAGAGTGTTATCTTGGTAGCAAATATTGTAAAGTGTTGTCAGTGCTGTCTTACAAATAAAAAATTGTTGTATCTAGTACACTAATATGACCTTCTCTTTTAGCTTATCCACATGCAGCATTTTATCTACTCTGCAAAGCAAGTTAGATTTTTTTGTATTTCTTATTTTTATTTTGGTATATTTTCAAATAAAATAAATTATTATTTATTAACTTTTCAACTGCTTTTTCATCTTAAAATAATCATTTCAAGAATGATAATATATCAAGTGTATATTAAACGATATTATTTATGTGTCGGTGTTAAGATATAGACCTAGAATAATAGAGGACAGGAAGTATAAAAACTCCTAAATTGAAGAAAAGATAAGTAAGATCACTACGTTATACATGAAAGCACATAAAGAACTTATTTTAGAATCTCTTTGAGTTATTCTGGAATAAATATTATGGCATTAGCATAGTTATCTACTTTCTCCCTACTGGGGTCACAGGAATACAATTCTATACTTGTCTCACAGCAATCGCCCTCCTAAATGATTTATATCAGCTTATGCCCCTGTATTCACTGATTATATTGTTCTAGTTTTCATAAATTCAGCAGGATTCAGATAAAAGAAAGTAACTAATTTGATCTGAGAATTTGGCTAAAGAATTTACCTTTGTAAATATGATGATCCAGGTATATAGTATCATCCACGTGTAAAGTGGCCTGTTTCCAGATAAATAAACCATGAAAAAATAAGCTCTGCCTCTACACAAAAGTAAAAGAAAAATGTTCAAAATGTATTAGATCATCTGTATTGGTCATACATTATCACATAACAAATTACTCCAAAGATAGCAGCTTAAAGCAACAAACATTTTATCATTTCACATTTTCTGTGGGTCAGGATTCTGGCCATGGTCTAGCTTGATCTCCTGGCTTAAAGTCCTCATAGGATGAAATCAAACTGTCTGTAAGGGCAAGCAGCCTCATCTTAAGGCTCATGCGGTTGTTACCAGGGCTTGGTTCCTCTCCACAGAACTGCCTTAAAACATAGCGGCCAGCTTCTCCTCTAAGGTTAATGATCCAGGAGAGAGTGAGAGAGAGTACCCAACAGAAAGCCAGAGGTGTTTTTATAACCTAATGTTTTTTTTGTGTGTGAGGAAGATTGGCCCTGAGCTAACACCTATTGCCAATCTTCCCGTTTTTGCTTGAGGAAGATTGTTGCTGAACTAACATCTGTGCCAATCTTCCTCTATTTTATGTGGGATGCTGACACTGCATGGCTTGACAAGCAGTGCTATGTCTGCGCCCGGGATCCAAACCTGAGAAGCCCGGGCTGATGAAGTAGAGCACACAAAATTAACCACTGCACCACCTGGCTGACCCTCTATAACTTAATCTTCAAAGTGACATCTGAAGACTTCTGCCATGTTCTATTCCTCAAAAGAAAGGCTACAAGTCCTGCCCACACTCAAGAATGGATTATAAAAGAGCATGAATACAAAAGGCAATGATCATTGGGGGCCACCTTAGAGGGTGACCACCATTATATGTTTCACATCTTAAATGATTAAAGTAAATATTATTTTAAGTATCTTTAATACACAAAATCAATAGGATGTAATTGAGGCATTCAAGTCTTAAGAACGTGGAATTAATACCCAAGAAAGTTTAAAAGACCAAAAGTCTTTGGAGGTGATTTTCCCTTCTTTATATAACTAGATCTAACTGTAATGCTAATAGAATTGACTTCAGATACGTCTACACTGGGAACAGTAGATTGTTCCATCTGTGAGGGAGATTTACCTAACTCCAAAGGGAAACATTTATGCACATGGACATTATATATGGATATATATCTTTGTGGTTAAATTATAAAAACTCCATTTGATAAAGTACCTTTTGTAATTATTCACTACCTTTAATGCCCTAAGGCAAAATAAACAAAACAAACAATTATTATAACACTGTAAGAGGTTAAAGCCCTTTCAAACAGGCATATTATAATATTTCATTATAAAATGTTTTTTCCTAACAATTTAAAGATTCATATCAGCATTAACTTATTACACCTTATAATTTTATTTTTGGTGGAAGAAGACATTTTTATTTCTCTGAATGAGGAACAATGATAAAATAGAAGATTTTAACCTATCTCTGATACATAAAATGTCAACAATGAGCTAACAATCAGAAAGATATCTTTCTCTTTCTTCGGTCGTATTTTCTCTATTGTGTTTAATCTTTCCACCAAAACTGTAAGTTACATTCTATACCATTCAAAGGGACTAATGTAAAGCTATATACATGCAAGAAAAACTTCAGATAACTTATTAATTATATTTTCAGTTAATAAAATGAAAGAATTCAAAAGATTAATTTGTAAGAATTGTGTAGAAAATGTTAGTTGCTTTACAAAGTCATTTTCCAGAATCAATACAGCCTCTCACATTACAGATTGACACTCACCCTTTTTCAAATAATCCTAATTACCATCTCATATCTAAACATTGAAAAAGTGACCTATTTCAGATCAATATTTCACGATGGATACTTTTAATGATAGCTAGCCATATCGCACAGCTTTTGTTTGTTAAGCTGACACGGAAAATTAGCTCTGTTTTTTCTTGCTTATGATTTGCAATTGCACATGAACCAGATGGCTGTAAGAATCAGATAAAAGAATAATAAACTTAAGCCAGAAAAATTGAGATTGTTCGAAACAACATACCATTTCAAAGATATAAAAACCCCGATGGTTAAATCCTTTTCCTTTCGCTCCTTGCATGAGCTGTCTAATGCATTTATTTCCGTCTACCTTTATTGGAGAACCTGTCCGTTAAATTAAACCACGGAAATGCAGGGCAGATGAGCCTTGGTTCAGGGAACTAATAAGCCCGCTAAGTCATGAACAGGACTTCAGATGAGCTGCAGTTTTTCACCTTTCTTACACACCTGGGAGGCATTAGACAATTTTTCCTCTGAAGGGGACTTTTTTCCTTGTCCAGAGGAAATACCTTCCTTACACCAGCCCTAAATAATGCGGCACTTTAAGGTAACTCTGTAGAGGGACTTGTGTAGCAGAAGTACATCACAGGATATGCGCTGTTAGAAACTCAAACTTATTACTTTGATGTACCAAATGATTCCACAACTCAAAAATTCCTAGTGCTCTCTCTGTTTGGATGCAATGAGGTAAGTGACAAATGAAGATGTTCTAATATAGCCTTGCTGTCTCCCTGTCAAGGCCTGTATGAAACAGAAACCTGTCTCCCATAAAAAATTCTTGTGCAATACTTGCATGAGCATGAATCCTTGGGGCGATTATAAATTTGTCCTCATTGCATGAGAGGTTACCTTTAATGGCACATTAAATGTAGTTAATAAGAAAGGTATTCTGACAATAGATAGAAAGAACACGGGAAGTTGAACTGGTGAATGGAGAGAAACAAGAGATGAAAATTTAAGAGAACACTAGTTATTATTTCAAATAGTAATGAAATAAGATATTCAAATACGTATGATATAACCTACATATCTGCATGAAGCAAATACTGATACAATAAAAATGGAAGAAATATGTGGAAATCTTTTTAAACACTTTCTGTTATTTTCAAATTGTTCAAATGTACATTTTGATAAATTAGCTATCTATTTCAAAAAAGAAATCACCCCACAATTTGGAAGTCTGAGAAAATGTGTGTGTATATTAAAAAAAATAAACATTTTCAAATAAGAACTAAAAAACCGGAATTGCCAAAATGCCATTTGCTAATGAAACCAGATTTTGGTAATACTATTTGAACTAAAGTCTTCACATAACGATGTGAAATAATCCTAACATTTTTCAATAAATAAAGCAAGTTGAAATAGCAAAAGGTGTGGGAAAATCTATGCATGAATATTGTATTAGCTACTGTCTGTGTTTTCTGCATGAATTGTAGGTTAAATTCTGAGAGAATTAGAGAAAGAAGGGAACAAACACATACAAGTTCAGTCTGCATATTTCTAACTTCAGATAATACTTCTTATATAATTGCTATTTATATTTTTAATAATAATCATTTTAAATAAAGCACCTATAAAAAGGTAATATTGATCAATACCATCCTGAATTGAGAGAAAAGTGTTGTACTGAGTCAACATACATTTGTTAGAATAAACATCTGGATTTTTCCAAAAGTAACCAGTTTATATTTTTAAAATCAAACCTCAAATTTCTATAAACGAAAATAAATTAAAAAATGAAATTTGTTCACCAGAAACAAATTGAATTCAATGGTCCTTAGCTCCCTAAGAGTATAGTGCAAAGTAAGTAAAAATAAAAATCTCTGTTGTTCATTTTTAACATTTTTAAATACACAGCTTGAAGAATGAAAAATTTTAAAGTGTCACTATACCTACCAGCTTATAAAGTAAAAGAGAACACTGTTTGGATTATATTAATTGTCGCCCCAGTCTCACATAATAATCCATTCACATTCTGGACAATTACAAATCACCTTCTAAATCTTGATCAATATAACACACAGGTGCAATACCCTTGGGAAAAATGGCTGCGAAATGGGGAATAAGGAACTACCTGAATGGTGTCCTCAGACTCCTAGTAAATTACTACGTATAGAGAAATAGGCTCTAGTGTGGAAGTTTAATCACTGGCTGCTAAGGAGTGAATAATATATTTACTTATTCACCAATTCCACTTACAAAGAACATTTGGAGTATGTTTTGGTGCATATATCACCTGTCAGTGTGCTCCAGGCAACAGATAAACTGTTGGTGAGTTTATGAACTTGAAACAGAACAAAGAACAGATCTAACCAACTGCTTTAATGGAGTTTAATTCTTCTGTTTCAATGAGGATATTTTGAATTTCTTAACGCTCACCATCTCATTTAAGAGGAGGTTTTGTTTTCCAGTTTAAAAAAAAAAAGTGATGTAGTCATATGGCCATAGCTATAGCCCTAATTCTTAAGGACTCACAGATGTATCCAGTATGTGAGACAGAGGAATTGATTATCAATTTGTATTCATGGAAATTCCAAAATCATCAAGACAAAATTTAGCAGTTGCAGGAAAGTCTCTTTAAATTTCAAAACTCCTAAACAACTGATATTCTTTTCCCTCTGATGTTTGTATATGTTAACTATGTTTAATGCATTTCATTGAAAATTGTCATGTTATTTTTGAAATTTTTTTGCCACATGAGAGAAAACAATTCTCTAAAAAATTAATACTCTGATAAGCCACAGTCTGTAGTTATTTTGTCCTAATAAAAATTATGACAAAGTATGCCCAATACAGCCTCTTAATATCTAAAAACCAAAAAGTAATAAAATTTGTACTAAAAATTAAACTTATGGCTTATATTAGTCATGGTATAGGCTTAGACATTGTTAAAAAATTGAATCACAAAACTCAAAATATAAAAATAAATAGAATCGATTTTTCCTCTCTCATCACAGTCTGGAGATGAATGGCAGGTCAGATGACTCTGCTCCAGAAATAAATAGAGGCCTAAGTTCATTTCACATTTTTGCTTTTCCATTGCCAAGGCGACATTCTCTTCTGCATTGTTGAATGTAGACCAACGTTTTTCTATACTGCAACCTGTGGGAAAAGAAAAAGCAATTCAAACAAATTTCGTTTAAGAAGTGAGTTGGATCTTCATTCATTTTCACATTCCACTGAAGAAAAATAGTCACAACTAACTGCAAAGAAGGTTGGAAAAACGTCATAGCAGCCGTGTGTCCAGCAAAAATCTACTGTAGTGGAAAAATGGATTTGGAGCAACAGCGAATAAATGGACCCAAATATGTGTGTCCTTCTTTATTGCCACATGCAGACTCATTCCACGATTTGTTGCATCTTGCTCAGTTTAGGATCTCTTGGTGAAGCAGTGTCCTCTCCATGAAGGCTAAATATGACTCTTCACAATCTATTAATCTATAAACTAATAGACAATTTATATGACGACCTCTCACACAAAATTCAATAGAACAAGCTATCAGTCCTCTATAGGCATACAGCTAATTTCAGTAGGCCAGGCATTTGGTTTGATTTCCTTGTCAATAAAATTCTCTGAAAAAAAAGGTTTTCACCTTATTTCACTTGTCAGTTTTTTGTAAAATAACCATGCTCAAAGATTTCCATTATTTTTTTTGAATTCTGTGCAGATTACATCATGTTCACCATCCGGAGACTAATTACAATCCATCACCCTACACATGTGCCTAATCACCACTTTCACCCTCCTCCCTTCTTCCTTCCTCTCTGGTAACAACCAATCCAATCTTTGTTGCTATGTGTTTGTTTATTGTTGTTTTCATCTTCTACATATGAGTGAAATCATACGGTATTTGACTTTGTCCCTCTGACTTATTTCACTTAGAATAATACCCTCAAGATCCATCCATGCTGTCACAAATGGCTGGATTTCATCATTTCTTATGGCTGAGTAGTATTCCATTGTGTATATATACCACATCTGCTTTATCTATTCACCCCTTAATGAACACCTAGGTTGCTTTCAAGTCTCGGTTATTGCGAATAATGCTGCAATGAAAATAGGGGTGCACGTATCTTTATTCAAGTTCTTTGGATAAATACCAAGCAGTGGAATAGCTGGATCATATGATAGATCTATCCTTAATCTTCTGAGGAATCTCCATACTGTTTTCCACAGTGGTTGCACCAGTTTGCACTCCCACCAGCAGTGTATGAGTGTTCCCTTCTCTCTACATCCTCTCCAACACTTGTTATTTCCTGTCTTGTTAATTATAGCCATTCTGATGGGGAGTAAGGTGATATCTCATGGTAGGTTTGATTTGCATTTCCCTGATAGTTAATGACGTTGAACATCTTTTCATGTGCCTGTTGGCCATCGGTATATCTTCTTTGGAGAAATCTCTGTTCCAATCTTTTGCCTATTTTTTAATTGGACTGTTGTTTTTTTTTTTTTGTTCTTGAGATGTATGAGTTCTTTGTATATTTTGGATATTAACCCCTTATCTGATATATGGTTTGCAAATATGTCCTCCCAATTTTTAGGTTGTCTTTTCATTTTGTTGATGGCTTCCTTTGCTGTGTGGAGACTTTAGTTTGATGTAGTCCCATTTGTTTATTTTTTCTATTGTTTTCTTGTCTGATCAGACGTGGTGTTTGAAAAAATTCTGATAAGACCAATGTCTAAGAGCAGACTGCTTATGTTTTCTTCTAGAAGTTTAATGGTTTCAGATCTCACATTCAACTCTTTTGATATACACCTTAAGCCTGTCGACTCTTCTATTTACCGGTTCTGGTCTAGATCCATCCATTCTCTAATGAGGTAAAGACAGATTAATTGAAGATACTCTGAAACAATATGGTTGGATGAGAAGTGCAACTCCTTCAATCAGAGCTTTACCACAGACCGGCTCCCTATTCTGCCTAAAAAGTTTAATTTGGAGGCATGGGGATAGGTTGCAAGTGACAATCTCATCTTCTGCTACTTAGGATAAAAAAGCAGTTGGTATTTTTATGCTTTTAGGGCCCAGATTATTGGGTTTTCAGTCAATATGATTGCCAATTGCAGGTAGAGATTGCCTCTCTTAGTGATGCTATCTTTTCCTCTATAAACAATAGCAAAAGTTGTCATTTCTTGCCTGATCTCAGCTCTCTTTACTAGGAATTTTGCTAAAACAACAAAGAGCAGCCAAACATATCATTCATCTGAATTTTCCAACAAGTTCCAGTAAAGCTCCAGACCTGATAAGCGTATAGTCTGCCATTGAAATTATCACAGGTTATAGCTTTACAATTACTTAACCATGCCCTGACATGACATCATCTTTCCAGCCAGAACATGCATGCCATTCTTTTTCACTTTCTAATAGCAATGCCAGTGCCACATGATTTGGTTTTTGTTTAGTAGTGCCTCACTTCCAGGTATCTTTTTCTGTATTAATTAAAGACTAAGTTGATTACAAATAGACTGCAGAATACATTAGTTTAAATAGGAGTTAGTTCTCTCACACATGCAGTTCGGGAGTGGTTCAGACTGAAAACCATCATGCCTCTGTGAAGTCCTTTCTATGAAGGAACCCAGGTTTTTTCCATTTTGTTACCCTTTCCCACTCTATGGTATTGATTTCATCTATACATCCACAAGAAGTCATTTTGAAGCTCTGTCTCAGTCAATGGAAATAGGAACATCTAACTGGGAACAGGCAACTTCCTTTTGAGCAAGAAACTCAAATGATACACAGATGACATCTACTATCCGTATTCTGTTAGAGAGAATTTAGTCACTTGGCCACACTTAGCTGCAGAGAATGCTCTAGACAGATTCCTCTTTAATGAGAAACCTGAGTGAGCTTCTTGGAGTGTTGTCAGCAGATGTATTTCAGCTTCACTCCTTTCAGGTATTGCCTCAGCTGCAAAGTCATTTTGTCTAAGGACAAGCCCCATCCAGCATGACCTATATACAATGACTAATCCATGTGGGGATACAGAGTCTGGCTCCCTCACCAAAACTGAGTACAACTCTGAAAGCCTATTCAATTTTCAAAGCCCCCAGTGGGCTCAGCCAAAGCTGGGCTGGAGGATGACTGCCCTCTCTCTGACCACTTTTATTTCCTTTCCTGCTTCCACAGGTATAAATCCCAAGGACGCTCCTTAACAAACATCCTGTATGTTAAACTCCATCTCAGAGTCAGCTTCCTGAGGAACCCAATAATCGACAATGATAAGGTATTTCATTTAGTTAACGTGTATGTAAATTTATCTTTCTATAATTTAGCTAGTCACATCAAGGCAAATATAATAGATGTCCCTATCTATGCCTCCTACCTAATTCAAACTTGCCAGCAAGATAGAAATTTTTTCAAATAAGGAAGTTATCCTTTACCCTTGTCCTTGTGACTACAGTATCAAATGCATGAGGATGAGAAAAATATGTGGCTTTAATAATTTCAGTGTATATTCCCTTGCCTTCTCGACAGTATACATATTATATCAGTATCCAAAAGCTACTACCTGATAGGAGTAACCAGACTGCGTCTCCTCATTTCATTACAAATTAATATCAGTTTAGTAGACAACGGTAATATTCCGACTCTCTCTGCTTCTACTTATAAGTACTAGCTTTTATTTAAATGGCTCATGCCAAAACCAATACATCATACATCACTAGAGACTAAGTAAGGAAGCCTTCAGTCAGCCTCATAAGCAATGCTTGTAAAGGAAAAAAATGCACACAGGGGAAGGAACGTAAGGTCTATGAGAGTTTCACAAGACCAGGAGGACGTAGCTGCTCCTTCTCTTCCTTAAGGACAAAGCAGGAGGGGAGAACTGGAGGGAGGTTGCCAGTGGGCATAGTAGTGACTTTCCCTCTGAACCAGGGGAGAGATACTCCCAGAACAGGGGAACAAACAAAGGTGATAAATTCCTGCCAGTCGGAAGATAAGACTTCACTCTGAATAGCCTATGCCATTTCTATTCTGTCATTACAATTTCTTTTTGAGTCAAATGAAGGCCAAAATTTTAATACATTCTACATTACATAAATTGCCATAGTGTGTTTGCTGTTTTGACCTTTTCAGCATTCCTTCTATAATTTGATTGGGCAGTTATTATACTTTCTTTCTGTTTACAACATTTAACCTGAAAGGAAGAGAGCTATTGAGCCAAACAAGCAAAATACTAAAATAACACAGAGAATTAATTAGAGGTATAATGTGCTGCAAGTCAGGGGACCAAAATGCCAGAAAGTCAGGAACTGCCTTGTGAATTTCTTGATTGACAGAAGCAGCAAGAGAAGTGAAAGTGATAAGTAAAGTGAGGACAATTAAAACAAATTATTAGCATTATTTAAAGGTCATTTACATTAAAATTTTCTCTAATGTATTAGATGCAATAATCAAAATGTTTTAAAAATAAACTTATATTTGAGAAGTGTGAAATGTACTGAATTTACAATAGAATAGTCTTGGATAAATAAGATTTGGCAGAACAAATCTAATCCATCAGGTGGCATTTCTTGAGTGCCTAGAATGTATAACACATTGGGTTAGGAACTCAGAACAATCAACATAACACATATTTCAAACAGCTTACAATCTCCAGCTGAAGTTGCAGACAATGAATGTGTGCTGACACAAATCCACACAATTGAGTGATTTTCCCCAAGAGCATTCAGCAACCTGAAGGAAGAAGTCGTAGCGATGGATGGTTGGATTGATTGAGGGTTGAACTTTGCCAGTCTATGCAGCAGAAAGATTAAGGGACAAGAAAGTTGAGGTTGTTTGTAAGGTGGTGGTTTTAGTGAGTTCTAGGAGTTTGATGAATGGGATATAGTATGTGAAGAAGGGGAAGAAAGACACAGTGAACAGTGAAGAAAATATTTAGTGTTGGAGAGAATGAAGCAGAGAGTCATTTGGAAATAAGTGTAACAGAAATGCCCTGAAGCTAGCACCTACATTCCTGATGTTGAACAAGAAAAACAGGAATTTGAGGCCTGGCAGCGTTAGCTGATTTTACCTTCGTGAGTACAACAGAGGAAGGAGTATGAGAAGGATACTTACATCAGAGTACATGAATCTTAATTTTTGAAAGATGATTTAAAACATAAACTGATAAAAAATCTGTCTTCAATCCATCCAAAAGCCCTAATCATATTCTATACTTCAACTAATTTGATAACTTATATTTTCAATTTATTATAATCCACTAGATGTGCAATCCCTACCACTGTGAAATAATGACTCCAAAAGTATAAAAATGATTATGAAATTAGTTCCTAAAAATGTGCCAATGCCCATACATTCAAATTAGCACCACTTTTCAAAGTAACCTTGAGTCTAGTCCCAAAAATGGTGCATAGTTGAACAATTTTGGATATCGTTGGTTGATGGTATTTCTAAATCATTGATCTATGATTCTCAAATAATCAGTATAGGCACATCCTTTAAAAATAAAACAAAAATTCAAAATAAGGCATGAATCTAAATAACTAATATTCCCTAGATTTGGTTGCCAGAAATTTCAATTTTCTGCACCTCTGAAAATAATACAAAATATATTCTAGCATTTTATATTCTTGCATCATGGGAGTATAGGTACTCTGAAAGGACTTTCTAACACACACCACACACACACACAAAATCCTGGTTAAACTTACAATTTTATGTGTTATTATGCTCTCAATAGGTGAGAGAAATTTCCACAGATCCTATTCTCAAGAGACGGGAATTGAGATTCCACTTCTGAGAAGATGGAGTAGGCATACTTTTCCCTATTTCTCCCTCTAATTTATATTTAAAATCTTGGACATTATATATAAAGCCAACATAAATATACTCTGAAAATGCAGAGAGAAAAAGGCAGACTAGGTAGGGACCTGGGTACCTGAGAAACAACAATGTGGTGAGTTCCCTAGGGTTTCTTTCTGCCTCATATATCTAAGACTTGGAAGTAATGAAGCCAGCAACTCAGAATGCCAGTGGGTGTGGACAAAATAAAACCCCAGCAAAAGCCTCCTGTCTATAGCCAAAAGGGCAAGAAAAGTGCAGCATGATAAAACGGAACACTTTTAGACATGAACTGGTCTACTCCAGCCCAACACCACAGAAAAAAACTGTTGCCCACCTCTAAGAACAAAGGCTTAGTCAGGAGCCTAGACTTTCAGTCTTGCCAGGAATTAAAAAGTTATAACCTCCCTGCCAGGGTGGTATCAGAGAAGGCTAAGTAGAGAACTAGAACCTTCATCCCTTCCAGAGTATAATATACTCCCTACCTGGCAGTATTAGGATTCCACTCTCCTCCCCTACTGGGAAGAACCAATTGAAAATTTTAGAGCTGAAAAATATATGTGAGATATATACTCAATGGATGGGCTCAACAGCAGAACAGAGGGTTTGGGGTAAAATCAGTGAATATGAAGACTGAACAATAGAAATTGTCCAATCTAAAAAACAGAGGAAAAATAGATGGAGGAAAAAAAGTGGAAATGTTATCGAACCTGAAGTGAGTTCACTCACCTTTTGTGCAGCAAGCCAATCTCTGACTCTGGGTGTAGTGGAAGAAAGTAGGAATTTTATTGCAAAGTGCTGAGCAAGGAAAACGTGCAGCAAATGCTGTACTCCTGAACTCCCTGAAAAGATGCAAGTGTTTTTATTCAGGGTTTTATGTAGGGGAGGGGGAGCCTGTGGCCTTGGGGACTGAAGTTCTAACAGTCCTGCACAGGCATGACTGTCTGTTCTATGTGTTGCATGCAGTGGATTTTTAGTCTTTGACATCTAAAGTTTATAATCAGTCGTTTTAGCTTGTCAATGTTCCTACAAGATGCTTAGTCAGGCAGGGGGGCTGTCAGCAAGTTCCTCTCTTATCAGCAGTCCTCCTGCTGTTCTGCAAGGCAAGCTCAGAAACTTTGGTTACTTTGTTTCCCACGTTAATCTTGTGAGTACAAGGCACAGTTTCACCCCAAATCCAGGGAAATTTTTAACATCTTCATCCTCAGTTTCAGAATGAGCCTCAGAGACCCATTGGACTATAACAAACAATTAAATATTCATGTCATTGGAATCCCAGAAGGCAACAGGGCAGGGCTGAAAAGAAACTTGAAAAAATAATGGCTAGAAACTTCTTAAGTTTGACAAAAGATCTAGACCTATAGATTCAAGAAGCTGAGTGAAAGACACATACACAGAAATCTACACCAGGATATATCATGAGAAAACTTTTTGAAAATTAACCATCCTGAAAACAGGGAGAATGAAATAATACCTTACCTATAGAAGAAAAACAACTGGAATGACAGGAGGTTTCTCATCAGAAATCATGTAGGCCACAGGGGAGTGAGACCACATTTTTCAAGGGCTGATAGAAAGAAAGGATCAACCCAGAATTCTATATACAGAGGAAATATCCTTCTAGAATGAAGAGGATATCAAAATATTGACAGACGAAGGAAAACTAAGAAAATCTATCACCAGAATTCCCCCCAAAAGACTGGCTAAAGGAAGTTATCTGAACAGAAAAGAAGTGGTAAAAAAAAGAAGAAATCTTAGAACGTTGGGAAGAAAGAATAACAGAAAGAGTAAAATAGGGGTAAATACAATACTTTTTCCTTCTCCTCTTGAGTTTTATAAATTTTGTTTGATGGTGAAGCAAAAATTTAACATCGTTATGGTTTTAAATGTATGTAGAAGAGAAATTTAAGACAATCATATTATAAATAAGGGAGGCAAAAGTGCAGAATGACAGATTCGGTTTCTACATTTCACGCTAAGTCGTAAAATATCAACATTAATTTATGGGGATAAACTGTGTACATATTATGTAATACCAAAGAGATATACGCAAAACAATCCTACCAACAACATATGAGAATTCTAGTTGCTCTATGTTCTTTCCATCTACTAGTATATGTTAATCTCTTTAACTTTAGCCATTCTGGTGGGTGTGAAATTTCTCTCATTGTAGTTTTATTTCCCTAGTTACTAATTACATGTCTGTGTCTTGCCTTTTTGTTTTCTATATTGTATGTCTTAATAAGGAAAGATATTTAATTTTGATGAAGTTCAATTTATCATTTTATTTTTTATGCTGTTTTACTTTTTGCGTCCTTGTAAGAAATTACTGCCTAATCCAAGATCATAAAAATATTGTCTTTTGTCTTCTCCTGCAAGCTTTGGAGTTTCAGCTTTTATGTCTATGTCTATAATCAAATTTGAATTAGTTGCTATGTGTGCTATGAGGGAGAAATCAAGATTCATTTTTTAACACATTTATCAAATTCTTCATCAACATTTGTTAAAAAGTCTTTCCTTTTCTTCATTGAATTACTTTGGCATCTTTGTTCCACACCAATTAAATCTCTTCAACTTTCTATTCTGTCCCATTTATCTGTTATTCTTTCCTATGACAATGCCAAATTGTTTTGAACCTTGAACTTTTACAGTAAATTTTGAAATAAGGTAGCATGAGTCTGTCAGCTTTTTTTTTCTTTTTTTTTTCTTTGTTAGCTTTTTTTTATTTTTATTATTCTTTTTTTTTTAAAGATTGGCACCTGGGCTAACAACTGTTGCCAATCTTTTTTTTTTTTTTGCTTTATCTCCCCAAACCCCCCTGTACACAGTTGTATATCTTAGTTGCAGGTCCTTCTAGTTGTAGGATGTGGGACGCTGCCTCAACGTGGCCTGATGAGCAGTGCCATGTCCTCGCCCAGGATCCGAACCCTGGGCCGCTGCAGCAGAGCTCTCGAACTTAACCACTCAGCCACGGAGCCGGTCCCTGTCAGCTTTTCTTTTTAAGTCAACATTGTTTGCTTTTCTAGGCCATTTGCATTTTCATATAAATTTTAAAACCCACTTGTCAGTTTCTCCAAGCAGGCTTGTTGGGATTTTGATTGAAACTGTGTTAATTTAAAAATCGCTTTGGGTTGAATTCACATCTTAATAATATTGTCTTCCAATCCATGAATAATTGTATACTGTTCCACTTATTTGGATCTCCTTAATTTCTCTCAGCAATTTTTGTTTGATTGGTTTTGTTTTTTAGTTTTCATTGTAGTGTTCCTGCACATTTTTTGCTAAATTTCTTCCTAATATTTTAAGGTTTATGATGCTATTGTGTCTTAGTCAATCATTAAAATAATAACATCAACTCAAGGAAAACAATAGTAAAAAAATACCTAATAGACATTAAGTTAGGCATTTGCTATAGAAATATTTTTTGAAAATGAATTATCCTATTTTTTTACTCTCCATGGGGATGGATTAGTATGAAGAAATTGAGAAAAAATGTATGTATTTTATTTTCAAATAAGGCAATTGAATAGACCAGGACAAATATTTCTAGGAAAACATTGCTTTAGGAAAGCAAAAAATAATAAAATTTATATGAAAATTTGTAGCAACAGCCAAAATGGTATTATGAAAAAGAACTGGTCGATTTAATGGTCAGAAGACTCAAGTTTTGGCCTATGCTGATCAACTAACTAGCTATATGACCTTGGGCAAGTTATATAATCTCTTCTGTCTCTTGACTTTCCTTTTCCTCATCTGCAAAATAGAAAGGATAAGCTAAATAATCCCTAAGTCTCTCTCAGTTCTGAAGGTATTCTATTTTTGAAGATCATTCCAGGATTTCTCAAACAAAAAGTGAATATTGCTATTTAGAAGTTAAGGAAAATTATTGCATGTATTCCTTCCGTAGAGGTGGTGTGGCATAGTGGAAATATTTATTCTTTGGATACATGGTTTATGGTTTGAATTGTTTCCTCTATAAAAGATATGTTGAAGTCCTAGCTCCTAGTACCTCAGAATATGACCTTATTTGGAAATAGGGTCATTGCAGATGCCATTAATTTAGTTAAGATGAGGTAATACTGGAGTAGGATGGGCCCCTGATCTGAAATGCCTGGTATCCTTATAAGAAGACAGCCACGGACCCACAGAGACCCACAGGGAGAATGTCATGCAATGAGAGAGGCAAAGATTAGAATTACGTAGCTGCAAGCCAAGGAACGTCAAACATTGTCAGTAAACCTCCAAAAGCTAGGAAGAAGCAAGGAAGAATTCCACCCAGATTTCAGAGGGAGCATGGCCCTACTGATTTCAGACTTCTAGCCTCCAGAACTCCGAGAAAAAACTGTTGGACTTCTCAGCTCCAGACCTTCTAGCCTTCAGGACTGTGAGAAAATTAAGCCAACCAGTTTGTGTTACCTTGTTATGGCAGCCTTAGAAAACTATTACTTATGGGATACAGATTTTTATGTACACTCTGTTGTTTCTAGTATATATGACCATGGTACTTAAGCTGTATGTGCTTTAGTTTCTTCTGATGTAAATTTTGGATAGTGAAATCTACTTGATAGTTTTGTTTTGTGAATTAAACTAGAGCACATATAACAGTGACTCAAATACGCTTTCACCATAGTAGGCATTCAACAACTTATTCCTTATAATTTATATTATTGGTGCTCAAATTTGAACTGTTAGAGAAGTTTTGTAAAACGTAGATTCCTTAGTCCCACTGCACTTTTATGAGTTAAAAGTTTTGAAAGTGTTTTTTATGAATTTATATTTTTAACTTGGTCTGGAGGTGATCATTATTTACTCAGCCGCCTATTATCACCCTATAGATCTATTTTGGGGAGCCGCTTATTTAAATGAGAATGGTTTCATTGTTGATCCAAAGAACTTTTTATATCTGGAATAGGGAATTACTGCTTTCAAATTTGAATCACTCTTAAGATCTATAATTGGCTTCTTAAGTTTTTCTATCACCCTTTTAAAAGAAACTTTATCTTCCCTTCTGAAAAGTAGTTTGTATATACATTTTGTAAACTACGATTTTCAACCAAAATTCTAAAGTTTGCATCTAAATAATAACCTAAACAAATGCATTTCAAAGTCTGATGTTCTATCAAGAGATTCACAAGTAGTTTATTTTAAAAGATTATGAAATCATCTTGGACACATGCATTTCACAAATTTGAATTTTAAGCTTCATTGATATCTTCTCAAAAATATTGTTACTGTCAGTATAATCTTTATATTCTTAAAGATTTTATTATGCTTCAAAGATCTTTTAAAAAATTTTTGCTGTGTCTTATTTAACATTCATTATCAGGTTAGTAAATAGTTTCATCTGAAGTGCGGGAGAGGGTCAGATCACTGTGTCTGTTATAAAGTACACTTTTAAAATTTGTATTTTTATTGAATTGTGGAAAAGCATATGTATAGCATGCACTCAAAAGCAATTCTTGAAAAGATAAGTTAGTGATGAAAACAGTTACATAAACATTACAGTCAAGACATAGATAAGTTGTGTGAGGATGCCAAAACTAATGTAGACTATAAATCTTTATTAGCTGGAGAAAATAAAACTAAGTGTGATAATTTTATACAAATAGACCAAAATGATGTAAAAGTCATAGGACTACAAAGTGGGTTGTACTGAACTAGAAATTCATTCCCTCAAGTTTTCAGTATGTTATCTTTTATGAAATTTGTAATTTTCAAAGCAATTTTCTGTTTGGTAAACTAATCATATTTTTTTCTAAAACAAGTGCTCAATATTAATTCTGTTATAAATTTGAAAAATTTGCCCTGATTTAGGTACCTAGATTATGGACATATCAAAGTTTATTCTTTTAGGAAATCATAAACAATCATATTTAAGACATTATTTCAGAGAACTAATCATAAATATTATCCTTGGAGAGAACACAAAATGAGGGATTACCAACAGTCCTTTATCAATGGAAATATATATGATAGCAGATATGGTGTTTTACACTTTGATTAGACCACTGATGTGCAGAATATGAATCAGCTCCTGGCATATATGCAGTATATATTAGGTAGAAATGTTCAACAACAATTTACAGTCAATCCTCATTATTCCCAGATTCTACATTTGTGAATTTGTCTACTTGCTTAAATTTACTTGTAACCCCAAAATTAATACTTATGGGGCTTTCATGGTCATTTGCAAACATGCTCAGAGCAGGACAAATTTGAGTCACCTGACATCCACATTCCCATTTGAGATAATACAAGCCACGGCCCTTCCTTCTTGTTTCAGTCCTCATACAGAGATGACTGGAGAATGGACACAGTAAGAGGTAGTAGAGTGAAGCACAAGAAACTCTAGCTCTGGGATGAAGAACAAATCCTGAGTTTGGCACCTGTAAATGGGGCAGCCTCAGGCAAGTCACTTAATACTTCTGAACCTCATTTTCCCTTTTGCAAAATAAAGAAAATAGAATCTACGGGATGGGTTGCTTTTAGGATATAAGATCATAATCTATGTGAATTATGTATATCCATATGTACATATTTCCCCTGGAGCAATGGTTCGGTATTTGCGAATTCAGATTTTGACAACTTTATAGAACATAACTACTGTGCATGACAAGAATTGCCCTACATTGTCTCTCACTGCAAAGCTATATTAAAGGAGAAAAACAATTTATATGTATACTATTTTTGATCAATTAAATAGACTGTAAATGTGTGTTATCTTGAGTAAGTATCTTTCAATTTAATACGGAAGGTTGAATATATGAGATTTTACTTGCTCCCTAAACCTACTAAAATAGTAGTTAAGAAATAAAGAGAGGATAGAGGAGATAAGATATGTGAACAAAATTTGGGGAGATTGAATGTATGTAACACAAGGTAATGATTTAGAGAAGAGAAAGCTAAAAGTATCAGAAGCAGTAAAGGCAAATGGTCTCCTCTTTCTTTTTTTCAGTAATAGGCCCCCTCTCTTTTAATTGGACACGCAACTGCCCGGGTCTGAATGCATTTCTCAACATCTCTTGCAACTATATATGCTCACTAAGATATAGTGAATGGAATGTGAATGAAAGTAGCCTGTGTGACTCCCAGCTTGCATCCTTTTGAGAAGAAAGCTATTTGCCCTCCAGTGATGTCTTCCCTGTCCTTTTGGCTACAACTTGGATCCAGTGCTGGTGGTCCAACTTCCTATGCAGATGAGTGCAATGCCATAGATGATGACCGCGCAATAAGAGAGAAGGAACCTGGGTCCCTGGACAGGCTCCAGAAGTAGAGTTACTACTCATTTTGGATAGTCTTTCTGTTCCCTGGCTATCAACGAAGGATAGGTGAGGGGTGAGGCTGAAACCAATAGGATCTCCAGATCCTTTTCTCTATCCCAGCAGAAGACAGAAGGTTTACTCTCTTGAGAGACTGAATCAGAAATACCCTGAGTAACAGGAATCGGGGCTTACCTGAGGACAGGTGTAAAGCACTACACCAAAACAGTAGATATTAACTACAGTTTTCAAACTTAAACTCTACAAGCCCAGTCTCTTTTTCTACTTCTACAGCAATCTCCCTATATAGAAAACTGGAAGACTCTTCTCTGAAGAAAATGATAAGCCAAATAGTAAAATCTACAAATATTGACAGGTATGTGTCTCTCAAAAAAAATGGTGAAGTCCGCAATTTTATAAGAACTCTGTGAACAGTAAGCATTTAGTTAACTTTTAGCATCTCATTCCTAAATATAAAGTGGTAGTCAAGGAAAAGAATACCATAAACAGAGAATAACAAAACAAACAAAATAGAAAGAACTCATAAAATATTAGAAAAACATGCAGAAAGAAAAATAACATTTTTAATCTTAAATTAATTTTACTGTATTAGTTATCTAATACTGGCTAACAGATTATCTCAACATTTAGTGGTTTAAAATAGCAATAAATACTGATTATGTCCCACAGTTTTTGTGAGTCAGTAGTTTGGGAGCAGTTTAGCAATGTGTTTCCGGCTCAGGATTTCCCATGTTGTAACAGTCACAATGTTGTCTGAAACTTCAGTCATCTGAAGACTTGACTGGGGCTGGAGGACTCCTTTCATGGGTGGCAGGTTGTTGTTAATTTTCAACAAGAGCTCTCAGTTCCTCCCCATTTGGGCCCTTTCCCAAGGCTACTTGAATGTCTTCATGACTCTGGTGGCTGGTGTCCCCCAGAGCAAGTGGTCTAAGAGAAGCCAACACAGAAACTACATTGTCTTTTATGGCCTAACCTCAGAAGTCATACAGCTACCTCCTCCATATGCTATTGGTCACATTAGCTAATCATTATTCATTGTGGGGGGTACACAGGGTGTAGATACTAGGAGACAAAGATCATCCAAGTTCATTTAAAGGATGCCCACTACCTCATCTGTAAGAGAAAAAGTAAATATTAAGCTGGAGAAAAAAGGGTAGTATATGTACTCCAAAAAAGAACTTCCCAAAAAGGAAAACGAATTCTTAGAAATTTAAATTTTCATGTAAAATATTAAGAATTCAATGAAAATTAAATGTAAACTCTGTAAATTAGAATTTAAAAAAATTTCCGGATGCTAGAACCAAAAGACAGAGAACTAGAAAATTTGAAAGAAGTGAGTATTATGATAAATTGTCTAGAATGGTGCCTGCCAAGAACTCCTCACATCCCTGGATATATATGCGGTAGAATCTATTTCCACTCACTTTGAATCTGGGCTGGCTCCGGGACTTGCTTTGATCAGTAAAATTTCGGAGCAGAAAGATCAAGGACAGGAAGGGGGATAAATGTGCATTTCCACACCAGCCACTGATTTTCAATAAATAGCATTCAGTTGTTTGTTTATGCAAGACATTTTGAAGAGACTATGAAACTACCACACAGGCATATGAAAATACTATGCAGTGTGGAATGCTGGGAGAAGGGAGAGCAAGTATTTATCTGCTAGCTCCTTCCCTTATTCTATCTTTCAGGGCTTGAAGTTTACCTCATGAGATATTAACTTCCCTGCAATCCTAGGTTGTTATTGATGCCACTTGACAGTTACAAAGGAAGTCAGAGCCCTCACCACCGCTGCCACCCAGCAGAGAGGTACCTTACATGAGCCTAGAAATGGTGAAACATGAGAATATCTATGGGTTCACTAGGTGAAACTTGACTGTTGCAGATGCTCTGCTCTCTCCACAGAAGGTGCAGTGGAGGCCAGGTTATCACTTCAAGGACCTCTGAGACAGATAGTGGTATTAGATTAGGGAACAATAGTGGCAGCTAAGGAGCTCCATTGTGTAAGCATCTCAATTCAAGAGGCAGATAAGACTGAGCAAATCTATTGGGAGAGCACATAAATTAGATTTCATACAATCCATCCCTTGTACCACTCAGATGTGCTCACATTCTCCAATAATAATATTAAAATAAGATTGCTGCACTTCTTCACCAAGAATGGTGGTACAAATCCAATCGTTTAGTAGCCAGTTGCAGAATTCTAAAAAGTATTGTGGAGGGTTAGCAAACCATGCTACAGTCCCTATCACTGCATCTGTTCCCAAGCTATAATTGATATTCTTCTTCCAATCAATTCTAGATTCACCACCCACTTCTGCTTTGACTAATACTTCACCTTACTTAGCAAAGCAGTGAAGTGACTGAGATCCTCAGATATGAAGGGTCTGAGTGTAGTTGTCTTGCTCGTGTCCAGATGAATTTGCTAAATAGATGCACCAAGTAATGGTGCCCTGAAATTCACTCATTCCATACACATTCCTTCCTGTGCCCATTGGGCAGAAGCACCTCAGATTCTCTTCATAATCAGAGTTAACTACCAGGCAGTCCAGTAATTCTTTCTTTGCCAGCTAATGCTCTGGAATGAGGAGCCCAATGATATTTGCAACTTCCATTTCAGTGAAATTCTTACCATTTCCTCTGGTGGAAATTACCCCTATAGTAACAGAACCTCTATTTTTGCAGTTATTGGTTGGGAAGAAAGGCTGTAGAAATTCCATAAGTTGGTCACTGGGAGCTATGATGAGGGAATCAATCTTCTCTCTTCCTCTTATTACCTAAACTCTCTGGGAATACAGCTCCATATATCAGCCATTGGATCAGTTCATATACCATCACCAAGAGGACAATGCATTTGAACTCATTGTATTTTCCAAAATGGCCACAGTAGTATCTTCCCCTCCATATGCTCTTCTGCAGTGTAACTTTATCAGTCTCACATCAGGAGGTAAAGCCAGCCTTATTCAGAACTTTGATCAAAAATAGTGTCAATGGTGATATTATAGGCTGGATCCTAAGATGTCTTGCAGTCCCCATGTGTGTCTTTTAGAACATCTGGTACTGGAATGCTCACTTCAGAACCTAGCAATCAAGCCCAAGCTGCATGGAGAGGCCATAAGTAGATAATCCAGCTATCAGCCCCAGCTGAGCTCCTGACATTAACTGCCACTCATGTAAATGAGCTATCCGCCCCATCAAGCCTTCTGCAGCTCCAGCTTAGCCTCAGCCTCAGCCCCAACATCTGCCTAAGCCAACTGAAAACCTCCAATGAGAACATTCCAGCTGAATTTAGTCAGCCAACAGAAGAGCGAGAGAGAATTTGTTTAAGCCACTTAGTTAGTTGTATAGAGATAGATGACCAGAAGAATGCCCCAAACCCTTCATGTTGTTGATCCCATGTTGAGACCTTAGCAGAGACTTCAGTAGGCCATTCCATCATTCTATAGGAACAATCATTTTGAATAACAGAAAACATTTATGACCAGAAAATCTCACAGTCATACACCCATTATCATAAGTCATTCCCATTATATGGCTCCCTTAGTTGGAGGTAATGCTGTGTGGGATATTATGTTATTAGATCAGGCACTCTAAAGGTCATGATCATCAAATGGTGATACTGACAGGAGTAGAGAAGGCAAACTGATATCCACAATGTGTATCAATTTCAGTGAAAGAAATCTTTGTTCCCTCTAAAGTGGAAGGTTCCTGATATAATCTACCAACTAGATGGTTGCCCTGACTCAGAGTGCCATATCGAAGAGCCACCAGCCCTGGTGGTCTAATAGTTAAGATTCAATGCTCTCATGGCTGCAGCCTGGATTTGTTTCTCAGTCAGGGAATCACACCACTCACCTCTCGATTGTCATACTATGGTGGCTACAAGTTGCTGTAATGCTGAAAGCTATGCCATCGATGTTTTAAGGGTGGACAGGTTTCAGCAGAGCTTCCAGACTAAAACAGACTATGAAGAAGGACTTGGCCACATACTTCTGAAGAAACTGGCCATGAAAACCCTGTGAATAGTGGACAGAGCATTATTGGCATAGCACCAGAAGGTGAGAGAATGGTGCAAAATGACTGGTCAGGGTGCTGTTCTGCTGTCCATAGAGTCACTAGGAGTCAGAATCAACTCACTGGGATTAACAACAACATTGAAGAGCCAGCACTGTTCTTTACTTCAGTGGTTGGATATTCTGAAGTAGCTAATTTAGCCTTTATGATAGGCAACCCACAATTTTTGACAAATACATAGTTTCCAGCCATGCCACAGAGCTATTCTCTTCATGGGTCCATTTGCAGGTAGTGAGATGGTTGAGGAAAGAGATTTGCTAACGTGCACTGTCATCCTGTTACCTAGTTTTTGAAAGCCTGTTCTTCAGTAAAAGCACACTGGTGGGCATTAACATGAAACACAAAGATCTTCATACTTTGTGCCCTCTCTCACAAGTCCATACATATAACTCTCTTCTCCAGACATCCTTATCCCCAGTCTTCCATTCTTATTTCTTCCCAGCCATTATCCACTAGAGAGCATTTCATGTATATCCATATATGAGATATCTCCCTCCATACAAAATGGATGACTGAGTGTTTTCTTCACAGCTTTGCCCCCTGACATGATGTGATTTGACTAGTATCTTTCAGGACCACTATGAATGGGGTCATAACATGGCAGCAGCCCTTTTCCAGATAATACTGATATGTTGTGGGGGTCTGTCTGTGAGTCAGGCTTAAGTCTTTTCTTCCTCTGTCAATTGGTCAAAAGTTACCCTCCATAAGGACATAGTTGTGAGTAGAAGGATAAACATCAGATAAACAGAAGTAAGTGACAAGGGAGTCTGGGTCATCTGTTCATTTAACTTACTTGTGCTTTCTGAATCTGCTTCAACCTACTTCTAAATGTGTCACTTCCACTAAATATTTGATTACTATTGCACCTGCCTAACCTTAGGACTAGCTGAATTCAAAATAAGTTAGTTCATGGTAGAAAGCTCTGGTTACATAATCTCTTGGTGTTCTTTGGTCAGGTCCTCAGACAAAAGCAGCTGCTCAGATAAAAGCAGTTGCTGGCATGTGCAGACAAAACTGTACTTTTCAAAGGGAGGGTCATTCTCTGCCATGGTGGGCATGGCTTTGTTCTAGAACTCTGTGATTATCCCATATCCAGAGACTCAACACAGCATCCTTATCTATCACAGATTCCTCTAGCATAAATTGGTCGGTCAATGGATGAAATGCCTATAATAGCAGGGCAGCCCTCACTGAAGACTGGATTTTTAAACCTCATTCAATACTTACAGCATTCACAGTCTCCTGAGCAATGCTTTGGAGCTATATTCTCAAGTGATATGCATGTTGCATCCATAACACAAAGACTTATCAAGTACAGTGGTTCTTTCTTAGTTGTGTATAGTTCTTTGAGCAACAACTCGTCTTCAATGCAGAATATCCTGGAATACCCCAGATCTCTGAATCCCTAAAAATTTCACTAGTCTAGCAAGCATCTAGTTTATATAGATTTATTACCACTTTCTGGCACTATTTCACTGTCATGACTCTCACTTGGATATAAGACACTTGTGGAGACTACAAAAACACAAAAAGCCAACATACACACACTTTTTTGGAGTTCTACCAATTCTATAATCAGGTCTTTGGTCTGATCTTCAACAGAATCTGTCCAGTGGCTGCAAAAGACAAACGTCTTCTTAAAATCTACCACAGAGGGGCCAGCCCCATGGCTGAGTGGTTAAGTTGGCGCACTCTGCTTCAGAGGCCCAGGGCTTCACCGGTTCAGATCCTGGGCGCAGACACGGCACTGCTCATCAAGCCATGCTGAGGCAGCATGCCACATGCCACAACTAGAAGGACCCACAACTAAAAATATACAACTATGTACTGGGGGCGCTTTGGGTAGAAAAAGGAAAAAGAAAATCTTAAAAAGAAAATCTACCATAGAGGCTCCTTGGCTTTGACAGCCTACCTTAAGTTGGAATTAGCTTTTTATAAAGTCTGAAAAGCCATAAAAAAGGTCATACTATATTAGTAAATGCTTAGTTATCATTGGCCTTATACTGATCAACTGCACTTGCCTTACACCTACACCTCCGGTAAAAATATGACTGACTATGATGTCACTGAATACAAGGGATAATTAACACCCTACTTCATAAGAAACATGGCCCTATTTCATTCAAACTACTCTAAAATCCCATCCTGCAGATCAATTTTCCAGGGCCAGTCCTGGTCAATTGTTTCAGCCAAGTTCCCTTGAAAGTATGGCTTTAACTAAAGCTTGCATGCTAATACTTTATTGGTGGATAAAATTCCAGATAGTGAGAGGGAAGTGAAAACGAATGTGCAGCAAGGATAGGGAGAAAGCAAATACAAGGCTTGTCGCTAAATTGGTCCCAGCTTCACAAGATATCATATGTGGGCTTGGACTTCGGACTTACTGCAACTCCCACTATAGCAGAAATGATGGAGACTGCCTAGTTCCCAAGCCAGGAGAGGTGAGATGGCCAGCAGTGCTTAGAGATTTAGTGATGAGGCAGAGGAGGTTGCTGTGGTCCTATCCTCTTTTGGTCAAATAGAGAAGGAAAGTGGAAATTATGAATCTAGGTAGGTGCATAGATTGGGCCCAATAACATAAATTATAAAGTCTAAATATAAATTCTGAAAATTGTGCTTGAAATTATATTTTGGTTTTTATTGTTAGATTACTCCAGTCATATATGCATTAATAGTAGCAATCGGTATCATTTTCTTCAGATATTCTGTATACTAGATGTTTACATACATTTTCTTTCATCTTTACTATAACTGTAATACAAGGATGATTATCTCCAGTTTAGAGACTCCATAACTGAAACTAAGACAGAGGAAATAATATGCCATTATCAGATAACTAGTGTTTGTGATTCCAACCTAGGTCTGTCTGAGTATAAATCCCATGCTTTTTCCAGTACATTGCGATAACTCAATAAAAACAAATTGCTGCTTGCTCATTGCTCTGTAGTATTAAAAAAAAAAAGTCATGAAAATCTATTTTGTCCCCTGTAAAATTTGTATAATGAGTATGGCCTAAGTTATTACTCTTGTTTTACAAGTAAGAAAGCTAAAACGCAGAGAGGCTAACAATCAAACCTACCTTCACATTCCTGGAGAGCATAAGGTTAAGGACACACTTCTATCACCAACCTGGAAATTCAGTAAGCCACAGCTCTAGGAAACACAGAAACATTTTTAAAATGTGGCTTAGCTTTATATTATGCATCACATTTTGCCAATGCTCATTCTTCACTTCTGCCTGCTAATTTGGTAGTTTTTTTCCTATGAAAAAGGAAGACAAAACTTTATGAAAAGCGGCCATAATATAGACTTTACTCGGAAAGCATTCCTACAAATGAGAAAACACACACAGAAAAGTACAGTAATTAATAATGTCTAAGAGGAGGGAATCTCTGTAAATTCTTTTGCAATGATTAATAAATCAGTTTTCTCTTCTTGCATTAATAGAAAGTTCTAGAAGTAACAGGATGGTTTGTGCTTTGGGGTTTTTAGTGAGGCTTTCAAATACGAATATGTGCTCCAAAGATGGACAGAATTGGTATCTAAACTTTATGCAGCCATTTAATAACTATGAAACCTGGGTGAAGTTAATGAGTTTTTCCAATCTCAATTTTCTAGTATGCAAAATGGAGATTTCTAACTGGCATGTAAAATGGAAATAAATATTCAACTCATGTCACTGAAAAGTATCATTTGCAATGGGTTTAGTAGATGCCTAGTTGCAGATTCCTCAATACCTGGCAGTCCTATGTCTTACTTTCAATATTTGAAATTTTCATTTTATTGTTTATCTATTTCAGAAAAAGCAGAGCTCTCATTCATTTTACCAGCATTCCTCATATATTCCCCCAAAGTTGGACGCTAATAAAGTTAACCCTCAGTTGCTAACTAATTAATCTGAAATTCTAAATACCCACATGAATTAAATCCTTGTTTCATCGTGAGTCACGCACTAAAAATGAAGAGCTGTTTAAGGTTGTGTAAAACATTGATTAATTATCCATCAAAAATAAGAGTCCAGGGATATTTAAACTTTGCGTTTCAATAGTAGATAGTGTTTAACTCAAATCACTAAACTAAGTCATTTTATGATTGAGGTTGCAAAAAGTAAGCTCTAGACTGTGAGAGAGGGGTAACATGACACAGGAGAATGACCCTATTCCCCATTTTTGTGGCAGCATGTGAAGCGTGTTGCTGTGAAGTGAACAAACACAGTCACATATGGAGAGAGGCAACAGCTGTCTCCATAAAGTCTTTGGCCTCCTGCTGCCCTCCATCCTAGAGGCAGACGTGGAAGTTGATGGCTGCCCACCATGCTATACTTTATTGCTTCATTGACTGTGTTGCAAATGCTGACAACAGTTTACCAGCCGCAAAGAAATTATTTGATCGACTCAAGTTCTTTTGCTGCCATTCCAGAGTCTTGCGTGTCCTTGGTTAAGTGGTGCCCTTGTAAAATTGCAAGGCAAAAAATAAACTGTTTTCCCCAAAACCAAATAGATATAGTGCTGTGATGTGAAATTACTGAAAAAAAAATGTGATTTGGGGAAATTACAGTTCCTTGTTTAGTATGTATTGTGCATGCCCTACAGCCTTCCCTAACCAGTAGCTCCCAATTTCATTTAAATTGTAATGATTTCCTTTAAGGACAATTAAGTTGCCTAAGAGCAGTGCATGCATACTAATGTGGCAGAGGCAAGGCTTAGTGTAGAAGAGAGTAATAACTGTTTATTAATATGATAATTAAGTGTTAATGCTTAGCAACCTAATGATATCTGTTAAATAACTTACATTTTGGAGCCAAATCCTGGCAAATGGAATTCTATTAAAAATAACAAAATGCAGTGAATATAAAAATAAATGATGCTAATCTGCCATTAAATCACATATATTTTCTGATTTGCATCTCATAAGAGAGAAATCCCCTATTCTCTCTTTTCTACCAAATATGCAAAACCAGTATAATTATCCATGCCCATTTCAGAGTTTTT
Organism: Equus caballus; assembly: GCF_041296265.1. Classification (NCBI taxonomy): domain Eukaryota; kingdom Metazoa; phylum Chordata; class Mammalia; order Perissodactyla; family Equidae; genus Equus; species Equus caballus. Next base: position 62,053,259 of record NC_091700.1, on the reverse strand, counting down.
TATGCTTGTGGATATTTACACACATTCCAAAGGACAGAGAAGTAATAAAAAGTAGAGATGAAGATGAATAGCATTTTAGAATATTCTTTTTAAAACTATCCTTTTAAAAGCATGCATTTTCTAAACTTTCAAAAAATTCTAATATAAGAAAACAAAACATCCAAAATGTGATATTCAAAATTTTAACAGTTTCTATGGGTCCTCACTCTCCAGCCTCAGACTATCTTTCATCTTTTCACAGACTACTCCATAAATAATAAAAACTTCCAATTTCTCCAGTATTGTCTGAATTTTTTCCTCTTTTTAAAGCTCACTTTTAAATTTTAAATGTATATCCTTAAGTCTTCGTTATCATTATACCTTTAGCGACATGTACATTTGAGAGTGTGACTAGGTATCCATTCTTAATTTAACAGAGTTCCAGTCAATGTTAAATATTGGGAGAACAAATAGAAATTATTCTTCCTGCAAAGTGGACAACAAGGAAAATTTGTTCTGCAAGTGTGGAGCTGCACTTCTATAAATGGAATGAACAACATTTCATGAGCTGCTTCCTTTCGGAAGCTGTCAAACTACTTCCTAGGGTGAAATGAGACACCACGGTATCTTACTCAGTGAGTGATTTTTGGTCTTTAATCTGTAGTCTGAACCCAACAATCAAAGGAGGAAAATAACCCATCCAAAGCCACATTCCTGAGATCCCATTTTTAATTGCACTGTCTCAGACATCTCCTCTTTTCACTGTTCTGCTGTCCTTGTGGTAAAATATGCACAAACTGAGTAAAGTCCTTTGAAGGAAGACACAAAGCCTGAAGTTCTTTCCAGAGAGTGACACCTATTAATGCCAAGAGAAGTAAAGGAGAAGCCAAACACTTAGTGGATCAAATACAAAGGAGGACTAGGAAAACTCAGAGGACTTAATCGCAAAGAACTCCTTAATGGCCTTTAAAAGGGCAATATTCTTAGCGTATTAGGAGCTAGGTCAGAAGGCAATGGAGCGAAGTGTGAATTGGATTAAATCAAATCACAAAAAATTAAAACAAAAAATAGTTTTCACAGAGCTTGGCTATAAAGGGAGAAAGAGGTATAGGGCATTAGCTAGAGAGAGAATATAGAATTGAGGACTATTCTAAAGCTAGAGCATATGTTTACTTGAATATGTTTAGATGTTAAAGAAATACTGAGGAGAGACTGGTTGAAGATTTCCAGGAAGGGAGTAAAAAATGATGAAACAGTCTCTGAAGAAGTAGAAGGAGCTGAGACTGAGAGCACCAATGGAGACATCAGCCCTGAATCCTACAGGAGCCCCTCTCTCTCTGAAACTGAAAAAAGGGAATGAGGTGGTTATATTTGTATTGTGAAGACAGGACTTTCTTACCAAATCATCTCAAATTTTCAGTGAAACAAAATAAAATAAAAAGCACTGTTATCTAATCTTTTCTTTACCACAAGTAGTTTTATGCTTCAAAATACGAAGCAGTGGAGGTTTTGAAATACAGACTTTTACAGCACACCTGTGATTATTCTCCTTTAGTCCAAAGACCTCTCAACCATAAAGGTTGTAGCTGGTCTAGTTAGTCTTTTCTATTTCCAACTTCTGGCCCAAGTTATTGTCTTGTGTCTTTCTTTGGATCTCTAGGGTAGTGAGGAATTCTTTTCTATTTGGCCCCAGATTCATCCCTTTGGCTACCGGTCAGAATTATACTGACATACTGTCTACCTCCTTGCAAACTTGGCTAACATCCATGATACTAACTGGAGAAGGCTTCTGTCTCTTGGCTAACTCTTCTGTTCAGAGAGGGGCATAAGTCCTGCTCCCTCCATTAAAGCATGCTAGATACTGTTGTTTTCTATTTTTTCTACGTGACTTTGGCTATTCCTATCTTATTTTTTATCAAATGTAAGACAGAAGAAAAATGCAGATAGAAAAGAAGATAGCTTTTGTTGTAAATGCAAGTTAGCTATTTATGTTGATGAGTTTGGACTTGCATTAATATTCCAAGAGCTTGGAAGCCTTTGGTTGTCTAAAACATGTCTTTTGAGCAACAAGTGAGGAAATAGAATCCCCAGCTCTAGAAACAGAGATTAATGGTTTGATTAATTTGGAGTTTCAATGACTTCTTGATTTTATGATTGAGTAGAGTAGAATTTGGGTATAAGGGCTAGCCAGGCAAAAGTAGCAAAAATAACATACTTTAATAAAAATGTTTCCAAGGAAACTCACAGAGGGGCCAAACTCAGGCCAGGAAAAGCTAAAACATTAAGAGGTCTGGAGATACAGCACAAACGTTTTCCTTGTCAGCCTAATGAACAAACGTGTCAATGGTTTAGGGTTCGGTAAATTGATATCTAACAGGTGCATTTACTAAGAGAGTCTGTGCACAAGAAATTTATTCCTCAGTGCTAGATGTTTATATTTATTGTATTTTTTTGCTTAACCAGATTTCCTACTATAACTTTGTGTCAGAGAGCTTATAGAAATCACATGCACTGCCTAGTCCAATGAGGTAAATTACTTTAGGTAGATCTAAAATTGTAAAGACAAATTCTAAGACACAAAACAAGTAAGTTTCATGCTACCAGAGTATTATGAATGCTTTATTTTACAAGGAAACAAAAACAAACTATTGATTTCAAGATGTTAAATTGAGCCCACATATTTACATTTTTCCCTTTTGGTGTAATACAGTTTATCAAATAAACGTGATAAAGTCTAAAACAGAGCTAGATAAATAGCAGTGATATCAATAGAACAAAACTTGGATTAATTTTTGTAATAGAGGAATCAAATGGGATTGGACTAAGGAAAAAGCCAATTAGTTTCAAAAAGCATTTGATTAAACATATCAAAAGAAGGACAAACAGAAACAAATGAACTTGTTTCCCTCTAGAAAAAAAAATCACCAGTTTGAACTACGAAGGAGGCAGTGTTACCTGTGAGCATATGCACGTGCACGTATCTTTAAGTGTGTGTGCACCTGTGTGTGTTTTGTGAGTGATGGGGATTGAAAAAGTCTGAAAACTTCACTGGGACCAAAACTGATTGTGACTTACACTCTTAGGGGTCACGTGGTGAGTCAACTGGACAGTGCAAGATGGAGAATCCAGTACAAAAAGGTGGGGAAGCAGTTCTCCAATTATGCATGGGATTGTGACTACCCCGAAAAATACAGAAGAAGAAAAACCTTCAGTAAAGTAGTGAAATCTCCAAATCAGACTAGTCTCCACATTTCTTCCTTTCCTAGTGCTAGTCACAACTGCATTTAGACTGAAAGGCCTTCTCAACAACCCACAGGCAGAAGATGAAAGAGTGCAGAGATTATTGAGCAGTAGACAGAGATTAGATCAAAGACTTAAGGAATCCCATTGGCACCCTTCCCTAACAGCAGCCAGATACTGCATTTGCCCACCAGCTTCTATCATCAGAGACGGTGTCTCCCTATCCTAGGACTCATTTGGAGGATAATTCTCCAAGCATAGGAAGAGAATTCAAATGTGAGCAGCCAAAAAATTCACTATATTGCTCATGTTTTCTGCACATGCACAAAAAGACTTAGTATGATTCCGCAGACCAAACTCATAAATGTCACATTCTGATCCCATTATAATAAGACTAGAAATTAACAAAAAGCCAAACAAAACAAAACAACTAGCCACTCAGAAATTTAACAGCACTTCTTAATAAATCTGGGATCAAAAACTAATTCGAAATTAACCTACAGAAGAACTCTACAAGGGGACTGCCACAGAAATGAGAGCTAATCTACCCTTCAAAATCCCAGACGGCCACGGAGCTGAAAATCATCACATACAATGGAGGGCCAGGGTAAGAAGCAGAGCTGAAAACCAAAGGACTAATTAAAGGTCTATGAAAAGGAACAACTGTGCAATACCTGTCACCAACCCTCCTGTATACCCACACATACACACACACAGAGCATAACTTCTGGCAAAAAGGACAGTGGTTCTTCTCTAAAGAAATTGAAATTGTAATAAGGTGAAAGAGAAGGTCTCTAATGGCGTGTTAGAGTCTCAGAGCAAAGGACTCTCGGTTCTGGGGATTTTAGATCCTGCTTGACCTGCATGTTCATCCTAAAGTGAAGACTGCCAGTCAACCCAACCTTTCCGCATACACTGTGGTCCCTGCAGACATCCCAGTCAGGGAAGGTGAAAAATCAGCCTGTATAATACAGCAGAGGAAACCCATCCCACCCTCCCAGTGCTTAATTACTGAATATAAATGGACAACCAGAGATTACCAGGTAGATATATAAAGAACACTGGCCGCATGGAAGACAGCAACCGAGAGCAACAAAACAAAAGCTGATTCCCAGAGAAATGTGTAATTCAAAAAAAGATGTTAAAAAACATCTAATTAATATATCCAGAGAGATTAGGGGAGAAAAGTTGCATCTTTACCACAAAAATAGAACGACAAGGGAGAGAAAAAAGGAAAGATTCAAGAACAAATCATATGTGAATATGAATTTTATGTTCAAAACACGAGAGATTTATTATTTCACCCATTCAACAATTACTTATGGAACGTTTGCTACATGTCAGCGCATTAGGTGCCTTCTCCCCATGCTCTCTTACATTCAAAAATTGTTTGGTGGAAGAACTATGCTGAAAATTCAGGCTTAAAATGCCATTATCGGTGAGAGATGAAAACAATTTTCTAAAATGCCCAAATGACGTGCAAATGATAAAAACCAAAATTTTAGGTCAGAAAAGCTGGGCATTCAAGTGAGTACATAGGGCAAACTCCTGAGGCAAACGATCGAAATGAAATAAAGAAGGATATTGGATACTGAAGAAATTTGCGTGCGCCAGGCGGACTGTGGCCCAGCTAGGATCCGTGAGCCTGGCGATGTGGCAGGCTCTGTAAGTTTCCTCATACCTGGATAGCGTTTTCTAAATACTGCGTCTGGCCGCCTTCCCAGATATACTGAATCAGAATCTCCAGTGATGGGGCCCTAGTAAAAACCCGGGCTCCAATCAGGAACTGAGGAAAGGAAAGAAAGGGGAAGGGGGTCAGAGGACTTGCAGGCGCTCAAACGCTACACCTGGAGTTTAAAAGGGGAAACTTCACCTCAAGGAACACGTGAAACCCCCAGACCACCAAGAGCTTCCGGCGTCAGTGCTTCCCCGGTGCAGTGAGTAGACCGCTCTGTTTCTGCCTTACTTCTTCTGCCCTCTTTTGTGGTATTAGTTTCTCTAAATGTGAAATTCAAACTCTCTGAAAGGAAGGAATTGGGGTGCTGCGGCTGCGCACGCAGTTTTTCTCACCCTCAGTCTCCTTTAAAGTGGAGACATGCTATCACGTAGTGCTGCCTTGAATACTTACTGAAATAGCAGTATAAGGAATACCTGGCATAAGGCATCGTGCATACTGGGAACTCGCTAAAAGGGAACTATTCCTGCTAGTGAATTTGTAGCTGCTATTGATAAATATTATAGCCATTTTTATGACTTTTCTCTACAAATATTAATTGCATTGCCTTTTTCCTGAAAATATTTAAGAATGCTATTATCATGAAAACTACGACAGCTGCTGTTTTTATTATTACTCTTAGGACTCTTTTAGTCAATGTGGCTAAATTTTATGGGACAGAATGCTCGAGTTAAGATAATGCATAATCATAATTAAGGAAATTTTTCTTTAATAGGAATGGTTGACGAAATTTAGAATGTCCAAAAACCACCAGGAAAACTTGTTCAGAACACGGCTCCCTCTCCCAGAGTTTCTGATTTGGGCCTTGGAGTAATTTGTGCAGAAGCCACAGTCCCCCAATTCTATACTTGGGAAATCAGTCCCTCTATATGAATTGTTGAGAAATTAAAATATCTTCGTCTGTCTCTGAGTCAGCTATTTCTGGTTGAGCCATTTATTACATCTTAAACTATTAATAGAGTTTAATATCCCCATCTTGACTCTTACTTTAATTCAAAAGGAAGAGAGTTCTGCTGTAGGGAAGTCAATTAAACTACTCATTACTATAAATATGATGAAGGTAGAAAAATTTTATATTACCATAATCCTAGAAGGTAATTTCACGCAGATTTAAGAGAAAATTTAGCAGAATATTTATGGTTTGTCCAACTTCACAGGTGTAACTGTGAGTAAATCTGCATTGGGCGTATTTGATTAGTGCTCGTGCTATGGCTGTGATGGCCCCATATACAAAAATGGGCCGGGATAAATTGAGTTGGAAAAAGGGTTGAAAGTAGTCAAGCTGTCAGTTCAAGTTCCAGTCTGGGCTCTACAAGAGCAAAGGCATTCACTTTAACTTTCAATTGGTTGTTTTGCTATCCAGAAACCATTAGTTCCTTTGTTTATTCAATAAACAACTACTAAATACCTACCACCTGCCAAGGAATATAAGCGATTAATTAATTTTATTCTTACACAAAGGCTTTCACTGAAAATTTACAGAGTTCAATTGTCCTGACCTAAGAGAATAACATAGTTATTAGAAGGTAAAACTCTTACTACCATCTACGACTACTTCTATTTGAAACCTATTTCAAATTATCTTTGTGACACTGTCCTCAGGGGAGGCAGGTGAGTAGACTGGTTCTAGAATTTTGCATTTATGAACCTCAGCCTGTTACATTCAAATTATCAATTCATTAGCACATAGAGCCACACAAATGATTTCATTTTAATCTATAGTTTGATTTGCTTATCAGAGGATCTGCCCCGTTTAAAGCTTCAGCATTCTTTTGCTTCTCCTTGGGTCATTTTTTAGAGGGCTCCAGGGAAAACTAAAAATCTTCTCAAACATGTCCATTATTATTACTTACCAAAAGAAAAAAAATTTCAGAATACCTTGACCTGGTAAAAAATATTTATTTCCTCTTTATTTTTCTAAAAGTTAAAATTTAACTGGCAAAATATGATAAATAAGTCAGTCCTAAGTAATATATTAAAATTGGATATGATTGGTAAGCTTGTTCCACTAAAACATTTGAAAAGATTTAGTATTCTGATTTTTAAAAACTATTCATAGTGGTTTAAATACAAAATATATGGGCATTTGTTTACAAAAATTCAGTGTTATGCCTCTCTGTCAGAAATACTTACCATTATTTCTATATGAAAATCAGATTTGATTTATATCATTTTGATTAAAATTACCTTTTATGGGTCTGTAACACATCTTATGTGTCAAAAGTATTCTTGCCTCGATTTTTTTTTTTTTTTCTTGGGCAAATCCAACTCAGCTCAACATTTTTTCAAGGATATCAACATCACAAGAACTGGATCATCTGAGGAAAATAGAAAGGAAACTTTGAAATGAGTTGAAAAGATTACAATGGCTGTGTGAATGCAGTGAGGTGCAAGTAATAAAACTAGTGGAAGGAAATAAAACTGATTGGATATATAGATAGCAATCTGTTAATGAAAAAATAAATGATTTCAAGGAAGATCTCAGAGATAATGGGAAATAGAGTGAAAAAGACTTTCCAGACAGAAAGCCGTTTTGATGACAAGTTGATTCTAGTAATTAGAAATTTTGATATTGAACAATCAAATATAAACAAGGAAATGGGTGGTGGCTTGAGGGTTATGACTCGCTTGCAGTAATACTGTGGCCAGAAAAAAGGCTGTCTTGATTATTAAATAGTCTAAATACTCCATTTCAGGGTGTCTAGGATTAAAAACATGAAAGGATTCATGGAAAGAGTCAATATAAAGAATGCAAAAAGGTTACAGATACCCAAATCGGTAAAAACTATTCCAAAAAAAGAAATTCCCTAAACCAAGAGGACAGATGATAGAAAGGTAAAGGGTATAATGAAGATGCCTTAGTATGTGCAGCCCTTAAGAGAGCTGTGCGTTATTCAGCCTCTTTCATTTGATGCCCACGTTCATCAGGTAGGAGATGAAGACAATAAAATCCCTTCAACAAATGAAAGGGCTGACACCCACAGAGGCTGAATTTCCCAGATTATCTTGGTATTTCTTGGATATACCCATAATTTCCAGCATATCTTGTTTTGTTCCTTTCTTTTGATTCCTTCTGCTATGCCTTTTTTTGAGCCAGAAAACAGTAAGTATCATGATATGATGATGATATTCTCTGGGATCTCTTATTCCTTCCTTCCAGCAGAGAGAACTGAATGGTGTTAGCAGGTCTTATGTTTTCGCTCGACACATGGTGGTGTTGAGGGGTTTCTAAAACAGAGTTACGTGCTGTGTTTTTGTCTCTGAGCTGCTTTCTGACTGTACTCCAGAATCCCTTCCTGCTAAATTTTGAAGTGAAGATTTTTTCCCCATTTAAACATCTGTTGGGGTTTGAGACTGCTAATAAATTACTCCCTCTCTTTCCTACTTTCTAAAGTAATGGGGAGACATGAAGTGGTGGCGTTCAAAGTGAACACGTCATGGGCGGCAGTGCTGGAGAAAGGAGGGCAGGGTGAGCCTAAATTCGCCTGGCCCGCCGTCCTGGCATGGCCCACTGGAGGATAAATTTGGGTCTGTAGAGCAGAAATGTTTTCCTAAACCACTGTCTCTTTCTGGCCCTGGATATAGAGGAAGAGGTAATCGTTTTGCAATATATATATATATATATATATATATATATATCAAATCAACACCTTGTACTCCTTAAACTTACCCTTCCACCTAGGAACTTTGATTGGCACATTCAACTGAGTGAAAGGTAAGAGTGACGAGTCCAATAGGAGACGGGAGTGTTTCTCTAGTTGTAGTGCTTCCTCATCAAGAACGGGATTATTCTCAGCTGTGAACAAATCCAAATAAGTGGCTAAAACATGATAGAAGTTTAAATTCTTTATCATTGAGTCCTGTAGGTAGCACAAGATTGTTAGGACAGTTCCAGGATCCTGAGGGATCTGATCCTTTTTAACTTGAGTCTCTTTCATTTTCTGTACCGGAATGCCACTTTGTGATTCAAGAAAACCACTCGCTCTTGAGTCACTAGGTCCACTAGCCAACAGAAGTGGGAAGGAGGAAGAAAGACTATGCCGCCTCCCTCCAAGGAAACATACCAACTGTTGCATACACCACTTTATTCTGTAGCATATTGGTTAAAACTATGTCACTTTCAATACTTATTTGCAAGAAGTCTAGAAAATGTAGTCTTTATCCTGTGTGCTCATGCTAAAATGTAGGTTTCTATTACAAAGAAAGAAAGGGAGAACTTGTAAAAAGCCAAACTCGTAGAAACTGACTAGAATGGTGATTATCAGGGGCTGGAGGATGAGGGAAAGGGGAGATGTTGGTCAAAGAGTACCAACTTCCACTTAGAAGATGAATAAGTTCTGGGGATCAAACGTACAGCATAGTGATTAGAGTTAATAATACTGTATTATATATACTTGAAAGTTGCTAAGAATAGATCTTAAGTGTTGTCACCACAAAAACTGGTAATTATTTGACGTCATGCAGGTGTTACCTAATGCTATGATGGTAATCATTTTGCGATATAAGTGTATCAAATCAACACGTTGTGCACCTTAAATTTACACAGTATTATAGGTCAATTGCATCTCTAAAAAGCTAGGGAAAAGAAGGCTTAGGAAGCCTCTTGCTTATATAGGACACACTTGCATTACAAAAGTATGAATTACCATTTGTTGATTTTAAGCAATTATTTAGCCTGAACTCTTTTGCTCAAGAAGATGGTTCTCTTCATTTCTACCAGAACAACATATGTCATCATGTCCATTGTCAGGTCCACCAGAAACAGTAAACTGCATGAATTAGAACAGGTAGGGGCATAAAGGGGACAGATGGGTGCAGTGGGCAGTAGTGATTTGCCTGTCCACTAGCCAGTACCCCTTATTGTCGTAACAGCACCTCAATTTTTCTTTCCCTCACTCTCAGTTCATATGATTTAGATTTCTACTTCTGTCACTTTCCCCCAGATTGCAGGAGTTGGTAAGTGACCAAGGACTGGTCAGGTGGGGTGTTCCCTTCCCCCTGGCCATAGGGATGGGCATGGAGCACAAGACAGATCAATAGAATGTATTCAGAACTATTTAGAAAGCAGAGTTATGTGTTGACGGGAGAACAGAATCCTGCTGGATCTACAATCGGAACAACCTGAGACTTTGAGACTTTTTTGTTAATTAAACAAATTATTATTATTATTTTTTTTTACTAAGCCAGTTTGAATTTTTGAATTGGGTTCCTGTTACTTTTTCCTTGAAGTCTAGACAAAGTGAAGGTCAGACTCTTGGAATCTTATTTCTTTTAATTTGCTGTGATTGAACAATAGCATGTAATATGAATGTGGTACTCAGCCTTAGGATGGCTCCAAAGATGCTGGCCTCTTAGGAGTCACAGTGTGGTGTAATCCCCTTCCCTTGATTGTGGGCTGACCCAATGACACTCTTCTAATGAACCGAAGCCAAGGGCGTTGGGTTGTCCCTTCCAAGATTAACTTATGAAGAGTTGAGGTATATGTCTTGCATGCTCCTTCACCCTCTCTTGGCTCTCTTGCTCTGAGAGAAACCAGCTGCCATATTTGAGCTATGCAATGGAGAGGCCCAAGTGGGAAAAACTGATGTCTCAGGAAGGACCTGAGACTATAGTCACATGAGTGAGCTTGGAAGGGGCTCCTCCCCCCCCGTCCAGCCTTGAGATTACTGTAGCCCCAGTTTATACCTTGATGGCATATTTATGAGACAGAGTGAGCCCAAGGACCCAGCTAAGTTACACCAACATATCTGAACCACAGAAACTATGATATAATAAATATTTGTTTTAAGCTTCTAAATATGGGGGTAATTTGTCATGCAGCAATAGATAACTAAGAGAATGGAATTAACCCCCAATAGATGAACAATAAAATACTCTTTTTAACAAAAAGGGACAAAAATCTGTTTAATTGGAATGATTAGATTTATCAAGAACAATTTATTAGTGGAATTTAAATTATTAAATTCTAGTATGGTTTCTGGTGTACTATAAACACCTTGAGCAGTATAAAAATTTAAAAAAAAAGAAAGAAAGGGAGACTGGTTAGTGGAGACAGCCAGCAATCTCTACTACCCTCACCACCCACTTCTTACACACCAACATGCTTTCGGAGGGGTACTGTCACATTCATGTATTTATTCGCAGCTGTTCTTTCTCTGGCCAATAATTTTCCAACTCATATGAGTTTTTCCTTTTGCTTAGTTTGGTTAAGGCTAGTATATTTTTTTGCTGCTTTTACTTTTGTTTCTTTGCTTGTTTGCTTCATTAGGCAGGGAGAATGGGAATGTTATGACTGTTTACTCTGCCATCTTTTCTTTGTCAGCTTTCTTTGATTTATGTTTTATGCTCACTCAGGGTACTTTCTATCTTTCTGGCGTGGGAAATCTTTCACTCTATAATTTTAAGAAGAGGAACACATGTAACAGATTCATATATATTCTCATCATTCTAACTGTGGTGGCAGTTATAAAAAGAAAATGTTATTTCCAGATGATTAATTTGTCAGTTGATTGTTGATGAACTTCTAAAATGCATGCATCTTCTTTTACTGGATGAAAAGTTCCTTGAGGGCTGAGATAATGCATCTCTCTTAAGCCCCAAATGTGCACAGCAGTATCAATATAATAAGACAACAAATATTTATAGAAATAAAGAAAACTAAATAACAAAAGAGATAGGAAAGTGGGTTCAGGTAAAAAGGAGGAGAAAAGGAAAGGAAACATGGGTGAATTATTTATGCTAGATTTCATGAAATGGAAATATTTGATGCATAAGGAAGAATAAGCTAGACCACCATGGGAATCAACTGGGGAAAAAAATGACACTCAATTTAAAATACTCACCTGCATTACATATCACTTCAACATTATTCAAAATATGTAATTGAAAACATTACTAACCTTGTAAATTGTAGTAAAAATAGACAGGAAAACAGCCATAACAGCACATTTTTATTAACTTCCATAACTGTAATCAATGAATAAAAAATAGAATTGTCCTTGTAGGTCAATTTGGTTTTCCTTTAACTAGTGTAAATAAATCCAGCTCTCATGCTTTCATGGAAAGAACAGACCAAATTTTACTGGAAAGAATCTTAGGCCTTAACACTAAAAGGCGGATCTCTGGCCAGTATCACTAGCAGACACACTTTATTTATGACAGGTGTGGTCTCATTAACTCTAAGGCCCACTGATCAATGTTGTGTGTGGTCTGTTTTCCAAACTAAACATACCCAAGGTAACAAACATAAATTTATCAAAACAAATATTTTACTAATGCTCTCAGACTCCCATGAGACTGCTTTTTCTCCATGAAACTAAGGATGCTGTGTAAAAAAGGGTCTTTAACCTTTTATAATGCATAAGCCAGGAGAGGTTTCAGGAGATCAATTATGTGCCCTTGTACCTAACTGAATTATTCAATAGGGTTATAGCCAACTTTATGTAATAGCATAGAGAATGTTAAACAATAATTCATTTGGAAAGTGATAATCAGGCAACTGATTTTACTCAAACTACTTTTCCCATCTTCTTCTTCTAAACTAATGAATTTGTTTGTTTGTTTTTTGAGGAAGATCAGCCCTGAGCTAACTACTGCCAATCCTCCTCTTTTTACGGAGGAAGACTGGCCCTGAGCTAACATCTGTGTCCATCTTTCTCTATTTTATACGTGGGACACCTGCCACAGCATGGCGTGCCAAGCGGTGCCATGTCCGTACCTGGGATCCGAACCGTTGAACCCCGGGCCGCTGAGAAGCAAAACATGCAAACTTAACCACTGCACCACCGGGCCAGCCCCTGTATTTTCTTTTCAGATGAATGTAATTTCCCATCATATTTGCTAGGTACCTATATTATCAATTATTACTATTATCATATCATATTTGAGTGCTACTTGACAAAGGGAGGCTTAGATACCATCCTTGGTGTCTGAGGTCTTTGCTGCTGGAAAGGAATAATACAGTCTATAAAGGCATAATAGATAAGACTATCGCTATTAAACTATACATACTTAGTGTATATACATATATATGTGTGTGTGTATATATATATACACACTATACACACTCACCCTACACATCAAGAAGCAGGCTATACAGTATTGCACTTTCACTCTTGTTTTCAATATCCCCTACCTTAACTAGAATGGAGTTTCCAGAGTCAGTGAAGTGAGTTTGATATCTGGGCACATTTTTAATTCTAATTAGGCAAGACTGAACATCTTGGTGCCCAAGATTAGAACATTTTTAGAATTAGAGTGGTAGGGAATATGCAAGCAGGGTGACTGTCAGTCTAATAGAAGATGTGTACGTAGTATAGTCCTTGGCATCTTTTAATTCAAGCTTGTGGCACAATTGTCCACTTAGAGCCCAGACTTTGTATAAACCTTGTTATCTAGTTATGAAATACACTGAGAAAACTGAGATATTTGTAAAGACTGGTTCCAGAGGTATATCAAGGCAGACTGGAAGCAGAGGCCAAGTAATCTGGCAAGATCCGTATAATCTCAGACAGTGGTGAGCAACAGGTTTTCTATGACAGGTGGCAAAGTTCAATATCCAGGGTTCAGATAGCCAAGGAAGGCAGAACCCTAATGCTATAGGATTGAGGAGTAGTAAAAAAGCTTCAACCAGACAACAAACTTCAGGACTGCCCTCCTATCTTGGAGTGAAACTAGAATCCTAGGACGCAATCTAGTTCTACTTACAAAGCCACCAGCATAAAGGAAGTGGAAAACTGTGACTTGGGAGTAAATAGACTCCTACATGTTCGTCTATGGGGTTCTAATCTAGGTCTACATATGAGTTAGAAATACTAAAGGATCAGTGAGGAACACTCTCAGTCAGCAGTACAGTGGCTGAGCATCAGTATTCTCACCTGGGGGAATTTGAGGAAGGTGTGGCCAGAGGAAATAAGGTAAAAAACGGAAAAGTGATAGAAGATGATCAATATTCATCATTTGCTTTTGCATAGAATAAGGATGGCCAACATAAAAATAAAGGGCTAACAACAAGGGAAATGGAGGAAGTTTCCAGACTCAATAAAAATGTTAAAGGGAAATATGTAGAACAACTATTTTAAACAACTTTCAAATTAATTTTATGAAATTTGACATATATTTAAGCCAAGAATAAATTTAAAATGGAATAGCCTAAAATGAAATTATGATGTACTTTGTAGGTATTGCAGATTTGGAGAGAATATACTAATTGGAGAATATGCTAATAAGAGAATGATTTACGGGCAGGGATGTGTGATGTGCAAAAGGAGATACTGTGACATGACAATGTCAGCAAATTTAGGGCTGTCTCCAACATTTAATTTGCAATTAGAAGCAAGACTGGTAAAGATTTAGTATAAAGAGATACCAGAATAGTTTGTTTATAAGCAGTAGCTGGCCTAGACCTATTTAGCAACTATATGTTTTATTTTAATTTTCATTACAAATTAGCCATCTAAATATCTTTTTCTACCCCAATAAGAAGACTCATTTTCAATATTTATCATTAATATGTAGCCTTGCTCATCTTCTTTAGTTATATTTAGACTTTCTGAGCTGAGGAAATCTGAGCTTTGTAGTCATTAGTGATCATTATCCTTAAATGAAAATGTACTGGAAATAACTTTTATATCATTCTTATTGGGTAATTTAAAGGAGAAAATGGGAATATTAATGTTGAAAAAAGTACAGTGTAATAACGAAAAAGCTTGTTGAAGAGAATATCAAGCTACAAGGATCACCAGGAAAGAAGTGTCCTTGTCTGATATTTCATGTAAGGCCTTTACTATTCCATTCCCGTGACCAGAAAAAACTCATCCCTGCCTTCCAAAGCAAAAAAGGAATGCCAACCAATACAACCTAACACCAAAGGGTGCTGTTGGCTCCCAGTTACTTGAAATATCAGTGGGCTGTAATTGCCAGATTAAATAATTCACTAAAACTTAAACTCGTGCTCGAATTCTCCATCTTTTAATCTGATAATTTAATATAACTTTTGCCTCAGTCTGGACCAAGCATTCATAAGCATGAAGCCCCACTTGCCAGATGCTGCCTTTACTCCTCAGTGAAAACAGAGCGCTCAAAGTACTGTTACTTGTCAGTAACTGTGACATCTCGGTTGAATAGTAGATGGGAGTCAACAAGGCTAGGCTATAACCATGGTGGAAACAAAATGCTGATGACCCCTGAAGACAGGAAACAGGTCAAGACATTCAACACTCTTCCACTTCAACTCAAGGTAGGCAGCACCTGTTGAAATTGTGCCGCATGCCAATCCAAGCTACCCCCTGATCAGTTCCCAAGCACCCCCTCTGTCATAGGCAATGACATTCTGCTGCATCAGCCCTATGGCTCATAATATTCATGGGTTGAGTCCATCCTATTTCACACTGCTGTAATTCCTGAGGCTCCTACACATACCTCTTGCTTGCCCAGTTCTCCATTCTCTTATTCGTATACAGTTTTCCACTCTTTCTACCTTGTTGTATAATCCACCTTCATTGCATTTCAAAAGAAGTTCTCTGTAATTATATCAGTTTATAGGAACCTTCTGTTTACTTCCTCCTTCAAACTGAATCCTGGATTTCCTCTAGAAATTTGTACTTTTTCTACAGTCTCCAAAAGTGGAAATTGGTCCTTCTCTCTTACCTCACATTGTTGACCATGAAATCAGGAGACAAAGTCAGCCTTCTTCTCACCAGGCTTTTTCAAAATGTGATCATTATTCTTTTACCTTCATGTAAAACCTGCCCCTTCAAATTCATACATTCTTGCCCTCGTTTTCATTAGTGTATGTTGATGGGTCATTTGCTCACATTCGTTTAGAAGTCAAACTGAACTAAATGATCTTTCAACATCCCAACTCCTGCCCTAAAACTGAGAAATATGCATATGTATTTGGATATCTATCAAACCACCAAGTCTGTTTTAATTTTCTTCATTCAGTGACCTCTATTGTCACTCTATTTCAGCAACTCACTCCCAAGAGCATACCTTAAACTTCTAAATACTTAAAGTCATTATCCTAATTTCTCACCACAGCTTTTTATTCCTTTCATAACCTCATTTTTTAGAAAATAGAATGCCTGATATATAGTGGATGGTGTAAAATATTTCATTTTGCAATGGGGAAAAAAGAGATGAGAAACATCTTAAGCTTTGAGGACATAAATGTCAGAGAATTTCTTAAAATTATAGAGAAGACATAAAATTAATCTTTTAAAAATTAATTGTTTAATAGAGAAGAATGAAATACTAAAAATCTGATTATTTGTAAAGTTAAATAAAACAAAAAACACTGGTTAAATTAATCCAGAAAAACACGGAACACACAATTAAAAGGAGACATAATCATACATTTTAAAAAGAGTTAAATAAATGAGAATGTCATAAAATATATGCTATTAAATCAGAATCTTAGATAAGTGAGCAATTTCTTGAATATAGTTTACTAAAAATAGATTCAGGAAGTCAAAGAGAACGGAGAAGTCTATAATTATTATTGAAATTGAATTTGTAGCTGAAAATTTATGCCATGGACACAAATAAAATAGACTAGGCCCAGATACTTTGTGTTCCTCTTTATCCTATGGTTGTTTTTCAAACTTTTAAATAAGATTTTCTGAACTAAAATTTTAAGGCTATATATTTCCCCCTGAATAGTTTTAGTTTTCAATGAAAAATGTGTCTGGAAAGACGAAATTCCCACATTTCACAAATGAAGAAGAAACCTAAAGGTAGGAAGGTGAGCTGCGTGGTCAAGGGGATGTAATCACCACCACTGTTCCAGTTACCACGGCTGCACGACAAACTAGCCCAGAAGTTAGTGAGTTGCTAAAAAACAATAACCTTAATATGATTCATGAATCTGCTACCTGGGACAAATGTCAGAGAATTTGCAGCCGTGTTTTAAAGCCATCACAGTAACTAAGGAGCTGTGTTTGTAAAAGATGTGAATGGATGGAAGTAAGACAGCCGCTTAGAACCAAGACTGTCTCAAAGAGAATGAACCAAAGGACTGAGAACCTAGGAGTTTCACCCGCAATGAAACAGTGAAGACCAACCCACCAGCAGAGAGAGAATAATGAACATGTCTGTCTTAGCCAGGATTCTAGAAAGAAAAAGAAGTCGTATTCCCTTCTTCAAGATTCAGGATTACTGATCCAGCCCTAACTTGGGTTTGGTTCTTGGTGAACCTCAGATCACAGTGTAACATTGCCAACCAAAATTGAAAAATATACATGAGCGAAAGTAAGAGATTGTCCCCAAATTTTCAAGAGAACAGTAGAAAAAAATACCCACCTCATTTTATGAGATTAATATTACAATGATAAAGTGGCAATTTTCTATTCAATATTCTTTCCTAACAAAAATTCAAAGTTGTTGGAGTAGCACTGTACCAAGATAAAGAGGTATATTCTTCAGGCTCCCTCATAGAGAGAGGTGAACATGGGACTATTTTTGTCCAAGTACAGGTTCCTGGATAAGGATCCTGAGAAGACATCTTAAAAGAGGGCTGACTCAGCTGCACTTGCTCTTTTATCCATTTCTCATCTCCTATGTCCTGCCCTGGACAGCAGATGGTGTGACTCCCTAAGTCATTTTGGAGCATGACGATAAGGTTCACAATTATTGCCTCCTTTGGAATCTTTAATTTCTTCTATCTAAACAACATGGATTTATTCTTCCTTCCTCTTCTCCTTGCTCTTCTCTCCCTTTTTTCTTGTGTTTAGCACTGTATGAGAGAAAAATATACGGCTAACATTGCAAAAGTGATTTATTTTTCTTATAAAACAAGAATCCAGAGCTAGGGCACTGACCCTAAGATAGCATCAATGCTTCAGGCACCATCTACCTGTGGGTCCTGCAGTTTTTGAAATGTGGCTTTTATCCTCAATTGTAACAGGTCATCTGTGCTCCTATGCATCACAAAGACATTCCAGAAGATAAAAAGGCAAGGGGGAAACTAGAAGAGATATGACAGCTCAATCTGTCTCATTTAATCCAAGAATAACAGTTCTTAGAGTCCTGCCTAGTATTGCTTCCTTTATATCTTATTGGCCAGAAATGTGTCACTTAGGCCACACCTAGATTGGCAGCCACATGGAAAATCATGTATTTAGCTGGGAACATTATTACTAAACCAAGCAGAATTGGGTTTCTGTTAGTGGAAAAAAAAGAAGGGGAAAATGAATATTGAGTGGACAGCCAGGACTATCTAGTTAGGTCCACATTTTGCTCAGCATTCTGATATTGTTTGATTATATGTAGCAAACCAAAGTCGTGGAAATTTTTAATATTTAGCCCAAATTAGACAAATAGATATGATTTTCAAGATAGGAAAAAAATCATGGAATTTTAGTAATGATTTTAATTACTAATACATATAGACCGTTTGTCCAGTCTTTTAAAGAGATTACATTGGTATATGTGGCAGCATTTAGATTATTATATTTGTTTAATATTAAATCAACATTTTGCCCCAATTTATTAAAAGAAAACGAGGATAACTTTGTCTAAACTTGCCGATAAAAGCTTTTGAATACTACTATATTTTCCTCATGCATTTAGCCATTTTGCTACATCTTACAGCAGCAATAATTCTCTATTCCATAAAAAGTGGAATTTTACAAGCAGGACCAACGGTTCCATAAATTAAGAGGAATACCTGCCTATGCTGAAACAACGCATTTCTTTCTTATTCACACTTTTGTGATGTATTTGTCTGGGAATCGCACTCTCATTTTTCTTAAATTTACAACTCCTTTTTATGGGTTGAAAATCCGGTAAAAAATTGGTTGACATCTAGAATATCAAGAAGCAAGGAATTTATAAATAAAATGCATATTTCAGATATGAATGTTTTCTGAAAACATATATCTCATCCTAAAATGTTATTGAATATATTTAGTAAGTTGGTAAGATTTTCCTCCTAACACAGTTTCAGAGGCTTAGGTGTGTGTGTGTGTAAACACATATGTACACACATAGTTACTCATGTAGTTGAGAATTTTAATTGCTTTTCCAAGACAAAATAATCTCATTGGCATATGTTTTTTTTCTGTAGGAGAAAATTTGCTGGTATTAATTCAAATCTATACCTGACAATTGTTAAAGGAAACTAATCTGTAGAAAGAATAGTGTAGCAACAATAACTACACTTTGCATTTCAATTAATTTATTAGACCTGATTGTTTTCTCACATATTACAAGCGAGTCCGCTGTATTGGAATGGGTGAGCGCTTCTCATATTTTCAGATTTGAATTATGTAGTTATTGATCAAGTCAGGAATGGAACCCAAATGCTATATACAGCCAGACACTTCAATAAGCCATACAAATACTGAAAATAACATTTGTAGAAGTATGACTTTCTAGTGTTTCTTTCCCTCTCTTATGTAAGTGCCTGTTAAATTCCAAGAAAAAAAGTAGAAAAATTCAAAAATTACTAAATTTCTACAAAATATATATGGCTTAAGAACTTCTTCAAGGTTCTGAAATATTTCTCTGCTGATATTCTTAGGAAAACTCTTCACAAAAGCCAGTACTCATTTATGTTTTTATAGATGTATAATTAATATCTGAACTTGTATAGTTGCTCTGCAGATGGATCCTACTTAATTCATTCATTAAGCAACTTCTATATGCCAGGTCCCACACCTGTTGAAAGAAAGTTTGTTAATCCATAAACTTTAGTTAAAAAAATAGTATCTGTACATTACTACTAATAGACATCTATTCAACTAACAGATAACTCGAAGAAATGCCGGAAGCTATTTTGGTAAAGATATGGAGTTTTTTTCTATAATCATTTTTAGGGTTATTGATATACTACAAACAAAATGTCTTCCCGTAGCTTGGATCCCATCAGTAGTAGCTGGTTGCCACCTGCAGCATAATATATGTTAAATATTGGTCCTTTCTCAAACTGGAGCCACACACAGGGGCTGGGAGAAACTGACATTACTGCAAATAAAAACTGATCGATGGGGAGCCTGGAAGTAAAAACAGAAATGGATGATGCCCAATGGGTTGTAGCAATTGCAAATATTAGTGAAGAGAAGCAAATGTCCGAACAAGAGTAGGAAATAGGGATGAGGCCATTGTGAAATTCAGATAGGACAACAGCGCACACCAAGGAAATTGAAGAATGGTAGCAGATCCTGCACCACATATCACGCCCCCCCCCCCAGGTCTCCATATTCTGGAATTGTAGAGAAAACGGTAATCTGTGAGAGAGTTACTAAAAATAATAAAGTTCCACTCAGGTCTGTGGAAATGCTATATAAGTGACCAGAAGACCTTGGAAAGGAGGCACTAGCAGAACTGGTAAGAGTAGAACCTGATGCAGTGTCCAACAGGCATTTCCCTCAGCCCTAGCTCTTCCCCTGCACAAATAATTGAGATATACGTCCAGTCTTTTTTGCAGATTTAAAGTTCCAGATGTCCTAAATATTATTCCAAAACCTCCATAATAATAAATGATCAAGAAGAAACATTGTTGGAAGAGAGTCTAAATCACAAAGGGTGATGCATATTTTTAGTACATTTGATTTTGTGTGAAATTGGAAAGATGAAATCTGATCTTTTAAAACAGTCTACTAATTTGTACATTTTGCTAAACTTAATCCTAAGAAACCTTAGGATCAAAAGATATTAATCCATTTGCCAAGAACAACAGATCTTTGTTCAGATGCTCTTTGGAATTACTGAAGAATTAACTCCTTTTCTGTAGCTTCATAATATAATTAAGATGTTAAAGTTTCCAAGATGTCCTACAGTAAAGAAACATCTTTAACTTGATTAAGTTGAATAAACCTATTTCCTCAGGGCAAGTTCTTTGTTCATTGTTTCTTTGAAACAAACCTACTAACACCCTTTAGTGCTAGACTAGAATGCTTAAACTATGGGTTCTCAACCTTGGCCTTATTGACATGTTGGGCCCGTAGTATTTGTTGTCTATTGTTACATAACAAATGACAAATTTGGTGATTAAAACAACACCCATTCATTAACTCACAGTTTCGTAGGTCAGAAGTCCAATACGGCCTAGGTGGGTTCTCTGCTCTGGCGTGGGCTTAGTTCTAAGCTGGAGGCTCCAAGCCCTCTTCCAAGCTCATTGCTGTTATGGGAAGAATTCAGGTCCTTGTGGTTGTGGGATTGAAGTTCCTGTCTTCCTGGATGTCAGGCAGGAATTGCTCTTGGCTCCTGGAGGTCACTGGTAGATCCCTGATGATGGGCCCCTGAATCTCAGCAACAACAATCTTCTCACATCTGTCAGTTCTCTCTCGCATTCCAAATCTCTCTGATTTCTTTTTCTGGGACCATCAGGAGAAAACTCTAATTTTAAAGGGTTCATATGATAAACCTGCTTGATTACCACCCTACCTTAAAGTCAACTGTGCCATATAACATAATCATGGCTGTGAAATCTTATCATATTTGAAGTGCAGGATTTATACAGGGTGTGTACACTGGAAGGGGGTGATAAATCTTCAGGGACATCTTAGAGTCCTGCCTACCAGAAGGTGAGATAATTCTTTGTTGTGGGTGCCTGTCCATGCATTGTGGGATATTTAACAGGATCCATGGCCTCTATCCACTAGATGACAGTTGCACCCTCCACCCCAGTTGTCACAATCAAAAATGTCTCCAGACCTTACCAAATGTCCCCTGGCAGGCAAAATTGCCCCTGGTTAGGAATCACTGGTTAAAACACTATCCTATTGTCATGAAACTCAGTGCAAAATTAAAATATACAGAGTCCTATTTTTTAAGGCCAGTAAAATATGGATTTTGTTAATTTATTACAATTTTATTAATAACTTGATACTGATTTTTAGGTACATTACTTATTCCCTAGCCTACATCAGTATGATGACCATTTTTACTCATAGAACCACAGCATCAGTTTAGCTTTGCTAGTTGAACAGCAACCATGATAAACCCCAGTGTTAAAAAATTAGGCAAATAGGATGCAGAATGTGAACGGCAAACAAATTGGACTCCCCTTAAAATATTGAGATGACTCATTAATAAAAGTCATAGCTTGGAGCCATATCAGCCTTCAGGTCCTAATTTTCCTTAAGTTTCTTATGAATTTGCCACTTATGGAATTTTCTCTATCCTCTTCAGATTTATTTATATCTTCAACGTGGAGCATTTTCAGGGTTTTAACTTCCACAGTTTTACAACTAACTCTGTAAAATGGAAGTGTCTTTTATTAGTTCTAAAAAGTATCTTTTGTGAGTTTCTGGGGACAGCCTCTTCAAATGTTCTCAGATTGCTAAAAATTTTCATGTCCATTTCTCATAATATTTTTGAATTTATGGTTTTTATAACATCCCTTCTTGACTTTTATTTCTCTAGGCTGAAGAATTCTATTTTATTTTTAAAATCTCTATCTATACAGAAGCATTCTTTGGCTCCATAATTCATGAGGCCTCAAGCTTTTGTGATGAGCGGATAGTTTGGTTTTTTGAAGCTTTGGTATTAGTAGTATGGAGAGGAGGATTGTGGGCTGACGCTGCCAAAGCATATACTAACTACATGTGTGACTTTAGACAACTTGAACTTGGTCCTCATTGTCATTATTCTAATCTCGAGATTATATCACATATCTTTTAGGATTGTTAAAAAATAAAAGCATAATATATGCAAGGGCTTAGTATAGTACTTAACTCCTAGAAGTCAGTGGTAAATTTATTCATTCTTTTAAGAAATATGTGTTGAAAACTATTCTGGGGTAATAGTGAGTATTCAGGAATTGAAAACATACAGAACAGGCATGGCCCTGGTCCTCATTGGTCTAGTAATTGTTGTGTTCACTATGAAGATGAGGGAGAGGAGGATGAAGCTGTTAACTATGGTGTTGACTCATTGGTAGGAACATGGAAATTTCTGGAGGCCACTGCACAGGACTAGGCACTAATGACAATTCCTATTCTGTTCTTTCAAACTTTAACAAGAACTATTAGGAAGCAATAGACTAGTAGTTTATATCCTAACTATGATCATCTTCTGTGGGTAACTTTACAAAACACAGGCATCTAGGCCACACCCCAAGATATTCTGATTCATTAAGTTTCCAGTGGGGAATACTGTTTCACTGTTCAAAAAGGGCACAGGGGGGTTTGATGCATAATTCAAGTCTAGAAGTTATGGCCGTGTGGGCAGTGATTTATGGCTACGTGTAGCATCATTCGTTAACCAATTGGGGATTACTCCATTAATAATTTTATTACATTGTGTGAACTTTTCTCAGTGTGGTAATTTCCCACCTGCAGTGCATTTCCCAGAAATTCACATAATATTTCAGGTCTGGATGTATCATTATTTTATAACTTCTATTTTATAGGAGTTAAAGTAATATTTTCTGTTTTGTGGTCAATACTTCTTATCAAAGATTCTCAACTTCTTGGCATATTGTGATGGTATCTTTTAGGCAAAGCTCACAGTAACTATTTTTTCCTGAAAGATGACTGATTAATAGAGAATCAAATTAAAAATGAAGTAAATTTTTAAATCTAGTATAAGTCTCTATATGTTACTGCTTAAAGTTCCTACGCTTCTCCTCCCTCGTTTTATATGATCTCTCCTGATCATCTTTAGATTTTGCTACTCATGTGCCATTTCGTTCTCCATAAATTCAGTGACATCTACAAATCGAGCAGGTTTACTAATCACTTTAGAAATCTTATTAAAAATAGTAAATAACGATGGTCTCATAAGCAATTTTTAGAACAGTTGCATCTATTTATTTCTATTTTGTGTTCATTGACTTCAATTCACTTTTTTATCCATAATCCGTTTCCTTATTTCCCCTAATCTTTTAATTTTTCAACATTGTGTTTAACTTTTCAAAAGTTTTTGTGTTCTAATTTTTCCATTTCTAAGAAAAATTAAAAAACCAAACAAAAAACCCACCTGTAATTATTAACCAAAGTGATTTCCACGTACAGAAGTTTTGCTATCTTTTCCTCAATATATGCAATGACATAAATGTCCTCTAATTCTATGTTTTATTGCACCCTACTAAGTGGAAATAAGTATGCGGTTGAGACTAACTGGGCTATAATTCATAAAGTTATCTCAGGAGTCCCTCTCAGGAATAAAATCAGTTGATATTCTTAAAAGAAGTATTTGTTAATTACATGGTGCAACATTTTTGTAATTTTACCCTGACATTTTTTTCTTCAAATTCTTACTAATTGCCTAGTGGTCTCTTAGCAATTGCCTATTTAAGTACTGTTTCCTTAAAATGCTGGCTTTCAAGTGTTTTATCACAGCTATGAGTAACATAGCTGTGAGATAGATATTTTGTATGTTAACCAAGGAATGTCCAGCACAATGGTTGATGACCAGAGGCCTCTTCCCATCCCAACCTTCATACTTCCCTCCAATTTTCTTGGATAATAGTAGCCTCAGATTAGAGTATAACCCAATGTGTATACAGGTATGTATATCATTGAGATTTTTGCTGACTTTTGCAAATGGACATCCAGAACTGGATTTGATTCGCTTAGCAAAAAAGAAATGTCACAATACTTCCATTGCGTCCTGAAGCAGTTAACATCCATGGCAAATGCAGTTCCTATTGGTTCTTTGCTGCCTTCTAGTATTGTTTCATACTGATTCTGAAATTCACCATTTTCTCTAGAGACTAGAGATCAGACTCTATAATTGAGTAGAGACTGGATGTGATTTGAGCTATTGTAGTTTTCTAGAAGAGATGCACGTGAAGCGCTCATTATAATGATGGACAGAGTCCTAGAAAGTTAAGAATTCTAAGGTTGGTAAACTTTGCATTTTTTTGAAGAAGAGAAGTAAGGCTCTTTGCCTGTGACTATTTGCCAAAGGCACTAAAAATCATTTATTTTTACAAAGGTTATTCAAGGCAGGAACAGTTTGGAATTTTCTCCTTAAATACACAAAGTATCTGCTGCATTTTCTAGGGTGATGATGAATCGCTTCCAAAAATACATACTTTTGAATTGAAATGTCTCACACTAGAAGAAAGCCTAAAGGCAAGTAAAGTTTAGATATTTGAAATTACCAAGTTTTATATGCTAATATATCATCAGCTTATATATATATATTATGTTAAAAATGTAAATATTAGTAAAAGATTCTCTCACAGGTTTTCTCTCAACTTCTAGAAATATTATATTTATTTTTACAGTTAAAAATTGGGACTCATAAAATTAAGTTGACTACCACAAAAGATAAGACTGGAAAAATTAAAATAATTTATAGGAATGAGAGTCACAGAAGTGAGGTGGAAATGTCACTGTCCAAAGATTAAATATTTTCTGAATTGTGTCATTAAGCAAAATATAGTAAAGACTTCAACACATTTTTAATATACTTATGCTGTCTCATCACAGGATATCATATTTGAACAGCAGACATAATGAAAACATAGGGAAAAAGAAGAAAAGGGTCATTAAAATACATGTAAAAATGGGAACTAGGCCACGAAAATGCATTTAAATATCTGTGTTCAGAACTGTGAGGTTCTCTTTTATCTAGTATTTTGTTTTGTGCAACTGTTTGTATTTGACAAATTTTTCCAAGTAATAAATATATATCTTGGGCAGAGTTTCAAATATTTTTTAATGGGATAACTACTCTAGGAAATTAAAAATTTAGTGAGAAACTAACATGTAAACTAATAAGTATAACATATTGAGCTGATTGTTACAGATTTGGAAGAAATTCTGTCTTAGAGAAATAGCATGGTCTTCAAAGTGAGAATAAAATGATTTTGAATCCCTAGTCTGCCTCCAACAAGCAGCACAAATTTGTCGTGGCACTTAAGCTCTCCAAATATGATTGTTCATTTGCAAAATGAAGATGTAAGTTTCTAAATGCATGAAGAGGTTTCCATGAGACACGTCATTTGTAAAGTACTTAGTGTCATGCCTAGTGCACAGTAGGTGTTCAAGAAGTAGTTACTATTATGCTCAACAGTGAGTCATGTTTTCCAAGGTGGAGTGAGTGGGAAGACATGTTAGAAAGGTTTCCATGGAAAGATACTGTTGGAGCTTCACCTGAGAGGATGGCTTTCATATGCTGTCTGCCATCAATAACATTAATTTGCTCTAAGGTTGTACTTGTTCCTGACCCTATAAAAAAGGGTACAACATAAAAAAAATAAAAACTTGTCATTATGTTCATTTCAAATTTTAGTTGGATAATGGAGATTAAATATGAAATATTTAAATATTTGGAAGTGTTTACATTATTCACAAAATCATTTGTCAAACATGATTACTAGGTGCCTAGGACTAAGCCAGAAGATACAGAGCATCCCCATAAAAGCAGAAGAAAATGCAGCACACTCTCCTCACCTTTGATAAATGAATTTACTGGGTCAAAATAAATGCATGTGATCTATTGATAAACATGTGTAGAAGGCATTCAATGAATTAAAAGATGATGTTGAATGAGAAGAGCACATGACTAAAGAAACGTGTGGGAGTTAGTGGTACAGGGGAAAAAGGGGTGTTACTCAGAGAAGGCTGAAGTCTTTCTAGAAGAAGGGATGCTTTATCCGAGAGTTCCCTGCCATGGAGGAGGTAAGAAAAGGAAGAAAGTGAAAACAGCGTTGCAGGGAATGCAATCTTTGTGTGGGAGAAAAACAGCTCTGATAGAGGGTTGAACTTTGAGCTGATTACCCTGAAATGTACATTCTTAAGTAAGAAAAAACAGATACTTTTAACTGGAAAACTTAAGTCCTATCTGCTCTCCAACCATGTCCCTATCCATCACTACTCGGCATAGAACATTGGATGTTAGAAGACAAACTTTGGATGAAACATAATTAATTTGCTTAACTGAAAGTATTGAGTGAATTTGTGCCATCATTTCATGGTCACAGAGACACAAATATGGAGTGTAAATTTGGACTTCTGTACCTTTCACATCCCTTCTGTCCCTCTAGGTAGGCAGAGTGGTTTTATAAACATTCTCCATTGTTGAAAAGAGAAGGTTGTCCATGTGGATAGCTCAGGTGATCTGAGCAAAGATTCAGACTCAAAAGGCGTCAACTCCACTAAACTTTCAAGGGGAGATAGACTAATGTCAGAAAGTCCATTGCAGGACAGAAATGAGAAGGACAATGTAGTTTTTTGGCCATATGGTTGTGGGTGGTGTTCACTCACATAACAAAAGAGCTCTTATTCGCTGGGCTTCCACGCAGCTGCCTGTCACTGGCACCGGGGAGAGGCGGTGCTGGACCGTGTGAAGCTGGCATAGACTTTTAAATGATGATTCCACAGGAGCTCACATCTAAGACCTCACAGACTTTGAGAGCTTAGCTCTCAAATCCAAGCTTTTGGAACTCAATTTTTGTTTCTCTCAAATTAATGCCTTTGAGATGAATACTAAAGTGTGTTTTGAAATTCAAAAGATAAGCAATGTCTTTCTAGTTATCTGAACTTCTCCTTTCCCAGAGACAAAGCGGAAAACTGGAATTTCCCAGACTATAGAATAATCAAATTAATGTATATACATATGTAAATATACAAACACATATATGTGTTTGAGTATATTTCTATATATATCTACACACATACATATATAGCAAATATGTTTATTATATAGTGCATATATATATCATAAAACATTGTACCTATTTTGTTTCCTGAAACACCATTGCTAATTGCCGCTCCTTTGTGGAAGTGTTCCATCAATAAATAAATTTGGGAAACATACTTTGTCTCTTTTTAGTAAGTAATAATAAATATTATCATATGAAATGTTATGTGGAGCCCTGAAATATATATATTTTTAAATAGAACATTGTAAACTTACTTGACTGTGGAACCCAATTCTCTAGGTCTATGTTTTATCCTCTCATAAGTGCTGAGGAAGATGTTATGGGAAATGTTGCTAGATGGCATGGGAATCAGCTTTTTAAGTGAGCTTTTTCTTCTCTCTCTCATCACCTTCCTCTACCTAACAGCTCTGCGAGGTCATAAATGCTATCTTACTTATCCTGTAATCTCAACATTTGACACATTGTATAAGTTATAGTTGCGCTTAACACCCATGTTTTTCAAATTTTCTTCGTAAATTGGATTTTTTTCTGGTAAAAATGTGTCAGTAACATTCATTCTGTGCTAAAATATTGTACAGGTTTGAAATATGGCTTTTTATCATTATTGCCATGTTAGTATAGCTTTCAATAAAGATGGAGGATAATTAAGTAAAGTATGTTTAAAAGTCTGTAAATGGTTAATTGGCGATTTTTTTTATGATCTTGGGATAGATAGAACTCTGGTAGCTATGAGATAAAACTCAGAATTGGAAAGGAACACGTGACAGATTTGATTACATTTACATTTAAACTGTCTCTGTTGAAAAAAGATATAATTAAAGTTGAAAGGCAAACAAGAGACAAAAATAGTTGCATTATCTGACAGTCTTTTCAAGTGCATGATTAGCTCCTATGTTTCAGTAAGGAATATACAAATTTGTTAGAAAACAAAATGGCAGGAACAAGCATCAGTAGACATACAAACAAAATAGACAATGTTTAAAACTCTCAAATTATAATCAAATAAATGAAGAGTTAAAAATAATTATCATTTTTGCCTATCAGATTGATAAAAATCAAAACGCTTGATCATGCAATGTTAGAAAGGATTTGAGTAAATACTATTGGTTCATCTTTAAGTTGGAATCCATCTGGAAGGCAATTTGGAAATATTTATCAACATGTCACATGCATTTCCTTTGACCCAACAATCTCAGTTCTAGATAGTTATGTACAGGGAAACAAAAGAAACAAAAATATATATATTGTGATGGCGAACATAGCACAGACTTTTGGGAAAAAAATATATAGGAATAGTTAAATTTCTAGAATGTTCCCACCAACACTGGTAAAGTGGATTTCTCAGTATTTCCATACGAAGATATCTTTAAAAATAGATATAAACATCTAATGCATATTTAATTGTGTGCACGTGTGTGGTGGGAATGAGGATGGCAGTGGGAGGTGGGGAGGGCAGCCTGGGAGAGCCTAGAGCTATTGTAACAGCAATCAGTTAGTGGCTGAAGTGGGAAAATAAGGAAAAGACAATGTAAGAGGAGACATTCCCTCTCTCATTATACTGTTTTTTGAGATTTTCCTTTTCCCTAAGGAATTTGTATAGCTTTGTAATTTAAGAAGCTATTGCTACTCTGAAAAACACTTTCATATATGAATGCCACATTTTGGTGAAGAAAGAAGAGTATTAAAACTACGATTACATTAAAAGTGGAATTTAATCACTGATATGAATAGATAACAGTTCTTTTTGAATCATACTAAATTAAATAATCGTGTTACTAACCTGGACTTGTTGAAATGTTTACAACACACTTGCTTAAGTTTTATGGGGAAAATACTATTTCTCAACCATTGAAAGCATTTTATTAGAGGTTTGAATTTAGATAGATTATATAAATTTAAGATACAACGTGGTAAACAACGACAATGCAGCCTAACAGATTATCAGATTGCAAACACGTACAATTCATACTTATTAAATTTTAAAATATAAAAGAAATGAAAATACTGTTGAAACAAAATTGATAAAAATGGCCAAAATTGGAAAAAACAAAATTCATGTAATTAAATATCCAATGAACATGATCCTTTTTTTTTTGAGAATAAATTATTTGAGACTTGGCAATACCTCTATGAATCTCACAAAATACAATCTCAGTAATAAAGCATATTTTAAAGAAAAATTACGTATATTTTTTCAAGTATATGTAATTTCATGGATTCTTTTTCTAAGCCTTTAAAAAAGATTTTCAGAGAAAAAGGAGCCCTTTTCATGCTGGGTGATTTAGACCTCGAAATGTTAACAGAATGCTGGAAACCTGATCAGTACATGTATTTGTTTCACTGTAGGAAGCCGAGTTTTATTAAGTATATAATTGTGTGTTGTGAGAGAAATGCACGTGGCATATAGACCTGCTGGCTACGTATGGCAATGTCACATATGTCTCAAGTTGGGGCCCAACCCTGAAACCTCAGAAAAAGATCAACAATAGATGCCACAGTAAGCTGATACCAGCTCTTCAAAGTGTGAGTAAGCTGTCTACAATGCCTCGTGGTCTTTTAGATTTGTTTGTTTACAGTGCAAAAAATTACCTTTTCAAGTGATAAAATTACTTTAAAGAAAAAACAATTAAGGAGCAAACATTCTGAGAAGTATCTGTGCAGTAAATTTAAAATCCAAGTGAGAATGCCCTCAAATGTATTTGAAAACCGATTCAATAGAAAAGTTTTCTGTGTTTGTGAGGGAAGGGAGTGAGGAGGCTAGGAGAAGGAAGATGGAGGGAGGCAGAGGGCGTGCTGGCAAGGAGCTGATCCTTACAGTACCCCACGTTTAATGTTCCCCAGGAAGTGGAGAAGTGGGAGTTGGGGAAAGGGGACGAAGAAGGCAAGCATTACAAATATTAACATCCAAGACAAGTTGATGAATTCGAGTCCAAATCAAAACATACGGAACATAGAGTCCAGCAGGTCCATATTTGGTGATTGTGGTCCCTGCAACACGATGAAGCTCAGAATCAGACCAATGACAGTATTTGGCTCCTCAGTTGCTCTATGAATTAAGGCTGACTCCAAACAAGGAGAGGTAGGGACAAAAAGAGACCCTAACACATCAGAAGGCAAGGATTCAGGATGCCTGACAAGCAGCCTGGGATTCTTCGCAGGTGTTGGAACCTGAGGGGAACTGAAGGGAAAACCAAGAGGACAGACAGGACTGGGCCGGCAGAGGTGGAAACACTGGGGAGGCCAGGCTTCCGAGAGGTCATGCTCAGGCATCACCCTGTGACTGAAGATTCTCGGTGGATGCCCAGGTCAGTTGCAGGCCCCCCTGTTGGTGGACCAGGCACCCAATCTACTCCAGGTGATGTGATGGATGTAGGACTGGGAGGGCTACATGTAGCAGGCAAATCTCAGGTAGGGAGGAGCCCACCCCAACCCTTCTGGGGAAACTCAGTGCTTGCTGGCACTTGCGAGTCTTGGGATGTCTTTCGGTTTGATTTGTTTCTTGGTTTGTCCTCTGTTTTCTTTGTATTTGCTTTCCCATTTATTAGCAGTGACTATACACAGCCTTTTCAACACTGTACAAAAGCCCTAGCAACTAAAATGGCAGAACAGAGATTCCCTTTCTTCAAGTGGCTTTGCATAGAAAGGTATCTAGCCTTAAATTCATTTGTTCAATTACAAGGTGACCTTGTTTCTTTAATGTTTAATTTCTGCTGAACAGTGAAAGGAAAACTGTCTTATACTCAAGACTATTTTCTTCTGTCAAACAACCAGCTGGATGTCACCCTTCATCCTGAGGAAGTGGTATGCAAGATAGCTAGGGCGAGTGAGGAGGGGCCATGACAGGGCCATGACAGGTGCCATTTTTAAAGTATTTTCTCTGAACCACATGTTCTGTGGGCAGAGTGACAGAGAGAATTAGATGTTTGCTGAATTTATTGTGTTGCAGCAGAAATAATCAGATGACTGGAGACTGTTCAAAGTGCAGTCAGCACAGATGACGCTGTATTTGTATTAATGTAAATTAAACTACTTTCTGGGATATATTTCTAAATCGAATATGTTCACATAGTATGTGTGTGCATATATGTGTGTGTGTGTATGTATATTTCTTTTTCCAGATAGGATTGCTTGCTTTATCAACTCCTTCAAAAACTCATGTCAGAGTGACAGTAAAGAAATGAAATCAGACAAAAGCCACAAGAGAGAAGAGCTCAGAAGGAGGGCAGAAGCAGATGCGAAGTTTCAATAAATGTGTGGACGGTCAAAAAACAAAGGAAGCAGCATATGTTCAAAGTGAAGAAAGCAGTAGTTCAGGATACAGGAAGTTTAGGGCTGAGCCTAAAGAACCCCAGACTCACCACAAGTTTAGGAATAAGAAAGACACTGTGTGTGCCTTTAGGCTGTGCCCACTGATATGAGCGAGAACCCTCAAATCTCAGTCTTAGCGTTTCAGGGTCACTCTTCATGGACACTCCTGATTGGGGGTTGGGACTCCTCTAAGACCTGAGTCAAGGATCCTGGCTGCTTCCATCCTGGGCCTTGGCCATCTTCATAATATGGATTCAACATTAAACCAGACTCAGAACTGTCTAGGACACTCAGAACAATTTGATAAAAATTTATATTCAAGAAACATGAACAGGATACTATGAAAAAAGGAAGCCCCAGAGAATGTGAAAGAGCATTGGAATTTAAAAGTATGATTGTTTAGGATTTTTTTTAAGTGACAGTAAAAGAAAAAAGAGAAAGGAAAGCTCTTCTCTACTGAAAAGCTGTTATTCTAATAAAAGAAGAAAGGATAATATTAGAAAATTCCTATTTTGTGACATGTAATGTAATCATTGATTCAGGTCAAAGATCATCAGTGGATGTTAGAATCATTTGTTGCCAGTTTATCAAGTAACCAAACATTCAAACAGAACCAATACATCTTCCCACAGATCATTTAGTAATTGAGAGGAGAAAAATCCCCTACAGTGGAAAGGATTGCAGTTACTTCCTGCATAAAATGACCATACTTCACACCATGAACAGGAAAACAGTCTGACATTATGGGTCTCCTGGTGTAACTGAATATGAGGAACACAACCTCACCTATGAAATATTATTGCACAGAAAGTTCAGCTTTAATCGGAACTCTAGTCCTGTGCTATGCAATATGTTGGACACTGGACACATGACTATTGAGAACTTGAATTGTGGCTAGTCCAAATTAAGATGTGCTATAAGTGTCAAGTATACACCAGATTTGATTTCATAGATATAGTACTTTAAAAAAAGAAGGGAAAATATATTACAATTTTTTTATATTGGTTACATGGTAAAATGATGTATTTTGGATATATTGGGTTGAATAAAATATTAAAATAATTTCACGTTAATTTCTTATTTGTTTAAAAATGGCTATTAGAATATTTAAAATTATGTGGTTCAACTTATATTTTTATTGAACAGCACTATTTTAGATCCCAGTTTACAAAGATAGAGGTCACAGAGAACCAAGTTAATGACCCAAGAGGAAGCAATTAAGCAAATTCAGTTTGTGTAATAGTCTATCCTACAACTGTCTTAAACTCTTTAGAAGTAGAGTGTCAGGGGAAAAAAAAATGAGGGAACTGTTTTAAACTAAGAGAGTAAAGAGATATAACAATAAAGGCAATGTGAACATAAATTAGGTTGGATTGAATTTACAAGGGGGAAAACACAAATGGCTATAAAGTTCTTTCTGGGAATAATTACAAAAATCTGAATATAAACTAGATATTAGATGATGTTATGGAATTATTACTACTTAAGCATGATAATGATCTTGTGGTGACATAGGAGATTGTCCTTATTCTTTGGAGATACATTCTGAATGATTTTGTAATAACAGGTCTGTATCTTTCTTTCAAATGCTTGTGCAAATATATGAGCAAGAGCTCAAGGAAATTGGACCAAATATTAAAAATTGATGAATCTAGATAGAGGATTGTACTATTTTTCTACACATAAACGTTTTCTTATTCAAAAGGCAAGGGTCCAAAGTTTCAAGTGGGAAAGGATGGCCAAAAATTTTACATTTACAGTTCCTCTTTGGTATACTACGGTCTTTCCTATGTATTTCTTACTTTGATAAAAACATAATACATAAATGTATAATATCAAATAATATGGAAATATCAGAAGTCCCCACTGGAAAGGAAGTCATTATTCCTATGTACATTGATATTGATTCAATTCCTTCCTTTCTCATCAGTGATAATTTACAATTGAAACACCAGATGCAAAATGGTGATTGTAACAGTCAGCGTTCTACCACTGTCATTAACCCTGTAATTTTTACTCAAGTAAATGTAAAATAATAATCAAATGAAATTGTCTTGGACTCTATTATAGATAGTCATTGTACTTAAAACATCAAATTATGAAAAGAAAAATTATTTGTATACTGATCATAGATTTTCCCTTCCTCTCTACAGCTTTATCGTAACTTTGCAGAACTACATTTTAATGCTATGTATCTGTCTTGTTTGACTAAGTTTAAAATTTACACTCTCCTTTGTCTTCCTAATAACAAGTAGCTTAAGTGCCGATCTAACATAAAGAAGATACTGAAACAGAACTCTAGTCATCTCAAAAAATTGCAAATACACATAATTATGGCTACAAGTGATACAAGGTAGACTGTTTCACAAATTTCATTAGTAATCTGGAATTCAGGGAGCATATAAAAATAAATCTCAGTAAACAACAATTACATCATTTTTAACTATAACTGCATATATTTGATAGCCACTTAACTTTGAAATGGATGCTATTGGTATTTGGAAAAATTGTCATAGGAAAATGGAAGCGTTATAAAGTTAAGGTGCTAGTATTTCTATTTAAATAGACAATACAGCAAGGTACCTCTCGTTTTACACCTTTTTAGGTTCTGAGTACCTGCAGAGTGTCAGCCACCATTGATTGATGAGTAACTCCTCAAACAGCAGACCTTGGATGTCAGCACATTGTGTAAGTTAATGAGAAAGGACTGAAAAATATCCACGTTAAAACTAACACGAGGTAAAAAAAAAAAAATGAAGAAATAGCAAGAATAGCACAGGTGATTTTATCACTTTTCTGAAGGAAATATTTGTTGTGAAGTGTATAAATTATATATTGACATTGTACAGCTAGCTTTTCTTGCTATGGATTCTAATATCTTTTGTAAAAATATGACTATAATTCTGATATTATAACTAGCTTATTAGATATCAAAATTTATATCTAACAAATGTGAGTAAGCAATTTAAAAACATTATGGTTAATAAAAGATATTTCATTCAAATAACTTCTTTGATAATAGTATTGATACTTGAAACAGGAGAAAAAATGCCTAATGGCTTAATGTTGCATTAAATTAACTTCATAAAAGATAGAAAATTTTGTCATATTTTTGAAATTTATAAAATAAAAACTATAGCATAAATCCACACATTTAAAATTTTTAGCAATTTTAGTTTTGATCTGCATTACCAGAAAAGTCCTCTAGATGGCAGTGTTTACCACAGTTAGAAATTATTTTAGACCTATTTTAACTTTTAAAATGATTCTTACATGAGCCAAATAGTGTATAGTTAAAAATTTATTTCTCTAGAAGTCAATATTTCTTCAGCATTTTTGTTTTGCTCTGAATGAATGTTTAACCTAATTCAGCAAGATTTTGCTTATTTATTAGGTTAATTTGCAATTTAATTTGCAAATTTCCAGGAACAATTAAGTTGACCCAAAAACTTTAGAATAAACATATATGTGATCTCTATTCTTTGGAGGAATTAAAATAAGTTGTTGAGACTGTGGTAATAGGATGAAAGAAATCTTAGCAAGTAACCAGATGAATTATATTACTTTTGTTTTTCAAGCTTGTGTATAATCGTAGATTTGAATGGAGTTATAGATGTTTTATTGGGACTTATAGTCTTATAACCAAGGGAGATTTTCATCTTTTATTTGAAATAATTGCAGTTTTAATTTTTTGACCTGACGAACAACCCAAATAAGCCACAGATGTATAACAGAATGTAGGGCAATCATATTTTGTCAGAGAACTTGTGAGTCAGGAAGGTTTTTTAAAATTATGAAATGGTAGAAATAATGATAAAGATATGATATAAAGTTAATTTGAGGGGCCTGCCCTGTAGCTGAGTGTTTGAACTTGCACACTCTGTTTCAGTGGCCTGGGGTTTGCCGGTGCCGATCCTGGACGCAGACCCACACACTCCTCATCAGGCCCAGCTGTGGCAGTGTCCCACATGGAAGAACTAGAAGGACTTGCAACTAGGAGGGGGAAAAAGGAGGACGACTGGCAACAGATGTTAGCTCAAGGCCAATCTTCCCAGGGGGAAAAGAAAAAGACTTCCCTCTCTCAGTAAAAAAAAATATATATATATATATATTAACTTTTATACTGGATAATATTACATACTAGTAAAAAACTAATAAAAATGCCTCATATATACATGGAAGAATCTTACATTTTCTGAAAACAAAAATGGACAGAAATGGCCAAGTTCAGGCCCAGTGCTTGGTTTATAGATTTGTATGACTTCACTAAAGATAGAAAACTTGTCACTAAGCATTGGGAGAGAGATGTATTTCTCTAGATTTCAACTAATATTTCAGAGGCATAATTTGTAACATATTTTGTCTATTTCCCTACGGGTCAGAAAACGAACTCTAGCAATATTTTAAATTTTGATTTGGCTATTTGGAAATAATTAAATATAAATTTGGTTAAATAAATCATAATATATAAAGCTATAAATGCTATTCATCCAAAGCGGGGTTCCTCAACTTTGGCACTACTGCCAATTTGGGCCAGATAATTCTTTGTTGTGTGTGTGTGTGTGTGTTTGGTGAGGCCGGGGTGGGGAGATAATCTGTGCATTACAGGATAATTAGCATCATCCCTGGCCCCTACCCACCACATGCCAGTAGCAACACTCACCCCTCTACCCATACTCCAATGTGACAGTCAATGTCTGCAGGAATTTTCAAATGTCCCCAGAGGGGTAAAATCACCCCAAGCTGAAAACCACTGATAGAAACATCTGATTTTTTTCACTCTTCTTATTCTCCCTTACAATTATAAAATGCCAATCATGTTATTACAATTTACATTTTAGTCTTGCAGTGGATAAATTAATCAGAAAAAATAGGTCAAGCAAAATTACCAAGTTGCTGTGGGTAGTTCTGTTAGATAGGACTCTGGTTGCAAGTAATAGCTATTATGAAGGCTACTGGTGTAGTTCTTAAAGAAGAGTTGTGGGGATATGACTGGGCAGGCACCAACAATGACCCGGAACTAGATAATTAACTACCATAAGGGGTTCCCTCTTTATGCAGCGTCTTCATTTTTCTTGTTCTCTCTCCCTCAACCTTCCTTTGGTTTTCTGGTTTGTGTAATGAAAAACTGCTTCTAATTGCACCTGCGTATATGTCACTTCCCGCTCACAGAGCAATGAGATTAATCTTGGAGTATCTCTGTTACAGATCCAGGTTCTTTGGTGAAGGGGTTCAGTGGCCCATCTTGAATTCAGTAACTTCACAAATGTAATCAAGTGTTGTTAGAAATTGATGGATCTATCCATTTCTGGCAGGATGGGAGGAGTCCACACCATGTGAAGATAGCTGCTTTGCTTACCATGTGGATGGAACATGGGAAGAAACATTTTAAAAAATGGAGGAACTCTTGTGAGCTTTGGAGATGACTCATAGGTGTTCACACGTCTATTCTATCACCTCCTTGTCAATATCTTCTAAATGCATCAGTGGCCTGGTGTCCTCACATTGCTCAGCAAGGGCCCTAAGCCTCCAATTCATTTTTCTGCAATCTCTGCCTTCCCCTTAAAGGTGCCAGGCTCCAAATAGACTTCTTCCTCCCTCCCAGTCTGGAGTCAAACAAAAATTTAGCTCAAGATACCTAATCTCTGCGAGAAAGGAAACAGACTAACTCAGACTCATATGTGAGTTATGTGTAGGTTTCTTGAGCCTCTGAGCAGTGCTTGCATCAAAAGAATGCTTGGTAAGGAGATGAGTCCCTGCGTGGTACAACGGTGGGCACAGTCCTTTCTCCAGTGTTCTCTTTTTGCTCTTTTTCTCCTGTGAGCTATGACACTTTGTATCTAAGAGGCCTTTTAGGTCCTTGCTACTTAAAGTGTGGTCCACAGGTCAATAGCATCAGGATCTCCTGGGAGCTTGGCAGAAGTGCAGGCCCTTAGCGCCCGCCGCAGATCCATCAGAACCAGCACTTTAATTTAGCCAGACCTCTGGGTAAATTTGTATTCACATTAAAGTTTGTGAAACACACAACAGGTTAATTGTTTAAATCATGAAGTCAGTTTTAGTATAATATTAGGCTTACAATAATAAACTGAGTAAACGTCCTGAAACAATATGAAGATAAACACAACTAGATTACTAGTATATTTATGTGTATTATCCAGAACTTGCTATCAAGCATTTGAACCATTAAGATTAATGGAACAAGCGAAGTTTTTTAAATCTAAAATATAAAGGAGAGAGATTATGATGAGAATTAGCAAAGTAGAAAGGACTCACAGGATAGAATGCCTCCATCTAAAAAACGAAAACCAGTAAAACAGCTGAATTATGCCTCAGGTGTGGTTTTTTAAAATCTCTCTGTGCTGGGCATATAGGAAGTTTTAAAAGAAGATAGGTATTTTTTTTTTTTAACACAGTATGGTTTTTAAAGCAGATTTTTGAATCAACTAATGAATAGACTTATGACACTAAGTTTGTCCCTTATGTGTTTTATAATTATTTCATGTAATGCTCACTTTCCACTTTTTCCTACTAATTGTGGTATTTACCTCGTATCACCTGGTCTTTAGGATCTACTTATCTATTGTAATGTACCAAAAAGTCAGCCTAGTTCCACAGTGAAGAACAAATATTGCTCGAAAATGATCTCATTACTCTCTGTCTGCATAGCCATTAAAGACACCTCCATTGGTACAGTTACTTCTAGAAATTAAAATACATTTGTAATTAGGTCATAGATATACTGATATTGCACTCAAACATGGGTGCTATTTACTCTCCAAAATCAACACATTGCATGAATACTTTTGTGACATAAAGAAATCTTAAATTTATTGCAAAGAGATATTTATTGCTTTTTCTTACACTTTACAAGTGATATTTTTCCAAGGACAATTTTCCTAATCAGGCCTTCTTATGAACTCCACTTATGTTTCTTATACTACTTTTTAAATAAATCTCTCTTATGATGTGTCCTGGCTTACTTTAAAGCAGATCGACCCCATTCCATACAGCCAAGAAGTTTCTTTGACGCTCTTTTAATCCTTTCTGAAAATTTCACCAATCTGCTTGTAGCTGGAGCACAGAAAATTCACAGGCATAGAATTGAAAAGATGATGTGTACTGTAGGACCTTTTCAAGGACTGTATTAATGTACATTACAGAATAAGATTTTCATTTGAGAAAAAATTATTTTAAAGCATGCACTCAATGTTTGTAAGCAGAGTGGTATTGACTTAAATCCCAGACAAAGCATACGGATATCTTTTAAAGGCCGAGCAATCCCTCTTCCCTCTCTCCATTACTTGGGTGTTATCAGTGATATGGAATTAAGCCAGGGCTGCAAGAGTCAGTAGGATATGCATAGTCTCCCTGACTCATCCTAATTCAATTAGAGGGGCACTGTGGGTTGAATTTGGTTCCTGAGAGGAGACTATAAGAGAAAAATGAGGCTTATCCATCCTGCCCTATATTAGTAAGTCTATTTATGTGCACATTACATAACAGATTGGACTCCTAGAAGAATATCATGTAAGTTTATTTATTTTTTAAAAAAAAAGGACAGGAAAAAATAGTCATGAAGAAGTTGGGGGGGGAGGGAATAGAGAATGAAAGTTCCCATAAGGATGTTGTTTCAAGTAATAAGAAGTTCTGTTTTTAAGAATATACTCTTATTAATCAGAATGTACTGAAAGAGAATAAAGAAAAACTCGTGTTGTATTTATTTTAACTTGGGGAAGAAGAGTCCTAATACCTAAGAAAATTATTTTCCCAATTATCTTTGGGCAAATGCTGTTGTGTTTGAAACGTGTCCTTGTCCCAACATTTTGCTCTCTCTCTTTTTAAGTGAAGTGTGTGCTATTTCTGCATGTTTGGACATTTACCACGTATACAAATATGAATTGAATAGATCATACTTAATATTTCTAATCTAACAGTTCTTACGAAAATAAATATCATACAGACATAAGAAATAGCAAGTTTTGTAAGTTATATTTCACTTGAAATTACATGACTTCAATCAAACTGTTTAAGGTTAAACATATATTTATTCTCTTTATCATCATAAAACTACTTCCTCATGTTTTCCTGAGTGATTACTTGAGCCCTACCTGTGATGGGGAAAACACTTGTCTATATATAACCTGAAGTCTTAAAAAACCAATAATGAAATTTGAAAATTCAATATTTTCTTCATTTATATAGTGATCATGATAAAATAGTGGCACTGGAAAATGTCAGTTTATATTGTAATAACTGTTAGAGCTACAAATCTGACATCTATAATCGTTGTCAGTCATAAAAATATAGCAAATTGGGATAAATTTAGTTCCGTCATTCAAACAGAATGAAGCTGCTTGTCACCTGCTTTCCTTTGTGATTTGATTACCTTGGACTAGGTTTTCCTTAAAAAGAAAGAAAAGGAGAGAAAAGAAAGGGATTCAAAGGAAAGAGCTAATAAACAGTGAAGCAAAAGAATTCTTCTAAGAGCTTACTACACTTTGCCAGTTTGCACAGCCTTAAAAGGTGTTAATTTTCTTTCCGTGGTGTTAAAATTCTGCATTGTCATTTTCTAAGGAGTGATAATACAAATAACCCTTAGCATTTTTCACACAATTTCCCCCCCAGAAGTACAGTACAATAGTCTAGTCTCGTGTGAAATGGGGACAATAATACCTGCTGTGACATGAGAGCCCCTGTGATTGATTGATTAATGTCTGCTAGACACAATGAGACATCTGGATTAAAGGAACTTTAGAAGTAGAGGGCACAAAAGTTTTTATTTTTAACTTTGATTGGAATATAGAACTAGTGTAGTAAAGTTGAAAATATGAGACTTAAAATCCTTGAGGAGGTCATTTGATCTTTCTAAATAGCATAGTCTATGTCGTTTATATAAAATGTAACTTAAAGGAAAAAGCCTTTATAATCTGTGTGAAATGTAATTTTAAAATGCTGAGTGGTAATTAGAAAATCATCGATGAAAATCCAATTAACAAACTGATTGCTTAATATTTTAGGTTATTAAATGCCATTACTTGGAAATTATTGCTTAGGGTGCCTTCACTTCACAAGTATCCATCCCATGATCCATATCACCAGCAGAGAGCACGAGGGCAATTTTACTATAGCCCAGAGGACAGAATTCCTAAAGGACTACTCAGGTACAACACAGGTGAGTATGTCATCATTCCTTGCTGTAGCAGACAGGCATTGACAAAGACAAACAAGGGTTAATTAAAGAGCTCCAAGT
This sequence comes from Equus caballus, assembly GCF_041296265.1. Classification (NCBI taxonomy): domain Eukaryota; kingdom Metazoa; phylum Chordata; class Mammalia; order Perissodactyla; family Equidae; genus Equus; species Equus caballus. The sequence goes on along the minus strand of NC_091700.1, from coordinate 62,012,183 downwards.
AGAAGTCTAACACGTATATTGCAAGATTTCTTTTGGAAGTCATATAATTGGAAATCCAATATTCACTAAAAAAAAAAAAAAAGATTAAAATACAGCAAAAAAACCTTCAGTACATGTTCCCCTACAAAAACTAAAACTAATGAATATCATTTCCGTACTTCATAACTATGCAGATATAACTTCAAACAAAATAAAGGTGGATTTTGAGCTACTCGTGTTGTAAATGTTTTACATGGTATTTGGGGCAGAAGCCTCAAGTTGTGAGAGCAGAGGGTTAGGAACATGACCCTTCATATTTAATTTTCTTCCAAGAATATTAATAAGGTCTCTAAGAATAGATCTCATTCTGGAATTTAGCAGTTGGAATATAACAGGGCAAACCATAAGCTTCAATTTAAGAGCTAAAAGTAGTACGATTAGGTAAAGAGTGTCAATAATTCAGATATGCCAAATAAACACCCACAAGATAGAATGCCTTGAAGTCAGTGGCTTTATTTCTATATTCAATCTCCTTTGAAAAGAATCTAGACATACTTCATTTTGGGGCTTTGACCTGTGGTTTCCGTTAATTGAAGTCTCACGGTCATAAATTCAATCGCGAGGATTTTTTCTCTCCCCTCACCTTCATCTGTGTTCATACTAAGATTTCACTTATGAGCATAGTGTAATATTGGGTTGTGACTACAAGTAAAGCTATCTCTTAGCAAACAGAAACAATTCCACTTAGCAATAATGTTCAACAATTATTGCTAAGCTATGTGTTGCGACTAAAACATGACTTTGAAATGACTACAGTATGATTAAGAATGTGAGAGAACTGTGATGCTTATGAAATCAACTGGAAAGTGGCAGTGCTGCTATGTTTATTGTAAATGTGTCCGAACGATGGTTCATTTATGATTTTAAAGTAGTTCAGAGCATAAAATAGGTGACAACTGGAACAATGCACTAGCTTTACTTGTAGATTTTGTGAATGGCAATATGATCGTTCGCTGTGGTAAGATAAAGGAATCTTCCTTTAATTTACTCACATTATTGTATGAGATAATATTTTTATTTTGACTTTCAGATACTTAAGTCCTTTTTATTCTTAAATTTTATATATTCTAATCATACAAAATACTATTGTAAGAGTTGGTTGGCTATTTAAAAGCACTATCAACCCATTGCGTGCAAGAAACCTGTTTTTATACTTCATATACAAGGGATTAATGTATTTTAAAGCGGGCTTTTACTGTGAAAAAAGTTTGAATTAAAAAGAGCTTACATTTTCATAGATGTGGGGAAACTGTAATGTCCAATGACTTGGTTAAATAATGGAATTATTTATACTATAGTTTGGTAGGTTTGCTTAGTGAATTTTTTTTTTGTTTGTTTTTACTTAAAAGCTAAAAATGTGTTCCTATTGAAAATGAAAACCATTGTATTCAAAACCAGGAGGTATCCCTGCCCACGCCATCATAGCGCAGAGCTAGTGTAAGAGCCTTGAATCCATATACAACCCAGTACAGAATGGGGGACACGTAGGTTTAAAATAAATGCCCTCTATCTCTGCAAGTTAGAACAAGTTATTCAATCATGCATTAAGACCTCCTCAGACAACCTTTATAGGTCATTCCAAAAAATAAATTTTTTGTTCCAAGTGAATTGTTATTATTAATGCGTCAAACTTTACTCAGGTACCTGGCGTTGTAAGTACAACCCATTACACAAACCTTCGCGGTTTCCTGATTTTAAAAGATCATTCAAATATAGATAGTACTTTCGGGGCCAATACTGAAGGAATAAGGTTAATCCTTTCGGGAGTCATTCCATCCGGCGCTTGTATGAAAATGAGAAACGTGTGAGCATACGCTACACAACTGGAGTCAGAGAAATGAACTGCAAAGGAAAAGACAAGTATTACATGTAAAGTTGGAATCAGCAGAAAGGGCAAAGGGAAAGGAAATGTTCCGCAGCTTGGGGAGCAGCTGGACGGGACTCCTTCCAGCCTTTAGCGAGCAAAGTTTGCAGTTAGGTGAGCTGGAAGCGGCTTTGCTGCAGCCGCCTGTCCGGACGAGCTCGGCTTCGCAGATTTCCGGGCGCGGCGGGAGCAGAAATGCAAGGACAGCCACGATCGCCCGCCGCGGCCCGTCTTGCTCCCCGAGAGGAGACTTCGCACCGCACAGGAGACTGGCCAGGGCTGACCTAGGGGACCCCAGAGGCTGTCACTTTCCCTTTCCCCTGGGGGGCTTCCGTCACCCAAGCATGTAGGGAGTGCTCAAATTAATTTTCTTTCCGGTCTCGTCTGACATTCAAATATTCTCTGCCCTGACCTTTAGCCATCCGCCCTCTCCGCCCTTCTCGCCAAGGTCCCCGGCAGCAAAAGCCTCCAGTTGCACCACCGGGCGTGTTGTCTGCTGAACGCGCTCTGGGGATCTGGTGGCCCATGCTCCCCTCCGAGGGCCGACAATGCATCTAGCGCCTCGGACCCGGGTTGACTCTCCCATCTTTGCATTTTAGCCCCTCCATTTAGCAAAGAGAAGTGCGCGAAACGCGCGCCCAGAGACGAGCCGCCGCGGTGTCCCCCAAACGCCCGCCGCGGTGCCCGAGGCTCCCTGGGTCGGCGCCCGCACGCCCCGCCGGCCTCCCGCGCCGCCCCAGCTCGCCGGACCGCCGGGGCTCGGCAGTTCGCTGCCCCGCGCGGACCCGCGCAGCTGTCAGCCCCGCACCCGCCGGCGAGGGACCGGTCCGCCTAGGCTTCGGAAGCGTCGGCGCCTCCCTCCGGGCCGGACCCTGCTGGGCATGCTCAGTGCGCCTTCTGGAAGCCGGCTCTCCCGGGGCCAGGATCAGTTCTCCGGGTTTTCACGGCTGCCGAGGGGGCGCTGAGGAGGGGAGGCTGGGAGACAGTCTGCGCCTTGTTCCGAGCCCCCTCCCTCAGGCCCGGCTGCGGCCGCCCGCACCGCAAGATGCGGACCAATCAGGGGCCGGGGGCGGGGCCTAGGCCGTCACGCCCTCCCTCTGGGCTTATTGAGAGTTATATCAAGAAATTCAGTTCAGAGAGAGGAGAGAGAGGAGAGGGAGAAGGAGAGAGGGGCAGAGGAGAAGGGAGAGAGAAGGAGAGCATGCAAGACAGGAAGGAGCGCCTTAGAGTCTCTGAAGCACGAAAGAGATAACCAATTAGGAATTTTGGGGGCAACTGTCGCCCCGGACAGCAGCCAGAGAATCACCATCACCCCAACTCTGACGTTTCCTGCAAGAAGTTAGAGACTTAAGCGATATTAACATCGGAGGGAAATGATATGCTTGACGCTGTGGAAAATACCCCTAAGCTGAAGAAGTGCAACTGGATGTTGTGTGTGTGTTAAATACCACAAGAGCCCAGACCCCGTGGGTAATAGAGACGAAATGTGGAGAGAATGACTAACGACAAATCTGTGAATTTGTTCTCTGGAGTTGCTAATTTGCCAGCCCGAAGCAACACATTTTACAAGGAGGAAACGTTTTGCTGCTTCTGATTTCTCCCCAAACTGGTGCTACCAGATGCATGGCTTTCTATGTGTTGGAACAAATCATTGCTAACTGCAGCATACCGGCAAAGGGGAAAGGTTGAGGCAACTAACGTAAGTGTAAAGTTTTGCATGCACAATTGTAAATTCTGTGTTTAGAGATGTCCTCAGTGGAGACGAAGGATGTTTGTAATTGGGTAGACGGTTGGGGCAGAGCTCACCTACTCGGCTGTATCTGCATCCCTACCTGCATCACTCTGCCGGAACTAATCGCGGGCATCAGCTACCGTGCAGCCTAATGCAGATAAGATTAGAGCTTGGGAACTGACCAGTTCTACTCAAGTAGGTAGCTGCCTGGAGGCTTGCACCCATTTAAATTGCAGTTAGGGGAGCATCTAAGCAGCAGCCTTTTTACCTGCATCATTGGTTTGCAGTATTTATGTGTGGCAGATGTTACTTATATTTTAACCAGAGATCAGGGTTAAGAAACTGCCTTTTTTTCCTCTTTATACTCAGTATAAAATATTGTGCTTTTACATGGAAATGTTAGCTGCGTTTCATTTACATCTCGACACTCTCTTCCACCTCTAGGAGAAGGAATCATATATTATTCTACGTTTTTAAAAGTTTTAATGTGTTTATTAATTCTAATAGGGATAATTTGACAATATGGAGAAATGAGAGCAAGGTCTGGGCAAGAAATTTGAAGTCTTGGTATTGTGCTTTTAGGCAATGAGGATATGTAGTGGCCGGTGACTATTGCTTCTGATGCTGCAGTAGCATGTCCGGATGCTTGTTTCCCAGTAAGATTGTACTAGAAGGCAGTTGAAGAACTGGGAGGAAAGAAAAAGATAGTCTTTTCAGAAGAAAGAGATGACTCAGTGTGGCAGAGAAGAAAACACATCACATTTGACATGTGACAAAGCAATTAGCGGGAACCATAGCTAAATACTTAGTGTTTTTCACTTGCACCTAAAAAAACTAAGGGAGATTGGTTAGAAGCCAGGAGGCGGCTAAGCCGGGGGAGGGGAAGAGGAGAACAAGAATGCATGTTTTGAATTAAACAGTATCCTGCAAAACAGTGTAGGTGAATACAGGTAAAAATAGCAGCTGTCCTTAATTCAAAAGTAGATAATTTCATTTTCTCTGAGCAAATGCAACAAGCAGGGGATATTCAGTGTTTTTTTTATCCCCAGAGTTAACTTGCAAACAGTAGCAGAGCAAACTGCCATGTTTACTAATGTGTAGTGGAAAATGTGTTGTGATATTTCGTGACTGTGTGTTTTTGTTTACTGAAGAATAATAATGTCTGTACGATTGTGTTGACAGTGGCTGTCTCCAAATAAGCGATGAGATGTAATGCATCCTCCCGTCCATGCACGCTTCCTCTTGCCATTCGTGCATCATTCCTCAGTGGGAACCTTTAAACCCTAAAATCCAGGAAAAGAAAATAAATACATTATCATGGACCTGAGGGATTTTTACCTGTTGGCTGCTCTGATTGCCTGTTTAAGGCTGGATTCCGCAATAGCTCAAGAACTTATTTACACTATTAGAGAGGAATTGCCTGAAAATGTGCCCATAGGAAACATACCAAAGGATCTGAACATTTCTCACATCAATGCTGCCACAGGGACCAGTGCCAGCCTTGTCTACAGACTGGTTTCTAAAGCTGGGGACGCCCCTTTGGTGAAAGTATCCAGTAGCACTGGGGAAATTTTCACAACCTCCAATAGAATAGACAGAGAAAAACTCTGTGCGGGCGCCTCTTATGCTGAGGAGAATGAGTGTTTCTTTGAACTTGAGGTGGTGATCCTCCCCAATGATTTTTTCAGGCTGATCAAAATAAAAATAATTGTTAAGGATACCAATGATAATGCCCCCATGTTTCCATCTCCTGTCATCAATATTTCCATTCCAGAAAACACTTTGATCAACAGCCGCTTTCCAATTCCATCAGCAACAGATCCTGACACAGGCTTCAATGGTGTACAGCATTATGAATTGTTAAATGGGCAGAGTGTTTTTGGACTGGATATCGTGGAAACTCCGGAGGGAGAGAAGTGGCCGCAATTGATTGTTCAGCAAAACTTGGACAGAGAACAGAAAGATACCTATGTGATGAAAATCAAAGTAGAGGATGGAGGCACTCCACAGAAATCCAGCACAGCCATACTGCAGGTCACAGTAAGTGATGTAAATGACAACAGGCCAGTGTTTAAAGAGGGTCAAGTGGAGGTGCATATTCCAGAGAATGCTCCTGTAGGCACCTCTGTAATTCAGCTCCATGCCACTGATGCAGATATAGGCAGTAATGCTGAAATTCGGTACATTTTTGGTGCCCAGGTCGCCCCTGCAACCAAAAGACTCTTTGCTTTAAATAATACTACCGGGCTGATTACCGTTCAGAGGTCCTTAGATCGAGAGGAGACTGCCATTCACAAAGTGACAGTGCTGGCTAGTGATGGCAGCTCCACTCCCGCTCGAGCAACGGTTACCATCAATGTCACTGATGTAAATGATAACCCTCCTAACATAGACCTAAGGTACATTATAAGTCCCATCAATGGCACAGTGTATTTATCTGAGAAAGATCCTGTCAATACAAAGATTGCCCTAATTACAGTTTCAGATAAGGACACAGATGTGAATGGCAAAGTGATCTGTTTTATTGAAAGAGAGGTCCCATTTCATTTGAAGGCAGTATACGACAACCAGTATTTGTTAGAGACCTCTTCTTTGCTGGACTATGAGGGCACCAAAGAATTCAGCTTTAAAATTGTTGCCTCTGATTCTGGGAAGCCCAGTTTAAATCAGACTGCCCTGGTAAGGGTTAAGCTTGAGGACGAAAATGACAACCCACCAATTTTCAACCAGCCTGTAATTGAGCTGTCAGTTTCTGAAAACAACCGACGTGGGTTATACTTAACAACTATTAGTGCCACAGATGAAGACAGTGGGAAAAATGCAGACATTGTTTATCAGCTTGGACCGAATGCCTCCTTCTTTGATCTGGACCGAAAGACAGGAGTTTTGACAGCCTCCAGAGTCTTTGACAGAGAAGAACAAGAGCGATTCATTTTTACAGTAACTGCCCGGGACAATGGGACCCCTCCCCTTCAAAGCCAAGCGGCTGTGATAGTCACTGTTCTGGATGAGAATGACAATAGCCCCAAGTTTACTCATAATCATTTTCAATTTTTTGTGTCTGAGAATCTGCCAAAGTATAGTACTGTGGGGGTAATCACAGTGACAGATGCAGATGCTGGAGAGAATAAAGCTGTGACTCTTTCCATTCTAAATGACAATGATAATTTTGTGTTGGATCCCTATTCCGGAGTCATAAAGTCAAATGTCTCATTTGATAGAGAGCAGCAGAGTTCCTACACTTTTGATGTCAAAGCCACTGATGGAGGACAACCACCTCGTTCCTCTACTGCAAAAGTAACTATCAATGTCATGGATGTCAATGACAATAGCCCAGTTGTCATTTCTCCACCGTCTAACACTTCCTTTAAGTTGGTGCCCCTCTCAGCCATTCCTGGCTCCGTGGTAGCAGAAGTTTTTGCAGTGGATATTGACACTGGGATGAACGCTGAACTTAAGTATACAATCGTGAGTGGGAACAATAAAGGCTTGTTTCGGATTGACCCAGTCACAGGTAACATTACTCTGGAAGAAAAACCAGCCCCTACTGATGTGGGCTTGCACCGTTTGGTGGTCAACATAAGTGACCTGGGATACCCTAAGTCTTTGCACACACTTGTGCTTGTATTTCTTTATGTTAATGACACTGCTGGAAATGCCTCCTATATCTATGACTTGATTCGCAGGACTATGGAGACCCCATTGGACAGGAACATAGGGGATAGTAGCCAACCCTATCAAAATGAGGACTATCTCACCATCATGATCGCCATTGTCGCCGGCGCCATGGTGGTCATAGTCGTGATCTTCGTCACCGTTCTGGTGCGCTGTCGCCATGCATCAAGGTTCAAAGCAGCTCAGAGGAGCAAGCAAGGTGCTGAATGGATGTCACCAAACCAAGAGAACAAACAAAACAAGAAAAAGAAAAGAAAGAAAAGAAAGTCTCCCAAGAGCTCTCTTTTGAACTTTGTTACAATTGAAGAGTCCAAACCCGATGATGCAGTTCACGAACCTATCAATGGGACAATAAGTCTACCAGCTGAGCTGGAGGAGCAAAGTATAGGAAGATTTGACTGGGGCCCAGCACCTCCAACAACCTTCAAACCTAACAGCCCTGACCTGGCCAAGCACTACAAATCTGCTTCTCCACAGCCTGCTTTTCATCTTAAACCAGACACTCCAGTTTCTGTGAAAAAGCATCACGTGATTCAGGAACTCCCTTTGGACAACACCTTTGTCGGGGGTTGTGACACCCTTTCCAAACGCTCTTCCACTAGTTCAGATCACTTCAGTGCCTCAGAGTGCAGTTCCCAAGGAGGCTTCAAGACAAAGGGCCCCTTACACACCAGACAGGTAAACGAGCACTTTTACTGGTCTATAAGTACTGCATACAAGTGCCCAGTCAACCAGTATTAACGTGCCAGTGTGTCTATTGTTTTGGTCTAACTTTAGCTTAGTTATAAAGAGGGAAAAAAAAAACTTGACCCCTTTTCTATTCCTCTGGGGCTCAGTCAAGAATTTTTAGAACAGCTTTGAAATTTCTGAGTTCTGAGAATTATTTAACCTCCCAGTTTCCTTCAAATGGCTAAAGATGAAAAGAGGAAATTATTCCAAAATGTCCCGAGATAATGTTTGCTGAAGAAGAAAACCTGTCCTGATATGCCAAATTCTGCTCCTGGGGTTTCCAAATTGACTGCTTCAAGATTTTCACATTACTTTTTGATCTCGAAAGTCACCTTCAAATCTCAAGTTTTAAATGACGTTTGAAGGTCTGACTGTAATGATGTCGGAGCTGTGGTTGCTAAAGGGGTTAATTTTTTTTTAGTCTCTAAACAAGATAGTAGAGTATGAAATGTACATCAGCTGTGAAGCACATGGTTGTTGATAGATTGCGACTAAGCCATATAGGAAGTCTTCTCTTTGATTTCAGATGAGTTTATTGTAATATAGTAGATTGGGTATGGAATAGAGAGGTTTGCAGCTTGTCCACAATGGCCAAAGTACTCTTCCAAAAAAAAAAAAAGAAAAGAAAAAAAAAGGAATGCTTTCTCCTGGATATAACTGATTTATACAGAAAAGAATGAATCCATTGTAAATATTCTCTCATCTTAGTAATGCATAAGTGATCTGTCATAACTCATTTTAAACTGTGAAATATGCCATATGAAGAGGGATTAAGAGGCTGAGAAACTCATATTTCAACCAAATCCAGAATTAGTAATAATTCCTTGTTAATAAAGATTTAAATGCAGCGCTGTCTAATTTATTTCACTGGTGCTTGTCTATTGCCATGAAAGTTGAGTGTCAATAATAGCCTGTAGATGGCACTAGGGTATCATGTCGCTTGTGCTGGCCAGGTGCCAATCTCGCAGTAGCAAGGAGAAGGGGGAGGGAAGGATCCAACTGGTGCTATCGCCAAAGATACCTTTTATTTAATGATAGTTGCTCTGGAGCAACTAGCATTTAAGTTCATTTGCTTGCTCTTTTGTGACTAGGTCGCACCGCACCACCTTTCTAGGATGTCGTAAGCTCAGTTCTGTCTTTGTTGGTATTGAGTCCACCTACGGTGATGGCCCATCTGAATTTGTTAAAAATAAGGAACCTATAGATTTCAGAAAATGAAGTAAAGCAAAATAAATCTTCAGGATAGGACGGACAGTCACTGAATAGTGTTTGAAAACTCAAGAGATTTTTCCTTTTGCTTTTTTTGTGGGGGTTGGGGGGTGGAAAGTCTTGTTGAAACGCCATCTCCTTCTCATCATCTAGTGTTTATTCATCTGGAGTAACTTTAACACTCCATGGTCATAAGATATTTATAAAAATAATTTTGACAGTGAATCACATAGGTACTGTCAGAACATTAAGTATAATGCCTATGATTATACAACTAAAATCTCCATTTCTTAAAGCAAAAGATTAAATATCTACGCACATTAAATATAAAAGTGCGTATACTTAGAGTTTGAATGCACAGAATGAAAGGAATTAAAATGTCAGTATAGAAGTTCTAGAGGAGAATATGACTTAGATATAAGTTGAAGTTAGAACAACTTATTTTCATGTTAACTTCAGCTTTAAAAGAAGTTGATTTTTAAATTTTTAATATTTAGAAAATTTCCAAGCTTAGTAAAGGTTTGTAAAAGTTGGTAAATAGTTAGTCATGGTAAGAAAAGTAATTTGTAAAACTAAATAGATTTAAATATGAATATGCTATTTAATGAAGAGAAAGAAAATGGCTTTTTTTTAATGTTATTTTTAATGTGAAGGTCACTCACCATATACTAATGATATTTTACTATTTGCATCATATTTTGAAAAAACTAACATGATTTAAGACTTTTAATATAAAATCTGAAATTTTTTTCTAAAGAAATATACTGATCTTCCTCCCACATTCTCTTTCTTTTCATATAAGTATGGTGGGTGTTAGAATTGAGGTACAGACCCACTTTTTCTGGCTTCTCAAAAGTTGAAACTATATATAGTACCCTGACATAAATGTTAAGTGCATTTCAGCAAAGTATGGAAAAGATGTTTTGTTGAGGCTTAGTCAGTCATAAGAACATTTGTTTGTATGATGTAATCTTTGAAATAGGATGCTGAGTAATTCTCTAACTGGAACTAAAGTGCGTTTTAGACATTCCTTGAGACCATGTGTCACTGTGCACTTGTAGGCATTTTGGTGTTCCAATGTAGCTATAATTCACTGTTATGATAAAGAGCTATGCAAATGGCTTTGCTTATACCTTTTAGAAATTTTCATGCTGAGAAAGAAAAATTGCGATGTTGGAGAAAAGGAATATTGGAAGTAAGGAGAGGTGATGGTGATAACAATACGTACAATTTTAGTATAAAAGAGGCGTTTTCCTATGAATGAAGAACATAAATTATATAGAACCCTTCTATTTTTTTTTCACTGAACTATATGATTGTTATCTGAAGATGTTCTAGTTAAGCTAAAAAGCAAAAATTCTCTTTTTACCTCCTTCGCTTCAACTAGTGGCTTTTCCACAAAATGTGCTCCTGAAGCTACACAATTTTGAAAAAGTAGAGTTTATGACAACACCAGCTTTCGAGAACATCTTGTCACTTTATGGTGCTAGTTGATGTGTGGGTAAAATGCAAGATTCTTGAGTAAAGGGTTACCAAATTTAAATATCATTAATTTGTGTTGTCTATGCAATGAAAATATAGTGTCTGACCTTTCCACCATGATTTGCTTGTAGTGCATTGATTCTTATTTTGTCTGACTTTTTCCCCTGCTGTTTTCCTTGTGAGACCCTGCAAAGAATATATGAAGCAATCGTAAACCACATTCTTCATCCACTTTATTTGACTAAGCTTACATTTTCCTTGAAGATAGCAAGTCTGTCACTGAATTTTTCACAAATAATTTTTTATGAATTTTTAGGAGTGCCCTTAGCATTCAGAGATTGAGTGAAATTACCTTTTATTTAAGGTGAGATCATGTCTTGATATTTATTCATAGATAATTAAAGTTCACTGTTAGGGGGTTAAGAGGACGACAACATAGCCGGTTCCAGTAAGGCTTTCAATGATAAGCTCACTGGGGTATTTTCTTTAAAAAGAAAAGATATTCTTAATGGATACGATTTTTAAAATACGATTAAAATTTCTCAAAATGTAAGGTGTCTCAGAATCACCTGGAGAGTTTCTTAAGACAGGGCTCGCTGGGCCCTACTCTCAGAGGTTCTGATTGAGTACCGCTGGAGTCTAGCCTGAAAATTCACATTGCTGACATGATCCCAGGTGTCATAGATGATACCAGTCCAGGATCCACACTTTGAGAACCACTACATCAGCATCTTGGAAGAGGAAATATCAGCTCCTTTCCCTTTCAGATTATCATTTCCAAAAGCCCTGTTTTTGCAAGCCCAACTCTCAGCTCACTTATTGACAACCGTTTTATTGTAGCTGGAGGCTTTCTAGTAAACTGTTTATTGCTGTTTCCCAACCTGGTTGACAGCATTTGGGGAATTAATTTTCTTGGCCCCAGTGTGCTTTTTGTGGGGGTGTGAATGAAAATGTTAAAGAAAAAAAAAGTGACCTATTTACATTTGACAGCTTCTTCCAGGAACAGAACAATCTGTGATAGTTTTACTAGAGTTTGCTTCTGGGTACACAATCATGTTTAACTTTTAAATGAAATGCTCATTTTAGAGCTTAAACATCCTTGCTTTAACTTTTCACAGACTGGAGTATTTGCTCAGATATACATTTGTGTATACAGTGAAGAAATTATATGTTGAAAATGTGTACCCATGCTGTACTCAAGTGTATACGTGAACTTTTACAGTATAAAGGGAATTGTTTCTATTCCCAATCATTCAGAGATACTGTATTACATTTATGATTACTTTTCCTTTTTGAGTAATCCCACTACAACCACTACTGAAATGCTGTTATGTCATGTAAGATGAGCAAGACAGTCATAGAATTGCTATTTAGAATAGTCACAAAGAAAACTACAGTTGAAAGTGAAGGGAGCAAATGTTAACTAATGTGAGGCTGGCAAAAACTTTAAGATATTTTAAACTACTAAATTTTGGAGTATATGGTGACAGTTAAACATGGGTGGCATGTGGAGAAATATTGCTCCCCAAAATGCAAATTATATTTAAAATGTTATCAGTTGTGATTTTATTTCTACTCCTTCCCGTTGGCTAAGTGCTCTGTGATTGTGAAGTCAGTTTATGGTCATGAAGGCAAATTTATGAGGAAGAAGATACCCAGACTCCTTGGATATTGTTTCAAGAATTTGAAATGAGAATTGGCCGTCCATTCAAATTGGCTATCTTTCCTCTTGGGATTGTAAGACAAATATTTGATGGTTTTGTTTTCAGATTGATACACCTAAGCTATAAAATTCAAGGTACATCTTAGCATTCATTGCTAATAAATTTAAAGAGGGTAAAAATAAAAAGTTGGCACTGTATTAAGCATAGACCTGTCTGCTGACTCCTGAACATTTGTTAACATAGAGAAAATAATTTCTATAGTTTAAATATTCTATTATCTTATTTTCCAAATTTTGCTGCAATTAATTCTATAGATAGAAACACTGTAAATTGATGTTCCCTTAGTTTCAGATGAGTCATCCTCATAGTGTCACACAACAGATTCTGGCATCATTAAAGTTACCTTGCAAATATTGTACTTGTAATAATATGTTATATTCTTATAGCATATGCATAGTCATATTGGTTAAATATTTCAAGTTATAATTTATTTTCTCATAATAGCACAAATTAAAATATATGTGATGTAGTGAAATAGAATTTAGATTTAATGCAATACCTCAAATCTAAAATCAGGTTTCCTCATAACCAATTGTGACTTATTTGGAGTCTTGAAGTTTCATTTTCATATTGAAATACATGAGATGTGTGTAAATTAACACCCAAAATATTAGAAGTGGCATCATAATGAATTATTTTTTGCGACACTCCTGAGGTATTAAAGTGACACCTTTAAATCACATTTTCTCGCAACCTCTGTTCCCATAATTATTTCTGTTTTATTATTTAGATTCTTTTGATTTCCTGGTTTTTTTGGTTTGGGAGAATACAGAAATCCAACAAATACTGAAGCTACAGTGGTTGTGTTGGTCGAGCCGTACCAGACTGGGTGTTTACAGGACTCGGGGCTATGCCGACTGTATTGCTTTTTTTGGGTACTTTCTCAGTTTGACTTTATCAGAACTGAACTCTTAGCTTGTGTATAGTTTAAAAAGAAAAAGACAAAACTGTGAGCCTGGTGGAGTGTTTACTACTTTCAGTTAAACTCCTTTGAGTAAGCTTCTCTGAATTTAGTCTGGTGTTTTCTTGAAGGGGACCCTTTATTAAAACGATAAATTACTCTCCTGTTAATATTAACAACTCAGTTAAATATCTTATATATTTAACATAGTTGGAAACTGAGAATTATTTAATGTGGATTCTTAAATTTTGGCTTTCTTGACAGCCAAAGTTATATTTAATATGTTCTCCAGAATTTATTACATACCAACCCCCTCAATTTTATATCAAATTTGTCGAAAGATGACTCTAATCACAGGTCAGGTATCAGTGAGAATTTGAGAATGCAAGTCAAGGGCTTCCTATAAAGTTTTTAATATCTGGATGCTTAGGAGTCATGTTCACTAAGTAATAATGCTAATGTGTTATGACCTTTTGGATAGTTAGCACCCCTAAAATCTGCATCAGATCACAGAAGCAAATCTAAATGTAGCAATGTAATCACTTGTGTACATAAGGAGATATGCTCCCGTTTAAGATTTCATCAATTATTTCAGATGGCTGTTAAATCTGTCAAACATTTCATTTGGAAAGGAACACATGCATTTTTGCCTTTGTTTGATACAAACCTATTGGGCTGTCAGTCATCAGAAACATAGAACAAGAAAGATATATTCCCAGGATTGACATTTTGGTTTTGATTTATATTCTTTGTTCCCAAAGCCAAAATTGATTAAAATGTGAAATTCCTAAATAAGTTAAACTACCCTTCCTTAACAGTGGTGAGTGATGGAAGAAATAAACCGAGAAAACAACCCATATTAAATCTCTCTCGCTCATATTTTTGTCCTACGGACAGTTTGGCTCCTATAGACAAGAATAGTGGCAGAATCAGTAAAATTTTCTGAGCCATAATATATAACTTTAAGGCATTCAGAACTCGAAGTCATTTATTAGGGATCTGTTTTTACATACTTATCCATTATTTAAATGGCGTGTGAAAATATTTTCCCTCGATCTTTAACAGATCTTTGACTGATTACAGTGCCGTAAGCACATATCACATTTAAAAGGATGGACTTGGGACCACCTGTACAGCCGGAAGTGGTGAAGATGTAAGCACAGGCAAGATCTTTGACGCATATTTGATTGATTCTTTTTAGTCATTTTACACTAATTATTCCTGAATTCCTTGAGAAAATATGTAAAGTTATCTTTTCTAGAAAGGAGTGTACTACAACTCACCACTCATTAATTTATATAGATTTTTAATTATGTAGGCTGCAGGAAAGAGTGAAAATGTGGTCAATTTTGCCATGTCTGTATAATATCTTCTATTTTAAGATTCTTCCATAGTATGTCTTTTTTCTGACCATCTCTACGTTTTAGTATTACACTGCTTTGTTAATATCCAGTCTCTGGCCTCTTTCAGTCTGTTAGCAGTTGATTAAGAAATACTCTAATCCCTTCCAGGATATTGAGAAACTAATGGATTGCAGAGTATTTGGGTCTTTAAGCTTCAATTGTAAATGGTATGAAGAATTGTCATTGAGCTGATATTTGCATATATCTCTCCCAGTGCTAGTTACTTTGCCTCCCTTTTTGTCCTCCTAATCTTCAGCTTTCATTCTAAGAATATTTATTTTAGTCGGAAATAAGCACGCCAGTGATAGAAATTTAGGATTCACCTCCAAATGAATGCCATCACAGACAGGGAAGTTCTGGCACATTTTGCATAGATCTGTATGAACACAGTGAACCCTTCATAAGCTCTTAGATTGCAGGAAATCAGTGCTGAAAATTAAGTGGGGTTTTAAAGATTTGCAAAGTAGAGAGCTTTGTATAATGCTGGTATTGCAGGTGCCTATTAAATATGAAGTAAAGGCTTTGTAATACAGCTAGCTAACACATTTCCCTCCACATTAGAGTGATTTATAGCCAAGGGAATTAGTCTTGCCTATTTTTTTCAAATGCAGAAACATTGGATGTGCTTGAAAGAATAAAAATCTCAAACACAGGCCTTAGAATGGACAGATTTGCTCTCTGTTGATTCTAGTTATTCAAGGTAGATGATGCGGGCCTGCTCACACTTACCTGTGGTACCTCTGATGCCCATGATCTGGCCTTCGCCTGTCCTTAGGAGAAACTGCATTGTGTGTGTAGACTCTCCTCTAGATGTAAATCTGATTAAAACCCTAGGTATCTATAAAACTATAGCATTACTGTAATGAACAGGGCTGGCTACTGAGTGAGTGCTTTGATCCTCATAGGAATTGCTATTGAATCATTTCTCAGACTTTATTTTTAGAACTCATCTTTGCTCCATTTGTAAATGGTGTGTATTTGTAGCACAGCATTTCATTCCAGCCATACATGGATTTCAATATATTTACCTTCATGGCAGTGTTCAGTAAAATGCCTCACAGTTCTTTAAAGCTTAATGTCTTTGGCCCTGTTAGATACAAATCAGTGGAAATAACCGTGCGTATTTTTAAATGATTTCACAAATCCTATATTTTTGCCTACTACAAAAAGTATATAATCCATGTGCAGCCCACAGTAGGTACAGTATACTTGCTGAGAATCATCACAGATGATTGATTAGGAAAGCAAAACAGTTTTTGTGTAAGACAATAGCAACTGCAATTCAGTGAATGAGGTTTTTTTCACATTAAACAAACCTCTATAAGAAGAAGGGAAATAGAGAAGGATATAGAAAATGAAGCTGTATCTTTTATAGGAAGAAAGTGTCTTCTGCTGACAGTAGTTCCATAGTAGATCTTTTCTTGAGTAAAAAAATTCTGGTGCTTTTTTGGATTCGGAGGATGCAACCAATCTGTGCCTCTGTGTGAGAGCAGCTGCATGCTGAGGACTTTCAAATACACAGCAACGTAGGATTCTGCAGGAAACGTTTGTAGAAGGTGGAAGTGACAAATGGAGACAAAATGGAGTGAGTTCTGAGTTGTGAGTTGATGCCCTCCTGTGTCATATATTCGTGTCATTGAACTGCTTTTCACGTTGGAAGCCTAGTGTCACAATAGTCCCCCTCTGTTTTCAGCTGTGAACACACCTGGATTGGCAACTTTTCTTTGGTCTATTTCTTGTTTTTCATGGGTGGACCCTATTCATTTATCTTACTTCATACACATCTTCTTCCTTACTTTCTTGATAGGTTTTTAAATGACCCAGTTATTTCTACGTATCTTCCCTCAAAAAAACCAGACAAAATATTTTGCTCAAGAGACATCCATAAAGTGTCAAATAAAACACCCACAGTGTGTCTTTTCTTCCTAGAAATATAAAATCTCTGCTTATGTTTTCCTTTGTAATTTTTAAAATTGAGTTTTTCTTAGTGATACCATTTTCAAAGTTAAGAAATAACATTAAATTTTAGCTATATGGGTTAATACTGTTTCAGTGCATTCCCAATCCAATCAAATTTCCAACATAAAAAGGATGTTAGAATTTTTGTGAAAAATTCTTTTTTGCTGCAAAATTGAAGTGAGTAATAACGTTACATTAAAGCATAGTAAAAACAGACACAACCTTTAGGATATTTTAGTTTGACATGAACTCATTTTCATTCTTGGTCTTGACAGCAAAATTTTCTGCCAAACCATGATGGCAAAATATGTTGAATTCATTGATTGATTTTTAAACATGGTAATAATTAAGCAAAATCGTTTTGACACCTAAAGTCTCTGTTTTAGACAATAAATTCTGCTTTAGCTGAGGGTTTATTGACTTCTGGATGATACTGGGAGCGACACTCCTCAGGGTTTAAACTATTCCTACTGGACCATCTGTTTTTGGCAGGGCTGTGCATCTTCTCCAGCAGATGCAGTGTTAACCCCAGGCGTATATTCAGGATTATTCAAAACACAGCCCTGGTTCCTCCTGATCTTCAGGCTCAAATGGCAACTCAGTCAAATCAAACACTGATATATCAGAACTTAAAGCATAATAATTAAGGAGAACATAAGAGAGTCCCTCAAAGGACAAGACTATGTCTTATTTACCTTTGTATTTCCAAGAGTAAGCCTATAACATTGCCTAGAAGAGTGAACCCAGTAGGATTTAATAAATGTGGACCTAACCTGAGAGATCAACTGAGATTGGAGTCAGGCTTTATATATGTATAACATTTCCATTGATTTAATCTCCTTAACAACCACGCAAAATTACATTAGCTTTCTTATTCAACTTAGGTAGAAAATGAGAGTCAGAAAATATAAGTGCTTTTTTTCAAGTCACTTGGCTAAAGCTAGTGGCTTTTATTTCCAGAACCCTGCCTCTGCACTGGTCCTTCTTTCCCATATGTAGTCTACTTTTACTTCTAAAACACTGTTTTTAGGCCAGATGTATGTTTGAAAGATTTTCTTCATTAGGGACATTATTTTTGTTAGAAAGGATTGCAGCCCATTTGTAAAAAATAAACCCACATTCGAAGACAACTCATTGCACCAAAAATTGTTCTTCACGAGTTATGTCCCAGTAAAGTAACTCTAGACCGTAAGATTATGTTAAATATGGTAAGCATGTGACACACAAAATCTAATCTGGATCTATTGCTGTGACAGAGGCCAAAATGAATAAAGTGTATATGGACAGAGTTCTGAATGTCTGGTTTCAGCTGCTGTCCGTGTTTTCCTCTACAACAGCTGAGGCCTGATGACAAAAGCTCTAATTAGATTTAAGAACTTTTTGTGGCTCAGGAGTCCCCATGCTCTTCAATCTAAGAAATGATAACCTCCTTGGCACTCCACCATATTTCTGGTGGGCCAGTGAAGATCCACCTAGCCTAACCTCGTCTTATAGATGTGCAAGAGTAGGCATTCTTAGACTTGATTTAGACGTTCTTAGACTTGACAAGAAAACTTAAGTTTTCTTGAATCTGAGTTTTATTATGTGTTTTTAATAAGAAAGTTATCTCTGTTAATCTGCTTCTGCATTTTGCCATTTTGATTTTTTTTAAACGGGGAATATAATTAACGCCTCTATGTCATTTATCGGCGTCTTGACTCACTCATTATTTCTGCATGTACATGAGAGAGTGAAGCAGAGGACGAGAAAGCTGCTGATTCTGATGTACATAAATATACTCTTCTATCACTTAATCAGAGATATGAGTGGTTTCCATTTTCTCCCTCATTTCTTCCATACCATTCTCTCTGCCCATCATAACATTTTTTTTCATGTTAGGATATAATGGGAAGGGAAAAGGTGAACTAAATAAACAGGATCGGATTCCTTCTCTTCCAAGCCTCCTCATCCAAAATTTTTTTAAACCTTTGAATATTTAGATTATTGAGTCATTACGTCTAAACATAATGATCAATAGATTTAGTTTGATATCTGTTCGATAGACACAAGTATTTTGGAGGAAAAAAAGTCCTGATATTAAAGGTCCCTTAAGAGACTTTTGAGCCATCCAGACAACACCCTAGAAGCACGTATGAATTCTATAAAAAGAAGCAAAATAATAATTGAATAGTGACTGAGGCAGTGTCTAGCTACCATATTAATTTTAGAAAGATAAATTTAGTGTCTAATAGAACTCATAGAATAGTTTCTCAAGTCTCAAATGGACCTTTGAGATTATTTGGCCTATTTAATTCTTTTTCCAGAAGAAAAGGAAAAAACTGAGACACAAGAAGTGATTTGCTATTTGGAGTGAGAAAAATGACTTGCTGAACTGCTACTTAAAACCTGTGTGACATTGGGCAGATCATTTAAGTGTACTGGTCCTTGCTTTCCTCGGCTGTAAATGGATGTAATCATGCCTAACCCACGAGGCTGTTATGAGATTAAGTGAGCAGGTACATGAGTACCTGTAAATGTCTGGCCCATGGTAGGCAGACACACACAAAAAACCCCTACATTTTTTCCCACCCCTTTTGTTCAAAGACACCAGTTTGCCCCTAACAGAGGTGCCCGATTTCACTTAATGCATGCTCTTTTAGTTTTGTTTTTGGTGCATTTCTTGAATCTGAGTTTTATTATATGTTTTTAATAAGAAAGTTATCTGTTAATCTGCTTTTGGTTTAACACATTGTTTTTTGATTATTTAGGATTTCTCAAAAGTTGATTTTCGTAACAGTGTCAGAGTACAGCAGATAGGATGTTATGTTTTCTTTGGATCTTAGTCTCTGTTGTTTCGCGTTTGTATAATTGCTTCATCTTTCATTTTGAGTATTTCACCATTTTCATCTGCCTGTTGTTTTTTAAAATTGTTCTGCTCCTTTTAGTATTTGTTATTAATTTACTTCCCCGTCGATTACCCATAGGAATGCCACCCGTTTGGGGATTTTCACCTTATACATCACTCCTATTACAAAACAATGTATAAGAGAGTGAATCTGTTTCACAGTCAGTACTTAACACAGCTGGAACCGTTTGAAACCTGCTGGGTTTTGCTTCCAATTATTCCATAGACTAGAAAGCATCTCTGTGAAGTAATGGCATCCATAGTGTAATCAAACTAGTTAAAATACCTTGGAGTATGTGGATCATATTTCTGGGATTCATAAAATTTATACCAGAATCATAATAACCGATAGTTTTTTAAATGATTTATCTTGTTTTTAGATAATTTTAAAATAAATTTTTACTTTCTGAATATACAAGCTTATAATGTTTTAGTATGTGGGTGACATTATGGCATAACTGAGGTCCAACAAATAAAAACATAACATAATATGATACTATCTGAAAAATACTTTTTCTTAATATCCTCAAGCCAAAATCATTGCCTTATGTTGGAATAGCTGAAAGCATCAAATAAAGTTAATTATTTGGATTTGGAATAGAATATAGTGGGGATCGGTTACTAATTCAATTAACTTTATCAACTAAATAAGTAGGTATAGTCAAATTTCAATTGGTCTCGTGACTTCGATTGTAGAAATTAAATTTTTAACTTCTTATTGACCTTTCCTACTCTCTCGGTGCAATTCAATTGTTTTTAGATTGGCCTTTTGATTTACTTCCGATTTCAAATATAGACAGTGGCTCAGTAAGAAGAAAGGACCTTAAAAAAACAAACAATGACAGGAAAACTCATTCTTCGTGCCTAGAAAAATTTAATCAAATAGAAAAAAACATGGCAAAGTGGCATGATATCCTTTAGACTGCTCCTTGTTTTATGCTAAGATATGACACCCATCTTAGAGCATTGGGGTACTAGACAGGGTGGGACAGAGTGTGGATATTGCTGTGAGTATCAGACCTCATGGAGTTGTAAACATCATAGCATGGCTTATAGTAGATGTTCAATAAAGTCTACCTAATCACAACATAGGGGCAAACATGGAGATAATCAGGCAAAATGAGGGTGTTGAACATGTTTTAAATGGCAAGAATCAGGCTTTAAAAATTTGAGTTCATTGTTTTGTTTGCAATATGTAGCATTCTCATGACGTCAAGTATATATGCATATATACTATGTATAGCTACATGTAAATTAAGATGGCCACCATTTTATGTTGCCCATATCAATGATATCTTCTTTTAACTCTTATAATGGAAAGGTGATTGTGCATCTGAGGAAGACTATATAAATTCCAGCTCTGACAATGACCAAATACTTATTCTATGAAGAGATTACATTCCCTAATCTGTACCTCTCACATCTTTCCCTATGTAGACAGGGTTCACTTCATTTTCTCATTTAGCAACGTGAAGGACTTTTTCTGCTTCGTGAACACTTATTTGGCTGTAAGCCTGATAACTAGACAATATCCAGCCTTATCACGAGACTATTAACCCATGTTATAT
Organism: Equus caballus; assembly: GCF_041296265.1. NCBI lineage: Eukaryota > Metazoa > Chordata > Mammalia > Perissodactyla > Equidae > Equus > Equus caballus. The sequence goes on along the minus strand of NC_091700.1, from coordinate 61,991,014 downwards.
TTTCCTTAATGGAGACTAAAACTTATTCCAGAATTATATCCTAAAGTTTTAAATGTATATACTTTTGTAATTCTCTGATATACAATGAAATTTTTCTGCTTCCAATGACCTGTGATATGATCCACTGATATATACACAAATTACTCTTTTTTTATTTTTCATTAATTGTGTTATTCAGTAACTACTGTGATCCAAGAACAGTGTTAGACAATGGGAATTTTTTTATAAGATGAATAACACATTGTCTTTGCTTTAAAAGATTCCAGTGGGTTTTAAACATGATACTTTTTTCTTGGAATTCCCTTATTTTAAAAAAAAATATGAGTTCCCTCTCAGTTTTAAATTGATGTCATCATTTCCCTGAAATATATTTTTGAAGTCTCTTTTTTTAACTAGTGCTCAAGACTTGATCTTTCAGTAGGGTAATAAAATTCGAAGATCTATTACTCTAATTATAGGAATGCCAAGTTTAAATTTATCCTTTGGTTAATTTAGAGGGAAACATACTTTTTCATCCTTAAAATCACACTTCTTCTACAGGCAAAGGTGTTAGTAAAATATGGTTGCAAGTAAAATTTCCTTTTTTTAACTATATGAGATTAGCATATTTGCTGTATTAAAAATCACTTTAAAAACATGGCACACATTGACAAACTTGAGTAATAACCCAAGTTAAAAATGTTCTCTAAAGATAGAATTCCATTTATGTAGGGATCCATTTTTGAGTCATGATATTCTGTGAAAGAATGTTCAGGCTTCATCCTTCGAAAAAACATAGGCTTACCATAGACATGGAATATAGATGTTAAACTCTGGCTGGAATAAATGTTTGGTTTGATTGACTTTTACTTCCAGATAGTTCTGATTTTCTCATGAGTATTTATCACACAATATTTTAAGGAATCAATTCAATGACATAAATGTTGAAAATAGAAACCTTTATTATATATAAATTTTTCATAAATTGAGAAATATTAATATCCCAAAAAGACAGTTTCCTTTAATCAAAGAAGAAAATGTCATAAATTGGGCTTTACATTTTAGGCAACACAGACTGTGTCATTTTAAACATACTTAATCATTTCTAAAATGTTAATTTACATGTGGATGGATGTTTATATGAAGAGGTCACTTCAAAATTTCAACATAGTATTCAAACAAAAATCTTTGTTGTTTTGGAAAAGAATACATTTAATGTCTCACCTGCACAATTTTGTGCAAATATATTTTTAAGAGAAACTTTTCCTGCCAGAAAATGTACTATTTTAGTTTCAGTTAGGCTTCAGTGATAAGCATCAAGTTGTTGCCTGACTCTGAAAAGTTGCCTAACTTTTGTTACTTAGCTTTCAACTTCTCTGTGGATGCTTAGGCAACCATCTACAAGTAATTACTATAATGAAAGTGAACTGCAAAATTGAAACCTGGTAAACTAGCTAGACCTCAGAAATAAATTGTATAATAGCTCTTGTTAATTAAAAATATTGATTAAAATGTAAACAATTTTTTGGGAAATCATAAATTTATTGATATTTAGCCATGTAACTAAATGTAATCCACTTTTCGATAATGTGAAAATATGGACAGTTTGGTAAGCTATTTTAGATCCAAGGAACAGGATAGATTACGCTTAGTATAATAGATACGTTTAAATAAGGTTGGCATGGAAATCACATGAATGTTATCCTGTCTATAGTAACCAATTTCTGCATAAAATTAGAAATGTGGCCATCTCACCATTACGCACAGTGACAGTTAACTTGGCATTTTTACATAATTTTAATTCCTTATTATGACTTTTATAAGGACTATGCATTGCTTTACCAAAGAAAATAACCAGTAAAGGTTATTAAAATAAATACATTTTCCCATTTTCAAAAATTTGATACACATTGCTTTCTAATCTTTGTCAACAATAATATCTATTTAAAACCATTTATACTTTGCTAAAATTTCACTTAGCATCTTGAGAATTCAATTTTCCCCTTTGAAAATTAGATCATTGGATTCAGCCATTTTTTCATTTCTATTATTAAAAATTGAACTACAGCTTTTGTTAATTACTTAGGGAAACATCACTCTTTGGCAGGTTGCCTGTTACCACTCAACATTCATCTGGCCTACTTCTTTCTATCATCAGTTGATATATGTTCAAACAGTGCAAATCAGTGTTAACATTGGCTCAAGAAAAACAATTACAAAGTAAATCATATGGTTCAGTGTCTCCTGACAATGAATGATTTGCAATATTCCCATTGTTTGTATGATCTATGTTATCACTCTCTGCATTAGTGTTGATAACAGAGCATTGCCTTTATTTTCTTTGAGGTCTTTGCCTGATTAATTTTCCCCTTCTGAACTAGAAAATTAACTTTTTCCTCCTAAATCAGAAATCACGAAACAGAAGAACTATAAAATCTCAAGCAAATTTTTGGTATTTTTAGTTTGATTGGAAAACTATCAACTTAAAATAGGATGTAGCTATCATATTTTTATCAGTAACATTACTCTATGTTTGATTTTTTTCTGTAATAAGGGATTAAGATGAATTTAGTATTTCAACTTTTGTGAATATTGGAAAATTACACATGGTTATGGGATAATGTGTAAATATAATTTAAAAAAAATCAAAGTGGTATTTTTGATTGATGGCATCGTTTATCAGGCTAAGTCTTAGAAAAGCTAATTAAATCTAATAATGCTCATTGATTTTATTGGCAGCCTGTTCATTCCAAGAAAAAATAAAGTTACGCTGAACAAATAATATAAATAATCAGAACTGTCAATCTATTGCTGAAGGAAAATCAAGTTTGAGATTAAAAGGACTAAATTGCAAATTACCTAAAGTAGCCCCCAAACATATCACCTGAATGTCAGACAAGAGCTATTTGCTTACAGAAACATAAATTAGACCTTATTTTGCCACCGCAGAGCCTATGACATTCTTTCCAGAACACTGCAGAAACAGACTTCCGTAGAATGGTTCTGAAACCTGGGCAGTGGCCTAGGAATGCTTAATTCTCTAATATCTCAATGATTTCTGAATCTCAAAATGTGTTTGTATTTATCACTACTTACTTTTGTGTGCTTTTTCATCTATAAAAATTTTAGGAAAACTTAATTCTATCTGGTTTTGATGGAAGTGTTACAAAAAGACTGTTTTGCATTGTAGGTGGATAGGTTTAGCAGTTCCTTTGCAAGTTTGGGAAGCTGACATAGATGGAAGAGGTATAGTTCCAGAAATGCCACATGTTGGCCACAAGACACTTTCTTTGTTTTTCATCTTAAGCAACCTCATCCAGTGTTCATATCCTGAATGTGCAGCAACAAAGACACCTTTGGCTCTATGGACATGATATATTTTCTAAATATTCATTCCACGGATAAAGGTCATTTGAAAGTTATTCAAAATAAAATTCCAAAATAATTAAATGTTACTAATGCAGGTGACAGCAAATTATAAAAAACCTGAAAGTAATATCAAACAAAACAAAAAATAGATTAGTGTCAAATAAATACCCCATGATTTTTACATAAGAGGCACTTTAGTAATTTGGCGTAGTAATTGATCGAATAAGATATCAGCTGTCTCTGGCAAGGTGAGAAGCTGGACAGGCCAAGATTTAAAACCCTGGGAGTTTGTGGAGCCTTGTCAGAGTAGGCCATTCTGTGGACTATAGAGCGAATCACCCCTATATGATTAATCAAATCAGCTCTTTATTATAAAAGAGATGACATCCATGGGCATCTGATTTGGAATTGTATGCATGTAGATTAATGAACTTGTGTAGACTGTGCCTTCCAATGTTTTGCCTGGGAAAGGAATAAATTCATTAGGAATTTGGACAAAAACAACATTTGATAACCGTAATAGAGTTAGAGTAGCCTATATATGGGAAAAGCTAATGTTAAAAAGTATAAATTCATTAACTTAATAGTTTTTTATTGAGAGTGAAACTAATTATTAAGCACTTTAACATATTAGTCATTACTTTATTACTAAAACAATGTAAACATGCTTTTAAAAATGTATAAAAGAAATTGGCCAAAATAAACCACAGTAATTTCAGCTAAATAACAAAGAATTTCACAGGAGAAACGGAAGATATTTGTGGCTCTGTAAAGAGATCACAGTATTCACTCTGGCACCATTATTTCTTTATTTCTAGAAACTTGGTTTGCAATGCTTTGAAACTAATCACCAATACCAGATAATGACAATCACCAACATTTACTCGAGTGCTCACTGTGTGCCTGGCGTTCTTCTCAGCCCTTTTCATGTAGTAACTCCTTATAGGAACCAGGACCTTCTGAATTAGGTACTATTATTAATGTCCCTCTTTTTCAGCTGAGGAGAAGTTAAATGATTTGCTTAAGGTCACAGTTCTTGTAAGTGGCGAGCAGCCCAGGACTTGAACCCTAGCAGTCTTATGTCAGATGCTTGACTCGTGGTTGCTAAGCAATACTGCATCTATGCTCGAACTTTTATTTAAAAAAATAAAATTGTCGTGCATCACCAACAGTCAATTGTGCCAAAAATAAATTCTTTGTGTAAAGGTGAAAAAGGACAGCTGAAGTCTAATTTAATGTATTTTGTTTTTAATTCCTTTAGTGTGTAAATGCTGCCACTGAGCACATGGCATGATGCTACAACCATGCTTGAGGCATGTGTGGTTCTTTCCAGTTTACAGTGAACACTCACAGACAGTATGTAGTCAGACTGTCAGCAGGTTTTTTTTGGAGGAAGATTAGCCCTGAGCTAACATCCACTGCCAATCCTCCTCTTTTTCCTGAGGAAGATTGGCCCTGAGCTAACAGCTGTACCCATATTCCTCTATGTTATATGTGAGATGCTTGCCACAGCATGGCTTGGTAAGTGGTGTGTAGGTCCGTGCCCAGGATCTGAAGTGGCTAAACCCAGGCTGCCAAAGCAGAGTGTGTGAACTCAACCCTTATTCCACCAGGCCAGCCTCAGTAATAGCATTTTTAAGTGTATCTTTTAGGCAGTAGGATTCCAGATGCTTTTCGCAAACAGTGGATTTTAGCAATGAATTACAGTATTTTGCTCATTTCAAAATAGAACAAGAATTTGGGGCCACCCAGTGGTACAGCAGTTAAGTTCGCACATTCGGTTTCAGCGGACTGAGCTCCCCAGTTTGATCGCCGGTGCAGACCTATGCACTGCTTGGCAAGCCATGCTGTTGCAAGCGTCCCACGTATAAAGTAGAAGAAGATGGTCATGGATGTTAGCTCAGGGCTAGTCTTCCTCAGCAAAAAGAGGAGGATTAATGGTAGATGTTAGCTCAGGGCTTGTCTTCCTCAAAAAAATAAAATAAAATAGAACAAAAATTTTGTGGGTATCCTTTTTTTAAACTGCTCATATCAGAGAAGAAGAGATCTAGAAGAGAGGGAGGTCAAACTATAATGATAACAAAAAGGTCTTTCTTCTCCGCTAGACTAGAATGAGGCTTTCTGTTTTTTTTAAAAGAAAAAAACTTTTATTCCAGCCCCTGTACCTGAATGAGTCAGAAGCACTCAACACCATCCACCTCTGCACAAACTTACCAGCTAAGATCAGCATGGGCCTTCTCCCAGCCTATCTGTAATACACTAGGAAAACGCACTTTCACATCTATTTAGAAATGTGTATAATAAGTTATTTTATTATTTTTTATAAAATTTTAGCCCTTTTTCTAGAATAAGTTTTCCAGTTTTATCATCCACAGCCACAAAAATTATCTAGTAATTTTATAGAGTTCTATAAATACACCATGTTTTATTATTGGCTTCTTAATGTCTCCTTGTTTAAAACTCTAACAATAGGTAGTAAACACTTCCAACCACCTTTCAAGATCCCCCTTAAATCTGAGAACTGGAGAGAACTATTTTAGCCATCTAGTCAAATAAAATTTGTTTATCATGGGTTACTATAATGAGTGTATTTTAATAAAACTTCTAGGGGAGAAAGTCCAGGTTTAATTTGAGGTGCATTTGAAGGTTAAAATGAAATAGCTGAGAGTTGTGGATGCACAGCTTGCCCTATTCCACTTGGCAAAGGAAATTGATTCTCAGAACAATATGTTTACGTTTTTTCCATTGTATGTAGTGAGTGTGGATCACTGAATCACTTTCATGAATGCTATTCTTATTTGGAACGTAAAGTCTGTCACATTTCTAGAGAATAAGAAAGATCTGTTCTTTCAAGAAGAATTTCTTGATATGAGATAAGCAGATTGACTTATAATTTCAAAAACCTATAGTTTTGAAGCTTGTATTGCTTACATTTTCATTGTGGGGACTGAGTTATTTAAAGCTTAGTTCGATTTGGAGGCGGCAGCTTTTTCTGTATGACACTAATATGCTTTAATAGGCAGAAAAATTTCAATTATTCTAATTAAAGAGCAGAATTGAACTTGTTGAGTGACAGTAGATGTTATGTTGTTAATTAGACAACAAGAATTTGGTAAGGGCATACTTTTAGATGAACCATTAATGTAAGAAAGCTAAGTTCACCTGCTAATTTGTCAATGAACTAGAGTGACAAGATTTCCTTAAATTACTAAAGTAAGATACTAGAAGACCGTAATTCTTAGATGTGAACTCAAAAACAAGCAGGCAAGTTGACTTTGAAATTGATAACACATGCAAAGGTAAAATCAGTTTGTGGTGGAGATGTGAGGAATAATTTTAGTCTGTATATTTGTTTAGGGAGTTATTTTTTTAAATGATGCTTTTGGGTGGAATGTTTGGTCTCATGTTTAATAAAACCAAACATAAAAGCAAGCACTTTTAGTAATCTCTTTTTATCAAGTTCAGGTAGAAGAGTGCCAAACTGTTTTGGTTTCCCAATAGGTTACAGTCTTGATGGAGTTCCCATTTGGAGTTTGGAAACTAAAATCCTGGCATGCAGATATTGGTGGCCTAACATAATGAGTGGATTTAGCTTTCCAGATGACCTAAAATATAGCTGGAATTCTCCTTTATCTAGAGACTAAACAGACAAGACTTTATGAAAAACTAAATTAATTTTGCATCGACATTCTGGGTGTTGGTGATAATTTGTAGTGACATTATGCCTATTGGTTATGATTGTGACAGGCAGTCTCTACTCAAATGGGTGTTACAAGAGCCAGATTTAATAGTCCTAGCAGTGGAAATTTCTGCCTTGAGGAGAGCAGAAGCTTTCCAGCGTGTATGTTGTTTTCTACCTCCACAGTTATGGATTAATAGACATCAATTCTAGGAAGTTGAGTAATGACGTGAGAGGATTAATGGAACTGGACAGCATTGTGCTAGTGGAGAGAACATTCTGTAATGGTTTTTCTGCAGGGATGTGGTAGAAAAGGCAAATGGACACGAATTCCGAGCCTTGGCACATTCAGGATTTCAAGAAACTGAATGAAAAGGGAAGTGGAAGACAACTATGTAATTCAAGCTGGTATAATTTTTCTTGTCAAATACATAAAGCACTTTTCATAAATATCAAGAATTGGTTCAACAGAGTGGCCTAATATTATATGTAGTGTATGATTTTGTCCATTTAATCACAATCACCTTTATCTCTTAAAAATATTCACAGAAAAGATAAGCTTAGTCTGTGACCACAATAAGAAAATTAGATGCAATGAATATATACAATACATCTAATATACAATCATATACATATTGCTATAGGAAAAGTCTCTGAAGTGAAAAGATCTTTCCTTACCAAAAGTTTTAATAAAAATATTTTAACTACAAAATATGGAAGTCTCCCCTAACCAGCTGGAGTTTTTTTCCCCCTGCTACAAAGCTTATCTATGATAGCAGTAGAATTATGGCAGTATTTTCTACTACTAAGGTTGTGTGTATATTTTTTCAAGTTATCTGAGAACTTTTTAACTGTCTGTTGCAAATTGAGTATTTCCATAGTGGCGCTTTAATAAAATTACTGTTTTGGGACTTTAATTTGGCAAGCTCTTGAATGTATTTTTACATAGATTTCTGATGGGGTGCTAATCTTTAGATTTTTTTGATGTCTATTAAGTAGAAGATGATTTCTTTTCCTTAACTGCATGCACTCTATTTTTTTAAGCACAAAGCATATTTGAACACTGTGCATAGATTGGCAAAAATGAGCTACATCAGTATGGAAATGGCCCCCAGTGTCACTTTTACAGATCCACTTTCTTAGGCAATGGATTCTAGTAATTCACAGTATTGTTTAAAGCTTGTTCTTTTGATTACCTCTTAGAATAGTAATATTAAAGCCAAAAGGATCAGGAATATGCCAAATTTAAGATCATCATTTGAAAAAGAAATCACAAACTTGTTAATACTATAATTGAGGTAATTGTAGATGAGTCTTTGATAGATAGTATGGCATTAAAATATAATTATAAAGTCTATTAACCATAATGATGGAGTTCTAGATGAAGATAAAATGAATGATTGTCTTTAAACTTTCAGTAAATTTGTTACCCAATTTAGAGAGATTTGTAGCTTATGAAAACTTGTTTATTCATTTAACTTTAAAAACTTAAGAAAGAATTATTTAAAGAATATTTGAGGTTCTATTATTTAGTGTCTAATATTCTGAGAGAGTGGTCAAGAGAATTCTAGAGACTGGAAATATCTTAACTTAGTGCGAAAGTGTATGTCCTTTACAGTGAAATGAATCATTGCTTTGCTACTGTTGAGGTCTTAAACCACAGAGCGCTGAGAAGACAGCAATTTGCTTAATTAACCCCTGTTCATTTTACAGGGCAAGAAATAAGATTAGTCTTTGGCAATCACATGTCACTTGAATTATATTTAATCTTTTATTACCCTGAAAACATACCACCACACACACACGCACACTCTCTCTCACACTCCAATGCAAATATGGACGGAAGGAATACCGCCACTCATAAGTGAATACATTTCTTCCTAACAAACTGAATGTTAGTACCTCTGATGGCGTTTCTCTCTGATGGAAAAACAAGGTGCCATAGTTAGTAGAGCAAAGCTCATGCTTTACATGTTTATGGCCTGCACTAAAAGTAGGTAAAGTCTGCATTTGTGTGTATCCTCTACATAGCTTCTCTAATAGCAAACGACTTCTTGCACAAAATGTATATGCTTTTCATTCTGACCAATAAAAAGGCAACTTGGTGAGTTATAGAGATTGACTGGGTGCTTGACATGTGGTGCTGCTCCATTAAAACAGTGGGCAATAGGTACTGGGGAGGTTTAGGAGAACTTAACTTGTTTTACTTGCTTGCCTTTAGATATGCCTTTAGATATGTTGGTATCCTAATACTCTAAAAATATAAGAATGCAACATCAGTTCACATACAACAGGTTTCCTTGTATTGCTTTTATAGTCTGAATGTAAAAAGAATAAATAGATAATTATGCTCCTAGTCATTCTTTAATCATGTTCTGATATTACCAGGCAATTTTTGTAGACATAGATAAGCACATTGTTCATTATTTACATGCAGACTGCATCTTTTCAATCATTATTGCCTAACTAATTTTTAGAGAATGATCATGGAGCCGTCCCTCTCCCACTTCACTGCTGTAAGATAGGTGGATGTGTTTGATTCCTTTTCCATTCTTTTGTTTATTATCAAAAGAACCCTATAGAAAATAAAAGATTTGTTTTCAATTAAAAAAAAAAACTCTGGTAATTTATATTTAATTTTACTTCTGCAAAATAGCCACATTTTCACATCCTCCAAACAAATTGTCATGTGTAACTATATGCTAAAAATGATGGAATGTGGCTGAAAGTAACTTCCTTATCGTGCTGCAATGTATGAATAATTATGAATGTAAACACTTGACATCACATGTTCTATAATACCGTTATTCTGTAGGTAGCATTCACAATACGGTATATTCTATTGCTACTTTGTGAAATGAATTCTTGAGATTCATAGTAAGGCACTACACAAAGCATTATTATTAAAGAATTATAGGGAAATTTTTCCCAATTGAAAACTGATAATTAAGGGTATTATTTAAAGTAAGTATACTGCAGAGTAGATATGAAGTACAATGTAGCAATACCTTTCTCTTTTGATTTTAAATTAAGTTTTTATATACACAAAATTCGGCTCAAGAATTAGGTGATATATTTTAGAACATTTAAAATAGCCAAAATAATGTTGTAGTGTGTTATATGGATAATTTATCAATAAAAATGGTTACTGTTAATAATTGGTAGAATTTTTTCCTCCCTGTGATAGAGATTTAAGTTGAATGAGAATTTAGTAACATGTATAGGGATGCATCTTAATATCTATATTTGCTGAACAGTGTTAAAAACACCATGAAAACTTGTCCTCATTACAATGGACTTTTGTACACTATAATTTGAGTTAAGTAATGAATATATAAAGTATTTAAAAATTGTATATCAAAATGTATAACGTTCCATTTTTGGCTATATTTTGTAAAGCGTTTTTGGTGTAATCAGTATGACTCACATATGTCAAAACAAGTATTCTACTATTTATTTAAACAGATATATACCTAATGTATTTGGAAGCTTATTGCACTCATATAATTGTATATATTATGGCTTCAAAAGTCTGTACTTATCCTTGCTTTAAAAACGTAGTATGTGCATTTCTTTCCAATTTATTTTAATTAATTATATTAAGGAAAACATCTTTTACTAAATGTACCTTAAAATTCACAATAAAGTTTCAGAAATTGTTTTGTACAGTGTTGAGATTTTGTGTTGAATTTGTTTGTGAACATTTTTTGAAATTGTTCTCTGGTTTTCTAATAAGGATTCCCTGAACTTAATCTTATTGATAAAATGATGAGTTAAAGCACGTGATGTGGTGAACAGCTAGCCCCTGGTTAACTGGGAGGCTGTTCTCCTCAGTGATGAATTGCTCACACCTATGGAACCTTGGCTAAAAGACACCAAGTGGGCTTCCTCCTCGACTCTCTAGTTACTCATTGTGTCCACTTTTCAGCATTGGAATGCCAAGCAATTTCCACTTTAGCTGAGTGTTCTAGATTGCAGAGAAGCAGTTACATGGAGGTAATGTGGAGAAAATATATGCAGATCTGTTAGTCAGACTTTTTTATGCTCTATTTACAGAAGTTAAATAGATATTTAAGAGTAAAGGTTTAGCATATGTTACTTTTGACGTCCCATTAAAATGCAAGGCTAGACTCTTGAATATAGTAAATATAAATGTCCATATTTGGTTCAGGTTAGCTCGCTGAGGGATAGACTCACTTATTTTGCTAACATAATTTGGATTGCTGGGGTGAGGACAAACCCCGTATCATTGTGAGTTCACCACAGTATTTAAGGTCATCCTGATCCTTGATGGGACGAAATGCTTGGCTATTTCCACAGAGAAGCACATGTACTCCACATGGCTGGGTAGTGATAAATGGGTGTTTGCTTTGTGTTTTATGCTTTGATTCCCTACGATAAGGAGTGAGAAATTGAATTAAATTTTCATAACATAATCTTCTCAATCGCAGGTTGATTGTTTTATTTACATGCTTGTTAAAAACAAGCAAAAAAATTCATCGATTTCATTAAGTGGTCCCAACGTTTTTCATATGAAAGAGTTTTATTTTGTAACGATATTCATTTGAAATAGCAAAGATAAAAACATACTCATCATAAATGTGGAATTCCTGTTTCAAGACTGCTGTTGGTCTTCAAGTTCTATTCATTTTAGCCCAGAGAGATTTAGCCTATTCTGCCCTATTTTCCAAGTTTTGTTTTGTTTTTGCAGTTTTTTTTCACTTAAAAACAGTAAATTGGTCAGTCCATTCAACAAATGTAGTTGAAAGAAAATATTTTTAGCTTGCATTGACATTCTGATGCCACACACAAAACAGAGCAGTTTTTCTTTTACTTTCCATCCGTGTAATGAAAAATATTTTGAATGCTGAAGTAGTCAAATGTGAGGACCAACAGGGCTGGGCAAGTGGCTTGTTGGTATCTTAGTTAAATATTAAACAGCCAGGGATAACAAGGTGCTCTTTCCATAGGAGGGGAGAAGTGATTCCAAACCTCTATTTTCCCCTTTGATTAGTTCTTTGAAATTGTTTCCTATTTTAGGGCTGTCCAGTACCTCTACCCATTTCTTTCCTCTTTCATATTTTTTTCATGAGATGTAATTCCTTACAAAGATTTTGCCCACATTTTTATTCTTAAATAGTACATATTTTAATACATTAAAACACATTAACACAATACATTATCCAAACATTTTCACCACTTAATTTCACCTTACACATGCATTCTGGTATTAACTTAGGGGGTTAAATAAATATTATTAGTCATATTTTAGAAGAAGCAAGTGATTTTTAAGAATTAGAGGGAAAACAGAATAAATATTATACCTAACAACAAGATATTCTAATAGAAAACACCAGCTAATTTAGTTTATAATTTTAATTATTTAATGACTAGAAATAAAGTACTTAATCTTAGAGAGGTATATGTATATGGATATATGTTCATATATTTATATATATACATATGAATATATTATAATCTAAATGCATATATGTATAGAAGAACATATTTGTATGCATATGTTTAGATAGATCGAAAAAGACTGAAATGTTAATTCTATCATGTAAAAACCTAATTTTTATTTATTAAATATAATCAGTTATTTATTATACAATCAAATTTTAATACATATTTTAATGCCAACAATTATTTTTGATATTATTTGAATAATGTATCAGCTTTCTGTTCTAAATTTTTGAATAGAGTCTTTGGAATTATCACTAATTAATATTTTTATTAACCTAAGTATCATAGACTGAGATCATTATTTTTACTATAGCTGCTTATGGGAGTTAAACATATTTCCTTTAGTAAAGCACAACACCCACTTAGTTTTTGAAAATGTACGTGTAACCATTTACTCATATGGATATATAAATAAATTCAGAAGTCTCCAAGTAGTGTAAATGAATCATTATTTTAACTCTTCTTACTTTAAAATATGATTTCATAAAAAAAAGATAATCCCACACTTCATTTATTTAATAAATATTTACTGATCACCCATATTCTGGTGTATATTTTTGCCAAGTGGATCTTTATGCATAATTTGATATGTTTCACGTGCACTTACAACCTTCTGAATATTAGAAGATTTCCAAAATGACTGGGTTTCTTGGGAGTGGACAGGATAAAATTGAGAGTTTTGTATACCAAATGGGATTTAATAATATGCTGCAAATTCAAAAGAAACCTGCCAGAATTTCTAGTTCTTGGTAGATACTCATAAATACCTTATGGATAAATGAGTGACAGAAGGCTCCTGAAGATGGAGTTGTTGTTTTCATTAATGTATATTACCAATTATAATTTATACTTTTTTCAAATAAAATTTCAGTTAATCTTGTCATAGGGTAAGATGCATGCTAGGGTTAGTTTTATTATTTCATTTTATTTATTTATCCTCTTAACATACTCACAAGATAAAATAAAGTGTGTTCCCTACAATGGGGAAAATAACCAATTTCTTGTTTTGTTTTGTTATACAAAACCTGTACTTGGTATTTAAAATAAGTGTATTGCTGTTAGAGTCCAGAAAAGTCATCATCCAACTATTTACCATTTTAATTATAAATAGGTATTTAGTAAAATAGTATTCTGTTTTTAAAATATTGAAAACAACATACTGGCAAACTCTTCTTTTGATAAGCATGTGTGTCACTTTCTTTGCATGATTTATGTCTTATATAGAAGAGTAAGGGTGTTAGAGTTAATTCATTTATAAGTCAGAAGTATTAATTGGCACATTTAAGAGACTATTCTTCAATATATGTATTAAATGAATGCATATAATATTGTGCCTTTTGGCAATTACTTATTATAATCATTTTGGAAATGTGCAGTAGCCTTAAGCATATAAATGCTTATTAATATAACAGAGATATATTTGTTACTTTAAATATTTCATTTTAAAACCAGCTGTGCTTAAACTTTTTGTGTTCTGGACTCCTTTGAGTATCACTTTAAAGCTATAGGCCTGCTCTTCAGAAAAAGTCATACACTCTCATTTATTTTTTAAAAATCGCAAATCATTCAAAGTTTCCACAGACCCTATGAAGCCCATCTGTGAAATCTTCCAAGAGCCTATGGCCCTGGGTAATAACGAAATATGTATAAATTATTGGACTCCCTATGCAACTTCTATTAAATATTCTTTGGAAATAGTTTGAAGTATTTCAAATAAGAGGAATTTAATATTCTTTTCTCAGCAATAGCTATTTTTTAGAAAATGAACTCACTTTGGAACCAGTTCCTCCTACAATAGTGGCTAAAACCTCAAAATATTTTTGCTTCCTTGTACGGTAGAAAAATGAGATAACACATTACAAACATCCATTTTGCCATAGGAATGAATACATTGATTACATTAATGAAATGCTGTTCATCGCATGTATTATTGACGCTGTTAGCAGACATGCAAATAAGCAGCTAGACAGAACCAAACGGAATAGGGCAGCTTTAGATTTAACTCTCTTTGATGTATTCAGTCCTCACTATTAAATTTGATTTCTTTTGTATATTTCAGCCATTGTTCTTTGGCTGCTGTACAGTGCACGGACAATCCCTATGGAGTGACATAACAAAGATGTAATTTCCTGTTCGCTCGCATTTCCAACCTAGACTTTGTGTGACATTTTCTTTCATTCTACAAAGAGAATAATAAAAACAATACTTTTTTTGCCTATAGCCATATATATTTATAAACTAATGTCACATAAAATAGTGTGTTTGAACCCCACCAAAAACGTGTAAATTTGGCTTCCATCCCCATTTCTGAGAAAGTGAAAGATCAGTGTTTGAGCCTTTTTCAAGGTCACACGGCTCCTATGTGACTCAGCTAGGGTTTTTCTTTTAATCTTCTAACACTCGTCCCAGTAATCAGAACTGATTTGAATAAGAGACGAAAGTATTTTAAAGACAATGTATTGAAACCTTACATAAGGATACATCAAAATGTGTGCGCCCAGAATTTGCCTTTGAAAATACATACAAAACTTTGAGTTGTTTATAATATTTTAGTAGTATTTGTCATAGATGCAGAGAGACTTTTCACAGTACTTTGTCACTTGCTGTGGTTTTCTCTAACTCATGATCAGAGACATTTCAAAGCTTGTGAAGTAGTGAGGGTTTCTTTCTTTCATGTATATGTGTGTGTATTTGTGTCTGAATCTTCTGCCAGAATTGAGAGATGAGAGTAGTTTCTCTCATCACTCAGGAGTAAGAGGTCCTGGGGGAGAATTTTAACCAATACAAACCAGCTTCCATGACCTTAGTACCATTCCTACCAGTCCATTTCTTCAAGATGGGTTTCTTTATCCCCCTCCAATTGCAATTCCTCATTAGTTTTGGCTAATTTGTATCAGTACCAAAGCAACTATACCTGGTAATTTTTATGCTTTAAATACATTCCACATAGTCTTTTATTCATAGATCTTGTTTCTAACCCTCAAAACAGCACTGTGAGGTAAAAGTTATTCTCATCCTCATTTCACTGATGAGGAAACTGAGTGTCATAGACATTAAGTAATGTATCCAGAAAGTTGGTTTCAACTTCACAACAAACTATTACAGATTAAGTAGTAAACCACTTCAGTTCCACTTCTCCTTTACAAGTTAGTGATCCCTTTATTTTTTACAATTTTATTGAGGCATATTTTACATATCATATAACTCACAATCTATAGTGTGTAATTCCACAATTTTTAGTAAATTTAGCAAGTTGTGCAACCATAATTATAAATCAGTTTGAGAATATTTTTTATCACCCCAATGAAATCCCTTGTGCCTATTTACTGCTGATCTCCATTTCCCCCCCTCCCTGGCCCCAGCAGGCACTAATTTCCTATCCGTCTTTGTAGATTTGACTTTTCTGGACATTTCATATACATGGAATCATACCATACGTAGGATTTTTTTCTCTTGTATTTTGCTTTCTAGTGATTATTTTTGACATTATTTTCAAATGAATACATCTTCAAATATCATTGCAATTATTATTAGTGTGAAAATATAATAACACTTATCTATATTCCCATCAGCACGAATCATTTCCCTCCACAGCTTTGCTGGCATAGATTCTTACTTTTCTCAAAAAGATCTGGTAAAATCAAATAACTCTTCATGAGAGTAACAAATTATCACTATTCCATCCAAAACTGGTGTTTGCCTCCTCCATTATCTATTAAATAATAGGTTATTTATTTTTAAGGATTCCAAAATGTGTGAAAACTAACAACATTCAAGACATTATTAATTTACCCAGTGAGACTGTATTTATTGCAGTTTTTCATAAGCATTTTTTGACCATGATTTGGATGTGGCTCAGATGACCCCTCATTAGGGAGATTTCTCAGTTGGCACAAATGATCCAGGTTTACGCTTTCAATCAAACCAGTAATTCTTCCTTGACACATACGCCCATTGTAATTACAGCTGACTCTCTTGGTGAAAGTTCCCTCCTGTATATTAATGGTGTTTCTTCATTATGCTTTTGTTTTTTACTATAATTTAGCATGTATTCTAACCACAGAGTGGTTCCAATTGCGGCATTCTTATCAAAAAAGTGATGGAACCATACAACTTACCAGTCCTCCCACAGTAAATTAAATGAGTAGAAGCAAAATATTTACTATTTACTTATAATTATTTACAGAGATCGTTAGAAAACGAAAACTTCACATTTTAAAAAATAATCTAATAAGATGATAACTATGAAGCTTATTGTAAAAGGGAAGCTTTGATAATATATACTGCAAAAACTGATCCAAATTTTATTTGGTTTTATTTTAAGATGCCATTCCTGGGGTTTTGGTAGGATATTTATTCCTCAATTGTAATTTTTGAGCAAATATTTAAATGATTTTATTTTCTGAGCAAATATTAAATAGGTAATATGAGGAAATGACCAGACATGGTCACTAACTGAGAAATAGTTCATTGAAGCTTCATCATACCTATGAAGAATGAAATACGTGAAGATGATGGAAAGCTTATTTTAGTCTTCCATGATCGCTGTTGAATTTTTGTCTTTGTCTCCTATGTTTTAATTTGGAGCCAGTGATTTTGTGTCTCAACATTTGAGAAACAGAGAAATATGAAATGTGTTCACATTTCTATAGTGCTTATATGAGTGCAATAATCAATAAATTAATATTTGCAAGAACTTAGAATAGTGCCTGGGACATAGTAAGCATCTACGCTTGATAAAGCATAACATTTGATAAATAATATGGCTAAAACTCCCAAAATAAAGTTTTCCTCTCAATTTAATAACTATTTTTACTTTAATACTATTCTGTCCAATCAGCTTTTAAAAAAGAAAAAGGTCATCTTGAGTCATATAGAAGGAAAAACAAAAATAATCTAAATGTTCAAAATTTGGAAGTTACATTGTTTCTTGTTCCTATATGTGTACGTATAATTTAAATATTAGTGACACTGAAATTAAATGTTAGCCCTGTTTGTATAATAAAATATGATTTAACAGAAATATTTAAAACTAGTTTGACTTCTACAGAAATATGGACAGAATTAGTAAAAGATTATTTCCCGTGGGGATTATAAGAGACTATCAAATCGAAAGATTAAGAGCCTTTCTCTGAAAGTTTCATAAACTCATAATTGTAAGATTTCTCTTTAATCATTACTTGTAATTAAAGTATTTTTTCCTACTTATAAGGAGGTGAACTAAGAATATATATCCAAGGTAATCTATAATAATGTAAGCTTTCCATGAGAGGTTATTTGTTTTTATGGTTTATTTCTTTTGGAAAAACTCATGTTTAACAGATAGGTCATGTAGTTGGGATTCAAGTTCATTTCTTAACTCTGTTCAACATCAGGCTAGATTTGGGATATGGTGCTTTCTTTTCTGCATTAATATTTTATATTGAATATGATAAAACCTAAATAGAGGAGAAACAGATAACTGACTATGCAAAAAAGAATTGTGTGAATGGAAGGGACAAAGTTATACAACTTTCTTTTTTCTTTTTCTTCTGTGTGGGTATGTTTTTAATCTCCTGTAACACACAGCATGATTCCTTGTATATAGCTGACCGGGAACTGAAGCCTCCTGATTTCATGATCCTACCACTTTGGTGTGGGATTAATTTATCAGACATCTTTATTTCACTAGGCTCAAGAAATTTATCCCAGATGTACTCTGAATCTGGCGTGTCAGTGGATGTATGTTTGATTACAAACAAATGTGACTATAGTCAGGCATATATGGGCACAGTCTTCATGCTTTGTGCTATAATTGGGTTTTCATGCCCATATTTTCGGTTTATCTCTCTAGTTTTTGCTAAAGGAAATTGAGTGTTGCCAAATGGAAAAAGGAGCAACAGGAAGAAGGAGCGTGCAACATAATTGGGCAGAGATGATGGTTCCTGTTCAACAGTCTTCCTTTCTGGCTACTTGGTGAAAGATATTAGGATCTTACATAAACATTCCTTACAAACATATGGAAGTTATGTATGCTTCTGGCAATAATTCAGTGAACAGGGTATTTAAATTGAGCGATTTTAAAAGTTGCAGCTTTGTACACAAAAATAAGGAAAGGATTATCCCTCTTATTGATGATGTGTATTATTTTAAACAGCTCCTGAAGAATCTGCTTCACTCATGATGAATTCTGCTTTTCTGAGTTAGGCCACCAATCTTAGCTATTCAGGC
Organism: Equus caballus; assembly: GCF_041296265.1. Taxonomy (NCBI): domain Eukaryota; kingdom Metazoa; phylum Chordata; class Mammalia; order Perissodactyla; family Equidae; genus Equus; species Equus caballus. Next base: position 61,972,311 of record NC_091700.1, on the reverse strand, counting down.
TCCTTCCATTCCATGAGACTGCCCAGAACCTTTGCAATACATTTCCAACACTGCCCCTCTAGATTTGAATTTATTTTCATTGTCAGTCTGAGTATGTTCCTGTCATTTGGAATCCAAGGATCCTAAAGATATTTTATAAAAGCATTTATAAATCCATTTTATCCATATAATACAAGGCAACATATATGCAGCCAACAGAAACTGAAACATAATAAAAGTGTTTCAAAGTTTAAGTGAATAGTAACTTACATTTGTTTGGTTTTTAGTCTTTTTTTTTTTTTTTTAATATTGGCACCTGAGCTCCCCAAAGCCCCCGCAGTACATAGTTGTATATTCTAGTCGTGAGTGCCTCTGGTTGTGGCATGTGGGGTGCCACCTCAGCATGGCCTGATGAGCAGTACCACATCTGCGCCCAGGATCCAAACCAGTGAAACCCTGGGCCGCTGAAACAGAGCGCGCAAACAACCACTCGGCCACGGGGCCGGCCCCAGTTTTCAGTCTTTTCATATCACTTTAAAATTTATTTTCTCCCTTATTCACAAAAGAATTCTAGGTTTGAGAAGTCAAATATTTTTCTCCCTACATCTTATCATTGACAGAATTAAGGCTAAAGGATGGAATGCATGGTGGAAGAACGTATATTATATTCTTAATATACACTAAGAATTGCTAATCTCTTTTAAGTCTTCCACAATCCTTTTAGCTATAGATTGACGCCCCCACTTTTGCAAGTAAGAAATCAACGTAGTAAAGCGACTTGCCTAAGGACATATGGAAAGCAGGTGGTTCAATTTCAGTAAGAACCCCTTATTTCTAATTTGAGATGTCTTTCTTTCACACAATTTCTTGAACGAGAATTAGGAGAGTTTTAACAGAAAGAAAAAAAGAGGGAGAAGGCCCTTGAGAGATGCCTGAGTCAGGCCAGGTAGAGGAGAGAGAAGAGCATGCAGAAGAATATAAGGCAGGTCCAGGAAAGGTGCTGCTGGTTTGGCCAGGCAGACATTTGTGCATAAAAGAGGTTAGAGATATGTCGGAAGCGGCAGGCTGGCGTTAAGTTACAATGAGGGCACAATAACCTTCTAGGTGTTTCCATTGTTTCCAAACTAAGGTAGGGGGATCTATTTCTTACATTATATAAGATTATATGCTGTTTTATTTAAAAATATTAGAAACAGTTTTGGCTAGCAGAAAGCAATTCAAGATAGTGAGCAGGAGAAGACATGAACAAAATAGTAGATTGTAGAGGTAAGTTCTTCAAATTTATTCAAATACTTATCAGATATTAACTGAGAGCCTATTATATGCTAGAATCTGGGACATCAAAATAAGCCAGACATCCTCCCTGTTTTCAAGGAATTAATATTTTTCGAGGAATGTACATTCTCCAAGGAATTTCCGTTCTAGACAGAGAAATATAGTAGTTATGTAATGTGTTAAGTATATATTTGTATTACTTATGGAATTGGGATTTAGCCCACTGTAAAGATTAGAAACCCAAAGAATGATTTATTTTCCTAAAAAGGAGTATTTTCAGAGCATTCACCAAAGTATTAGTGGATATTAAAGCATCAAAACCAAATTTCATTGCTTTGAGAGGTTCAGTCTTGAGATCACATTTGAGCAGAACGGAGGCCAAGGCCTCAAGAACTTTTTGTGCAATCATTTCTCAGTATTTTTCAGTAGGATAGAAAATAGAAATGACCGATTTGACTTTTTTTCCCTATTTTGTACTTATCTATAAGAAGGTCAAATGAAAAATTAGCTTTCATTTGACATTTTAAAATATTACTGGGAAGGATCAAGAATTTAAGGGAAATAGAACACTATAAAAGCAATATGTATCCTAACCAGAAGATAGAAAAAAGTTTCTGCTATGCTTTAAAATATATCGTTTAAAATTACAGAAAAGTTTGAGTTACAAATAGTAAAACTATTCATATTAGTAAAAATCTTTGTTGACAAGTCTGTATTATTTAGTGCATTTGAGCACTTCTCCTATCTATAATTTAGTTACTAATTTTACATTAACAGCTTTTTACTGAATTCTGACCACCTAGTATGCTGGATTCAGCATTTTCAAAATAGAAATCCAAAGTTCTATCTTAGAAACTACATTATTCAATTTGCTAGTTCTTCTTTCTCAAAAGGACCCACTAATTGCTGTTTCCTTTCAATATTGAATTCCTTATAGGTACAACAAAATAAAACATTTCTTCTTAATTTAAGGTATCAAAGTCTAGGTGAACTTAGCCAAAGTCTCTTAATTTCAAATTTGGGAAAAGGAAAAATTAGCCCCACTACCATTCATCCATTGTCTCATTAACTTAACAAATATTAACATTCTGTTCACAAGTAGCGTCTTTACTTGTCTTATTTTCTGCCTATCTAATGTCTTGACCATGTGTAGCACCATCATATGGTTAAGTGGGACTAGATGTCAAAGGGCCTAGTGACAAGAATCAAGTAATGTCTTTATGCTTCAGGGTCTCTATCTGGACAATTAGGAATTGTGAGTAAAACTTCCAAGATTCTTTGCATATTAATATTCAACGAGAACCTCCCCAAAACTTTTTGAATATTGTTAGTCTTTTAAAACAAGATTGACAAATAAGCTTCTCATGTCAAGTGGCATAAATGTGTGATGTGTTTTCGTGACAGTATCTAAAGTTGTATTACTTTTCATCAATTTATTTGAGGAATATTTATTTTATTTTAACAGTATTTGTTTCAGTGGATTAATTTTCATACACTAATTGTATTTATATAGACAAATTAAAACCACATTTATCTCTTGAAGCTAACTCACGTTTTCCTTGAAGTATTAGCTTAGTAACATTTTTTTCTCTTGTAAGTTCCTTGTCTTTACCTGGTGCGTTCTTCTAGGTTGTCACATGGCGTTCTCCCTCACTTCACTCATGTCTCTGTTCAATACTCCTTCTCCAATGCTGTCTGTCATTTTAAGTTAGTATCTTTCATAACACTTATCACTTCCTGAGCTTACATTGCGCTTTTTTTTTTAACTGTATGTATTTTTATAACTATGAGAAATAAGCTTTATGAGGCTGGTTTCTTTATTTACAGCAAAGCTGCTTCCCTGTTGCCCAGACTTGTTATACTTTTCAATAAAGTAGACCCTAGCCACATGTGGCAATTTAGTTTAAGTTAATTAAAAGTTAATAATATAAGAAAAATATTTCCTTAGTCACCCTAGTCACATTTAAGCTATTCAGTATGACATGTGTCTACTAACTCCTGCACTGAACAGTGTAGACATGGAATATTTCCATCATCGCTATGGACGGTTCTGTGAACGGTGATCAACATACTATAGGTGCATGATAAATAATGAGGGATCAAATCCAAAATCTTCAACAAAACTTAAAGTTTTGAATTAAGACCTGTCATTTTTGCCTTTTTTATATGGAATTATTCCCATGCAAAATAAGACATTGTAAAAATGAACAGGTGAAGCCTATTTCCCAGATTCTTATTCACCAACAGAGGCAAAGATTTCCAGGGCAAATCACTAGTTTATTCCTCTTTTCAAATGTGATTCCAAGTATTTTATTAAAAGAAAAGGTACATTTCTTTATAGATAATTTGCTGAAATTAGCAGAAAATTAATTTATTGTTAATAAAATAGAATTAATGTTATGATACTTGATCACATGAGGAATTATTCCTCCCTTGCCAATTAAAAAATACTTTTAATAAAATTGTTTCCTCTGATCTCGTAAATAACTGGATTGTCAAAATAAAAGTATCAGAATGTTGTTTGAAAAAACCTACATTTGGTTTATATTTGTAGGTTCAGTAAAGATTTAGACAAAATTTAGAAGATAGGAATCGGGAAGGCTATGTATTTATGACAGAAAATAATCTCTTTTATAATAATATTAGTATAGCATTGCTGACAATAAAATAAGTGACTACTTAAAGTCAGTACATTATTATCAACAAAATTATCGTTAAAGTCAGAAATCTCACATAGATGCATAGAAATTGGTATAATAAATAAAGGCATACTTTTTTTTCCCATTTCTGCTTAAAGTTCAACTTTATTAGTAAACTGTAACATATAAACTGCCTTGTTAGTTTTATTACTGAATACTTCCTGTGTGATTTTACAATTAGATTTTACTCTTGAAATTGACTTATTCATCTGAAGAACATGGCCTTTGAAATCACTATATTGTGGATATGGTTGCATTTTCCCTTAGCCTATATCAATAAAATAAAAGTAGATATGAATTCTAAATTTCGTTACAGTCAATAGAGTACACATGTGATAACATTTAGGATTATATGTATTTATATATAAAGCCATATAAAATCCATGATGCAGTTCAGTGAGAGCATTTTTTGATCAGCTGTACTTTAGAGAAACAGAATTTTTTAAATATAACATTTAAAGATGTTAGAAGATCTTCTGCTGGCAATGGAAACTATATCTAAGAAAACCCATTATCTAACCTCCACAGGTTATAGCAAACCATCCGGTATGAATCAAATCCGTCCATGGACATTTTGGTGCATGTTTCTATACGCTACCTTTCCTCTAGCCCCAGAAATTCAACAAGACTCTGGGAAAGATAGCTATGTGGTTTTCAGTTACGGAAGAAAGCGGCTTTTCTATTTACCTTGAGGATCAGAGAGGCTTCATGCAACCTGGAGAGCTCCCTTGGCTCCAGGTTTTAAGTCGTTGGGATGTGCTTGTTCTTTTGTTTGTCTTTCAGGGCTGCATGGACCAGCATGACCATCATGTTCAGCTTTGAAGCCTGTGGGGCATAAGTTAGATAGAAAACACAGTACAGAGAAAGACAGATGCTGCTGCATTTGGATTGAGTTTAAAGGAGATACTCTAAAAGTGTTTGGGTTCACCTAAGTTGGAACAAATGAACAAAGAAAAGTAAATTGCTGGCCAAGTTATCAATGGTTCTCTCTCTTTGACTTACAACATAGACCATGGAAAATGACCTTAATATTTCAATTTTTGCTTTAGCATACTGTTTTTCACACAAGCTTTAACAGCTGCGACTTATAAAGCCCAAGAATTTTCCACGTCTGAAACTTAATGGGGATGTAATGTGCATGTTCATTTTGCAGTTGCAGCTAACCTGTATGTTAAAAAATGAACATTAGTATATCTAACTAGTCTTACACATTAGTTAGAGTTGTTATCCAGTTGATCCTTCACTAGAGGAAAATAACTCTCTTTACGCTTCCCTTCATTCATCCTAATCTTTTTCCCTTATGGTAGATCATTAAAATTTAACCAACTTTATTTAAGATGTTGCTACTAAAAATGCAGTTCACCCATGAACCAGAAGCATCTGTATTACCTGGAGCTTGTTAGAAATGCAGAATCTCCATGTCTACTGAACCAAAATCTGCATTTCAGCAAGATTTTCAGGTGATTTGAATGCATATTAAAGTTTGAGAAGCAATATTTTAATGTATGCATTATATTGTGGTAGACATTTCCTAATCCTGTATACATTTTTGATTCCTGAAATGAAATTATTTTCTATTATATAAAACCATCAAGTCATGAATTTTTAACTTCATTGTCAGTCAACATACTCAAAGGTGAGTCAATATAAATTATTTTAACATTATACTTATCCATCAGGATCCATATTGTTAATTTAGGTATATGCTCTTAGGATCCAAGAGAGTGAGAAGTATAATTCTTTCCAACCACAGACTGTTTCATCTTTATTGGTACCTTAATTATGTTTTTGTACACCAGAACAAGTTTTAGCTTTTCAAAAATCTTAAGTGTTCATTAAAAATACTTCCAACTAGTTGAAGGATATCAATGGTAGAACGTCGCCACAATATTGACTTTTGTTGTTAGTGCCATGGAGTTGATTCCGACTTCAAGTCGTGTGCAGCACAGCAGAACCCTGCCCTGACTTTAGGCCAACTTCTCACCTTCAGGGCTGTATCAGAGAATGCTCTGCTGCTATTCACAGGGTTTTCATGGCCAGTTTTTTCTAAAGTAGGTGACCAGGTCCTTCTTCCTAGTTTGTCCTAGTCTGGAAGCTCCACTGAAACCCGTCCACCATGGGTGACCCTGCTGGTATTTGAAATACTTGTGGCATAGCTTTCAGCAACACACAGCTGCCACAGTATGACAACCAACAGACCTTGTGGAGTGGCTCCCTGACTGGAAGTGAACCTGGGCCACGGTGGGGAGAGTTCTGAATCTTAACCACTAGACCACCAGGGCTGGCTCCTATACTATGAGAGGTTTTTTCAGAAGATTTGAGATCTGTGGTCTCAGTATCATGTCTTAGAAAACCTTTAAAAATAGTATATTAAATACCTGAGCAAATTGAAGATTTCAAATGGTCACTTTTGGTTTATTAACTCCAGATTATGTTAGCTTCGGGTGTAAAGATTTCTTGGCCTATGATGCAGCCCATTGTTTTAATGTATACTTATTTTATATATTGTGATCACTTATACCATATGTTACATATTTGTATGTTAAGACATTTTCACACAGATAACTATAATCCTGATTCACGCCATCACATCTATCCCCTCACACCCAAGATATTATTTTTTAGCCTATATTCATCCTACCCTCCTAGTTCTAATTTTAACCATCTTACATAGTTTGAGAAACACTTCCTCCTGCCACTTTTAACTAGTTTTTTAGGTTGAAGTCATCCATACATTCAATTTTTTTTTTTTTTTTTTTTGCTAAGAAAGATTGGCCCTGAGCTAATATTTACTGCCAATCTTCCTCCTCTTGCCTGAGGAAGATTCACCCTGAACTAACATCTGTGCCAGTCTTCCTCTATTTTGTATGTGGGTCACCACCACAACATGATTGACAAGTGGTACAGGTCCATGCCTAAGATCCAACCCTGTGAACCCAGGCCACTGAAGTGGAGTGTGCTGAACTCAACCACTAGGCCATGGAGCCAGACCCCTCAACTATTTTTAATCCCAGAAAATAATTTGTAAAGGAATGTCATTTCAATTTATTTATCAAAAGCCTTATCGTTAATTATGAAACCTAATACATTTAATAAACATTTCTTTTTAGCTTAACCAATTAGCTTCTTTCTGGGCCACACAGCTTCGACTATATAGAAGATACATTGGATTCTCAGATTACAATAGAACCTTGCATTGAAATTTTCGAATGTCATAAAATTCTTCTTAGAAATCTGTTATATTTATATTACACAAAGGGACACACAGTTCTATATTTTAAGAAGCTCAATTTTAACTAGTTATAATGTTAGAGCTACATTATTAATATTGAGAGCCATAAATATTAATATATTAGAGCTACTATATTAATATAGAGCTATAACACTAGCTTAATATTAATGTCTTTTATTTAATTCTAAGTGAAGACAATTTAATTTTTAAGTTAGTTTGGATTGTCCATGTAGAGTTGGTGATGAGTTTTCACTATCCCCCAGTAAACAAATAAAATAAGCGAATACCCAAAATTAAGCAATGAGAGTAGAAATCTGTATTGCAGAAATATTGTTAAAGAAAATATCATATAAGTTGTCCTGGGTAGTGGTGGTATTTTCTTTTTTTTCTGTTTATTTGTGTGTGTGTGTTTGTGGTAAGAACACAACATAGGAGCTACCATCTTAATGTACAATTTTAAGTACTAGTTACCTTGTGCTGTGTTCTTGTTTTTTTAATGAACTACAAATAATATATTTATTTTCATTGCCAGTCTCTCTAATGGATCAAGAATTTAGCATAATTTTCACTCACTGCACTCAAGGACATTGCTAGATATACGAGCTAGAGGAGCTGAGTGGACAAGTAATTATCATAGAAGGTAGTTATGACAATACCATAAGGAAAGTCTTGACCACGTAGTTTGGACATTCTGCGGAAGGCATTCTTAGTCAGCTGAGAAGACTAAGAAGAGCTGCGTTAAGATGAGGTTTGAAGGATGAATCACCTTTTGACAGGTCAGGAAAGGTCACTCTAAATGAATGGAAAATAGTGAAAAACTGTCCTGTTTCTAGAATTCGTGGTTTTATTTGCCAAGATAATAAAGTTACTTTCACCATAACACACTAAGTGAAGTTTTCAGGGTAGCATTGCCGTTTACAATTTATCAACACCCCCACCCTGTGCATGCCTTAGTTTTAAAATCCTGTACCTCCATAAATTCAGAAATCTAAATGGGATTGAATAAGGTTGTCACATGGACAAAGGGCATAAGTTGTTTAGAATTAGCACAGAATCCATAACGTAAATAGGACCTTGACCCCTTTGTCCCTTATAACCTTCATCTTCACAATTTTTGCTGCTAAAGAAGCTGTGTGACTGCTTGTCAGTGTTGTTCCCTGTGTCCTTTGTTAGCATGTTCAGACACCAACCACCTGAAGGGAGTTTTATCATACATTTCCACTAATCAAGTGGTTGTGAAATGATGACTAAGGAAAGAGACACTGATCTCTTTCTTCCTTGGGAATGAAACATAGTAATTTGTGTGTCTAGCTAAATTTTCTATGTTTTAGAAAATTTAATATTAAGACATTAGTTTTCTCATTAACACCATGCATTTAAGAAGAGAATTATTAGTGTATCATAGAATGAATTGCAAATATATATGAAAAGCTACTCCAAATTTATATCTTAAATCTTAATTTTTAATCACAATCTTATTTTTGTATATTTCCTTAAATTATAATTTTTAAATGCAACAATAATCTTAAGTTTTAAAAGTTAAAATTAATCAAACTGCTTAAACCACTTCTCTTTACCTCAAACGTCAGCCATAGTATGTTCTTTTTTTGTTTTTGGCTTTTGAAAAAAAGTGTATAATGTATGGCAAGTTTTATAATTAAAAGTGACTGCCTTTATCCTTTGAGACATCCCTCTTTGACGATATCCCAAAGACTCAAGAAAGAGTAATAAAAATAGCAACTGAGATATTTAGGGTGATATTTGGATTCAGAAGAAAAGGAAGGAAGCAGGCTGTGGATGCAGGAACTTGAACTTGTAAGGGATATAGTTCATAGCAGACTTTTTCAAAAATATAATTACCTACACTGCCCAAAATTCCCCCAGACATGCTGACTTCGTATTTTTTCTTAATAGTTATGAGTCTAGGCTTACTGTCAATAGAAGTGGATTTCATTCCTGCCAATTGCTTGCTCTCTGGCTTGGGGCACAGTTTTAGGCCCTCTGATCCTTACTTTCTGAAATTCATTGCAGTGAGTTTCAAATGGACATAAGACTCAAGCCGTAGCAATTATTATTTTTATCATCATTGATATTGGCTATAGTAGTAGTAACGGTAGTTGTAGCAGTCATTCACATCTGTAGATAAATTAATTGAATCCAATTATTTCTTCCCAACATCTAGCGAAGAAAACTACACTAAGGAAATAGAGACTTTCGTTTTGTTCATCTTCCTTTTTCAAGAGATTGAAATGAGCGTAATTTTAGGATGTAGATCCGTCCTGCCATGGCACCTTCCAAACGATCTGTGGAAGTTAGGGATAGTAGTGAGGAGCTGCAGGTCTAAGAAGAGCACTCGAGGACAGGGACAAATAAGTAGGAGGGTGCCCCAAAATAAATTTCATCTGTTTCCTAACTTTTCCAAGAAGGACTAGTAAACTCTTTATTCTACTTCCTTCAACCAATGGTTCCTCGGTGTGAGTGGTAAAAATTTACTCTCAATGTACTGAGGGATGTTGATGAATGGAAGAGCTGGCAGAGATCAGCTTATCCAAGGTCTAGTTGGCAAAGATTTGGGTTATGTTTTGTGTGGGAAGTGGAGTGACTTAAAGTTTTCAGCAGAGGGATAGGTTGATCTGACCTATGATTTTAAAAAATCATTCCAATTACTATGCGGAGAACTGATTTTAGTGGGTAAAGCGTGAAAACGAAGATAAAGATAATGGTAGTTTGGGCCAGATTATATAGCCAACAAGGTGGTAAAGAATGGTGAGATTTGGGATATTTACTAGATATGTAGTAGGGCTGATAGGCCATGTTGGCAGATTTGATGTGGGGTGTGGAGGGAAGAGATGATTTGTGTCTAACCTCTTGACTCCTTGGTTTTGGGCCTGATTGAGGGGCATTGGAGAATTCTGCGGTTGCAGTAGATTTAGGATAAAACCGAAGAGTCTTGTTTTAGTTACGAGAAGTTTAAGATGCCTATTTGACATTTAAATAGAAATATCAGGGAAGTAGTTTAATTTATGAGCCCTGAGAGGGAGGGAGGCTGTATTTGGAGAGATGTATTTGGGGTCCATCATTGAAAAGTTTAATGCCCTGAAACTAGTTATCAATCTAATTAGCACGTGAGAAAAGAAATCCAAAGACAGTGCCCTGAGACATAGGCACATTCAGAAGCAGGAGGAAGGGAGCCACTAAAGTACATAAAGATGTAGCCAATAAGGTAAGGGGCAATTTGGGACTGTGGTGTCCTAGAAACCAAGGGGGGAAAGAAAATGTTTCTGGAAAAGAGAGTGATTAGCTGGTAAAATTCCAATGAGGGTTCATGAGGGCATTAAAAGACAGAGAATTGACCACTGCAAGACAGAGACTGTTAGTGGCCTTGAGAAGAATGGTTCTAGAACCCATTTTGGGGGGTATTTTTTCATGTCCTACATTTTCAGTCACTCCCTTTGGTGACTTTAAGAGAGACAGCTAGATTACAGTGTCCCTCCATCTTTCCAAGATTGACCCGCATTACTCTGGTTTTACACCCACTAATAGAGCTAGCACCCACTGTAATTCTCACCATCTTTAGGATATTTATATGGAATATTCAGTTTATACCACTTCTATTACACTATTACCAACAAAGATTCAAATGCCATCCCATCTTAACCAGTTAAAAAAATTATTTTAACTTCCACTGCTTTCTAGCTGTCGTCATACTCATTTCACAAACACGTTTTTTAAATGATCTATATCCTTTTTCTACCAGTTCCTCTCTATTCTCTCTCTCTGTCAAACCCCTTGCGATATGAATTTCTTCTACAACTCTCCTGAAATCGCTCTGCTTAATGACACCAATGATTTCCTAAACATTGAAACCAGTGGCTTTTTATGATTATTCTCTTTATGTAGCTACCTTGAGTAGGAAGTTCAAAATAAATTATTTGCACTATTTGCAAGTTTGATTTACCATGACTTAAATTTCAATAATAAATCCCCAGGAGCTCCTTTTTTGACTTAAGCTTTTCATAGACTCTAGTTTGAAACCCACTGATCTAGAAAACAGTATTATGTTAATATCTTTTACAGAGGACAACACCTAAGCTAAAGGCCAAGCTGATTTTCTCTGGGTTCCTACACATATCCCACTGTTAAATTTTACATTAATTTGAAATTGATTTTTAGTAATTAAAATCACAGTTTTATTAGCCTCTTGACACAAATTTAAAATGAAGAGCTTTAACTTTATAAATGATAATGCTTATTGCAGTAGATAGTGCTAAAAGGTAACAATACGACTCTGTAAACACATTTGGAGTTGCTGTCCCTGAACATGAGCCAGCATCATAATCTGCTTATCAGTGAGAAATGTTCAGGGAGTGTGAAATTCAACAAGACAAGCCAAAGAAAATTAATTCAGACTTGCCTCAGAAATGCCAATTGACCTAATCTTCCCAATCTATTAATTCTGAAGGTAGAAGGAGGAATAGATAGAAAAGCCTAGGGGGCAATCATAATGACACAAGGCTTATGAGCAGCTCACAGAGTCAGCTCAGCTCCTGAAGACCAACCAGGGAATTTTGAATAGTTATTTTCCATGTGCATAGGCCATGAGGAGTCTTATAGGTCAAAAGCAAAATCTAAAAATCAATAACAAAAAGTGAATTAGGAAACTTGAAGACATAAGTAACGTGATGGGTTGATTTAATACAAGTGACTCTTAGAGTTGGAGGCATCCTGTAATAGTAGCAGAACTATGGCTTCCAGTGAGCCATACAGGAACTCCACAGTGAGCTTCACTATCGGACTTGGAGATAATAGAAGCTTTGAATCATAACACTTACAAGACGGTGTAACTGTAAAAGCTGTTCCTGAAAACTGGTGCCAGTTATATAGCATACAGATCGTGGTTGTGGGTTAAAATTTGTGGGCCGCAAGCCCCATAGGCTGCCCATTCTTTCATTCTCTGTTGGAAAGAATATAGCAGAAAGCTTCTGTAATTAAGAGATGACACTGATCTTCTAGGAAATACTACAGATTGTTAAAAAGCATTTCCATATATCATACTTAAATCACATATTCATTAGCAATTTCGTCTAACTTTCTGAGCAATCAAATTTTGTAGAAAGAATTTCTAAGAAATAATATCAAGTGGACAACGACAAACAAACACATAGCAATGGAGATTGGATTGGTGGTTACCATAGGGGAAGCGGCGGGGAGGGCAAAAGGGGTGATTAGGCTCACTTGTGAGGGGCTGGACTACAATTAGTTTTTGAGTGGTGAACACGATGTAATCTACACAGAATTCGAAATATATTACAATGTACATCTGGAAGCTGTATGTTATAATCCAATGTTACTGCAATTAAAATAATAATAATAAAAGAAGTTCTATTCTAAGTGACTAATTGACCATAAATACGTGCAATGATAGATACATTTTAGTTTGGAGTTTTCTTGGGTGCCTGAAATATGACCATGGATTTCTTAGCAAACTATAGTTTAGTTTAAAGTCTGTATTGTAATCAATATTTTCTTTTCTGTTCTACTTCTCTTTTCCCTTCCCCTTAACTTTGACTTTGAAATAGGTTTTAAAATATGATAGAAACAGATTCCCATAAGAAGTAATGAGGGCACATCCAAGAAACTGGGCAGAAATGTTGCAACCTAGCTTAACTTTTTATCATTTTTCTCCAAAATAACAACTCTTGGTTAAAGAAGATCTATGGAATATTTACTTCATAATTGATGACCTCAAAATGGCTTCTGGTGTTTTTAACTTTAATTCTAATAGAGTATGACAGGCATAAAAACCAGATTTAATACCAGTAATTATTATAATTATTATGAATTAAATAAATAGCAGTTAACACTAGAAATCTGTTTTTGCTTAACCTGGTTTGTTAGGATATAGTCCCTGTAGTCTTGATTTGACCTCTAATCTAGTTACTTTAACAACCCACTTCATAGTCATTTAGCAGCTGTGTACTGGGCAGGCTTTGGTTGATAACCTGTGGATAGATTGCAAAGGATCAGTCCCAGCCACCGACTCTTGTGGCAAGCGCTTTCGTCTACTTAAATCTCAATGATCCCATTATAAGGATTAGTTAGGCAGATGTTTAAATAAAGAAAATAAAATTTCTACATGGACTTTTGTGTCTGACAACTCTGAGAGTACTGACTTTGACAAATACTGTTGGCTTTGGATGATAACTAGGTGTTCTCTCAACTTCAGTTTTCTCTTCCATAAAATAGGGATTTTACTACCTAACTCACAGTAGTTAAAGAAGGCAGACGCGCTACAGTGCCTGGGACATAGTAACACATTCATTTACGTCTTCATGACTCAAAGGTTTATTGTGCAATTACTGTGTGCCACAGTAATGTTTAATTGGGTATATGGGCATAAATGCACAAATTATATTTAAAGTCTCTGTTCTCAAGGACATCACAGTAGAAGAAAAGAAAATTAAGCAAGCTTTTGCATTGTACTATTTCTGGTAAGTATAGAGTACCAAAGGGTTTTATAGCCAGGATATCTATTTGTCACTCTATTACAGCTCAGGAAAGTCTGTCTTTCTCCCTCATGGGATTGTTTTGAAGAATTTAAAAATGAAATTATTTGTGTAAATCTTTACTCAGTGGCTGTCACAAAAATAAGCATACAGCAAGTGTTACTTATCATTAACATGTTTAAGATGAGATTTAAAAGATCTAAATTCAGTAGGATTAAACTGGCAAAGATGGAGGGGGGAAGATTCAGGAAAACACAACAGCATGTGTAAAGAATTGGGGCAAATGAGAGTGGCACTTAAGAGGAGCTAAAAACATTGATATGGCTACTGCATTCAGTAATAAGTTCAGACTAAAGGAGATAGGGCATTCAAGGCTCGAGTTATGAAAAGGCCAATTATAAACTGTTAGAAAATGTAGACATTATTCTAACTTGTAGCAGGAACTCACTAAAAGTTTTAATGTGAAGAGTTGACATAATCAAATGTAGAGAAAACAGTGAGAAGGAATGGTTATTGAATGTAAGAATGAACAGTTCTGTGTGCTAAGTACTTCATAAGCAATATCTCATTTAATCCTCCCAACATAAGATATTAATTATCCTCATTTTACAACTGAAGAAACTGAGATGTAAAGAAATAAGTAATTTGTCCAAGGTCGTACAACTACACTGGTGAAAATTGAATTCTAACCTATTTTATTCTGACCTTTAGCCTCTGCGATACATTTTTTCCTATTTTACTCATCTTAGCAAGATCTTTCTCAGGGTACAGAGAGGTAAAATGGGAGTTGGCAGCAACAAGAATTCTAGAAATAATATCATTGGATTAAGATAGTGGCAGTGAGATAAAGAGAAAAGAAGGGCCTTGAGAGATATGTGGAGTCAATAGCACTTTGTACTGAACATATAGTATTGTGTTTGAATGTGAAGGATGCTTCAAAGATGAACTCCAGGCCTGGCTTGGCAATTGGGAGGGTGTTGCTTCCCTTTATTGAGCTAGAGAGCATATGAAGAGGACTGATTTTTGGAGTGGAGATTAGACAGCATGGGTTCACTTTTGGACCTGCTGAGGTTGAGACATCCAGGACATATCCTAGTTGATAGGTCCAGTGTAGTAAACTATGTCTTCCTGTCTGAAGACAGAGATTTGATAACTATCAGTGGTAAATGGTAACTGAAGTCTTGCCCTGCAAGACGTTATAAGAGAGAAGAGGACAAAAGAGGGAAATACCAACATTGTGGAATAAACACCAATATTTAAGGTTAAGGTTACAGAAGCAAGATTGTAGAGTTGTGTATTCAAAGATGGACAGAGGAATTGGATGGCAGCTGATATGGAGAGAGAGTATTATCAGAGAGGTCAACAAAAGGAAAGAGAGTCAGGTGTCAAATGCAGCCAGGATTTGCTAAGTAAGTTAAGGGCTAGAAAATCAACTGGATTTGGTGAGAGAACACCTGTGAGAGAAATTTCAGCAGACTGATGGAATCCACATGGTAGTCAGGTGAGTGAGCAGCAAGTAGTGTTGATAAAATGGAGTCTTTCTTCAAGAAGAAAGACTCTGAAAGGGAGAAGAAGATTCAGAAGCTTGGAGGCATGACTGATGGCAGAAAATTTCATTTGAAGACAAAAGGTGTTAATTATTTAATAATTTGATAAATTATAAATACTCTTCATTTTAATTAAAAGAAAGCAAACCTATGAGCCAACCCTGATGGCCTCGTGGTTAAAGTCTGGTGCTCTCACCACTTCAGCGGCCCTGGTTTGTTTCCTAGTCTTGGAACCACAGCTCCTCTCTGCCATGCTGTGGTGGTGGCTCACATAGAAGAATTAGATGGACTTACAACTAGGCTATACAACCATACACTGGGGCTTTGAGGAGGAAAAAAAAAAAAGAGGATGATTGGCAACATGCTATCTCAGGGTGAATCTTTCCTTGCAGAAAAAGAAAAAAACAAATCTAAGTTCTGAAAGTTGTGGATCAATATCTGAAACTTTGTATGACTTGTGAGTATTCATAGCAATAATAAAGGCACTTTTTATTAAATACTTACTATGGGCTGGACACAGTATTCCTAGCAATTGGTAGTTTAATTCTAGTAAAAACCTATGAAGAAAGTGTGACTGTTGCTCCCCGTTTTAGAGATGAAGAAATTGACTATGAGAGATTACACAGTTAGTACCTAAGGTAACTTAATAACTGCACTGTCTTTTCTCTTTGAGAGAAAATCAGTCTAGCATATTTTTCGTTCTTTTTTTGTAGTAAGATCATAGGAGTGATATCTTATGAGGGCAGATAAAAGTATCCTCACATGCTCTTAAAACAAGAGAAGTCCCGTAAAAGAGCCAGACATGTGATGGAATAGACAAAGCTAGATAAAGGGAGAAAATAATCTTTTTTTACTTAATATTGTGTTGTAGATATATTCATTTTTGCTTGGTCTAAAAATATTCGTATTACGGAATAAGTGAAGCTAGGTAGTGCTGTCAGTTGTATCATCTCCAGATATGTTTTTCAGTCCTAATAGAGGCTCTTTTTGTTTTTGCTTTATGTTTTTATTTCTGGAAACCACTCAATCACTTTAACAATAATGCTTTGATAGTAGAATGATTTTAGTCAAAAACTTTAACATTGAACTGAAAGTATTTCTTAGTTGAAGAGGAACTAAGTGAAGAGAGTGGGCAAGATGCATGTGCAAAGATCCAGGCAGATCATCTGGTTAAGCATGGGGGATTGAACCTGAAAAGATTTAGGGCAGCCTGAGCAATTTGCTTTATGCTGGTAATAATTGCAACACTGCTTACTCCCTACTTCCCTTATTAACTTTCTCTGGATCACCGCTCTTTTTGAGTTCATCTGTCTTAATGAAATACCCATCTTCTGTCTTTCTTTCCTGCTTTACATTTTAGACCTTATAGGGGACTGAAACTAGTTTTCACAGCTGGACACACTCACTAGCCAGAGGCCAACTTGGCTTCCAAGTAAGGCTCCATGCAATTTACCCCATTAGGCGTTTGTTTCATTGTCTACATGAGAGCAATAAAACTTATCAGCTAGCTCAATCAAACACATCAGCTGGAAATGTCTTCTTGCTGCGAATGAACAGACCAGTTTTAAAAAAAGGTTTCCCTGGATTTTGTTGTTAGAACAGACTGGATCTGTTGTTTGAGCATTAGACATGGTTTCTACGCCTACATATTTGTGCATTTTGAAAATCTAGTGCTAGCATTTTATAGAAGTTAGTACTATCATAGTTCTCTTTATAATTAGTTAAGGAATGGGATTAGAGACATAAGTTTTAGGTGAGTTCTGAGAGTTATAGAAATAAGTATTTTATTCTATCTGTAATCAGTTTGAGCAAATAACCTCTCTCCAGCAACAATTAAGTTTCCATTCTCTTTCTTATAATAAAGGAAAATGTATTTGTGAGATGCTTTCACTCATCCAGGACACTCCCAGAACCTTTACTGGAAGGATCGTTGGTATGGATGGTACCATGAGTTAGTGTGAAGTAACGGCTTAGGTGGAAATAGATGCAGAAGTGAGAAGCTGGTTCTCACCCACAGCAACCATCAATAAATGTATATATACACAGATATACAGGGGCCTTCTTAGGATGTATATATATATAATTTTTTCATTTTATAGCCCCTATTTGTTCTAGGCCCTACATATGGTGTTTTCATGGATAGTTAGGGTGGTTTATGTATGAAAGTTCAGATAGCTTGCCACATCAGGATGATTTATTTATAATGAATCTTGGGTTGTGGTAGGTAGAAACCAACCAAGACCCCTTTATTTCTGGGGATGTGAAAATTAGTTTTCTACAAGTAATTATTACTTTTAGTCAAAAAAGCTAGTTTCTCTGAAGAATATTGTAAATTTCTCAGGCATATGCACCATATTGTCCAAGCTTAGACAATCATTAAAGACATATAGTGGCCTGCCCAGTGGCATAGTGGTTAGGTTTGTGCTCTCCACTTTGGCAGCATGGAGTTCGCAGGTTTGGATCCTGGGTGTGGACCTAACACAACACTCATCAAGCCATGCTATGGCAGCAACCCACATACAAAATAGAGGAAGATGGACACAGATGTTAGCTCAGTGACAATCTTCCTCAAGCAAAAAGAAGAAGATTAGCAACAGATGTTAGTTCAGGGCCAATCTTCCTCACCAAAAAGAAAAAAAGACATATAGAGTCAAATAACAAAAACTGTTTGCTTCTCCTCATATCTGAATATATCATGCAAAAGTGCCCAAAAGCAAATTTCCTTGCAACCTTTCAGTCTGTGGAAATGCCTCTTTATCAAAGAGCATTTAGCTTTGTTTAGATCAAAGTCAATGAATAAGTATTTTTCTGATATAAAAGATGCTTAATTTGTTTTCAAATTTACAGTGACTCATTAAACATAAATTTGAAAGTAATAAAAAGGAAAATGAAAGGCCAGTTTAGGTTGGAATTAAGAAATCTGGTGTGGATGCATCCCTTGTGTTTAATGCTTTGGGATCTCCCCCACGCAGGCTTAGCCCACTTCACCTCTTGTTTACCTGCAGAAATGTAGCTTTGGTTATTGGTTCAATTAATAGATAAATTTATTATCAACAGTGTTTATAATCAGCAATACTCATAATCCATAATAAAAAAGGGCACAGCATTCAAGCTGAGCTTTCTGTAGACAGGACCATTGTAGTAAACAATAAATTTTTTCCCTCCCTCCATACCCCCCCATGTATGCATGTATGTGTCTATTATCTAGTTACCTGCTGTCAGTAGTATATTTCAAAATTAATATTTTCTATCCAAGTATACAGGACAAGTTGCGTGTAATTTAGAGTGTGTGTGTATAAAAGAGATATTTAGTTTTCCCACAAATAAATAGTCTTGTTAATCAATGTTTTGTCATGCAGACCATATAGTCTATGAGATATTAAAGATGTTTTTAATTTTTCCTTCCATCTAAAAAATAGAATGATATGAATAAATTGATTCTAAAATTTAATGTCTATAAATTATATGGATTTTTAATTTTTGCCCCCTCTAATGGAGGGTTTCATCTGACAAGGAAAGCCTGTCATCCAAGTTGTTGAAAAGAGTTAGCTTTTGGTTTTGTCAAAATGATTTTTTAAAAAGCAGAAATAATTCATGCATGCAACTCTACAGATCAAACCTCTTGGAGGAAGTTTATGGTTTGCTACAAAGGTGGTGGGGTTCTGTTTTATTTTTGTCTTATAGCTAGAGGCATAAAACAGCATTTTCTGCCTGTAAAGAGTACTTAGAATTCGAAATTCAAAACATATCGAGACACACACTTCCTGCTGCCTTGCTAACCTATTTTCCAGGGTCATTTTCTTTCAAGTGCAGTTAAAATTTTTCTCTGTCGAACTGAAGTATGTACCAGAGGCTCTTGGGATTTGAGTTCACCATTCCAGACTTTTATCTAGAGCAGGTAGCCTAAGCGAATTTTCCATCTTGTGAAACTCCTGCAGTGAGGCTGCAGAGGGGAAAATGGAGCTAAGTACTGACAGATGCGCCACGAGTCCCTACATTGTGAATCAGGGTTGCAGTGGGAAAAAATATATATAATTTGCTGATCTTGAAGGATATATCTTTCAAGGGGCTAAGCTATTCACCCCTCCATTTTCTGCTTTAATACTGTTCACAGGAAGGTGGACTCAATAACTATACTTCTCAGGTGATAGAGTTCTCCACCCGCCACTCCTGCTCGTAGTTATTTTTATATAAAAAATTGCAAATTCTGTTTATTCAAGAAGATCACTATGGGAGGAAAAGTATTAAGGTGGGTAACTTTCAGTCCTCTCAAACCCTGCTCCAATTTTTCAGTCTATCTGTATAGGATAACCACGATGGTCTAAATTTCCCTCTTTGTGATTTATGCTTAAACAAAGCTTTTTAAAATTATTATTATTTTGAGTTCCCCGAACTGTGAGGAACAGAGTTTCAGAGAGTTGAATGACTCTTTGCTTTTTGGATTTGACTTCACTGTTTGGATGAACCAGCAATACCATTCCATTCTTGAATATCCACAAAAAACCCTCTAGCGTTCATCCCCAGCAACCTCTTTAGAAAGTGCAGGTTCCCTCAGATTTGAATGGTTCCTACCACTTGCCTATTATTCCCTCACTTGAGGTCAAGTCTCCATTTTTCATCTTACTCCTCGTTTAGCTTCACTTATTTACTTTAACTGCCTGCTCATTGAAGTCATTTGAGTTTTCTGCTCATTCTATATGAAGGGATACATGTTACAATTTTTCTGCCAACATTTATGAATGAGTATGTTCTGCCTGGAGAGATGTATTAATAATGATATTGGGGCTCTTTCTGGCCTAAGCAGGAAAGTATGCCTTCAAGAATTGCGCTATCTGCCAGGGGAGCTGTGAGAGCAATCATGCTAGACATGGTGGATGTACACTTGAGAGGAAGGACAGCAAGGTTGACTGAAGTAGCTGAATTAGTCCCTTTACAGCAATTGGAAGAGTAATTGAGGCTTACTGAACATTTTTTTTTAAGACAGATTAACACACACCTGTTGATTTGGCTGTGTAATAATCCTGTTAGCCCCATTTTACAGATAAGCTGAGGTTCAAGGTCTCATCTGATGTAAGTGGTGGTCTTAAGTTTTGAATGTGCATCCTGTCTGTTATATTGTGCTTCCTTAGTGTTTTGAAAACTTTCACATTTTTTAGAGAAGCCAGCTAAATCCCGATACCTATGGCAAAGAATTAGATACTAAGAGTAAGGCCTTTTAGGGAAATCAATTCCACTGTCCTCATTTGTTGAAGACGTATGACGTGTCTACAGTGCTGCTTGGTACTTCATAAAGGTTATCTCATTTACCTCTACAACTTCCCAGTTTGTGGGAAAGTATTATAATCATCAGTTTATAGAAGAGGAAACTCAGGTTCAGTGGCCTCAGGTAACATATCTAAGATCACCAAACTATTAAGTCACTGAGGCAGGATTTAAGTCCTGAAGGATTTCTTCAATGGCCAGTTTCTATGCACTAGACCATTAAAGATCTTAGTTGAAATGTGGACTAAATTAGGGATAAAACCATATTACCAAAGATAAATCACCGCTGTCACAATTTCACCTGGGTCTAGTTCCTGAGATTTTGGATGAGATCATAGGTAGTTCAGTGTTTTGGCTCAAGGCTCCCAGTTTCACTTCTGACACAGATGGAAGAAGTATATCAACTTGAGAAAATGCTGAATGAATGAGATTGAGGGTCTTAATGACTGGTGACAATCCAGTGCCCGCAAAGTCTTCTGCTATTAATAGGAATAGAACACCAAGTCCTACCCTGAGCAGGAAAAATCAAGCGTTATCCTCATTTTAAAGTTTTACCCCAATTTGTAAATATGGATGCTGGCCTTTACTTAATGTAGATGCCCTATCTTCGCTTTTGTCTTTTAAATATTGTTTGGGTTGGAGTACATACAATTAATAAGAAAAGTCATTCCCTGTAGGAAAATTTACTTGGAAAAATTAAAATAAAAGTGACAAAAATCACTCAGTGATCTATTCCTGAGATTCCGGGGGTCGGTGTGTTTGCAGCATTGTAGTTTGACATAGTGAGCTACAACAGAAAATAAGCAGACTCATGTGAGACTTTCAACAATGAGCTAATTGGAAAAAATACATAGAAGTGGAAAATAAGGGCTAAAAAGATTAATTCACTTGCTCAAGATCTCTTAAGTGGTTAGTAGAAGCAGCTTTATTAATTTAATCTTAAAAGTGTCATTTTAATATTTTTCATTACATAGATACTTTGTTGGAATTTTTTCAGTAGCAGAGGGTTGCTACGATTCGATATCAGTTAACATTGACATGCCAGTTTCAACAGCTCCAGAGTAAATTTAACGCATTGTTTAATTTACAAAATAATATTTTGGTCTGTTGTAGAGTGTTTTAATAACAATTAAAATATGAACACTTCAGAATCTACTGTAAGATCCTGTTTAAAAGAAGCCAAGAGAAATGTATATAGCAAAAATTTTACGAGTTAAATCTATGCCATAGTTTTCCTTAAAAAAAATGGAAGGACTTTTCTATGGTAGATCATTGGAACACATCTATGTATATGTTTTTGATTTTCTTAATAAAGCATTAAAGTTAATACAAATACCACAATAAGCATTGTAAAATATATATAAATAATTTGAACTGATGATTTTGGAATGTCATAGTTTTGCTTTCCTTAAAGCGTGAATTTTCAATAATTGCATAGTTCTTGCCTCATATTTGCATTTTTTGTTTTCATGTCAAATGCAGTCATCTGTGTGACAAATCTAAGTGTTGTCTCCACTCATAAACAACCACTGATTTTCTACAATGACACTGATGACTGCCAGTGTCACCAGTGTCAACAGGATAATGTCTCTAACATCAAGAGTTTGCAATGTTATGAATGTGTGAGGATTGGGGAAGAGAAGATAAAATGTATATTAATAACCTTGTTCAACAAACATTCATTAAACACCTACTGGAACTGTTGCTCATCCTTAGGAACACTAAAATGATCCAGACTTACTCATGAAAGGTGCCCTAAAAGCCATTTTAAAAATTGTTGTAGAGATTCAGAAGAAGCTGAGCACATTCAAGTTAGAGATAACAAAAGTTTAAATATTGAGATAGCATTTTAAGTGAACTTTGAATAATGATTGACAATTGGTAGTCGTTTTTTTTTTCCCTCAGTATTTTTCTTCTGTATTATTAATACCCCTTTTTAGAGTCACTGAAGTCCTTTTTAGTATTCTTGGTATGGATCTTTTTCTCTCCCCATATTTCCTCTTCTTCCCTGTTTATTTCCCCATGGCTATGAACATTCTGTATCAACCTTTAGAATCAATGTTCTTGAACTATAGCGATATAAGACTGTGCAATGATGCTGAGGCTTAGCAAAGAGATTATATATTGAAATCATTTCCAAATCAGATATTTTACATTAGAAGAAGGCTACAAGAATAAAGGTTTTGTCACAACTTGTCATAAATGTGAATATGGATTGCCACCTGCTTTGGATAACAAGTGATTTTCTAGAGAAGTTGTCTACAACGTGGTTGCCTTTATCAGCATGTTTTCTTCTCTCCAGGTATTGTATTTGTCATTTTTAATATAAGCTTTTGTTATCTGTTGCTATAGAGCAAGCAATTTGTTTCTGCATGAAATAGTAGGGACGTGACCTCAAGCTCCTGAAGACAACTCTGTCTCCTTTTCCTTTTTCCTTGGGCATATTAGGAGGAGCTTGGTTTCTGACTTTTCCATGTAAATCTAAATTCCTCTAAACATTAATTTTAATACTTTTGATAATAAATTGGATTATGAATATAACTCAGACAGCTGATCTGTTCTAAGGTTGGTCATAGCACAATAACTACTGTCACGGTGTAATCATGAAGAAAAGGGGAAAAAACCACCCTGATGTTTAGATGCAATGGGACTTAGAACTTCAGCATACTTAAAAGGCTGTTGAAAAGAGTCGGAAGTGGATAGATGCCAAAGTTGGGCCTCAGTCTGTTATTTAAAGCAAGTGACTCAAAATGTTGATTTTCCTGCCACAGGGGAATGTCAACACTTGTAAAGAAAGAGAAATTGACTTAGAGCAAATGAGTTAGAAGGCTACATCTAAAGCTTTTCTATGGTTAAGTGAAAGCTTGATGAAGAGTGGCTTTTCTCCTTATGAAACTGTAAATTTGACTTTATGTACTAGAGAATTATATGATACAGGGCTTACCGAAGTCAGGTACTGTCCTTATTGTTTTCTATGTTAACATCTTACATCCTCACAATCACATGATGAAGTAAATATAGTTATTATCCTCCTCATTTTAAGGAAGAGGAAATAAAGCATTTAAGTAATTTGCTGAGAGCTATGTAGTTATTAAGTAGGAGAAACAGATTAAAACCTACAGAGCCTGGTTCTAGATTCTCTCTGCTCCTAACCATTTCATTATACTATCCAATGACACACATAGCTCCTTTAAAGTCAAATATTGTGGCTTAAATAATTTATACTTAGATTGGGCCAAGGATTTTAAAAAATCATAGCGGATTCTTATAAATTTGTTATTTTAAGATAGAATAAGGAAGGGTATTGTTCTAAGGCATGAAACCAGTATTAATTAATTTAATTAGCAATGACACAATGTTAAGGACTCTTACTGTCCAGCGATCATTTTTCTAAATTTATGTCAGTATTAATGTCATACAAAGACCTTTTCATGCAAAGAAAAGATATTTTCCACATAGCAGAAATAATTATAAAGTTGTGGTCTTTTAGACAGAAATGCAGTAAGAGATCAACATAGACTTTGACCACTCATTGTAGGCCATTTTATTTCAACATTATACATTTTTTTTTTATCTTAGCGGAGAGAAGGAACTTTATTTTTCCTATTACAACTATGTAATATAGTATAGAATAAAAAAGTCCAGCAAAACAATCAAAATCCTTAAAAATTCTTATTGATCATGCTTTATATATAAGTCTAATAAAATAAGCAGATATTTTCATTTGATAGAAAATATCAATTATGTTGTGTTACCAAACTAAATCAATGTACTAACCAAATAATTTGTATAAACTCATTATACTGTCATAGTTAAGGTACATACTTAAATATACACATTTTTTGTAATATGAAACAGTTTTCAAAGAGGTTAAGTGACTGGTTCAAGGTTATCCAGTGTAGGGAAACAGCTTCCAATTCAAAGGGAGCGATGCATTCAGTCCATTCCTGATTATCTTTTGGATACCTGTTTTATGTTATGTAACAGAGGTGGAGGATACAACACTAGGCTAAACCAACGCTCTGCCCTCATGGCACTTATTCATTTCTAATAGAAGAGAAAAGCAAATAACAATATATTCTACGTCTTGTGCTTATAAAGGTTTCAAAGCTGAATAAAACAATTTAAGGCACGAGGAAATTACGGTGGATGTGAAAATTATTGTGTACGGAGTGGTCAGAGGAGGACATGCTGATAGGAAAAATCCAAAAGAAGTCATTGCAAAGCCCATGTTCTTAACCATTCAGGTCAGCTGACCTCATACTACAGCATTTCCAACTTAAGAAGAAACAGATTCATGGGGCTGGCCCCGTGGCTGAGTGGTTGAGTTCGCGCACTCCGCTGCAGGCGGCCCAGTGTTTCGTCAGTTCGAATCCTGGGCGCGGACATGGCACTGCTCATCAAACCACGCTGAGGCGGCGTCCCACATGCCACAACTAGAAGGACCCACAACTAAGAATATGCAACTATGTACCTGGGGGCTTTGGGGAGAAAAAGGAAAAAAAATAAAATCTTTAAAAAAAAAAAAAAAAAAAAGAAGAAACAGATTCAGAAAGCCTAATTAATCAGATTGGCTTGAATCTGGTTAGATTACTACTTGTATTCAGTCTGCAAAATGGGTAGAGTTGTGTAGCTTCTAATTTACAGAGCATAATTGACTGTTAAGACATAATCCTAAATCAACAAGTTGGTCATTCAAGTATGATTTATTACACTAATGAAAAATGCAAATACCAACACATCTCAAAAATTATTCAAATTCACTAGGCAATAAACTTATATTAAAAAGATAATATGATAATTATTGCCTATCCAGCTGTCAAAAATTAAAAATAAAGTATCCCAAATCGATTTTGTTTCCAAAAACAAACATTTCTCATGAAGAGCTCGTGACAATATAAATTGGAATAACTTTTTTTCCTAGAAAGGATAGATAGATAGATGGAAAGAGAGAAAGAGCAAGGAAGGAAGGAAAGAAAGAGAGGTAATAGATAGATGGAAGGAAGGAGGGGAGGAGGGTAGAAAGGGAGGAAAGAAGGAAGGAAGGAAGGAAATATTCTCTTTGTCCTGAGTTCAATCTCAATTCTGCCATTTAATCCTAAGGCAGTCTTGACAATTCATAAAAGGGAGCAATACCAGAGTTACTGAGAACATAAATAAGGTAACTAATGTGAGATTTTTAACACAGAACATAGTACAGTAAGCACTTGCAAAATATTAGCTATTATTATTGTGAAATATATAATGGTGTATTTTACAGCCATAAAATTCAGCTTTAGAATTCAATGACATGCTGAAATTTTTATTAATATATGGATAAATAAAAATTGCAGATTACAAACAATATTTACAGTATAATTTCACTTTGTAAAAGTAATCATATATATTTCATCATGTATAACGAGATTTATATTTAACTTACCATTTAACGCACTCAAACTCTTTTTATTCATTATCGCAGTTCACTAATAAAAATAATAAAGTGAGGGAAATAAATAATAGCAAAAAAATTAATGGTGTTTTTTTCTGAGTGATAAGATTATATGTGATTTTTTAATTCATTTATTCCTTCATACGTTGTTTTTCAACTCACATTATCAAGTACCTACACTTTGCTAGGACCCTATTTTAGATGCTGTATTGCTGTGGTCAGCAATATGGTCAAGGTCTCTGCCCTGATGGGGCTTTCATAAAGAGCTTTGGTCAACAGGTAAATAAATTCATTTGTAAGATCGTTTCCATAGGGTTAGTGCTATAGGAACAGAGAACAGAGTGATGAGATAGCAGGTGACTGAGTAGAAAGAGGGAGACCGAAGTTCTTGTATATAAGGTGTGGTCAGAGGAGATCTGAGGAGTTAAGAAATAAAGTGAGACCAGGATCACAAGTGGAAAACAGACAGGTGAAGAGCAATCTGGTCAAAGGCCTGGGGGGAAGAACAAACTCTGCCCGCGCAACAATCGGAAAATGGCCAGAGCAGGGTGCCAGTGGTCTGCAAGTGTAGTGGGAGTTTTGACAGCACATAGTGAGGCCGGAGTTGAATGTTACTTCTCCTTAATACTTATGTTAATTTTTGAATTTTTCTATACTAAACAGGTTATATATTCTTGACTATTTGAACTGAAATATAGATCTATTTAAAAGAGGCAGAAATTAAAAAACATAAAAATGTTTATAGATGAAATGAGAACAGCAGAAAATGAACTTGGAGATGCATTATAATTGCATTATGTGCAAATGCATATGCATGTGGGCAATGACTAGAAGATATCAAAGCACATAATTGTGTTTGAGTGGATTAATAACTTTTTAAAAGCTAAATCCTTTAATCTTTCAGCTAATTAATTTTTACAATAAGGTAAGGGAAAAGTCATGTCATTTATTCCCTTCGCAAACTTCAGGAACCTCTTTTATCATTTACTTGAAAATTCCTGTAGGCTGTCATTATGCTTCTCTTTATTGTAAGAACCTGGTTTCAGATCACGAATAAACAATTGTGAACATGTTTATTAATAGTTTTCCTAACTATGTGTAAGGAAAAAATAACATTGTAAGTCACTGATTATTACTTAAAGATTTGTACATTTTGGCAATTGAATATAAAGTTATAAATGATGATATATCTTTGCAAAATATTATGCAGGGTTTAAATTCAGTTCTTTGACACAGCAAGTGTTGGAATAAAAATAAACATTTTTTTTGCTCTGCTTTGGCATGTTAATAACTAAAACCAGAAATTATTATTACTGTCTCAGTGTCTTCCTACAAGATGAAATGAAATATTACAATGATTTGAAATTAGGGAGTTTCAGGTTTTTGATGTGACCTTGTTACAGAAAACCTGCACTGGAATTTTAAATGGTTGGAATATAATGACAGAGAAGCAAAATTAAGATGGAAAAGTTGGAGCACCTATAAAGGATAATTTTAATAACTATGTTTGACAAGTGAGATTAAAGTACCTGATGTATCTTTGAAAAGCACTGTCCAAGATCTTATATATATATTTCAAAAAATATATTTAAATATATACATTTAAATGTAGATGTTAGATATTTTTAATACATATTATACTTGAGAGTAGGTTGATTCCTCTCCACTGAGGCCTGATAAACCCGTGAAGCATTGTTGTACAGCAGATCTCTACAACATTGCGTCTATAGCCAACAATACTGTATTGTACCCTTAAAATTCTGTTGAGAGTAAAGATCATGTTAAGTGTCCCTACTTCTATACAATGTTTTTAAAAGAATATAGATAAATTTTTATAATGCCACGATAGTAAAATAATAAAATAGATTGCATCCAAAAAGTTACGAACAATTAGTGCAACTATAATGGAAAGCTATGGTCTTTGCTTCCACATTTTTATTTCTCAGGGCTGAGGAAGATCTGTACGAGCTTCTTTATATTTGATTCCTTTTGATTCTCATTCATGCGCATGGAGTTGCTACAGTAACCAAACATTTGAAAGCCCAGAGTCGGTTCTTTCTCTGCTTTTACATGCCAAACTTAAAAGTGTTACTATTTACGTATGGTAACTAATTAGTTGTCCTGGCTACTCTGCGTCGTGCTATGAATGTGGGAGAACTGGATGGCAGTAGAGGACTGGGAAAGTGCCTGTATGATTTTGCCCATCTTTTCTCGTTAACTCTTCTCAATTTCACTACTAAACTTAGCGGCACACTTAAGAAAGATTTTCTCTTTCAGTGACCTCAAACCGAAGTGCTCTTTTCTCAGTCCAGAACGGTGCAGGTAGTTGTATATTCAACAGGTATCTTTTTTTCTGAGTACATTACTTAAACAGTAATGTCTAGGGGGCACACAGTTTTCCTTTCTCTCTGATGTGGAGAAAGATGTTAAAGACTCTGAAGCACCTTGTCTTCTCCACCCACTCGGGAGTGTTAGAAGAGGGCATTGAAGGATGGCCAATTTTATTTCCTGATGCAGACTCCTGCAAGCGAGGAACTAGGTCAAAAACTTCTGACCTTCTGTGAACAGTTTCTTCTGGTGATCAGATAGGAAAGGCCTTTGATGGTTGTTCTGTGAGTTAGGAGTCCAGCAAGGGGAGTCAACACTGCTTGTGGTATTTGGTATGTGAACTTTAATAAAAATATTTCGCACTGAAATTCCCAAGAGAATATACCTAGTTCACTTTAATCAACCCAAATTTTGAAACTGAAGTTCTAGAGAGAAGCTTTCAGAGAGGCAGATGCTTTGAAAATTAACATGTGTTTTTGAAATACTTATATTTTAGGAGAAATCTGAACTATAATTCAATCTGAGAAAGAGACAGGTATATTTTTCTATTTTATCAAACATTGTAATCTATAGTCTATAATTTACAGTTAGTTTTGTGCAACTGTACATTATTTAGGGTAGCTATCTAGGCCAATAAGTATTAATAAATGGAAGGAATAAAGCCAAGGAAAATTTAGCCTGAATATGAAAAATTAATAACACTAAAAATTATTGGCTTTATAATTGCTTCCCAGAAGATGTGGCAAAATCTCTACTCCAAGGGTCATTTAAGAAGGCTGACTTGAACAAAATGCTTAGTCTGTGGACTAGGCCAGCTAATAAGTTTTGGCCTTCGCCAATTCCCAGGCACTGTTGACCACACATAAAATATCACAGGTATCACTTTAGTAAGTCTAGAGAAGGGCAAAACCTTTTATAATCCTTAGAGGAATTGTGTTGTTGCTATTATTACAACATCTTCTTTAGTTGTGAACTAATGGGAAGAGGCACAAATTACAGACATTTGGCAAGGGGAAATAGTTTCATTTTCTGCTACACTCCCTTATTAACTGCTAATTCCCTCTTCCTAATTACATTAACCCTTTCTGACAGTCCCTAGAAATTAAAATGTTTTCAGGTCCTGGTCTTGTATACACTGTCAGTGGTACTTTCAACAGTCAGCATTTCCCCACCATAAGTAATAGCTCTGCATGTTGGTCTGTGACCTGTGGAAAGCGACTTCCTCCTCTTGGAGTTCAGTGGCTCTATTTGCAGCTTACCCTCAGATAAGCTGCAAGAGCCATGGGCTCTATGGATAAATTCCATTTAGAACAAGAAGAAGAAAGATTTAGCTCTTCAGAGGAGGTTGGCGTCAGCGGGTGCTAAGCCAGGTGTTTCAGTCACTGAAGAGCTTGAAGCATGGAAGGAGCACACAGCAGCCAACCAGGCCTCCTGAATAATTCATCACGGCCCGATGCTCTTCCGAGGCTGTACTCTTATTTATGAACATAGATTATACCGTTATTGATTGCAGTCCTCACGGAGGCATTTCATTAACTGGGAGGTTTGTCTGTTTGCATAAGCTTTGTTTCCCTGAGAATTTCCTTGTATTTGAACAGAAATTTATAGCGGAAGTAAAATTAAAGAGAATTGTCTAACAATTCTGGCTCATTCTGCAATCAGGAAGGGGATTGGAAATGGTTTCCTCTAGATACCCAGATTGTTAAATCATTTTATTCCATTAATTGTACTGTGATCTGAAAGTGTGATGAAAAAACACCCAAGAAAGGTACCCTTCGCAAGAATCTCTCTACCAACCTCATTACGACTGCTGTTCCAGATAGATTACCTGAAATTTCAAATAAATTTTCCCATGGTACTTGGATTTCAGAGATGCTTAAAATATCTAAGTGACTAGAAAAATTGTTTGACTGCTCCACAAACCAGCTCCTAACTACATGAATTCAAAGGGCGTGATAATTCAGTTGTACTCAGTGCTGCACGAAGGTTCAGAGGGCAACCAGAATCTCACTCACTAGGACGGATGGTTCTCTTAGGTGCGTGTGAGCAGAAGTAGCCTTTCTTAAAAGAGATCTGAATGGTACTTGTAGCTCATGAGATTGCAGTAGCTGAATCCAATGAAATGCTAGTTTCTATCCGATAAAAACACAATGGCATGAAGAGTACCACAGCCCGAATGCTCTTTTGAATCATGATATACAAACTATAAACCCTAATATAAGAATAACATTAGACTACAGAAGGTTGGACTTTTAATCAAAATTGAACTAAGAAGACAATTTTCTATTGCAGGAAAGAAAACTCCTGAAACTTTTGGGGTATTTGTTTTTGTTGCATTTTGTTGCTGTTTTGGAGGATGATGATTTGTTTGTTTGAAATCTGTGAGGCTGAAGAGAAGTGAATCAGAAAAACGCAGAGTCAGGATTTCCCAGACGGCGGTCTGAGGAAGCGCTTCAGAATGTCCCTGAGCTGGAGTACTTTGACAATGGAGGAAAAAGGAGAGAAGTTCGTATCTAGAGTTGACTCATTTCCACAGTTGTAAAGAAGGCCTTAAAGTTCTAGCAACTGTGCAAAAATAATAGACAAAAGAAAAATGTAAGCAGGCAAAGTCTCCTTTCTAACAAAAAAGAAAATATCTTGGTTTCATAGTTTAGTTACTTCTTTATTACAGTATTGATTTTCTTTGCACTAATTGCTACATTTTTTCAGCATCAGGTTTATTATTTTTTTTCCCTGAATGAACTTGTTCCTAGGAGTCATTTACTGAATGGATCAATTCTGTAAGAAGATATGTTGCCACTTGTTAGGCAAGAAATTATTCACCACCTGCCCCTTCATTTCTCCAATTCTCTTAAAAGTTTTTAATGAAAATGTTTCAATAAATTGAAAATCTAAAATATTTTATTTTTTTAAGAGATTTTTACTCTCACCTTCCAGGGATCAATCTGGTTTCTCTGACACCCATTATTTCCTACGCGAGGTCCAAGAACTCACTCTATTGCTTTTCCTTTTGTAAATTCCATTCAATTTCAAGAAGTGTTGTGAAGGGCCAAATATGCCGATATTGTGTCATATATGACACTCTGCACTGACTTCAAGTCAAGTCATGTCATTCCTGTGTTAAAACACTTCAGCGCAAACTATTTCCTTTAGAATGAGTTCTAAACTCCTTGCCATTGTTTATGTGTCTTTATATGGGGTGCCCCACTCTCACCCTTTGCCCACAACTGTCCTAGTTTAGCCAAAAGTCCTATGTCTCAGTAAACACAGGACAGTTGATCACTCTATAGGGCAGCCTTCATCTCTAACATCCTCCCATTCAAACCCCCTCCTTCCAAAGATTTCCAGTTGTATGATCTTGAAGAAATCATCTTATTTTGCTCATCTTTAGTTTCTTCATTTGTAAAATAGGAATGATAATAACATTTCCGTTCATGATTCTTTTGAAGATTAAAGACAGTGTCACTGGCCGATGTCTGTCTTATTGTCCATAAATATAGTGATATCTTTCCTCTTTTGGAGTTTGATATTGTTTTACACTATAGGGAGACTGTTATTTCGTCTTGCAGATAGGAATAAAACTAAACTAGAGCCAGCCTTGATGGCCTAATGGTTAGCATTTGGCCCGCTCCGCTTCAGTGGCCTGAGGTTCAGTTCCCAAGCCCAGAACCATGCCACTTGTCTGTCAGTAACTATGCTGTGGGGGTGGCTCACATAGAAGAACTAGAAGGACTTACAACTGGAATATACAACCATGTACCAGGGCTTTAGGGAAAGGAATAAAAAAAAGAGAGAGAGGAAGATTGGCAACAGATGTTGGCTCAAATCCAATCTTTCCCAGCAAAAAACCAAAAAAATGAGAAACGTTTCTCATGTTTCAAACCACCTACTTTAGAAAAAAAAAAGAAAGACTAAACTAGTGTAATTTCAACATGGCAGCTTATGTATCTTTTGCTTGTCATTCATTCAGTGTTCCCAAGATTAGAGAGGTATAGTAAAAACACCATAGAAGGGAAAGCCGTTATCTCATAAGGGTAAAGATGTAACAAAAATAAGTTATTTTGTGTTTGAAAGGCTTTGGGGCCTTTCACCCATTGGGAGAAAAAAACGCTGAAGAAGCGAGTCAACATTTATAATTCCTGCTCTCAGTTTGCAAGCTATGTAAACATTCAAGCCAAGGAAATATGGAAATAAACAGACATTTTGTTCTATTAGCTTATATTGTGTGAACCAAAATGAAGAAGCATAGATATTTATTTTCTTTGGGCCTAAAATAAGCACTAATACCTTATACCCTCATAACTTGTCTGTCAGGAGTATCATAAGGTCTACTGATACCACTTATCTTCATTATAAGAGCTTTTATGTGATACACTATGGAAAGACATTATAATTATCATTATTTGAGAAAAAAGAGTAAGATCCTGACATTCAGTTACCTTTGTAAGAAGTTTACTTTTAAAATCGCTCCATCTCATTTGGCATCTAAACTCACCACAGATGCTTTATGATTTCATGTTTTTAATTAATGTCAAACCCCAGGTTGCAGTGAGAATTGTCCGATTTCCCTGCCAGAGCCCAGACTGAGAGAATTATGCTGGCAAGGAAGAAATGAGAATGCCCATTAAGGTTGCAAACTCAAGTTTCAAACTTCCCCAAAATCTGTGTCTGTGTATGTGATAGATTTAAGTTTGCCTTTTGCTAAGGGCCCTTCTGATCCCCGGAGAACTATCTTTAACAAATATTGTGGGGGAAAAATTGACTACATTCATAATTATATTACTATTTCATTAACTTACATGGCATATTTTATTTCCTATCCAGTTCCTAGTCAATAAAAGAAATTATTTGGCATTATAGACACTTTTGCATGATCTTGCGTGAGTTTGAGAGTCAGTAGGGTTTACTCACAGTGTAGGCCAGCACTATAATCATATATGTGCCATGTCAGAGACTTTCAGAAAACTGAACATTTTTAAGCTGCTGGGTAAAACAGAAATGATCA
Source organism: Equus caballus (assembly GCF_041296265.1). Classification (NCBI taxonomy): domain Eukaryota; kingdom Metazoa; phylum Chordata; class Mammalia; order Perissodactyla; family Equidae; genus Equus; species Equus caballus. The sequence goes on along the minus strand of NC_091700.1, from coordinate 61,939,047 downwards.
TTCTAAGACTTACCAGTAATACAATTTGTATCAGTTCATTTAAATAATATTATTTGAGCAGTTAGTTTATGTATGTCTTAAAGGCATGAATGTTTCAAAATGAATAAAAGAAACAAGTGTCAAAAAATTTACAGTTTAATGAGGGAGATTTTTAAATGACATAAATACTGAGAGTGATAAATGGCTGAGGTGAGATGTATGCAAAGTGTTGGGGCAAGAATGAATATAAAGACACGAGATATGATGCAGTTAAGATATATTAATACTCAGAAAGAAGTGTGTTTATTCATCCCTTCAATTAATTGATATTTATTCCATATATGTTAGGCATCGTTCTAGGCACCAGGGATACAGGGCTATGAAAGATAAGCAACTTATTTTATAAAGCAAAGAAAGCAAAAAGAGATAAAATACCATCAGATAATGTTAAATACTCTGAAGAAATGTGTTAGAGAGCGAGAGGCAAAGGGGAATATATTATAAAGGCTAGCCTCCTTAAAGAGCTGATATTCAAGCTGAAATTGAAGGATGAAATTGGCCACCCACGTGAAAATCAGGGAGGAGAATGTTCCAGGCAGAAAAAAGAGCAAGCCAAGAAGCTATGAAGCAGGCATAGGTTTGCCAGTTGTGTTGCTATTTGTATTGGGTTCAAAGGTGTGGATAGATTTTAGATAGCTAAGCAGAAGCCAGATGAGATTGGTATTGCCTTTTTTTATTCCCACAAAACAGCTCCCTTTTGTTGGTTATTTCAGAGTGAGTCCAATATTTTACTCGACTTTGTACAGCTCTTAGTATTCCGGATATTTCCTTTAGGGTATCTAGCTTCTGTCAACAGTGAGTAATTCCTCAGCAAATACAGTGGGAAGAAAGAGACAGCCCCTGGGACCTAAAGAGAAAACAACTCAAAAATAAAATCACCTAATGGAACACATCATGCATCTGGCATGTGCTCTTTTGTTATAAAAAATGCAAGAAAATTTGTTTTCCATACATTTGATAATTACTACTTAAGATTATGATCCAATTTTAACGTAAATAAATTTTGCTTACTCCACCTCTCTATCCCGTTTGAAAATCTTCCCATGATTATTGTAATACTGTAGCCTCTGATACAGGAATATCAGGTAATCACTAAAACAAAGCCTTGTAACAGATTTTAAAATATTAGAAAAGCCTGAAGCATTGAACTATCTCTGAAAAACCTGAAAGATTTAGAAATGATTCTGCAATTACTTGAGCCTGCTGGCCTGTTGCATTCAGTTCCAGACAGAGTTTTAGTTTGCTTCTGAAAAATAACTGACATAAGTTTTAAAAAGTGAGTTAGTGAGAAATTGTGAAATATCTGATAAGCTGAGATGGGATGCTAAAATACAAAATTGAAAATCACGTGTATAGAAAGGAAAACCCGTTTGATAAAAGACATACATTAAGAGAATGTGATGAAAATAAGGTGACAGGAAATCATTACAAGATAACATTTCTTAACATTGTATGAATTACCAAAACAAGATAGTATCTCTTTCTTGCATATTCTAAACTGGTGGTAGATTATTTTATACACTTTTTATGTTTTATATGAACAGGACTTTTTGTCATTTTTAATTTTCTGTTTATTTTTTATTCTCTTCTTCCTTACATTTGTTTCAATTCAATGCACCAATTCTTTTTAAATTAGTTGCATAAAACAATATATGCCTTGAGCAAGATGCCAAAATATATGTGTGTATTCATCGTGTATCTTTTGATTTCTAAGATTATAACAAGGCCAGATGAGACTGTTATTGCTTTTGTCAGTCATACAAAACAATTTTCTTTAGTCATTCAGTTATTCCAGGGTAAACTAAATTTTTCATCAGTGACTATTATACTGCAAATGTAGTTTTTCAGCAAATGATAAATCTCCAGTAACTGTAGATAAAAGCATCCTGGAAGATTGGAAACCTCCTGGTAATCGAGGGAAGTAGATATTAAAGGGTTTATATATTTTTTTCAATAAACCTACTTAATTGTGTGATTGGGGCCAGCCTGGTGGCACAGTGGTTAAGTTCACACATTCCACTTCGGCAGCCCAGGGTTTGCCAGTTTGGATCCCAGGTGTGGACCTAGCACCACTTGGCAGGCCATGCTGTGGTAGGCGTCCCACATATAAAGTAGAGGAAGATGGGCATGGATGTTAGGTCAGGGCCAGTCTTCCTCAGCAAAAAAAGAAAGAAAGAAAGAAAGAAAGATAAAGAAAAAAAGAGGAGGCCTGAGGAGGCCTGGCAGCAGATGTTAGCTCAGGCCTAATCTTCCTCAAAAAACAAAAAAAGAAGTGGAAAGCAAAAACAAAACAAAGACCTACTTAATTGTATGACTTCCATCAACGCATATAGAATGTTCTAAATGTGTAAGGCACTGCAAAGTATACAAGGATGAAAATGACACAGCTTTTATAGGTGAGAAGCTCATAATTTTGCAAACAGAAAATATGTTGAAATAAGTTGTTAGGTGTGTTATGAGAAGTGCCATAAAATATATTTTTTAAAAATATTGTAGAAGGTACAACTGATTCTGGAAGCTTAAAATGGGGAGCTTGGACTGGACCATAGGGCTGTGCAGGTACCCCAGGGCAAGCAAGATAAGGAGAGAGGACAGCATGGCCATAAAGCCCACAGGTGAGAAAGGGCAGGTCCAGGTGGCAGTGATTAGGGCTAGATGGGGAAGTGTCTGGAATGCGCAGCAGGGACGGGAGCGGGGGGGGGGGGGGGGGGGGGGGTGCAGCTAACCACATCCATTAAATAGGAGGAGACCTGATCCTTGTGCATTCAGAAAAGGCACTGCTTCCTTGAGATCTGAGCCTGAGTCCTCTAAGTAGCACCCTAGATTTATTCTTCCTAGGTATTTAAAATATAAAACTTTCTCATCTGCCTCATTCTCATTTCTGTAGTATAATTTTGAAAGAAGTTCCCCCAATAAAGTGAGTTTTAAAGTAGCATTAAATGATGATAGAAAGCTCTATTGTTTTTCTCTTGTTTGCAAAAAATGGTGCTGTTTTTGTTGTAAGAGTATAAACGTCAAGACAACATGCCTTTGAACAGAGCGGATATTCCTTCCTTTCCAAAAGGGCATCAATCATTTTGAGACGGCAGACATTTTCAGATGCTTAAGTCTGTCATGTCTAAGGGGATTTAATTTAGTCAGACATCTAGAAATATTCTCTTATCTACCCAAAGAGATGCTGATTTCAACTGATTTACTGTTGTTGTTGCAAAATTGAAGAAATGTTTGGAGATTTAGGTTAGAAAAATGTGTTCATACTTTTTTCTTCGTCAATACAGTAGAATCGGAAGTCTAGCAATGTCATGCTTTTTACTCTGAAAAGTACAGAGAGGCCTAAGGCACAAGTGGATTTCTGGAAGCAGTAGATTTCATAAATTTGAAGTAAATTGTATCAGGCATGGAGTGCTGCCAAATTCTAATTCATTAGTTCACTGCTTGGCAGAGTTCCGCTTCCTATCAACAGTAAAGCATACAGGTTTCTTCAGGGGGTATGGAACGTTCTCACTTCCAAAAGGCAGCTTGGGCTTTTATTTAATGTAAAAAGTGTAATTCTTAAAACAAGTATAACACCAAAAGCTCTTGTAACTTCTTTAGTTATAAGATGAAATCTGGGGGAATTTGTGAAATACTGCAATTTCTGTCATATAATTTGAGATGAGCATTTTAAGAAAGAAAAAGTATCTTCAAAATCTTTTAATTCACTCACATCATCTTGCAATGAAAGAATTACCTCTTTGGGTACAATGATGATACAGGAACCTTGAGTGCATCTGGGCTAAGTTGTCTTAAAAGTGAGCGTTGTCCAGAACTGAAGGGAGCTGTACCCTGCAGCTTTACTGTGGTTGTTACTCCTTGAGGCCTTTTCCCAGCCTGAAAAACCTAAGGTCCCCATGCTTAATGATACATTTCTTCTTCTGATTATTATTTGCTCCTGTTTTGATCGATTGAAAAGGCAAATTTTTTTCTTCATCTGAGTATTGAGCAAAAAGCTTCCCCAGTTTCTATGAGAAGTAGTTCCTCTTGTTAGTTGCTGTATGAAATGAGGTCCTTGGGTCAGATGGGGTCTTCCGGTTCTAACATTATAGGATTTTAGAATGCAGTGCTTCCTCTTAGATTTCCTACCCAGTCGGAATCATGCCCATTTCTTTTAAGCAATTCATCAAAGAAGTTGCAGCCTTTGGTTTACCAGTAGAACCTGAGCCTGTTCTCCTTGCATTGCCTACGTACACCCACAGCCAGCAACCCATAAAGAGAAATGGCAAGGGAGGTAAGAAAGAAGGTCATGTTCCTTCACTGTGTTAAATATTAATATCCCTAAAGAGGAGGAAATGTTATTTTTTTTTCAAGTATTTTTTGGTCACCTGCTATATGCAAAGTATTGTGTTAAAGCTGCAATGGGGGAATATAGAAGTGAAAAAAAATTCTGTCTGTCTTACCAAAAGTTTGTCTCTAGGAGCAGAAAAGCCCAACAATAAATGACCCTATTTCAAGATAGTACAGAGATAAAACCCAGAAATGTGATATAAACAAGGAGTTTTAGATATTCATGGAAAGAATAATTTTGAATCGAATGTCCAAAGAGACCCTCAAGAAGAAGATGACCCTTTCACTGCACTTTGAAAAAGTGGAGGACTTTTCTGGATTAAAATAGGTAAGGCAGAGGACAAGGCAGCATAAGGCAGGAGTCATATATGATGAATGTTACATTCAGTTGTTCCATAGGTTTTTTGTTCAGTGGTAAGTGAGGAGCAATTGGAAGGTCTTGGGAAGGGGAGAATCCTAACTAAAACTGGCAAGATAAGAAGGTTAATCTGGTTGCAGCAAGTAGGTTGGTTAAAGGGGATTAGTTACTAACTCTGTTTGCAAATAGTTGTGCAGTGGAAAGATGCAGGCTTCCTGGAGTTCTGTTGGTTGAGAGAACAGCACTGAGTGCCTGTGGTTACAATTGGTGAGTACTAGTTACTCTGTTTTCCAGCGGTATTTTTGGTAAATTAAAAACAAGTATACATTAGTTGTAAATGGTTCTCTATTTACAAACCATTGTTCTCACTCTTTGATATAATTACAGGCACTTATTTTTGGTGTATTGGGTTTAAGAATCACATGACTTGAATAAATTGTGCTTATTGATTTAGCAAAACCAAGCATGAGGGAGCAACATGGGGCCATTGAAATTGACATGGAACAAATGATTATATTTCTGATTAACATTGTTCAAGATATCTTTGTTTTACATCCTTTTAAGTTGCTCATGCTGTCAAAATATAGCTTAATAATTGTAGCAATCTGTGTTAGTTATGAATTTTTTCTGACTTGTTAGGAAAGCAATGTATTGACTTTTTGTTTGGATTAAAACTAAAATTATGTTTGCTATTAAAATATGGACTAAAAATATTTCTGCCTCTATATAACCTTTATAAGCTTTTATTTTCAGAATTTTGACTTCAGAAGTGAATATCAGATACTTCTGCCACTAAGAAGCCCTATAACCTTAGGTCTTAGTTTCTTCATCTGTAAAATGGGGCTAAGAATACCATCTAGAGTGTTTGTCAGGATTAAATATGGTCATTCGTGTGAAAGTGTTCAGCTAAAAGCAGAATTTTTTAAAGCTCAGATACTATACAAGTGCATTTTTATTACTACTACCATTACCTAGTTTTAAAGATAATAATCTTAGTTTTCTTTTATAGGAAGCAAAAGCTTTTAAAACAATTTTTCTTCATGAAGTAGAAATTGCAATTTCTTTGTAATCTTAGGGTAACAAGTAATCATAAACAAATCAAATAAAAATTTATGGCTATTAGAATTTATAGTTTGATTTTTCCTTTAATGTTACTTTGCTTTGTACGAAAGCAGATTTTTTTCAGGATTGTTTATTTCCTTTCTTGTAAAAATAATGATGACAATCACACTGACAAAATTTATGAGGTCCTAACAGTGTGGTGGGCATTATGCTTAAAAGAAGATATCTCATTAAATTCTCACCATAACTCTAAAGTGGGCACTATTATTGTACACATTTCATAAATAAAATGATACTTAAGTATTAAATATAACATGTTCAGTATGACAGGGCCAGCGGGTGAAGCAGAATTCCAGCTTGGCTGGTCAGCAACAGACATCCATGTCCTCGCTATATCATGCTTGCTGTCTTCATACTGATACCTAGGTGTTCAAGGATCACAAACTCTAGGAGGACAGATCTCTGTCTTACACTTTTTGTACATAATAATGCATGGTAATATTCCTTCAGAAGACCTGGCCACATTGTTGGCATAGTTGATCAATAAATATAGTTGAAGGGTTATTGATTCCATATAGTAGATTAGGGCAGACTTGGATGCTCAGGTTTAAGCACAAACCTGAGGGCGTAACCTCTTTTAATTTTGCCCTTTAGGTGCCTCACTTGCCTTATCCTAGTTGCAGCCCTGTAGTAGATGCTCAATAAAAATTTGTTTCATTGGATGATTCCATGCTTAATTGGAATGGACAATGTCATGCAATAGTTTTACCTCACAGGAATCAAAAACCATATGATACGTTTTTTTAAAGATCAAAAGAACTGTATTTATTATATTCATCCTTGGACAGTGTTCAGTGACTGTATTTTTCCAATTTAATATGTACACCCAAATCTTTAAGAACATGAGACCGTCAGGCCTTGATCAGTTTTTCTCAGGCTTTTAATGGTAAATAAAAATGTCTTTATGACATGTGTAAAGAATGTAGAGAAGGACTTCAAAGGACATAGAAGAAAAATATGACTGAAACAAGAGATGCTAAGTTTTAAATGCAAATGAATATGTTGATTGATTCAGAAAAGTGGTAATTTTAAAGAGAATGTTGGCTGCTTTTGCCTTAATCTTTTCATTTAAAATGAAAACTCTCACGGCATTCTAACCACACGCTGGTTATTGCATATAACAAGGAACAACATAATTACTTTTTTTCTTTTTTTTGCTTTCCTGTTTCTCATTGCACATGTGCATGCTGCTGTTACCTAGGAGAGAAACAGGTATACATCAGCTGTGAAATTCCAAAGAATATAGGAAATTCCTATAATTGGTCCCTAACTGTCTGGGGAGAGCTGCTTCACACAAAGAAATGGTCTTGAACAAATCTTTTTCAGTAGTATGTTTCCTTCAATTCACAAAGGGGGAGAAAAATACAAATTCCAATTAATGTAATTTTGCAGGAAAAAAAAAAAAGGACGTGGAAGGTATCCTTAACATCCTAGATGTGCTTATAAAATCTCAAAGCCACTGAGACTTCATGACTTCTGAGGACTTAAAGTATGTTAAAAAGATAGACCCGCATTTAAATGCTGATCTCAACTTTTCACTGGGGACCACTAAAAAGCCTTTCAGAAGAAAAGACCAGGATCAGCAAAACATGAAATCATTATAGCAGCAGACTTTCTAGGTCTGCTTTATATTATACTTTTGAAAAGGACATTTGTTTAAGGATATGATCGTTTTATCCTGCATGTAATGCATACTCATTTACTGGGGGAATGGTGGGAGTTGGAAGGGAAGGATGGAGCGCTTTGACAATGAGGTAACAAACCAAAAACACAAGAGAACTGGCCCAGACCCCCGCTATTTCTTAGCAATTCATCTGTGAAGGCGTTCTTCTAATACCTAATGAGGGGAAAAAATGAACAGTGGACAATTTCTGCTTGTAAATGTGCTCTGAAATATAAGGAAGTGATTTGAGCTATTGAAAAGGTGGCAGTTGTGGGATAGTCCCCAAGTGCCCTTGCCTTCTTTCAAAACCGCTCCATCTCAGTTATTATTCCTTTTGGTTAAAAAAGGAGTGGATATGGCACCCTCTTCAAGCTTTTTAACACAGCTGTGAACAGTAGCCAAAGAGTTCACTTTAAAGTCAAGCGAGCATACTCTCCCTCCAGCGACAGCACAGGCTGTGTGGTTGGAAGTGACCAGACAGTATATTGTTGCTGTGCTGGTAAATACACATCACAGTTTTATGTTTGTGATGTGCGCGTCCCTTCACTCTTTCTTCTTGCCCTGCTCCCACCTTTGCTTTTAAAACAATACCATAAGTGGATTTGAATAATTGCAAAGATAAAGCCATTTCACTTTTCCAAAAGTATCATTTTTCATTCAAAAAGTGAAAGTCCAATAGAAAGTTGAAGCATCCTATTTTCAGCTGTTGAAAATAAGAAATTGAATAAAAAAGAATGCTAAGTCTAAAAACAACGGTATATGAAGCCTTTTCAGATGAAACGTAATACTTGCAGACTAGATAAAACACTGTAGGCTAGATGAGAGGAGCAGAGAAACGGCCCATTAGAGCATCTTTTCTGCATTGTTTATCTATTTTGTATGTATAAAAATGCTTCCACTTGCCTCTGGGCACATATATAGCAAAATTCAGAACCATGAAAGAGTAACTAAACTCAAAAAAGAAGGCCAAAATCATAGTTGTTCCTTGCCAAACTTGAATCTCACTTCCTATCAGAAAAGAGAGAGGAGAAAAAGAAGCTTCACTATTTATTTTATGAAAATGTTGAGAAAAAAAAACAATCTTAAGTGGAAGTTTGTTTTGACTGAAGTAGGCTTTTCTGGCAGAGTACTTTTAATAAAAGAGAAAGAAGTTGCCAGTTATCCACAAGCGTTGAAAGCTTTTCAGAATTGGAACCCTTTCATAAGTCCTTAATGTAACCACTGCCGCTTCTAAATGTGAACAGTCTCAAAGATTCCTGGAAGGATCTATTTTGGAGCGGGTCATTTGCCGGTTTCCGATGTTCTGTGCATATTTTTTGCGCACTTTATAAGATTTACTGAGCAGATGATTTTTCAAGATTTCCATTGACATAAATAATGGCAGAAAGCCTGAATCAAGATGTCCATCACAGCAAACCAAGGACAATCATTCTGCTTTTTTTGTTTATTTTAGTTTCGTTGGTTTTTGAGGAATTTGGCTTCAAGATTATGCTGAGAAATTTCAACTGGAGGAAAGAGCATATGTCATGTGTGATATTCTCCACTGTATGCATCGTCATATATCCACATATTAATTGATATGAACTTTATATATGCTTAGTTTTGTAACATCTTAATTAGCAAAGTAGGTTGTCATAAACATGTACCTTCATTGCGTAGAATCCTAAGAAAGACGTTATTAAATATGGGGATTTCTGCTGTTATTCAATATCAAATATAATAGAGAGACTCTTTAGCGTGAGTTTCCTGGAAACATTTGAAGACATTTCAATGTCATTTTATGTTGACTGAAATGGAACGTGGACTATTTCCTCAATTACCTGCCTAAAATATTCAGCTAAAAGAGACCTATTAAATCTGAAGATTAAAGGCAAGCCAGTTTTATAGCAGACAAAATTAATTCTTAAACTTATTGCCTTGCAAGTTAAGAGCAAAAGACTTTCTGATTATAGATATTAAGACCCTATAATGTCATCCTTCAAAAGCACGTGTTAATATAAAATCCTTATAAAATATGATTTTGGTGTCATTTTATTGACAGATATATCATCTCTTCTGAAGTTTGAGGAATGTCATTGAAGTGACTTTCTAAACACTTTAGGACTTTTCAATCATTATACTAGTATATTTTATATCTTATAAAAATAATACAGTAACCATCCAAGTAATAATTTGACTTTAGCTGGACTAGTTTGCATTAATGCTGCTCATAGTTTTTTTCCACAAAAGACTCCTGTTACATATTCCTGGATTTGAAAAGTTATGGGATGTACATCTGAATGTATATTGAAACTTCGAAAGGTTTTCTTTGTGTCACCTACTATTTTATACTATAAAACGTATAATATAAACTGTAGCTTGGATGATACTAATTTAATAGGATAAGATATTCTTTCCTGTTAGGCACGAGCAGTCTCTTCTTGTTATTGAGAAATCATATTTTGTCTTAATTAAGACTCTTGAGCTTCTACAGTACTAAATGAGGTGCCCCAAACCCCTCAACATTCTTATCATGTATCAGAAGGGAAGAACAAAAAAATCTGACGAGGTAAAAATAATTAATTGAAAACACTTGGAAGAAACCTAAGCATCTTAATAGAGAGATACTTCATTTATAAGTATCTTGTTCAGACCAAATCATGAATTCTTGAAGAATTTTATTGCTTTGGTATTTGTTACTAATATTTAGACAGTCATCCAAAGAGAGCTTTGGGCAGTCATCATGCAATACATGTTGGGGTAGATATTTTTTGACTGTCATTATTGCATTGTACTATGGTGTGTAGTAGATTTTCCCGTTAAAACCAGTTAAGGAGATTAATGAATGTCTGATTTAATGGAACTTTCATTTTCCTCTTGTTTTCATGTCAAACACCAAAGACGATGGGGAATCTGGAAATCTGTGAACATTCCCACCTCCCAATTCAATCTCTGCATGTACTTATAAAATAGAACAATTAATGTGACTCAGTATCTAGAGGAATTTTTTTTTAGGAATTAAGGGGGTCAAAGTGACGAGTGGGATTTAAATAATTGACAAACATGAGAGGTTTTTAATTCAAAAGAATTTGACTGCTGAGACAGCATTTCCCATTTCATCCTATTTTTGCATTAAAAAAAAGTACATAATGAATTGCAGAACATTTGTATGTCCTCTTTGCATGTTTTCCTCCCTAATGCATATCATACTCACCTTCTATCAACAGCTTTAAAATGTAAGTGGAATGAGTCCTAAGGAACATTGAATCTGATATACAAAGGTATTCTCTAGACACTCTATTAGCATTCTTTTACAGTGAATGATAAAAGTCCTTCATACAGAGATTTAAGATCCTTGGCATTTTTACTCTTTCAATGTCAGTTTGGTATATAGCAAGTGCCTAATGTTTTACACACTTAATATGTGAACTTTTTCCCAGAACTATAAATATTTCCTAGTATGAATATTTTATAAAGTGTATGAACGTTGTGCTAATTAACTGAGGTGGTTCAAGATTACAAGACACTGGTGCTTTATTTGGACTGTATTTTCTTTAGTTTGTAATAACATCACCAATAATAAGATATTATATACAGCAAGCTCTTTTTCTCACGTGAACACTATTAATTAGGATGAAAAACAAGATCATTGTTCCTAAGAGACAGTTCCTTACAAATTTTTACAAAGAGGTGGCACCCTCTTTGTCCTTCATTTTGAAATATTTTCTTCCCTAAATTGTTCCCTGGCAAATAAGCCCACTATCATTAGAGCAAATTAAAAATCTCTTTTGGAAATTTTGTGGCAAAACCGGAAATGGGAATTCTTGCTCTAAAGAGTTCTATTTGCATTTCCTCTTTACGTGTTTTTGTTAGAAAGCTCCTAAATACACCCAAATTTGCCTTTCTTAGACGAAAGGGGGTTCCTCTATGATAGTTACTCTCGCCCTTCAGGGAGATACGGGATCTGTTTCCTCAAGGGAAGAAATGCGAAGTGTGTTCTCTGACAGTGTTTATTCTCCCAAAATATACAGGTGCATAATTGTGAGGACTCAACTGAATTGTCTGTAAGGATGCATTTCTTCCTCCATTTCCCTTTCATAGCCTACTCTAAGCAGGTAACAGCCTTGATATCTTTAAATGGGCTTGGATTGAGTCAGACTTCAGATGGAACCTTCTGTCCCTGAGGAGGCCATATGGATATGATCTAGCTCGCCTCTTTCCTCCCTCCCCCAGGGGTCTGTTGTTCTGTCTGGCTTTCTTTTCTTAGTAGAACTTTTGTGACTTTCCTAAAGCTGTAAGCCCAAGAGAGAAGGAACACCTTCCCAGAGAGCCCTCCTCCTTTTTTCAGTTCAAATCCTACAGAAGTACTTTATGCTAGATGTATTCAAATTAAGTGTATTTATATTTTATTTTATAAACGTCTGCATTATGAAATTAATGTGACAAGAACCATTTTTTCAATAACTAGAAGAAGGAACCCCAGAATAAAACCCCCAACCTGGAGCAAACCAAACTTAACAACAAAGTTTCTTAATTCTGAGCCTTAGAATTCCTTAACATTAAATCCTGTGTCTACCTCATAGCATTATTATGAAGCTCAGTTGGGGACATTTATGGAAAAATATAAAGAGTAAAATTATGTAAAAATGAATATTTAAAACAATTATAGTCTAGTTCTATTTCTGTCCATGCTACTAATGATGTATTTGATGAAATAGCTTTATTTTGATGTATTTAATATACACTTTAAGGAAAATAAGTCAAATTCTTCAATCGATGTCTGTGTCCTCATTTCATTTACTCTCATGAAATTTATCAGTTATTACTAGATTTTGCAAAGAATTCAATTTCAGAAACTAAGTTCAAATATATTAGTATTTATTTGTACTTTTAATATTTTAATTTTACCTTTCCTTAATATCACTTTGCACTCTCAAAGCTTATCTTTATTCATTCTGTAACATTTTCTTGAGCACACATCATGTGCTCTTAATTGCTGGGTGGAGAGTAGTGAATTAGGCCATCACCTTCATTTTTATTTAAAGTTCAAACATTGGGTATGAATGAGGCCATTCAAAGTGTTGCTGATTTAAAAGCCATGAAATCAAAATGAAGTATGACCCATAAGTGTTAAGATACCATTTTTTGATATACAATCAGTTTGAGCTCTTTTTCTAGGTCTTTGATGTGGAGCCATTTTTTTTCCATATTGAATCAATGTAAGATCTCCACTGAGGCAATTAATGTTGATAAATGAGATCATATAAAAGTTTATTAAAGCTTATAAATTTACTAGACCATACAAAAGTTTAATTCTGTTTGATTTTCTTTACACTTATGATACCAAGAGAATGGGATTAATTGTCTAAATTCTGGATTCAAATGAACATATTCTGATATTTACATATATCTCCTCAGGCTTTCATATCAGGAACATTGTTTGTTCTATTGATGGTAACATAAAATCACTGTCACCAATACCACCACATTATCTTCAAACCCAAAGTGCATTTAGGTAATCATCCAAAGTTTTCATATAAAATTTTGTACCCTACATTTATAAATGGTACAGAAGTAAATCTTAGAGTCACTGAAAGTAATGGCTTTTTGTAAATAAAGAATTATTGATGCAGAATGGACTCCATGTGATGTTGCAAGACAATAAGGAATGAAAAAGGTGGTGTAATCACTTTATTGAGACTCAGAATCGTGGTTACCCCATTTAGTCCCAAACTGACTCACCGGCTGCTTCCCTACCTTTCTTATTCCCACTACTCAACTTTCACGACTTCTGCTTTCCAATTCTTGCTTCTCTTTTTTCCCACTTACTCATAACACTTAGCCCACCATTCCTATTGCATATGTACTGTTGTCTGTCTTTTTATTTTTTGTCCATATTAAAAGGTTTGTGGAGGGGCCCAGCCCAGTTGGGGTAGTGTTTGAGTTCGTGCCCTCCACTTTAGCAGCCTGGGGTTCCCCACTTCAGATCATGGGCACAGACCTACACACTACTCATCAAGCCATGCTGTGGTGGCATCCCACATGGAAGAACTAGAAGGACCTACAACTGGGATATACAACTATGTGCTGTGGCTTTGGGGAGTAAAAAAAAAGAGGAAGACTGGCAACAGATGTAAGCTCAGGGCCAATCTTCTCCACCAAAAAGTATACCTTTAAAAAAGGAAAAAAAAGATTTGTGGAATTCCAAACAAAATATATGAAGCTATTCTAAATTTCTTTCTTTAGGACTCTCATTGCTTATACTCACATATTTGTCTTCTCTTTTCTCTGTTGTTAGGGATCTGGTTCCTAGTTCCTTATCTTTTGTGATGTCCCAAGTTGTTTTTTGAAGTTAGCTTCCAATAAGACACAAAACAACAAAATAATAAATATTACAAACAATTGAGGGAAAAAAAAATGCAAAAGAAAGAAAAGGTAGCACCATAACTGAAACAGAAAAGAGTGTATGCCCTGGAGGACGGTGCAGACATAGTTTCCGCTGCAGACTTGACTTTAAGCTTTCTGGCAGCCAGGACAGCAAGAGAAATGTTACACATGATCCACAGTGTCCAGAGCACGTATTTCTCAAAAGAAGAACAAACTTTTTCTGATCTCAAGAGAAGAGAAGCTTTTCTCCTGATTCTACAAATAAAGAGACCAATGGAGAAGGCACACTGGAATTAACTGGGGGCTTTTTAAAAACACCAGTTATAGGCCCCATCTCAGATCAATTAAATCCAAATCTTCGTGGGGGAAACCAAGAATTATTATTTTTCAAAAGCTCTGAAGGTAGCTATAATGTACCCTCAGGGTTGAGAACTCCCAGCCTGGAGTAGAGAGGACTGGTTCCTAGATTTGAGGCCACCAAATACCAGACGTGTGTTTCTGTTGGTATTATTTCTCTGGGTCTCCTGATTTCTAAATCAAAGAGTGTGAATTAGATACTTTAAAGGGTCTTTCACGTTTCAGTATTTGTCTCTTGATTCTTCCTCCAGTGGACTTTTACCTTCAATAGATCTCATGCTGCACATTTTCCAGGAAAAGCTAAGATATACATGGATTGCCACCTGTGGTCATCATAATTAATGGCCAATTCTGGCAATGTGAGTCAGATACTTTGTATGGCTAAATTCTAGACCCCAGGAGGTACATTTAATCTTTCAGACAATAATTGACTAAAAGTGCTCTTGTCATAAATCAGAAGCCATTGACACTAGCAAGCAGGTTCTTTTATGATTGAACCTTTCCTTAAACCTCAAGAATATTGTTGTTTTAAAAAATAGGGCAGTGGGGAGTGAGAAGAAAATAGAATTTCCAGTGGCAGAAGAGAAACCAGCATATGGAATTACCTTATCAAGGGTGTGTTTCAGATAAAGAAAAATACTCTATCCTGTCATAAAAATAATCCCAAAACACCAAAAAAGACTACTTGAAAATAATTCAGATGTCGTAGTTATCAGCTGTATCATTTGTGACCAAATATCAGCTGATGGGAACTGTTTTGGAGTTAATGAAAGCATAATTACTTTATTTCAAGGGTTCCTAACCAGAGTCGGATTGGTACTGTGGAGCAGATGTCATGCTATGGTGCAACCTGAACCTATTACAACGATTGCCTCTTGACTGGATTGAGTAACCAGATGTACAAGTCATACACTTTGAAAAGCAAAACTGCTGATTATCGGATGCTTTTAATTTTAAAGTAATAGTAACATATTTGGGATCTGTTCAAATCCTTGGTGATACTGCATATTAATAGCCACTGCAAATTCAGAGAAATAGCAGCTTCCAAATAGGGCCCTACATGGTTTCATTTTTATTCACAGAGACTTGGGATAAAAGGAGATGAAGTTTGAGAATTTTGTATTATCACTCTGTTAGTTTCATCGGTAACTTCTGTGCTGGAATCAAATGGGGAATTTGCTCTGATTGCAGTATCCGACTGTGCTGAATCTCAGAGCGATTAAGACTTGTTAATAGCGATGGAGAGTCGGTAACACTGCTCATAGATTCGAATGGCAACGTTGAGCAGTCAGAACAAAACCCAAATTATTTTAAGGGAACAAATTTGATTCACACATAGTGTGACAGCTGATGTCAGAAGAAAGTCTTCTGTTAATGTTTCAGATGGTTATGTTATTACCTGGGTGATTTGACAGAATCCACCGGAGCTTATGCAAAATAGGACATGGCAGATGTCAGGGAAGAAGAAGATGCACATGTGATGGTATTGACTAGAGTTTTGTCCTTGAGAATTGGGGGAAGTGGCATTTCCTTCCTGAAGCAGGTATCGTCTTAATGCTTTGGATTCTCACTATGGGAGATCTGTTTCCTGAATCACACAGATACTCATACCATTGCCATGGTTTCATTATTTTACTTTAAACTACAACTGTTCCATTTTGTTTCCTGGGAGAATTTTATGTGATTTCATCAAAGAATTTAGTTACTCTGATTTGTACAGGCTACTTTCAATGATATATGAACAGATTACCATTAAGTTCAGCACCCTAGATCAACAAGTGGCACAGATAGTAAATAAAGCGTGAACACACAAAAACCATCATAACAATATTTGAAACATTTCATGCAATTTACATAGCTTGCGTAAATAATGGACACTATGTATTGAGTGCCTATAATGTGCCAGACAAGTATTCCAGATCATTTGCTGCCCACAACAACTCAATGAGAAGAGCATGTGTTATTTTTGCCATTTTATAGAGGAAGATACTAAGGCTCAATGATACAAAGTACTCTGCTCAGAATCTCTCAAATAAATAGTAAAGATGGGATTCAAATCCACTTCATATGATAAAAACAGTTCATGTATTTTCCACTGAGTTAAAATGGCATTCTTCCCAGTCTCTCTCATAGAAAATTTCCTTTTTCTTTACTATATGGTCTGTGCAGCACTACTGAAAATAAGACTGGAATCAGATTGTTTGTGGGCATTCCTTTCAGCTTAAAAAATTTTTAGAAATTTCTGACATGGAATTGAACAGATTTTCTCTCCTTTTGGGGCATTTTTAAGGTTGTGCTTTTTAGTAAAAGCCAAGTAATCGATTATGGACAAAGAAAATCAAATAATCCTTGTGGTTGATGACATTTTTAGGCCAAGCAGCTTTTTGAGTAGCTGTAAGAGACCACCAGTGAAGAAAGAAGTCCCTTTTATTCCTGTGTATTAATAGCACATAAGTAGCTTTAGCAGAATCTCTAACAATAGTACTACCTCTCACTATTGCAGACAGAGCTGAAAAAAATGTGGATGGGTTAAATGTTCTAAAATGTATTATAAAATTACATGTCACAGCAGCTGAAAGCCAATTTCCATTACAACATAGCTTCACTGTGCAGAAGTTGAGTCATCTCTATTTTGGTAACTGTTCTTTATCACTAAAGATAATTCACATTATATTTTCATCCTCATGATAGAGGCAAGAAGATCACCCCAAAGTTTTGACCTACAAAATTGCACTTGATAAAGCAGACTGAGGAAGTAGTGAAAGATACTCTGGTGCTGTCATTGAGCTTATAGTTGGAGATTTCAATAAGACAAGATTTGATTTAAACAGATTACCAACCAGTCTCCATCCTCACATTATTACCTCGGTTTGACTTGGCTTACATGCATCAGTTCCTAGCTATTCATAGCCAATGATAAAATATTTACTGAGTAAAATGAATGAATGAGAAGTCTTTGCTTCTCACATTGCTACACGATCACGTTCAGGGTAAATAAATATAAATAAGTCTTTTAAGTCATTTTATAGAGCCTTCTATTCATAAACACATTGTGTAAACTTGGGGGACAGAGAAAACGGAGCCACAGATATTTTATGTTCTTCCCTATTATTATTCTTACCTAATTAGTAAAATGTCAAATTAAGGTCCAAGTGATTGAGTCAGATTGCAACTTTAGTCTCCATTTTAAGAGGTTAGACAGTGGCACTATTCAGCTGAAACTATAGCACTTATGTAATTTTGTTAGCCTTCATTTCTCGTGGGTGCAATTAAATGCGGCATATCGAATCCTCAGAGTATATACTCAGTCTCTCCTCCCAACCTTCCTCACTTTCGCATTATATGATGGAACAAACTCAAAGGACCAACCTCAGGTCTAGGTTATGATGCCATCTGGAATACAGGTACTCTTGGAGAGGAACAGGTGCTGCAGTGAAGGACTGATTCATTCTCTATCACTTTTCCTTAGAGTTTAAGAATGTTCAGCATGGACGGAGAGCAAGCAACAGCAGTTGAGGAGGCCCCATAGCAGACATGTCAGAGAAGCTCTTTCTTGCTTTCTAGGAGCAGGAGATGTCATTGTAAACAAGGATAGCATACCTCACTACCATCAGCACTACCAGATCTCCAATTCTTCCACTGTCCAAGAAGGCATTATACAAGAGAAAAAATATGATGGCACAACATGCCAACACCTCTCTCCACTTTGCAAACATACTACAATTTCTCCCACTTATATTTTTCTACAAATGTTTTTTTAAAAAATTGACTCCTAGCAAGTTTACTCCATGCATGTGCAAATTCTCCTTGACTGTTCTCATTGTACATCCTCCCCCAGAACACTGCTTTTTATAAATCACTAATTATTTGTATCTTCTAAATACTGCCCACCAGTGTTCCTATGGTGACACTACCTTGGCTAGTGAAGTACTGGTATTTGGTTAGATGTTCCACATCATAATTTTAGAAAATTTAAACTTTATATGAATCAAAGTGAGACAGATTGAAAAAAGGAAGAAAACAAAAAGACAGGAAATGCCCCTTTTTAAATGACATCCATGGGAAGAAAATGAAGGGAGATGTAGAAAATACAAATTGGATACACACAGCTGGAGTTTAGATTATGTTTTCCCAAGCTGAGTGCTGAAGCCAAAGTCCAGTTTGAACTGACTCTGATATACCCCAAGTACCTCCCCGCTTCCCCTAAGTCATAGCTTCATAAAACAGCAAACAAAATAAAAACTTAAAAATATTAATGTATTTTAACAATTTGCAACAGACGTTTTGATATTTCTGAAGTTGTGCTGCATCTTGCAATCAATGACATCTCAAAACTAGTTGATAACATTTTCAGTGGCACAGAAAATCATCGTGCATTGTAGAATTGATGGCATCTTGGAATCAATGAAATGCATTATTATTAACAATATTAGTTAATAGTAATCTTTCCTACCCAAGAATGATTTTCATAAACCTATGCGTATTATATCGGGCACTGGAAATTTCTCATTCCTCACATATCGTTACCTTGTAACTACAGCTTCTTTCCAGTTTCTATGGCAGAAAAATCAACCACCACCACATGATTTTTTTTCTCTTCAAATAATCGTTGTTTAAAGAGTTTTAACCATCAATTTGGATGAAGAGTTGAGGAATTTAAATTGCCGTCTCACCCATGCCAGATGCCACTTTTACACTGTGTTAGAATCTTCTGGAGCGTATTTATAGATGACGTGTTTGCTTTCATGCATGTTGCTAGGTTTACATATGCTGCTGTTTGGAAGTATTTTCAGATGTACTGGAGCAGCAAGCCACCTTGCAATTCAGCCTTTATTCTTTAAGAATGTGCTTTTGGGGGAAAAAAATACAAAACAAGCTTTAAATGAAGAAGCGTGCATATGTTAGAGGAAAATGCAGCAAGAGAGAGTTGGCTGTGGGACCAAAATTTCAGTGACTCTCATTCTCTGGGTCATCTTAATCCTGCGTGAGAAGCAGGGCTAGTGATCTGGGGTCCCGTTGGGGTGGCCATGTATATGAACCGTGGTGAATTAGAGTGCCAAAAAGAATGGCTTATTCTGGATTATTAAAACAGCTAATTCTGTGATACAGGGTGATTTATATCACTTATATTACAAGTTTGTGTTTTTATCTAAATGAAATGACCTATATCTAAAAACCTCAGGGAATGTTTTGAATTTTAAATTCTCCTGAATCCTAATCTTTGCTACATTGAAAATAGGAAAAGAAGAGGATACAACCATTAGGCTTTTGTTTTTTAAATTGCATATTTTTGTCAACATTGGCTTTCATGGTTATTTTGAAAACACTTGGAGGCTGTCTTAGAAGATTTTATGAAAAATAGTCACTTTTATTAGAAGTTAAATTGCTCAACTGAAAATATAATTATTGGATATAAATGTTTCAAAATCATCAAAAAGCTATTGATGCAAATTTTCAAGAGTGGGAGGCTTTCTGACCTGCTTTCATAAATTTTCATTTCTACATTTTTTAAGAGACCTATCTGACTATGAACATTCACATGTATCTTTAGGTAGATGTCTTTCCCATACAACCCTCACTGTGGACTTTTTATAATCACTCATGAGACTTTCATGTATTCCTAAACTGAATTAGTCCATGAAACAGTCGCTCTTTCTGGTATTGCTTTTAATTAATTTATTGCATGAAGAGTCTAACCTTGCCTATTAAGGTATTTTCTTAGCGATGTCTTTTTATAACCTTTCCTTTCTAGATGAGCAACCTAAGAAGAGGTAATGCAGTCATTTATATAAAACACAAACTGCCTGCCAGGGAACCTGGGTTTGTTCCAATTCTCCTCTTAGGCAAATCTTTTATCTCCCTTTGATAGAGACCGGGGTTCTGTAAAGCACTAACCTAATGGAAGGGGGTTGTCTTTTTCTCTAATGTTTTGACATAGAATCTGGATTAGAAATTATAGAATTGTGGCATTGAAGAAGACATTTTAATCATGTAATCCAACCTTTCAAGCAGTGTAAGAATTCCGATTCAGAATTCCTTACAGTCTCGTTCAGCCTCTATGAAAATGTATCCACATATAGGAAACTCATCATTTTTAAAGGTAGCCTTTTACACTATGGAGCTTCAGTTACAAGTCAAGCTAAAATCTGCTTCTCTTTTTATTTTTATCTGTTGTTCTTTTCTACCCTCTGAAATAAAAATGGCTAGATCAACTGTTTTTCCAACTTAAGACCCAGCAAAATTTTGAAGCAGTTTATTATGCCCCTCTTCTATTGTAGACAGATTGAGATGTCTCATTCCAAATTTATCTTATTTTTTGTTTTTTGAGATCTTGCATTTCTTGATGGAAGTCTGATATGCAGATTTTATATGGTCACAGAATTGCCTATATATATGATCTGACTGTGGCAGAGTCTTGTTTCTCATGATACGGTACCCATCTATAAATTTATCTTTTGAGGAGCATCACTGAAATATCTTATACGAAGATATCTTAAATTCTGGTACATAAAATGAGGATTGCAGGAATTCAGAAAACACAATGTAGTCAGGATGGACTTCCTGGATATAATTGGATCTCAGTAGGGCCTTAAGGAATTCATAGAGTTTTAACTAGAAGAAAGGATTGGGAGTGTTTTTCCTTCTGTCTGACACAACACTTTGTATTGAATTCTTAAATTTTATTGACCACATAATACGTTAAGGACCTCAAACGTTTTGACATATACTTTGTCAACCATATCTGTAGTCATATATTTAAAGTCACGTATTTTTAATGCTGTGTTGTATACTTGGCATGAATTACTATTAACTTGTATAAGTTCTTGTTGATTTTGACTGTCTACTAAAATAAAGAGACTGGGTAAAGGTTAACTAAAGGAGTGTATTTGATAATCAAGGTGAGGAATTCAAATCCTGGGAAACAGTCCAACAGAGTATTCTGAGGAACTACTCTGAGGTCTAGAGGTCTGAGTACTGTTTACATATTTTTTTAACAAAGCTGTATATGTGCAAGAAAGTGCTTACACATCTAATAGTCATATACTTTAGGGATAACAAGAACTTTTTGGTCATAAGTCAAACAAGGCTTGTAATGTCGGCGTTATCTATGTGGGGGGGGAGGCAAGCACCAGGGTCATCGCTTTTTCCCTCAATCTCTAAAAAATGTGGTTGGATGTGAGAGAGCAGTACCCATTATCTCTCCTTGTTGGTGATTCATCCTGCTGGCGTCTTCAGTCATGATGTGAGGGGTTGCCAGGTCATTCTAGCACAGGCTTATGAGACCTGCATGGCTGCTTCACAGTACAGCGTGAATTTTTGTTGTACTGATTTTAAGCCTATGTAGCTCGCTTGTTAGATTTGCCTGTTAGACCAGGGAGAGGGGGCCCAGCTTCATTTCCATGACCCGCTATTACAGCCTGTTAAAATTATTTGGAATGTTTGCTGTTATCTGCCACTGTTGCTATGAACTATGTGATGCCTTCTATTTGACACACATGCCTTCTATATCTCAGTTGAAGTTATTGATTTAAACATGGCGAAAAGGGAAGATCTTTAAACTGAACTTTGGGTTTGCATAGATATCAGAAAGTCAACTCAATTGTGACCCCCTAAGATATTTCTAGCTGGAGAAATCAGGAACTAATGGATTGGAAGATGAGGGGGTAAGTGGGGAGTATATTTCAAGTAATTCAAATATATTCCAGGAAATGGGAAGGTGCTAGGTAACTTGGTTAAAGGGAGCATGGATTACTAGTGTGGAAGAAATGAAAATTGAGGTGAAGTAATGCCATTTTTTCCTTGTTTCCCCTGATCAGAAAATCAACTTTAATTTTTTAACTCTCTGATTCCTTGTATTTTCATAAAACTTACCCTTTGATATTTGTCATATTTATAGATACATAAAGCAATTTGGTAGCTAATTAAGCTGGACTAGACATTTGCATTCGTGATCCCTATGAAAATAGAGCACTTCCTTTCTGACATTAGCTACAGAAGTTCTGGGTGGGCATTTGATGGAGTTGGTGTGGGATCACAGAACCAAACAAGCAGATAGATGGGTGCACAGGGCTTGAGTTCTCATTGAAAGGTGGTCTTCTATGATCAGAACAAGGATGGGGGGATGCAGGCCGTTACAAAGTCTATTGTAACTGGAATCATATGTTTATCATATCCCTAATCTCTGTCTCAGAGGCACTTGTCCCAGGCAACATCTAAAGACTCACATTGTACTTACTTGGAAGATGACCCTTGAAATAGAAACCGAAAGTTGTGTGAAAGTTTCTTTGAATTTTATTTCCTAAACTTTCCCAGATTTTTCTGCTACATCTCCCCATAATTGTTATTAATGTTTTCTAATAAGCAAAATTGAAAAAATTCATGTCACCAAGATTTCGTGAATGTAATATTTTCTATCCCTATTTAATCATAGAAGCAACAAATTGCAGGGTTTGTGATCAAGGTGTCAACAAGTTCAGAAATGCACATAAAAAAACTGGAAGAATTTGCCGTGTTAAATCACACACATTAATCCTTTAGTTTAGGAACAATGTTTGTAAAGCGTGCCTTCTTTTCCTTCCAAATCAATTCTATTTTCCAGGAACAATAAATCAGTCACAGAGAGGCAAAGTACCTCTGATGATCGGTGGGGATGAGTTTATCATAGATGGAACTTCTTGATATGGCCCCTTCCTTGACCCTTTCTTTAATCCCTGCTTTGTAATAAGTAATACGTTGGAGACCAAAGGTCCAAACCATACTTAAAATGAAGTCAAAATTTCACATTTAATTATAAAGTATACCATCTGGCCCAATTATAAATATTGTAAATAGGTGGCAATTGAACTAAGCATCTAAATATCTGATCTTTCATTTCATTGTTCTCAATTGTTATTTCTATATTTTAATGTGGCTGCATTTTTATTATTTTTAATTAATATATCTTATTCAGTTTCCTCACTGGGAAAGACATCCTAGAATATGAAAACTATTATTATATTTCTTCAGCAATATACCATTTTGGTGTATTAGAATTTTATGTAATTCACACGTGGAAAAAAAGAGTGAAGAATTTATTTATTACATTTAGAATTAAGGATTTATATTATATATGATAGCAATCTTATAGTTTTGCATTTTTTTTGTTTTTGTTTTAAATCTTTATTCATTTTGACGTATTTTGTTTCTAGTAGCAAGTTGGTATCAGAGATACGTTGAAATCATCCTTTTCTGCAGAGCTAAGTGACTACATCTATCTCGTGTTTCTTTCTTTGTGTGTGCAGAAAGTGAAAATGCTCATTCATAATAAGAAAATGTAAGTCTGGTAGGCACCAAGGTTTTAATATTTAATTTTCTACATTATAAAGCAGACTCTTCTCTGCCTTCCCATAAATGCAGAAATGGATAAGATTAATTAAACATTAAACCATTATTCTTCGTAAAAGAAAAGCCCATTGCTAGTCATGTTTGATATACTTTCTTTCCAAGGTGATCTTTCCCAAGTGTAACTCTCATCCCTTTTTTAAATTTTTAAAATAATTAATAACAAGGAATGTAGTCATTTTACTGTCATTTTTCTTTTTTATTTTTTTCTTGTATTATTATGAAAGCCTTTAATATGAATTGTGGATTGATTCCAGAATAGATAATTTATTCGATATTATTAGACCCAGCACTTCTTTTGTAGTAGAATTGTCTGGAAAGAAAAACAAATTTCTTTTCCAGGTCTTTTGGATATAGAGAATGTATATATGTATGTATTTGATGAAGAATATATATGTTTGATTCCAGGGCAGAGCAGATGTTTGAGCACTTAGCAGCCAGTCGTGTTGAGGTTTGTGATTATTCTGTTTTAACCAGTGACTCATTCCTAATAGATTCACAAGGTAAAAAAACAGCCAAGAAATATTGGACCCAAATGTAGAGTTTAAATAAGGCCAGAATATTGGATTGAAACACATTCACTCACACACAATTTTTCATGCATATAATTTCTATCATGCATTGTTACCTTCTAACATATATAAACATAACTCCTAATTGCTGTACTTTTTAAACTACGGGCATAATTACCATGAACATAATTATAGCATTTGCCAGATTCTGTTCATCACAGAGAGGTTTTCTTTCTCTCTCTCTCCTTCTTTTGTTAGGCAAGGTTATTAGCTATTTTCGCTGTCAGATGATGATATACCTTCTGTATTTTACAAGGAAATGGAAGAGGAGCCATGGAAACATTTAGCCTAAAATATAAATATAACAGAATTGCTGATAACTATTATTCATGGTCATGTTACAGTTGCTCTCAGAGCATTGACTTCTGTCCTGAGGTGGCATCAAGTAAAAGAAAAAAGTGAGTTTCCAGACGTCAAGTGGTTAGCACTAGGCAGGAGAATATGTCTGCCATTGGGAAGAGACGAAATGATTAGATAAACCAAGATCAAACTTACCTCTACTGTCTCCTTTCTGACCCTCTCTTAGAGTAGGTAGAGTTTCAGTAAATCATTAAACTCATGTACTAGTAAAACTTCTTTGAACAGCATAGTAGACTGGCTGCTCCATCCTCCTCTCCTAGGAGGTACATCATATTGGAACATGATTGTAGACACTCAAGATCTCCTGGGGGAATTGAAGCAATGGAAAGAGATGTAACACTGGCATTATCCTCAGAAGCCTCACTAGTGACAGAGACTACTTCCTACTTTCTAAACAGTAACCAAGGCAAAAGTTTCCAACCAATAATACAGACTACGGTTTAAATGCTAGATGGAGGGAGTAGAGGGACGATAATAAACCCATTCAGTAAAATGACTTAAATAAAATAAATAAATAAGCCTAAGGAAGACCTTTGTGGTACCCAACTGCCATAACTTTGATTAACCCCGCTGTGTTTCAGCACTGGGTCATGCAACCCTTTGACACCTTTTCTTTGAGATGTCAGTCACATTTCAATAACTTTTCAGCATGAACTTGTAAGTCGTGTCTCTTCATTGACTTTGAATGAGGCAGGTTGCTTATGAATGCAGCTTGAAGTGTCACTCAGAGACACTTGCATTGTGTTATCTTTGATTGGCATGTCTGGGGTTGTGGAAAACTTCCAGAATATCCAAATGTGCTTCTTTAAACACTGAATTTCTTTACACAAGTGTTTTTTCCAAGAGAATCAGCTCATACTCTTGTGATGAGAATTTGTTATTGCAGTGTTCCCTCTCACTACAGATGAGGCATGTCCTAAAGGGGTAGGTTCACGGGACTTGGGAACTCCGTGTTTGTGATTCTGATCCCACAAGCCTTTGGGGCTACAATTTAACTAATGTATGACATTAACTGCCACATGCAGAGCCTATCCAACAACCTAATTACTTTGATGAGAATACCTGTGTAATATCCTCCTACTTGGCCAAAACAAGTGGTGCTAAAAAGATCCCAATGCATCTACTTCATCTAGAAAAAAAATAATAAAAGCAGTCTCTTCATTAACAAAATGCCAAGCATATAAACAACTGATTTGCAAATGATCCTTATGGACAAAGATGTACTCTTGCCCCCAGTATCGACTTCCTTGTGACAGATGACATGAACTGTTGGTATCCATATTAGTGCGATTCGAAAAACTATGGCTTCATATGTTAGATATACATACATATAACAAAAACAAAAACTATTGAAATGTGTAGAGGAACTGACTCCAGAGATGGCTGGAGTAAGGACATGCTCACAATGCCCTTCCCTACAGCGTGAGCCTTTGTTTCTCTGTAGTACAAAGAAGGCACTCACACACACACACACACACACACACACTAGCACGCTACAGTGTATTGGGTTATCAGAGAAAGTCACTAGCAAGGTCCCCCAAAATCTCATCATCCTGCAGAGAAGGATGCTTATGCTGGGCATAGCTAGACCAGTCACAACTGGGAAAATGCTCTAAGAGGGCATTCCCCACCCCAACAATACTTTACATATTAGAAACCATGGGACAGAAACATCTGGACAACTACGTACAGCCTGAATTTCCTGTCAGCAAAGTGGCCTTGGATGATGATGCCTTCAGAGAACATCACATCAGCCTGCTCCTCCATTGAGCCCACTGGGTCTGTTGAGCCAGCTTCTTATGAAACTACCCAAAACAGGGAGAAAATCTTCCTCTAGTGTCTGGCCCCATGGTGTAGGGGTTAACTTTGTCATGCTCTGCTTCGGTGGCTTGGGTTCGCAGGTTTGGATCCTGAGTGTGGACCTACACCACTTGTCAGGCATGTTGTGGCAGTGACCCACAAATAAAGAGGAGGAAGATTGGCACAGATGTTAGCTCAGGGCTAATCTTACTCAAGCAAAAAAAAGAGGAAGATTGGAAACAGATGTTAGCTCAGGGCTAATCTTCCTCAGCAAAAAAAAAAAAAGAAAGAAAGAAAGAAAGAAAGAAAAGAAAATCTGCCTACAGGGCCATTTGGATTGTCTCTCCTCATTTAGAGACCAAATTTATTTAATTTATTATTAATCTTAGTAAGGAATATCTTTTTATAATACAAACATCTCTGGGTCCATCCTGGGACAATTATCATTTATATATTATTATTCATTTAATTTCCATGCTCCCCATCTAACACATAATAAAGATCAGTTGACTTAAGGAAATAAAAATCTTGACTGCCATGGAAATGAAATACCGTGGGCTAAAATAGCTTGAGGACACTAGGCATATTTGGGAAGTACCAAAGTGAAATTTCAACCATTTAAAACTTTTGCCTGGAGTCAGCCCTATTCCTCTTCAGAAAAAGGAATAAACTTGTCTATTCTCCTCTTTGCCATGCCTGCCTCCCTGCTGCCAGAACAGAGGAACATTAATGCCTTAATGTAATGATTAGTTGGTTAATAGTAGATTAAAGGGGATTTTGTAACTATCTCTAGCATCTAACCACCATTTATAATATTGTTTCCATATTTAAACAACTGATCTACAAATTAAATCTTTAAAAAAACCAATGCATTTATAAACTGATGTCTTGGCTACACTGCTCTGGTGAGCACTTATTTAAAAGAGGTAACATTTTGCTCTATTTATAAGTGTACTAGAGTTTGCTAGAGAGCAATGTTATTGGTTGATTAAGATCGTTAAAGGAAAAGTGAAATAACTTCAGTACAGTAATTAACTTGCTCCATTGTAGTGGCTAAAGTCCAGGCTCTGAAACCACATAGTCTAAATTTGAATCCTGATCACTGCTTACTAAATATATGGCATGTCTAAGTTTTTTAACCTCTTTGCTCCTCAGTTTTCTCATCTGGAAAATGGGAATATTAATAGACTACTAGGGATAATAAATGAATCAGTACAAGTCACACACTTAAAACAATGACTGGCACACGATAAGCACTCAATATATGTTAGCTATTTTTGATATTAAATATTAGTGGAGAATTTGTAAATTGTTTTGAAGAGTTTAATCAAGCAGTAAATATCACATGAATGTATTAATAATGCTAAGTTAAAAAGTTATACAAACTGGGGGCCGGCCCCGTGGCCGAGTGGTTAAATTTGCGTGCTCTGCTTTGGCAGCCCAGGGTTTCACTGGTTCGGATCCTGGGCTCGGACATGGCACTGCTCATGAAGCCATGCTGAGGGGGCATCCCACATACCACAACTAGAAGGACCCACAACTAAAAATATACAACTATGTACTGGGGGGCTTTGGGGTTAAAAAGGAAAAATAATATCTTTAAAAAAAAGAACTAAAAAAAATTTATACAAACTGTATATTTTAATAAAAAGTTAGACTCTTCATTTTAAACATAATACCTACTGTATTTTATTATGTGAATCTTTATCATATTTTTAAAAACTCCCAACTTTTTGTATGTGAATACACAAAGAAAAAAATGTAGAAAGAGATTCTTGGAAGTTCTTAACTTAAAATACAAAGAACGTTGCAGCAATAGGAGATTAGGATACTTAACATTTTAAATAATATTCCCATTATTCTCAACTCAGATTAGTATTAGTAATGCTTAATGATGGGGATATCTTCTCATAAATGCATGGTAAGGTGATTTTATTGTTGTGTGAACATCATAGAGTGTACTTATGCAAACCTGTATGGTATAGCCAACTACACACTTAGGCCAATGGTACTAGTATCATGGGAGCACGGTCATATATGCGGCCCATCATTAACCAAAACATCGTTATGCAATGCACGACTGTGTACAAAATTATACAGGAACATATATAAACTTTAAGAAGAAACTTTCTTTAATTGAAATATATTTGACATATAACTGTGTAAGTTTAAGATTTACTGCTAATTTGATACACTTATATATTGCAATATGATTGTCATTGTAGCATTAGAAGAATCTTTTTAAAAGGACACTCTAGATGGCCAAACTAAAAGGTAGAAAAAAACATGAAAATCTCTGGCCAATGTAAGATAAATTAAGCAAAAATAAGTGAGAATATAAGAGAGACAAGCCCATTGGAATATATGAGAGGTGACTATGGATCAGTTATTATACCTTTTATTGATTTCAAAACTAAGAAATAAATTTCAAGTGTATCACATACTGGATAATGGTGATATTCACTGATTAGGAAAGAGATAAGTGACATAGGTTTAAAAATTCCTGAAATTTACTCACTTCTTCATGTAAGCCATATTCACAATTATGTTGTGATTTTTCTGTAGCTTAATATTTCTGGAGCAAAGGGGAGAGGAAAGATTCTTCCTCTTCTACCATATATTTGTTCCCTCTTTCTCCCAACCAGCTGGAGTCACCGAGCTTTTAATTTAAGCCATGCCCTCCACACTGCACCTAAACAAAGTCTGAGTAAGAGTGGTAAGAATTAAGAGTAAAGGAAAGCATTTAATCATTCCCTAACAAGATTGTGTTATTCCACGGGCAACATTAATGCACATGCACTGTGTTCAGGCTGCCAAGTTACAAAGGAGCTGCAAAATATGACATCATAGGTGCAAATTTATGTCTGTCTGACACCATGTAGGAGCACCATGGAGACTACTCATCCAGGAGCTAGGAAGGAAAAAGGGGTGAACATTTTATGAGTATTTGCTCTGTGTCAGACACAGACACTTTACATCCATTATTTCCCACCCCTCTGAGCATTCCAAATTTTGCACACAAAGAAACTGAGGCTCAAAGACTTGCCCAAAGTCAGAAGATTCATGAGTTGCAGGACGAGGATTTGCACTCTGCACTGACTCCAAGCTGACAATCCTTCTACTTCCCCACAACCTGATTTCTAGTTCCAGGCTTGTCATTGGCTATGTTGACATAAACAAGTCACTTTCCTAATGTGTTAATTTAGGGAGTTGTATCAAGACCCATCCGGATCTTGGGAATATCTAAATTAGTAAACCCAATGAGGTGAAACTAAATACATCCACGTCATCAACATAAATGCATCACACACAATGTACACAAAAATCTCCTTAACACTAGTGAAATGGTTCTAGTCCCACAGGGATAAAGCTTCCTAAACAATTTATTACTCTGCCAGGTCAGCTGAAATCTGCTCTAGACAGCAATGACCATAAGGGGGAAAGATGTACAATCAAAGAGAATCCAAAATCTGTCGCCTATTCCCACCTCTTCTAATTCACTGTGTATTTCAAAAGAAGATTCCTTTGCTTCTTCCTCCTCCCCTTCTTCCTCCAAAAATTTAATCAAAATAAGAGAGAACGACTGCAGGTGAGGTCAATGATCTACATCAACAAATAACCACAAGAAAGGTAGGGGTGATTCTCTAGTAGATGTTAGGTTATTAAATTTAATAAAGAATAATGTAGCTTGAAAAGTGCTTTGGGTTTGTCGTAAATTAATACTGGGTAGCCAACAATATGTTTATTGTTTTACAGCGAAGAACTGATTAAGAAGGCCCCTAGGACCTTCTACCTTGTTACAGAATTAATTTTTAACATCCTTTTCTACTTCACAAGATTTAAAGATGCTTGAGGAAAGAGAATGGGTTATTTATATACTCTTCTTTTTCATTACACCTATAATATTCCTGTACACATGTTGGGTATTCAGTAAGCATATATTGAAGTCTTCAAAGTAATATATATGCTTACTACATCTGAGACACCCTCAACAGTCATTTATCTAGTGGATTTTAGAGTTTTCGTTTGTTGTATTTATTAGTCATGAATAGCAAAGACCTGAGCATGCTTAAAACTTCAGATTGATCTTCCCTGTCTCCAGCGGATAGCAGGAAGGCATACTACAGATGCCATTGCTTTGACAATATCTAGTAGTTATGAAATGCATATGTTTTACTCTTTTGAGTCTGTGGATTCATTATTATTTAGTATTTAAAAACAAAAAAACTACACAAAGTTATGATTGAGAATAATTGCGTAAATTAGAAGGAAAGTAAAGACCTGTATTCAGTCATGGATAGGCATGATAACAAGCATTTTTGTTAATTTTTCCTTTAATTCTTCAGATGAAGCATATTTTGAGAATTAAGATACTGTTTGGGGCAATTCTTTAGTACTGGCTATCTAGTTAATTAATCTGAACTAATTTTGAGTAATAGTGTATAACATACATATACATAACAGATGTTTTATAATCTAACTAGGTGTTTTATGCTGGAAAAGTACAGAAGGCAACTAATTTACTTGGATTTTTTTCATCAGTTCTTGGGAACTTTTAATTTCTCCTTAATATTCAGAACAAGTTAGCTCTCTAGTACCTTTTATTTTCTTTAGATTGAACAAGAATAAGATGACAGATAATAAGTTTAATTGTAGGTACAAACTCTCTCCTAATGGTACTTCATAATTTGACAATCATACTAACCAACGATGGGAGTTATAAAGTTGCTTAAGAAAGACATATCTGAATAAACGAAAATCGAAATAGGGGCTTCAGCTAGTGCTCAAAAGGAAAGAGAAACATAGGTAATGAAAGCTTGTCTCTTCAACCAAGTGTATGTTTACAAAGGATGGAAAGCATTCTTCTTTGGCTTAAACACGTGAACAGAGGTGCTATAGTGGAACACAGCCCTGTCTTGATTTTCTCTAACTGGGGACAGGCTGGAGAGGAAAGGAAAGAGTTCTCAGTGGTTATATCTCTCAGCATTTCTTGCAGATAATATGCTACCATATATGTCCATTCGAAAACACAAATGATGGAGTCTTGCTTTCTGCTCCTAGGAGCTTATGTTTCATGAATCAGGTGAGAATATAAAGACGAGTAGAAAGGGATCCTTTACTGCAATGTGTCTGTAAAGGTGAGTAGATTTTGTTCTTTCAAGTTTGAAGGGAGAAATCAAGCTAATTTAAAAGCAATTATACTAATACCTGTATGAATGAATGAATGAAAAAGCCTAAAACAAAATTAGGGAATTTTGCATATTAATTGTGATTAGTTGTATTGAGTAACTGTTTTCAATGTTTGTGTCACTAGCAAAATAGTGACAAAGTTGTTTCTTAAAAAGAATAAAGTTAATTTCATGCATGAACTAATCTACACATTAAAAGCAATATTATTTGCCCAATCTCCCTAGAAGACTTTCTGGTATGGTGAAGTGACAATCAGCTGAATAGGATCCTTGCATCCTAACTATTAATTTCACACTGAGTGTCAACTTTCCCGTCTGTAAAATGATAGCATATTCTTCATGAGGTTATTGTTAGGAATAACCTAGAAAATATATATAACATGCCAAGGAGGTGAAGGCATTTAAGAGACACTGATCCCTTTTCACAGGCATCTCTACCATGAAGAAAAATGCTTGGTGCTTACAATTCAGTGCCATATTTTATTTTATGTGGACATTAATTTCCTTATCGCAGTTGGAATTGTCATATTTGTAGTTCAGTTATTCATAAATAAGAAAAAAACAAAGAAAAAGCCAAGCAGGAATCTAAACCAAATAATAGATTTTGAAAGAGGCCTTGTCAATTAATTCAACTTGGCCATCTTAAGATAGACGTAAGTTCTTCGTTAAGACAATGTGTTTAGAGCATGTTCATCATGATCAATATTTAGAAAAACAGAAACAAAACAAACAAACAATCTAGAGCTAGGTAAGGAAAGTGAAGCCCAGGGCCATCACATGAGTTTTATAAGATTACATACATTTATTTAATGGCAGAGCCCAAATAGTGCCAAGTCAATTGCACTCTCAAATATGCTTTATAACAAAAGATTTTTCTTACAGACAGCAATATTCAAATGATCTTGCATCAAAAAGATTCTATTCCTCGCTATCATACAAGTACTTTTTCCAACTAAAAATTCTGAAAGAGGTAGGCATTTAAGTGTCGTTCTCTTGAGATTGCTGATAATATGTAAGAAAGATTAGAGAGTGTGATACAAAGTAATGTGGAAAAGGGCAGAGAAAAATAATTATTCTGTATGATGGGGGAAAAAAACCCCTAAGATACCACAACAAAGACATTAAAAGTTAACATTGCTCCAGGCAGCAATGTGTTGTAATTCTCTGGCAGAACACAGAGCAGATTCCCCAGTCCCAATACAGTAACTCAGGAGCTTGCAGCTTCAACACATTTTAAAATGACAGCTCGTGCTTATTGTCTGCTTGTGGGACAAATGGTCGAAGCTTCTAGGAGAAGCAAGATTAAGAATCTGCATGACCCGGACTACACTTACAGCCAAAATAAATTATATTTGCAAATTTTATAGGGTACATTGATTCTTGTATTTTATAACAATTCCAAAATTTTAAAAATAAATATTCATATTTAGGAATATAAATAAATCCTCTCTCTCACCCTGAAAGAGATGAAGATTATTTTATAAGATCTTTGTACATAATCTGTCCTACTGCAGCACTCTCAGTTGTTTGAGGGACTAACTTTGTCCTTAATTGGTGTCTTCAGAATCTTGCAGAATATGTAGTAAGAGGTCAGTAGTTGTTCAATAGATTAAAAGTAAATAGATTTTGTTAACGAATGTTCCTTCTCAAGGGAATAGTTACTCAAGGCCCATTTCCTCTGTGGTGATCCAAGTAATTTCCTCAAAATAAGATGTTTTTCAGCTACTTAAAAACGTATACTAGCTCCTTATTGCAAAATCTATAATTTTTTTGTGTCATAATATATGAGAAAGTAACTTGAAAACTACAAAGTATTACATAAATGAAAAAAAATGATTATGAATTTATTTCAGCAGGTTTTTAAAGAGGACCTAATTGTGACACCGAGGATTCAGGCATTAATGAGACCTACACTTGGTCATATCGGATCAGGCATTCCTGTGACTAAACACTGATATGATGTAATTGAACTATGTGTAAAGTCCTCTGTAAGCAATATGAGAGAGAAATTGCGTTTGTTGTCTGGGGAAGAGTTAGAGATAGTTACAGAGAAAGTCATACTTTAAATTGGATCTTTAAGATTGAGTGATACAAAGATTAAAGGAGAAAAAGGGAGAAGCGATAGAAGGAGGATTGAGTAGGGAAAGCCAAGCTGTTGGGTGGCAGAAAAAGGAATTGAACACTCATCTCTAACCCCTAATTCCAGGTGTTTTAGCCATGAGGGCTAGTGAAAATTCATTCATAATGGATAGTACCTGCAACCACAGGGGTTGCCTGTGTACAAAGAAAAATCTGTATTACACATTTCATTATGTAATTGCATGGAGACCCAGACTAAGAAGAATGACAGGAATAAATGCCTTTTCTGGATGCACCATCAGCCTTCTTCAGGGCATTTATGCAGACCTTACTATCTCTTAATACATGGGCATGATATGCAGTAGAGTTTAGAAGACTTGATTTTAATTCACACACTACATTCATGTATAGGCTCGGGAAAAAATAGAAAGTCTTCTTAAATTCCTCATATATTTAAATATACTTTCTGTTCTTAAGGATGGCATGAGATTATTAAAGAAGTGGCATATGAAGTTATAAAGTTAGAGTAAGATGACTACATAATTGTTGTTGTTTACATATATTTACATGTTTTCTGGGAAATGGAAAAAGACAATGGAAGATCTGGCAATGGAAAACAAAAGCCACTGAAGTCCTTAAAACAGTGTTCCCAGTCCAACCTACTCATAACTCCCTGGCCCCGTATCTTCTTAACCAACTTGCACCATTCTTTGAGGTTCTAATGATGTTTATGTGGCTCACTCCTCCATACCCTAACCTACCTGGTTAAAAATCATTGCTTAAGTATTTCAAAAACATGTAGGTTTCCATCTCTCAGGATACTTTACCCCATTTGGCCAGTCAATGACTGAGTCTACATTCTACTCCTAAAGTCTGAGGAAACAAATGAATTTGTGTCATTTCTCCATTTTCACCACATTTCCAGACTACACAATTTTTTTGTCTATCGGACTCTAAATTTTGTTCCATGATTCTTTTCTGTGCTAGTTTATTACTCAGTAGCATGTCCTGCGTTTACCTATCTTGTATTAGAATATGTAGACTGATCGAAGAATCTGTTTGAAAGACATTTCTCATATTTAATTTCTAAAAAGAAGTAAGATTAGGGCCTGGCCCTGTGGCCCAGTGGTTAAAGTTCTGCACTCACTTTGGCAGCCTGTGTTTGTGGGTTCGGATCCCGGGCGCGGACCTATTCCACTCACCAACCACACTGTGGCAGTGTCCCACATACAAAAAAATCGAGGAAGATTGGCACAGATGTTAGTTCAGAGCTAATCTTCCTCAAGCAAAAAAAAAAAAAAAAAAAAAAAACAGATTGGCAACCGATGTTACCTCAGGGTGAATCTTCCTTGGCAAAAAAAAAAGAAGTAAGATTGATGTGGAAATGAATAATCTTTCCTTACTAATGCAATGGTAGTATTCAGGAGGAGGTTGGGGGTAGTATGTTGATTCTAACAATTATAAGCTCTCATAGACTATTGCTTAGAGAAAATGTAAGGGTACATCATGTATTTTATTCCAGGTTAAGGTCCTGGAGATCCAAGCCTAATTGATTAAATGACGATGGTAATAACAACAACAAAATCAAGAAACAAACCCGAAAAGGAAAAAGAAAAAAAACCT
The DNA here is from genome assembly GCF_041296265.1 of Equus caballus. Taxonomy (NCBI): domain Eukaryota; kingdom Metazoa; phylum Chordata; class Mammalia; order Perissodactyla; family Equidae; genus Equus; species Equus caballus. The sequence continues at coordinate 61,903,815 of NC_091700.1, read as the reverse complement.
GCAAACTTCTAAGTCTTATAAGGCTTTAGGCTTATGACGGATTTTAGGATGCATCTTTTATTTTTCTATCCACTGCAACCTTGCTAAAAGGACATTCTGTTTCCTGCTTGATATATTCCAAACATGATCTTAACTGTTGTGCTTGAATTCACTGTTATAAAACACCTGCTACGGCAAAGAAGATGTTTTAAATCCCGAGCACAACTAAATTAACAATCATATGATGTATGCCAGGTCATATAGCTTTTTTCTGACCAAATAAACTAATTTAAATAAGTTACTTGTTCTACATTTGGATGCTGACCCTGGTAAATTGTAGTGACACCCAGAAAATTACTTGTTAGGAAAAGGTATTTAGGATAAATAGGTTGTAGTGTGAAGGTGCCGCAATGCCGTAGATATAAATATTTAGGAGCTTGATTAAATTTTGATCCTGAGTTCAGGCCAATCTGCAGTTAAATACTGTTCTGTTCTATAGCTTCTTGCTTTTCAAAAGGCTCTGGCCACTTGGAAAGTTAATTTAAGGTGTATGTGTATGTTTCACCTGCTTGGCTTGCAGAAGTTGCGTTTATATAATAGATGTTTCACAGACAAAGAAGAAGTGCTGGGAGCTCACTTTAATGAAGCACAGATAAACAAACAAAATCCATGGTGCCGTATGGCAGTTATGCCATACCATTGAATTTATTACCAAATAAAACTGTGGGGTTATGCATTTCACAGTTTTTAACTATACATATCCAATGTTTTTTACAGATTTTCTGTAGGGTTATTTGCCCAGACTTATACAAAAAATTAGTAGCGTCCTTGTTGAACAAAATGTACGAAATGAAATCCAAGTAGAACAGCGAATAAAATTACAGACTGGTTCCCTCCAAGTCCTATTACAAGTGGCAAGAGCTATGAAGACATTTAACCTAGTGAATATAACATTGTGTCCGTTTGGTTATGGTGTATCCTTGTATCCAGGATCCACAGCAAACGTTTCTGCAGCATGTAATCTTTTGTTCCTAAAGAGAATATAGATATTTTCTTACCTTAAAGTTATTTAACATTGCCCATATGAACTCTAAACTGCCAATTAACCTGCTAAGTTTTATTGAGTTCAGACAAACTCAGTGTTGAAAATTTAATGTCATTTTTCATTTATGTAGTGATGTTATACTTTCTTAAAATTTCATACATTCTAACCCTGATAATCCAGTCAATTTACCCACGTTCCCCATGGCAATTATACCAGCACGTCTTTTTCTTGGGGAGTCACTGAATAGTTTTGGCATTTTATGTGGGTTATCTTCAAATCCTCAAATAAGTTACATTTGAGATCTGACATTTTTATGGCTCAAATCCTTTTTAATTTACACCCTTAATTAGGTCACATTAAGGAAAGTGCTTTTTTTTAAAAAAAAAAAATCCAATGTATCCATTCATCTGTGAAAGTGGACATTTATATTATTACTTCAGATAAGATTGCTCTCTGTGGTTTAGAGGCTCTGACGCATTTCACAAGTGCAATTTCATTGCATGCATACATAGACAACTTTATAAATAGCATTCAGTATAACTTTTATTCCGGCTATAAATTTGTACTTTATTCTTTTTCCTTTCTCACTCTTACTTCCATGTTTCTCATTTTTCATTAAGCCACTTTCAAAATAAGCTTAAAATATGATGCTCAGTAATGCTTATGTTTAGAACCCATCACAGCCCCTCCCCCAAGAACAAAGCTAGATGTGAACTGGCCTTACTTCCACTTGGATATGCAGTTTGACTTTCTCAGTGAAGTTGGCAGTGATCCTTAAGGCTGAAAGGGAATCCTTCAAGGAGGACAATAGTGCTTTTCTTTGGCAGTAGGAAAAGATGCAAGAGAACACAATTAATTCCCTACCCTAGCCTTCAATGGCTCAATTCAGCTGGGCCCGTTCACCGGCATTTTCAGTGATTGGCATGGAAAGGAATACAGAAAAGTGGATCTACAGAATTGCTCTTCAACAGAGACAACTCACTTATCTATAACCTGTCAAATTTACCACCAATTAGTGTCAGTATCATAAATTCTTTACAAATTTGTCGAGACACTTTTTCCCGTGTTCTTTTTTTTTTAAGTTTGGTTCTGTTATCAGAGCATATCCTTAAAGTTCATCCTTCTCCATTTATACATTTCTTTCTTTTTTAAATGGATAATGTAAAATATAACAATAAAAGTTGTGACTAATATTTGGCCCAGCTCACGTGGAAAGGGAAATTCCCTGAGAGGCAGCATTAATAATGGGTTGGCACAATAAGTTTGCTAAAATGGGTTTGATGCCTTGATTGCACTTCTGAGGTGCATTTGTTGTTGCTTTGGGGAAAGTATGTATATTGGGTTCAATAGAGCACAGAATTTTAAATTAACCGCTTATTTTCCTCACCTTGAACATAATGATTTTAATAGTATCTTCTTGTCTATTTAAGGTGGCTGGAACAAAGGAGTGATGTGTTTGCTTTTACCAGTATCACTAGCCTTATTTCAGTCAGTTTAGCTTAGAGTGAGAAAATATCAGGGACTGCTCATCCATCTGTTTCGTAGGTTACTTGACTAAGCCTCATTCCCAAGAGGACTTTTTTTAATCAGCTTGAATTCAACAATAATTTACCCTGTTCAGGACCTAAGAGTGGGAATGATCAGCACTTCATTTTTCAACTGGCCTTCCTAGTCTTTTCTCCTCCTCTGCCTCTTCTTGCAATGGATAAACTTTTTTATTTTTCTCTCCAAATCCCCAAGACATAGTTATATATCCCAGTTGTAAATCCTTCTAGTTATTCTTCCATGTGGCATGCCTCCACAGCATGGCTTGATGAGCAGTGCACAGCTCTGCGCCCAGGATCCAAACCAGCGAACCCTGGGCCACCAAAGTGGAGCAAGTGAACTTAACCGCTATGGTACTGGCCGACCCCTGGATAAACTTTTGAAAAAGCTGAGAAAATCCTGAGTTGATTTTTGGAAGTGATATCAAACTTGGTCATGATCTCCGTTTGAGATAAATAACATTTGTGTTATTTGAGAGATGTCATTATAAGTAATTTATAAGAATGAAGATAATGTAACACTTTCATCTGATTTCCTCTGATTCTGTGTGGCTATGATTCTCGTGTTCTCTGGTTGATATTATGATCTATATTAAAATATCTATATTTGGGAGTTTCCTTCTAGGGTTGGGGAGTTTTCACATACCAAAAGAAATAAGACAATCTTTGAATATCAGGCATCTAAGAGAAAGGAGGTGACAGAAGAAGCTATGTGATTTGACAGACCGTGTCCTTCCTCCCAAGAGGTCAGCAAATTAAAGCATGTTGGAATAAGGCAGGAAAGAAGAAAATCAACATGGTAGTCAAAAATAAAGGGAAAAAAGTGAAATGACAGCAACTCAAATACCACTACTACTCCCATTGCTGCTCCAAGTAGTTCCTAATATTTATCTCCAACCATTTGCCAGTCTTATGTTCATTGTATGTATTTTCTCATTTACTCATCTCAAAATCACAGGAGACAGGAGTTGGTAGTTTTTCCAATTTTGCTGAATGAAAGCATATTGATTTTAAAAATATATAAGAAAGTTATATTATGAAACTCTTTCTCTATTGCTGAAATGTATACTGGGAGGATTTAAGTAACTTAGCCAAAATCATGTAGCTGACAGTCTCTGGATTCTAACCCAAATAGTCTGCCCAGTGCCTTTGGTCCTAATGACTATGCTATGCTGCCACTCTTTATTTAAGTTGATAAAGGATAAAATTTAAAACAGGATATAATTATTATCTCAGGCAGATATCAAATAAAAACATGTCGAAGATTTTCTTTAATTTGTTAGTTAATATGGGAACCGGTAAGTTATTGCATTTGGTCCAAAGGAGAAACCCAAATTCCACACAATAAATTCAAATAAGGAATGCTGAAATAAATTTACAAATGGATGCAGAACTGGCAAAACAGGTCAATATCCAGAGGGGCATAATCAATTGTGTTCTATTGGACACAATTTGTATTTTTATGGACAGGAATCATTTGTATTACTAGCTGTATTAATGGCACGTTAATCCCCTTACCTGTCCCATTGGTTAAAGGACTCACAAGAATCACTTTACTCTTATAAGGCATCTATATTGTTGGCAAAAGATACCGAACAGCAACAGCAGCAGTATTTGCACTGAAAAGGGTTCCAGACATATCAGGAACAGACTCTTTTGTCCTCCCATTCCTGAGTGGGTGGCATAGAGCATGTGTTGTCTCCAGGACCACCACTGGTGGTGGAAGGAGTACAGTTCCCATAGGCACATCCTAGCTGTAGGACCAGCACTGACCTTTGAAACTCCACCCCAGGCTTCACCAAAACTAGACGTAAATCGTGTAGGTCCAATTATTGTTACTTGACAATGAAAACAGCTTGATACATTCTACTCCAAAACAACGTATAGACTCATGGTTATGGAATCGCATTTGTCTTTTCTTAATAGATTCTATAGCATTGGGTTAGTAGCCATAGAGGTTAGTATGTGGTCAATTCAAAACAGCTCAAATTAACCCATGCTGTGCACTCTCATTTTTCTACAGTTTAAATTCTATCTGTACAGAGCTGTAAAAACAAAATGTGAACAAAAACAATGAGATAACAACAAAGTGGAGATAACATAGATGAGTGAGAGTCAGGACACTAACCAAATTTCAAAGCCTTTTACAATATTTTCATATAAACTGTACTCAAAAGTAAGACAATTTGTATATAATATCAGTCTAAGCAGATGAAAAGTCAAAATTCCAAGCAATCTTCTTTGTGTTTCTATCTAGAACCAAGTTTCTGCTACATAGATATATTTATTACTGACTTTCTCTTTTTTCTTTTCTTCCCTCCACTGTCCAGACTATAGTTTGCAAAATTAACATGCACAGGAAGGAACTGTTGCATAGTTCTGGAGTTAATTTAGAACGCTTTATTTATAAATACAGTTGAAATCTGACGTTCAGCCATACCTTGGTCTCATGGAATAACTGTGTAATATATTGCTTTAAAGATGGTTTCAAAATATGTTTCTCTGCTTTTCTTCATTTCTCTTTTCTTCATTTCTTTCATTTAAAATTCTCTCTGTAAAAAACTGTAAGAGTAGTTTAAACTATATGACCTGGCAAATGCCTCACTGAAATTAAATGAAAGTATATCTTCTACAATTCAAAACTTTGAGCTTTGTCTATTGCATACGTTCTCAAGGGGAGATGTAGCTTCCAAGGGGCTAAAATTGGTTCCTGGAAGAGAGGGGTGAAAAAAATGTTACTCTTTGTGTACATAAAGCACAGATATACATACATTAAAAAAAAAGATATGTACTTTATCTGCAGTATTAAAATTTGATGAGGTTGGTAATTAAGAAAAATATCTTAAAAGGCTACTTGGGGGAGAAATGAATAAAAGGATTGACAAACATAAGTCTACTGTAGTTCATGGAATAGTAAATTACAATATAGTCAATAGATGATTTTTTCCACTTTTTTTTTACATTACACTGACCAGTTGTTTTGACTTTAAGCAAATTGAACTCAGAGTTTTCTGCTAAGTTCTAATTATGCTATGTTATGTTCTCTAATTTGATTCAAAAAAATAAATAAAACTTGTGTTGCGTGTATAAAGCATTACTCTCTGTGATGTACCAATTGTACACCTTGACTTTTAATTAGCTCTATCCAGCAAAACAAGTACATTTTATTGCCTACCTCAGTGATTGCATTTCTCAGTGTGATCCAGGTGTTTGATGGGCAAAGTTTTGGCAGTTACTGAATCAGAAGGAAGCATGATTTGGCAATGCATAAACTAATGTAAGCTGTTCTTCTTGTTACCATATGGAGCAAAAGCAGTTATTAATGATGAAAGGGAGAGCAATTGTATCACTTGAAGTTTGTTGGGGAATATTCCTGATAGCTGATAGTGTTGTGGTTGAAGTTATAAGAATTGGAACTTGGAAGTCACCTGCATTGGGAAGGTGAAAAAGATTTATTTTTTTTGCCTTTTTCTAGGGACAAATGCTGAAGAAATATAGTCACAAATATTCTGTGTAGGTTTTGTTTGGATAAAGTTATATTTATCTAATTAAGATGACGGGCTGATTTGATCCACTTCACTACATCTGAGTACTATACTTTTACTCAGCATTATATTGTGGATTCAAAATTAATTTCATTAAAGTTTCAACCTAAGGCAAAATATTAATAAGGAACTAAAATCTAAGAGTAGGAATAATATCACACCAAGGTCAGTAATTTGATTCTAACTGGAAAATTAAATATTCTCATGAGATTGGGCTAAAGTCATAAAGCAAAGGAGGCCCGAATCGATACACGACATTATCTTGCAGAAGCCTTACACATTTTTGCATGTTAGTCAAACAATAAGAAGATGTTATTCAGTTTTTTTTAAAGTTTGGAAAATTTGCAGCTTCTCTTATTCTTTTGATTCTTTGATCGATACCTCATTAGTTAATATGCTCTATTTGGCACAGCAGATCAGGGCAAATGAGAATCCCATCACTGGAAGAGTTGGTGATGCTGAGGGTGAAAGAGCAATGTACACAGAGTGTTAGAATAGAATATATCTGCTGTGGGTAAGAGTTCTGCCACTGAATGCAGCAAACATGGGTTTAAATATGGATCTTCCACACATTATCGATGTGTCCTTGAACAAACATGTTGCCTCATCCACTGAATAACAACCATAAGAATTGTGTCATAAAGCTACTTTGAAGGTAAATACATATAATGCGCCAAACACTCTAGCACACAGACTTGTTGAGAGAAAGTTTAATATTAGGGATGAAGAAAATTATCATGACGGGAAAGGTATTATAATAATAATTGTATACACAGTATTGTAAGGAGTACTGAGAAGGGGCACACGTGAAAGTTCAGACCAGGCTCTACTCTAAGTTGGTTATGACTTAACTGCAGAAAATGACACAGGGATAATCTAACTGGCATTATTGTGATGTCAAGATGCGCTGTTAAAAATGTGTACAAAGCTAATGTGCTCAGTGATATGGCAAGAGGGATAGTGCCATGACATATCTAAGGATTGGATTGTCTAAATGCATTTAAAGTTGTGTGTGCATTTCCTGAAATTTAGTCCCAAGTTAAGATAATAACATCATTAATTATTTAAATTAATTTTATTATAAATAAATGACAACAGTGGCATAGGAGGCTTAATTAGCATAAAGAGGTGAGAGTTACATGTAATCCCTCATTTTTGTAACTATTAATATATATTATGTTATATATAAATGTAAATGATAACATTAATAGTATATATTAATAGCTATTTTGTAGCTATTGTACATATTATATCTTGTTCCATTAGTCTTATCAAAGTCACTCAAAACTAAGCCTTTCCATACTAGTTTCTAGTGAGTGATCCCACCCACCTCTATTGAAATAACTAAGAAAATATGCTTTTAAAATAAAAGTGACAAAAAATACTGTTAACTTTACAATGGATAAAGATAAGTAATGTGACAGTGAATTTTTAATTTCTCCTATATTCCTTAAAAATAAACTCAACTATTTGGTAGTGGTGACAGGTGTTTACCGTTTCCATGGTGCATCCCTGTTTGGCTGGTGTGTTTATCTAGCCCTTGCAATAGGCCATACATATATAGTGCAACCTAGGCGTTGCCTTTTTACCCTAGTGCTCACCTATGCTGAAAACAAGTATGTTTGTTTATTTGTGTGTGTAGATTTTTATATAGTCTGAAGGGTCATTTGCCTAAAGAATAATTTGGAACTATTGTGGAGTGTTCATATCTCAGAATGGTAATAACTGTATCTAAATTCCACATGTTCCTACACTCATTACTTCTCCTTCTTGATATCCCAGGTTTACGTATTTACCTGTTCTGACTGCTTTACAAAAAGGGACTTGAAAATATGATATAAAAAGATAGAATTAGAACTCTAACTCACTTTGGTAAAAGAAGTAAAGAAACGTTATTCCAAGAAGCCATCTGAAAGAACAGGAAGCCATATGATGGAAGGGGCATGAGATTCAATTAGTTCAAGCTATTTATTTAGGTAGTCAATCAACCAATATGAATTGAGTAGTCACTATGTTCTAAATGCCAGGAATGCATAAGGTACTGACCTCATGGAATTTGCTTTCTAGTGGATAAGACTATAAATCTGTGAACAAATTAATTGTGTAATTTCAGATAATGACCACTGCTATAAAGAAACTGAAGCCGGATAATAGGATAAAAATGAACTGAGTGGGAGTGCTTTTATTGGGGGATAATGTAGAAACAAGCATAGACGTAGAGTCAGAGAGGTAAATAGATATGTATCAATCGAGGCTCAGCCATTTCCTGAATGTGTATGTCAGTTAACATCAGTGAGCTTCTCTTTCCTTATCTGTAAAAGAAGGATCACACCAACCTTGCAAAACTATCCTGATATTACAAATATTACGTGTATAATGCCTGCTGCATAAGAGGCCTTCAACAACTGTCAATCATTAGGAATCACACCGTAAAAGTCACAAGGGTCCCTCGTGTGGTAGTGTCTTGTCTCTAATGTCCTTTTCACTTAGAATTGCTTTTTGAAAGGTCTCCTAAACTAAACACATAGATATTTGCATTAACTTTTAATTCTCACTGTAAATGGAGTAATTATTCTGTGGTCAGGAATTTTTGCTCCTCTACAAGGGTGAAGAGACTGTAGTCACGTGCTCCTTGGGTATTTTGGGAAATTATTTATCTCAGTGAACCTGGTTCAAATGCGTCACTACCAGATTGCTTTTTCAGGGGCCACCTGGCTTATCATCTGCACAACAACATGCTGTGTGCCTTTAAAAGAATCATTTCCATACTCTCATTTTCTGTAAATGAACATTTTTGCATAAAAGTTTTCCATATGAAGAGCTTAAACCTAGATTACAAGGACTCTTAAAATGTGCACTTGCTTAGATAAGTCCATTTATTATTAAATTCTTTTGTGTGTGTGTAAAGCCTCCTTGACTAAATTGTCAAGCCCTTGAGATTGAGGACTCATCTCCTTTAAAATATTATGGAAATGTGGTACACAAAGCGAGTGTTATGTACACAGTAAGGGTCACTTGTTATGGTTAAATGTAATTATGTTATATGATGCACTTCAAGGGGCATATTGTCATTTCACTAAGGATTCATCACAAAAGCTTTGATTTTTCACTTTATAAATAAGAAATCAAAGCTTCAAGATGCAAAATAGCCTGTCCCTAAACCAAATAAAGATATATCATATTCGAACCAGCTTTTTTCATTAGCCCATAGAACTATTTTGATCTAAAATAAAATATTTTCACTATTTCTAAAATAGCATGAAAATCAATTTAGACTTACTGGAGATGAGTTTTGAAATAATTCTTGTGTCATGACACTAAATATTAGGATTTTTCTGGAGACTTTTATTCAAATGGGTAGTACAAATATTGATCGCAGGTTAGAAAGCATTAGACACAAATTTTAGAGAAACCTTTTAAAAAATCAGTAATGAGGGTTTATGTGTGCTTATGAATAGGGAAGATGTCCAGACTTGGACCGAGTCTGTAAGCATACCAATTAAAGACAGATGCATTTGAAAAATGAAATATGCTCAACTACGTGATGAGGCTACATTATTGGCTTACTTAGGAAAATGAATATGATCATTTTCATAACACACAATTACCTAAATTCCATTGGCAAAATAGAACTTCAAAATAAATCAACATCATATCAGGTATAATACTCTTAGGTTATGGACTTAAAATAGGGAGAGGGTGAGGACGTGTAGAGGAAGGAGAAAAAGTGACAAAATCAGAGAACCTTCTTTGAATAAATTAAAGATCACCTCTCATTTTTTTCTTATGAAGCATGATTAATCTCCATTACCTCTTTAAAGTTTCAGAAGCGTGAGAGTTTGCAGTGTGATAGCTATAATTGAAAGAACATTTTACAACATGGATGTATTTTTTAATTTGCACAGATGCTTTCTAGCCATAGGACTGAGACCACTTGTCTCATTTCAGATAGGCCACATGATTTTGACTAAAACTGACGGAATATGACGTGGTAATGGTATTGAGCCAAACTGAAAATTATGCTAAAATATTTTGGTGACCCGATTAATAGTTTTGTTTTGTAGGTCCATACTGCAATGTTATTCTTTATAACATTATTAAAATGGGAAATGGTAAATTTTTTCTCAAATATGTATTTATTGTAGTAAAATTTATATATGTTTATTCAAATTTATTAAAATATTCACCTTGTCCCTACCCAGTTATTTAATATAATACATAGTTTAATTAAAATTATGGATTTATTTAATAGAGAAATGGTGAGTTTTTTTATGTTTATATGTGTGAATTTAATGAGTCCCTGCTATATCCTTGTGGACTATTTTTTATTCCCATAATAAATGTTGTGTCAGGCTATATGCTATATAATACAAATGGTACAAATGGAGATTAGCTTTTCCTCTAAAAATGGATTCTGCTATTGTCCCAAAGTGGGATTTTTCTACCTTGAAACTGACAAAACAAGTGGTTTATTGCTTTGGCATGGCTGCCTTTTTGAGTACATCTGCCTCATTTCCGTTAACTGTTGTGATTTAAAACATTATATATTGCTTATTATGAATAATCTTCGGTTCCATACAATTATACCATCAACTTACTAGCAAGTGACCATGTGTCTCATTTAACTATTTTAAAAGATAATATCCTAAATCAGAACTACATTACCCTTAATATACCATATTAAAATTAGAATTGTAGTATGACCAAATTAACTTTAACATAAAATAGGAAATAAGCACAAGTGATGATTAACCTGCTGCTTTTCACTTAAAGATGCTATGATCCTTTGTTACATTGAATACAGAGCGAGTCCAGAAATAGAATTAATGTTTAAGATAAGCTTGACAATCTTACATTTATCTTATGTTTTACATAGAACACTTACTCTTTTAACATAGAGCGCTTAAAATATCCAGCACACCATAGCTATGTAACAAGTGTCTGTTGAATGAATGAAGAAAAGGATAAACAGCAATCACATGCAAAGCAGGGTCCCAAGAGTTTTTGTAAATTACCCAATTTAATCCTCACAATAACGCTGAAACAGCAAGGGTACCTTTATTGACTGCCTTCTACATGTGAGGCACTTTATATACTTAATCTCCCTTAATTCTAACAGTACTATCTTCATTTTACTAACAAAGGAACAGATTTGAAAAGTTGAATGACTTGGTCAATGGCGTCATTATCTTAGTGGTCAAGTGAGTATTGATGAAAGTTCTAGCTGACTCAGAAGTCCATCAAACTTTTTCCCTGTGCCACAAACTTATGTATATGTATGTATGAGATTATTAACTTTAATGATGTACATAATTAAACATTATGTATCTGATATACTAAGAAAATGAAAAACTACTTATTTAAAAAGAAAAGAAACAAAAGATGAAAGAAATATATTTCATCCCTTAGTTTTGAAACATGCTGCATCATTCCTCTTCTCATTCATTGTCTAAGGAGGCTGTTTTTAAACTGTTAAATTAGATCATTTCTGAACATAAATCAACAAAAATCATAACGTCTTTCTTTCATATTTTAATAAAGAAAAAAGTGCAAATTTATTTCACAAATAGGCAAGTTTTCTAACAGTTAATTCATGTGCTCACTTCATCTCTGGGTACACAGAGAATTTGCAGCTAGAATTATTTATTTCAGGACTTTCCTGTCAATGCCCCATTCTTTTCCAGTAATCTAGGATGCAATTCTCAAAACTGGTAGCCAAAGAATACGAAGTTTTATGTTCTAAAATAAAGTGTTCTGTTTTCTTGTGTTTTTATTTCCAAAATTTAGAGTTCCTTTACCCAATATTATTTTAATTTACTAAATTGCTGACAGATGAAGGAAGACTTTCCATTTTATCTGATTTTTTTCTTAGAACAAAAAATAGTATAATCTTCTATAGTTTGGGTCTTTTGCCAAAAAATGTAGACAGTTTCACATGATCTTCTTCCCACATCAGTTTGTGATCCAACTATAGAAAAGAGACATAAAATACCGAATGAATGAAACAGGAACTCCAACACCAGGAGGTTTCAATTTTGAAGGAGGGTTAGTGGCAAGATATGTGACTATAGATGTACCAGCGTGAGTGATGAGCGAGGGTTTGAGCTCAAGAGTAAGATCATCTTGTGAAGGAAACGTTTCAAAAGAACATTCTAGGGAAGAGGAGTTGGTTTTTATTTCAGTGCAGTTGAACTGATTTAAAAATGAGATTAAGAATTCTCTTACAGAAAGAGGGGGATCCTGAAGGTTAAAACTATTTCATTGTCTAACCAGATCTGACGTATATGGCTAGTAATCCAAAGGGGTTATTTGTAAAGTGTCATGCTAAACAAATTTGCAATTAGTTTAAAACCTATAACCTATATTCTAACTGAGAAGGAAGATGGCTTCAAAGGCAGAGGTGGGGGAACATGGGGGGTTGTTATGACAGCCTCTATCATTGATAAAGCTAGTCTGACAATGCTTTAAATATTTAAGGGTCCTTTAAAAATTCCATGTGAATTTGTTATTTTTGCCATAGAATTCTGAAATATTTGAGTTTCCAGCAGTTCAGTGCAGACACAGGCTAGTTAGAAGTAACAGAGATACGCATTTCCTTTATCCTCACGGTGAAATCTAGCCTAAACTCAACATGATATGTTTAGAACTCCAGGACCCAGATTTTAGAAGGCAGTGTTTTCAGTAGGTTCTTCATCTGGATCACGTGAACTTAAAACCATTCTTTTCAAGAGAAGACCTTGAGAGGAACACAAAGCTTAAAATTCTGCATCGTAGGGAAGTTGACAGCAAGGCCTTACTTTGAATATCTCATATAAAAGCTATGTATTAGTGAATCATATTTGATTATCTTGAAATGCCTGATGTTACATTCTTAAGACCACTAAACTCTAACGACACCGACACCGTAAGTACTGAAATTTGATTGCAATTGGCCTCTTTGCAACTACATTCAGTCATTCGCTTAGCCCTGCACATAATCATCAGACTGACTGTGGGAATTCCCTGCTCAAAGAACTTCAATGGCTTCCCACTGCCTCCTCAATGACAAAAATTCCTTAGTCAAGAATTCAAGTCCCTAGGAACTCACCACTGTCCTACGTATCCTATGAGAGCAAGCTCAGTTATCCTGTTTCTTATCCATCATACATCACTTCTGTTTCAACATGATTTAAAATACTTTTCCAGACTGTGTAAGTAGTACAAGTTTATTGTAGAGATTAGGGAAAGATAGGAAAGGAATAAAAAGAAAAAGAAAACCACTAGTTCTTCTGGCACTTGAGGAAAATCCATGTTAATGGCTAATATTGTTAGCAAGTTTGAAATTATACTGAATTTAGAGGTTCACAATCTTCTCTTTATGCTGTGTATTTAAGTTCACCTTTTTGTGCTATTATACAATCTATACCTTTTTGTGGACATCCTGATAATTACTTGTAAATAAATTCGTGAAAGTAGAATCATTGAATTACAATGGGAAGATTTTAAAGCTTTTCCATTTTTATCCACCTTTACCTGCAGAGCAGTCATACTGATTAAGCCTCCCAAAAGGCAACTGTGAGGTGTCCATTTCCCCACCCCTCCTCACAGATGTGTTGGTATTTGACATTTTAAATGTATGAATTTTTAAATAGATTTTATTATTTTCCCTCTACTATTATTGTATTTTTATTGATTTTAAACATCCCAACATGTTATGTGTATTAACACTTTATCATATATTGTGACATCTCTTTTTTTTATTGTTGTTTTCTTTGCAATAATGCTTAGAAAACACTTTAGGTAAATATTTACCTATATTTTTTCCTATATATTTTAATAACCAATAAAGTGTCATTACCCTACTCTACAGGGACTGTGTTTTTGTGCGTGATAAGAGGTAGAAATATAACATTATTGCCTTTCAAATAAATTTATCAGTTGCCCACGTGCTATTTAATAACTAATGGTTTTTGTTAATTTAATTATGAACTAAATTCATGGGAATACTAATCTCTGTTTCTTATTATTTGTGTTTTCTCACTTTCGTCTGTCTATTCTTTCAGTAGTACAGTGGATTTGTAATGTGTTTTATATCCAATAGTTCAGCCCTAATCATTATCTCTCTTCCCCAGAATGTCTGTCATTCTTCATTATTTAAGCTTTCAGCTTAAATTTAGAATCTTTTTGTCATGTTCCCTCTGCACCTCTCTCCCAGCTAGAAAAAATATCTTGGGTATGTTTTTTGTTTACTTTGAGAGGCATGAAGGATAATAAAGGTGATAATTTGGGTATTCAGAATGTTTCTTTTCTATTTGAAACTGTTTCCTTTCATCTTTTAGAACTTTTGGTGAGGAAGATTGGCCCTGAGCTAACATCTGTTGCCAAGCCTCCTTTTTTTTCTCTTCCCAAAGACCTAGTGCATAGTTGCATATCTTAGTTATAATCCATTCTAGTTCTTCCATGTGGGATGCCGCCACAGCGTGTCTTGATGAGCAACGCATGGGTCCGCACCCAGGATCCGAACCAGCAGACCCCAGGGCCATTGAAGCGGAGCACACAAATTTAACCACTTGGCCAAGGGGCCAGCCCCTAGAACTTTTGAGTTCGTTATCTTATATGTAAAAATGCAGATGTTAGAGCACTGTCAGCAACACTGATACTTTTGAATGTCAAGGTCTTATATTTGTGTATCATTCCATGTTCAGAATATGCTGAGTTGTACGTGCAGGTTGCTGACTTCACAGATGAGATCATTGAGGCACAGAAAGACCTAACATTGCAAAATCCAAACAAACTAATGAGACAGCCCTTGTTCTGCCTGTGTACAAAGACTACAATTACTTTAGTTCATAACTGTTAAGAATCAAGGGACCTGAGGTCCAATTCTGGCAGTTTCACTATTACACCGTATGTCCCTTATGTTCTTCACATTTGATGCATTTTAACTGAAGCTCTGGAAGACTCGCAATTTTTTGATCTTTTAATGTAGAAGAATGACTTTTGAACAAAGACCTCTCTGCCCTTTTATGACAGAGAAGGCTTATTAACACTGACGTAAATATTATGACTATTATGGAAAGAAACAGTCTCACAAAGACTCAGTATTGGGAGTGAGATTGTGGAGATTTAGAAAATTTCAGTTGTTTACCAACATTGGTATTCCGTTCAGGCATGGTTCCATCCATGGATTCCATTCTATTCTATCACAGCACTGGTATGCCTTTAAATAGTGTTGCTTATCCATTGCTGGTTTTTATTCTTTTTGTTACTCTTTTTTTTTCCTTCAATGTCACTCATTAATATTTACCCCCAAAGAAAACTTACATCCTAACTGAAGATATTAGAAACCTAGAGTTAAAAATCAATAGATTATTCACCCTGGTTAAAATGCTGAATGAGTGATACACAGAAAAATTAGTTAGAATATGTACATCAACATAAAAACAAACAAAAAATTCTTACCATATTTTAGAGTTACATTACTCTACATTGGTCTACATTTTCAGTCCTTTGGATATACTTATAGGTATAAGATATATATATACACATACATATATATATATACACATATATATTTAGAGGATGCTAAATGGATGAGGCAAATTTATATCCTACTTCTTTGGCAACCTACTTCTCAATTTTTTTAAGAAATTCTATTTTTAAAGATATTGCTACCACATTGGATCTCAGAAGAAAAGCTCAAATATAAAGTGTATTTGCTATTCACACATAAAATATCCTCCCTTAACTTCTTTTTTCCCATCTGTACAGAAGCTGATTCAGTGAATGATGATGAGCTGGCAGTAAACGTCACAACTACAGTTTTTAGATAATATGTTCTTGCTTATTATCAGATTGCATCTAAAGTCTTTTTTTTCTGAAAGCATGATTGAAGAGGTAGGAGTTGGTGTTTGCTGTTTTGTTTTGCATGGAAAACCTCCATTGCTGTTGGCAGTGGCAGGGGATAAGGGTGAAGAAGAGCACTGAGCTGGGGCGCTGACAAGACACCTGATGTCAGTGGTTCCTGCTTTCTGTGAACAGGCAGTGCTTTTCGAGTCTGATGGATATGGTTAGGCAACTGCTGACACCCTTCACGGGTAAATCACAGATTCCATTCATGAGGCACTTTGCACTCTAGAGAAACCTACCCGTTTTTTAAGTGATTACTTTTCTTTCCCAGCAGTTTTCTCTCTTAGTCCTCTTTCTGTTCTTTTCACTGTGCTGCTTCTTGAGCGGCCTTTCTCCATTGACATCCAGTGAGCAGCCCGAAGTACAGATGTTCAATCTCAACTAAATAGGATGAGAAGAAATGAATAGTTTAGAGCAATTTGTAAGCAACCAAGCAAAGAATGAAATTCTCAAAGTATGTGCTGATCTTAGAAGATGATAAGCAAGAGAGCAAGAAAAGGCTGTGACAAGTATCTTTGAGGAGAAAGGAACGATTAAAGGTCTTTCTGGCACAATTTTTGGTAAAGCTGAGGTAAGATAGAAACTGCAGTGACTACTTTTTTGATACTTATTTTTGCACTTCCTCAATATCAATTCTTACATTAATTAATAGTATTCCTTAAATACATACGTGTAATTCAAGATGGAAATATTTCCTGTATTTCAGCAGGCTTTAATTTAATAAAGTGAGTATGATTCGAGATATAAGGATTTCCTATGTGTCAGTAGGCTGTGGTTTATGCATATATTTAAGGGTAAATTATTTTGTGTTCTTCAAGTGTTTTTGCCTTTCAAGAAAGAAACCTAAATAATCCATATAAAATCGTCCTTGGTACATACTGAGCACACAGTAAGTGAGCTCATTATTATTTTTATTATCACTATGTGTACTATTATTTCTTGATCAATCATGTAATGAGGATCAAAAGAAGCCAATAGAGTTATAATTTAATTAATTAATATGTCACAGGTTGGTCCACCTAAAATGCATTAATGACTTAAGCAGTGTCAGATTCTTTAGGGACTTTGAAGAGGGGAGCGTTAACGAAGATGTCAGCCACTTCAGAGGCAAGGGCAAAAAGCCATAGACTTAGTGACATGTCTACTCGAATGTTTTTTTTATTTTCTTTTAAATGTAGTTCAATGATTTAAAATCACTAGGAAGAGTGTGTTTGAACTTCTAGAGATGTGTAATAGATGTTATACAGTGTCATGGAGCACAGGGACCCGTTATTATATTTCATTGTCTCTTTTATTACCTGAGGGTAAGTGCAGGCAATAGAACAAGGTGTCAAACTTACTTTTAACCTTTGCTAGAGGAAGAAGTTAGATGAAGGGTTGAAAGGTATTTCTAAGTTATTATCCTTAGAAAGACCTCACTCACCGCCCCTTTGCAGCTACTGAGCGTGAATGTTATTCAGTCTGTAGTGTCAGCCCCTCATATCAACTTCTACTTAGTCCTGTTGTGTTCTCCACGGGGCCCTTCACCCGAGTGCCCGTGCTTCATCTAATGCATTGTAGATGAGTTAGCTTTCCCCACTGTGCAGTCTAGTCAGATGAATTGTGCTTCAAAACACAATAAACTCCATTTCTGAATATTTAGAAAAAGTTATTTCTTTACATTATTTCATTTAAGATACTCTGGATCAAATGTCAGGTGTACTGACTGTAGAACATTCTTTAAGTTAGATACATATGGTCAGATAATAAAAAGTCAATATTGGAAATCATTGATGTTTTCCTCACTTATCTGCATTTTTACAAATGTAGAGGAAGATTTTTAAAAGTCTATTGACGTTTGACTTAAATTGATGGTTTCATGCGGTCCATGTTAGTTATTTGGCATATAGCGTACATAAAAGGGTGTAGAGAATGTGGTTATTTAGATCTGTCAAGCCAGCCCTATCCAGTGAGCTCTCCGTTAATCTTTCCTATGACCAACAAAAGGAAAACTGGAGCATCAAGCTAAAGTCCTAAAACATCTGACTAATGGTGACTGAGTATTCGCAGCATTTCTAGGTTTATGTAAATTGATTCTACTCTTTGACGACTTAGTCGTTGCTTAGCTCACTAGAATGACTGGAGTGAGAGGATAGTGATAACATGAATCCACAGAATTTAATGTAAAATTCTAGATTCAGAAGGTCTAACTTCAGATCATTCTTTACAAAGGATTACCCGACATGACATTTATTTAGTGCAAATGCTTTGTGATTTATTAAATATCTATCTCACTTCTAGAAATAACTGGAACAGTAATTCTAGCCACCACCACCCACCTTCCAGTCAGAAATCGGTTCTTTTGCTATTGTTTTTATTGCTGTGTTATTTTTAGCTCTTTTACTTTGTCACTATGTTGATTTATTTTCTTTTTATGCAATTTTCAGTCCTCTTTGTTTGCATTTCCTAACAAAGATATTTTAACCATCCTTCCCTATCACCCAACAATAATAAGTCTACTTCATCAAGTAAGAGCAAGCTGTGGAAATACAAATTTTCTTTATCTTGTCACTTTTGTTTGTATTATTCCCTTTAAATTCTTTTATGCTAACACTTTTGGCATAAGGTAACCATGCAAACTAGAAAACTTAAAGAAAGTTTGGGTTAAATCTAATCAGAAACAGGATTTAGATAAAGAACTTAAATAATTGTGGACATTAAATTACGTTATTTATAATCAAAAGAATTAAGAAAAAAATGCCACTACATTTAGCAGGCTTTGGAAAGGACCGTCCTTACTGAAACAATACCTGATTTTTTTTTCCCTTCACTTAATTTTAAGAGGCATTTCCTCTAAGCATTTAACCATTTTTTCAAACTATATTGTTTAATCCTAGATGTTTAGAGTTACAGAGCTGGGCAATGCTTCAGAGATCTTTACTCATTACTTAACAGATGGAATGCTCACAGAATGTCATGATTCAGAAATGATATAAGTATTTTGACATTCTGCAAATTAATATTTATTTATTGCATACTCTTCCAGAGCTCTATTTGGTTTGTTTTTTAGGATCATTTGTTCCTCCTGTGTCTTTTGTTGTTGTTGGTATTGCTGCTACTTGCTTTGTTTGTTTTTAATCTTGGCAATGATGCTATGTTTTAGTGTTTCAGTGATATGGAGCTTCAGGATCAGACGTTAATTGCTGTGCGAGTGTTTTGTGTGTGTGTTATTACGTGTGTGTGTGTGTGTGTGTGTGTGTGTATTTAACCAAATCTAAAGAGTGGCTTTTGAAGAACTGATTTACTTTCTGCAACATTTTTAAAAATATTTTTTATTCATATATGTAGACAACACTTATCAACTTCACAAGGATGTTGTTCGGGATTAGCTAATTAGAAGGTACTTAGCACATTTATATAGTGCTCTGAAGTCCTTTTCTGGTAAGGTTTCCCCAGGACAGTAAACTGTTTAGCTCTTCATTGGTTGTGCTCCTGGTTTTTATCAGTTCTAGGTGTGTGGTTTTTCTTTATGTTGAGAATTTATAAATGCTTTGACCCCACAAATTTGCTTTAGTGTGGGCTCCAGGATATCAAAATTAAAATAAAAATGAAATTAGTTTTTTCCTTTACTGGAAAGAGTAACAATAGATCAAATGGTTATGAGAGCAGAAAGCCCACTTAAGGATAGGTTGTAAAAACTTTTTGCATAGCTCCTGTCCAAAAAGACCCAGTTACTGTTTTAGCCACAATGAGTTCCTTTTTTCTAATAGTAAACAGCCGAGCAATTAAAGCAGTTTTTCCATTTTAAGAAATATCCTCTCGCTATATTTTGCCTAATATTTGACAGTTTATTTTTAAATTGATTGGTGCCTAAGAATATAGATCATTTATTTTGTATTGCAGGTAAAATTTTTATATGAAATGAAAAGAGAAATTAAAAGGATAACTTTTAGTTAAATCTGCATTTATATTTTGAAAATATTTCAATTTTTAAAATTCTTAAGATACTTTTAAAACTGTGCCAGTCATGCATCTGATAATGAAAGTAAAGCATAGGAAAATGATCTTATCGCTTTACTTTTACATAGTTTTTAAAAATGGACTTTCTTAGAGCAGTTTGAGGGTCACAGCAAAATTGAGCAGAAAGTGCCAAGTTCCCATATACCACCTGTTCCCACACACGCACAGCCTCCTTCTCTGTCACCATCCTACGCCAGAAAGAAATCAGAAGTGGATAAATAATGCAGTAACACAAAATCTGCGTATCTCAAATATGGTGGTTCTATTATATACTATGGTGATCCCTAGCCAGCAATGTGAAGGAGAACCTCTGATGGGAGCAGTTGAAGAGAAGTGAACAGCCTCTAAAAGTTGTCTTTTAGCCAATTTCATTTCATTAATCAGGATCCTATTCCTTGAGTTGCTGAGGTTTCCTGTGGTGTTGCTGAGAACTAGATCCATCTGGGGGGGGGGATTATCTACCGGAAAATAAATTCAGTTTTTCCATCTCTTAGTTGACACAATGAGAATATATTCTAGGGAGGCTGGATTTAAACAAAATGAGTATTTTTTTAGTAAATTCTGAAACTCTTCTGGGTATAAAAAATAAAATATTTTTCAAATGATTTGGTAGAATTTTGTGGTTTATGGCTTTGTTGTGTTGCTGTATGGTAATCTGGTTAAAAGAGTGACAGCAATATTATAAACTGATAAGGAAAATACAGTATAGGAAACACTCCCCCAACACAGACGCACAAACACACACACACACACACATTGTTTTTTTTATTAATGACTACCCTATGTAGATGTTAAGTAAATGTTTTTCCCCAAATAGGTAAAAATCTGTTACAGTTTCTTAAGGAAAATTTATTCTCTATAATATATTAACTATGTTTTGGTTAAAAGAAACCATTGACTATCACGTGCTTGCTTATCTTTACCGATACAGCATGCATAATTATAAAAGTTAGCTTTCTGTTCCTTCCTGGCCTCAAGTAACTGCAGCTTCAGCTATGGCATGGGCCAATGAGATTTGCCTTTTAGTAAAAGGTATTTAGTTTCTATTTAGTTGTGGCTATTTTTCCGAGTATATAAAGATTCAAGCTGCAGTAATTTGGACTGTGTTTTGTTATATGACAAACCCAACAGTTCGTGATAAATAAGGTATTGTCTGAGACCTTGAGTTAGATTCATTTAGCTGGGGAAAGGAACTAATCATTTCTTTGGTGACAAAGACTCAGTAGGCGACAAGTACTATGATAGGTACTTTATATACGTTATCTCATTTAACCTTCACAACAAGGAGCCCATTAAAATGAACCGAAGAGCAGAAAGCTAATAATGCTTCCAAAGTCACACAGCTACAAATGGCAGAGGCAGAATTTAGTAAAATGTGTTGCCCTGATGACTAGTTTGATGTTTCATCCTGGTTAAATGTGCATCTTCTCTTCTATATTAGCAGAGAGGCTGCCATCATGGGTTGTGTCATCTGACACTGGTTTTCTTTTATCTAATTTGCCCCACCTGTACATGTGGACTGACTCTGAGGAGCTTAAATATATTACTTTTTAAAAATATAATACTTAAAATCTTTTCTGACTTTGATGAGAATTTTATATAATCCATGACTTTGAGTAATAACCAAAGAACACCTTGTGTCCAACTCTGCACTGTAATCGTTCACATACAATCCTAGTGAATTCATTACCACAGTATATAGAGTTTTTTAAAGAAACTCTGAAATACTTCTTGGACACAGCTGTATTCCATGCTGTCTGAGTAATTGGAATGCAAGTAACACTCGATTGAACCACACACAAGCCAAAGACTAATGCCTACTTCTGTGCTGTTCATGCTTCAGTGAAGGTGGTAAAAATGAACAAAACAATTTGAAAGAATATTTGTCTTTTGGAAAAAAAAAAAAAAAGACCTCTCAAGCTTTTAAATCAAAATATATATGTCATAAGGAGAGCCAAATGTTTCAGAGTTTTCCCATCAGCTTAGGGAGACAACTTGATTTTCAACTAAGAGTTGCTTTTCAGTTCTTAAAATATTATTGTTTCCTGATTTTAGTGTGAGATTTTGGCCAAATTCTGGGCTAAGGGACATTGATAAAACACTTGAAGGGAATGGACTACTTTTAGCTGGAAAGGCAGTAATGGTAACATGGTTGGATTTCCCCGGGAATGGAATTCAGAAATTCCAGAAGATTTGGAAACTGGGTAAAAGAGATTCATGATTCAAAGAACTGGCTTGACATCATTTAAAAAAAAAGAGAGAGAGAGAAAGAAATTCATGCCTGCTTCATTAAGCGTGTTTATGCAAGCAAAACCAAAAAATAAAAAACAAAAAAACAAGCTAAGAATGTTCTGAGGTCTTTCTTGGTAGGCAACACAACAATGCTAGATATGGGTTTGTATTTTGGCATTCTTATGTCGCCTCTGTCACCTTGGGCAAGTTACTTAATCTCATTTCCATCATGTGTAAAGTAAAGAAACACTAGTTTCTTACAATAGGAGTCAGGGTTAAATGCTACAAAATATCTAGAGCATAAAACACATTGAATGCCTTTCAGAAATGTCAGCTGCATTCTTTCTTCTCCTTTTTAAACCATGACTATGAACTTTGTTAGAAGAGATATTTAGATAGTGTTAGCTACTTCAGCCTGGGGTGGAAATGAGGATGTTAACAAGAAGGGTTTTGTGGTAAAATTTTCTAAGTTACAGGAATAGGAAATTGAAATATGAGAAGTAAATAGTGAGAATGGTCGAAATGCTTTTCACCAAGTGTTCTCATTAGTCCACGATTTGAATTCGTGCCCATGATTGCTACAGATATTACTAAGGAATGTCCTATTCTGCTCCTGAATACCCATGAGGAGTTCTGAATACTTGCTTGGGAGTGTATTTCCTATAACTTAGTATTGCAGTCTTTGATTAGTGGAGTATAAAGGTTTTCAATTATATAAGCAAATGTATTGCTTGTAGTCAGTGGGAGTCCATGGAGTAGAAGAGTGTAAAGTTCTGGTTACACTTTCTCTTTCTTAGCAAACCTACCCAGTCCATTTCTGGTAGCTTTTCTACCACCTCATCCTCCAAATTCCCTAAAACCAGAAAGTAAATTTACCAAGATAAATAATACTGGAACTAGATAGTAATGTCATCTAATTGCCAATAGCCCTAATCATAAGGTTCCACTGTCTGTAACTGTGTAGCCATCTTGCAGGCAGGTATTGACTACAGGGGCTGGAATCTCTACAGATCTGCTGTGCTAAATGGATGCGTTGATCTTCTAGTGAGGAAAAGAAGCAGGATGTGATAATTATCAGAGAAATGATTAGCATACTTTTATCTGAAGGATGTTATTCTAAGGTGTTGTTTGTTGAGTTCATAGCCCAGAGATTACAGGTGACAATCATAATTTCACTTTTTTAGAGACACTTTACTCAAATTTTATTTTTTACTAGCTGATAAAATTAAACTTCCCTTCTAGCTACTTCCATTGGGTTTCAAATGATAGCAAGTGACGTTTCTCTTTTGGGGATCAAAACATTCTTAGCTCAGATCTTATTCTGTGAGACTGATATTGTGTAATTACGTAGTTTTGAAGTTGCTATAGATTTCTTTTTCCTTTGCCTAGTGGCCTAGTAGTTTACATCACTAAGTAGCTGAAGTTCCAATCAGTAAGTGAGTCTGATGGCTAGTTGGGTCTCAGAAATGCTGAAGCCGATATGAGACACTGATTCGTATTGCCCACGTTATTATTTTTCTGTAAGAAACCGAATGATGTTATAAAACTGAACATTACAGTTGGAGAGTAAAAGCTCTGGCTCCTAGGATATTTCTCATTGTGCTTTTTATGGGAAATAAAATGAAATAACATAGGGGAGAAATCATGTGGTTTAGTGCTGTTGAGATGACAACTTTAGCAAACAAGGTATGCTACCATCAAGGAAGGCCAGTGCGGCATTAGGCATTGAAACTGTCTCCTCAGTGAGGGGGAATAAACTACCAGGAAAGAGTTATGATAATGGCAGTAGAGCAAATCTCTATGGGCCTTTAGAAGTGAGATTTTTGCTTTTCTCCCATAGATTTTTGCCTGGATTCTAAAGCTATACATGCATCCAGGTACATTGTTTCTGAGTCATTTTCTTTACAATTCGGTACACGTTTACTGAAGAAATTAATAACAAACCATGTTATTGAAGGTTTGATTTTGCTACAGATTGAGTGCTATTAGTTATTTGAATCAAAAGAAAAATACCTAAGATAAAAATCTGCCAGTGCTGAAAGATTGGGATCACTTTACATATATGTATCATAAGCCAGATATATAATAGATCCTTGATATGGATATTAAAAATTTCAAATCCCATAAAATAAGCTAAGAACAACCCAAGGAAATGGACAAAGTGCTTTTTGTTACCTTAAAAATAAGATCAGGGGCCAGCCTAGTGGTGTAGTTGTTAAGTTCATGCATTCCACTTCAGCAGCCCTGGGTTCGAGGGTTTGGATCCTGACACAGATTTATATCCATGTTCATCAAGCCATGCTGTGGTGACGTCCCACACACAAAATAGAGGAAGATTTTCCCAGATGTTAGTTCAGGGACAATCTTCCTCAAGCAAAAATAGGAGGATTGGCAATGGATGTCAGCTCAGGGCCAATCTTCCTCACCAAAAAAAAAAAAAGAAGAAGAAGAAGAAGAAAAGAAAAGAAAAGTAAGATCAGAATGAAAATAAGTTTATTTAAAATTCTGATAATTTCAATATAGACCAGAAAGTCAAATCACTGAAGAAACTATGGAACTGTTCTTAACATATGTCCAAAATCTTAAATCTTGCTTCTGTATTTTAGATATAAGTAAAACAAATTCCCTTTAAAGTATTACATTCTGCTGCAGAAAAAATTACAAAACAATCTGAAAAAGCATGAACCTCAATAAATAATAAATAATACTTAAAACAAAGCCATTTTATTGGGAATAAAAGCACATGATTCTGTTCATTTTTCATAAGTCATTGGTGGATTGACACAATAAATAAAATCAGAAAAAAGAAAGATGTCTATGACATACCTGAGGCAATTTTAACAAGAAATTGCTACCACAGTTTGAACCATGCCAAAGTGTTACATAAACTATTGATTTTTGCATACATTTTGTAAGTTTAATGCTTCTATGAGTATTAATATCTTCATTATGCAAATAAGGCAACTAATGAAGGGCAGAGCGGGATCAGCTGTGTGTGGTTTCAAAGGCAATGATGGCAACAATGTAGTGTGCCTTTGGAGGAGATTCTGAAGTCATGATTGTATTGGTTATAAAAGTAGAGAAAGCTTGTTTGAGTATCTGTTTGTATGTGTCTGATATAAGTAGGACTTGTAATACTCAGAAAAGATAACCATGGTGTAATAAACAGCAGTGGGATTTTGTTTCACAATCCCTAAGTATTTCCCTTCAGGCTAGATAGCTTCAGTTTTCTCATTTGTAAAGAGACATGTTAATATCACTTTCTGATTGATATATGACAGTCATAGAAGATGATGCATGTATTTTGTCAATTACAGAGCACATACAGATGTTGATTTTTGACTGTTATTATACCTATTAATTATTCTAGGGAGGCAGAAGTCAGGAAGCAATTTTGAAAAAACACTCTAACCCTGCCATCCACATTTGAGCCTATAGTCATTCTATTTCTCAAATTATTTCTTAGGATGATTAAAATATAGGACATTAGTCCCTGGTAATCTGCTTAATGTTGGAAGATTAAAAATATCACAAATCAAAGTGAATATGAAGAAATTCAAAGGTTGCGGCTGCCATCACAGATTCTTGGGCACATAAGCCAAAATCTGTATATAAACGTAAGAGAACAACATTGGCAGCAAGTCATGGCAATCCACATATTCAA
This sequence comes from Equus caballus, assembly GCF_041296265.1. NCBI lineage: Eukaryota > Metazoa > Chordata > Mammalia > Perissodactyla > Equidae > Equus > Equus caballus. The sequence continues at coordinate 61,877,919 of NC_091700.1, read as the reverse complement.
CAAAACGTGATAATATTTGTAGTTGGAGTTTTATAAACTTTAGCTTTTGTAATGTGTAACAGTGTGGATTTAATTTTGCAAAATCTACACCATATTAGCTTCATCTCTTGCATTTTTCATGAAGATTTTTGTGTAGATAAAACATAGATTTATGTTTTGAATTTCAGTTTTATGTACATTTGTAATATTTAAGTCATTTAAATAAAGAGCATATGTGATTTTAAATTTCATTGCACCAAAGGGATGTAGAATTTATTTAAATTAATACTTGAGTTCAAACATGTTGTGAATTTATACATTCACTGGAGGAGGAAGAAAGTGAAACATTTTAGGAAGCATTCAAAGGAGAAGGAAGTTGAAAGTGAGTCATTTCGTAACCACTGCCATATACAACATCAAGGGTTGAGGAAAAGTACAATCAAGTTCTAAAAATGATAACACACTTTTAGATCTACAGGTGCTCTAATGGTAAAAAAAATATATGTCGGGGCTGGCCCTGTGGCCAAGTGGTTAAGTTTGCGCGCTCTGCTGCAGGCGGCCCAGTGTTTCGTTGGTTCGAATCCTAGGCACGGACATGGCACTGCTCATCAAACCACGCTGAAGCGGTGTCCCACATGCCACAACTAGAAAGACCCACAACGAAGAATATACAACTATGTACTGGGGGGCTTTGGGGAGAAAAAGGAAAAAAATAAAATCTTTAAAAAAATACATATATCAGTGAAGATTCTAGAATTAGACTTAATTTGATTACTGGTTCTACCAGTTCCTAGTTGTGTGACCGAGAACAAGTGATTTAAGCTGCCTGGGATTTCATTTCTTCATCTGTAAAATAGTACCTGTCTCAGATTATGCATAAGAGTTAACAAACGTCAGCATCTAAAATGTGGTTGCTTCCTGAGTTTTGTGATTGGACTATGCCCTCAATGGAATAGCATGCCTTCTTGTTCTCATATTTTCTATCAAATTTAACAATTTTCTTCATTTTTATTCTTCAGCATTTCAGAACTTCATTGTAATTTTACACAACCCTTGCTTTAATAGCTGGTAATGGTTAATTCAGTCACTACTGTTTTTTCCTCTTTATGTTGTACAACATTCTTTATTCACCCTTGAGTAAATTTGTAAATTCCTAACTTATAAAAGTGCCCACCATGTGGTAAGCACTAAATGAAGAAGCAAATATCATTGTTGTTTTTCAGTGCAGGATAACGCCTTCTAATAGCTTTTTAAACTAAGTGTTTATGGCCGAAAAAGATGTGTTCATTAATGAAATTTTACAGTGGTACCCTAAATTCTTCCTATTTGAACGGTTATCCAGGGACCAGCCACTTTAGCATTACCTGAAAGGTTGTTAGAAATGCAGACAATCAGGTCCCACCCCAGAAGTAATGAATCAGAATCTGCCTTTTCACAAGTTCTCCCGGATGATTCACATACATATTAAAATTTGACAAGGATTGCCCTAAAACATTTTCATCCAGCTATAGTCTTCATTGAGAGTGCTTTTTTTTTTTTTTTTTTTGGTGAGGAAGATTTACCCTGAGCTAACATCCATTGCCAATCCTCCTCTTTTTTAGCTTGAAGACTAGCCCTGAAGTAACGTCTGTGCCAGTCTTCCTCTACGTTTTGTATGTGGGATGCCTCCACAGCATGGCTGATGAGTGGAGTAGGTCCACACCAAAGATCTGAACCCATGAACCTGGGCCGCCCAAGCAGAGCATGTGGAAGTTGAACCACTTGGCCACAGGGCCAGCCCCTGTGGTCTTCATTAGTAGTCATTTACTCTAATCATTGAACAGATATTTAATAAGTGCATATTTTGGTTTCTTGAAATTCTTCCATTCTAATGATTTGAGGTTGTGGTCAATGCAAAGGGACAAAGGTCAATTTGGAATGATCATGCTAAAATCTCAGCAGACTAATTAGCATGTTAGCTTGGGCCAGGGGAGGGGTTGCAGAAGCAATTAAGAAAAATAAGGAAAGTCAATCCTGTGTATTTGGGGCGTTAGTAATTTGGTCCATGACAGGTGTGGCTCATTGTATTTACAGGTGCACTAAAAGCTCCAGGAATAAGTAGGGTAAAGAAGTGACACTAAATATGAACTTTGTACTTTTTGCCCAGGGATAGTTCTATGAACACCTGAAAAGGGACAAAAACATAACAGCAAAATGCAGGTAAATGTAGAGGAGAATGTTCACATCTAGGGGATTCACTGTTTGACCAAAGAGATCCTTCATAAAAATGAGTTCCCTTGTGTATTTAGAATAATTTTATTTATAAAATGCAATTAAATAATTATATTACAGAAGCTGGTTATTTGTCACAGGATGATAACTTCTTATAAAAAGGAATTACAAAATTTTCACAAAACTCTATATTGCTTGAGGGCAGAATGCAAATTTGTTTATCCTTCATATATTCATGGTCTAATGCAATACATGGGTATGGTATATGTTCAAAAAAGTGGTTCAATAAAATGCATTGAATTGATCTTGACTGAAGCCTTTGGATTCATTCATAAGAGACATAAACTTCTTCAAATGAATCACTGCTATCTCATCATTGAGGGAAGGACCATTGAGGTTATATATCTTGGGCTTTGTAAATGAACAGCAAACTTAGAAAAAGTGAATTAAAAATACAATCTTATATAAACAGGCAATTATATTTCTGTACTTGTATATAATTAAAGTGAAAAAAAGACAAGTGATATTTGAATTTCTAATTATACATCTTCCACACAAACAACTGTTTCCTGTTGTTATAATATTCTGCCTCTGAATGTAGAATTGGAGATTAGAAAATGATGCCCACATTATTAGTGATCTTTACTCTTCTTGCTTTTGGGATATGTAGTCTGAAACAACCTTAAAACTTCATTAGGTTAAAAAATTTTGAATGAAGGCAATGAATACACAAAAGAAATATAAAATACGACAGAGTATGTTTATTTATAGAGAGTAAATTCTATCTCTCTAGTTATATTTTGTAATCTTATAGCTACTGTTCTTAACCTTCTTCCATACCACAAATTCAATATGATCCTATAATTAATGTTAGAAGTACTTGAAATATTAATACAAGTGTCAGAGACTTGCATGAAAATAATTGACTTCCTTAGTGTTCTTTTCATTGAAATAAAACTAGGATTGTATTTTTAAGCTGCTCAGTAATATTTTTAAAACATATTTGATAATACAACAGATCTCGCAGAGTTTCGAATGCCTAGTTCTCAACTTAAGCACTATGAACCTTGATGTTGTGTATGCTTCAAGTTCTTACACACTTTCTTTTCTGATCGATGAAGTGACGATTATACTATTTGCCCAAGTCTTAAGACCTCCTAAGGAATAGTGGTAACTCTCCCTCTTTAGTGGAGAACAAGTTGGCCAGTCTGTCAGAAGTTAAAACATCATTTGTTCACATACTAATCTCATCATTAGAGTTTTCTTGTGTCTTTTGCCAAAATTCTGTTATTTTTTATTGACCTTATAAGGAAAAATCTGGAACAAGATGTAAGAGAAAAAAAATGTTTTGTCACTATTGAATTCTCTGTGCAAGATCTATTACTGACACATAGGAGATGCTTGACAAAATTTGGTGAATGAAAGGATGGACTGCAGACTAATCTTGATGTAGACTATCATCTGAACTTGTTTGCATACCCACTCCTAGAAGCTGGGTAAAACGGAACTACAGTCTTAAATGATTTGCGATCCAAGAGCCATGGGTTAATGTCATGTATTAAACAACACTACGACCTTGTCCACAAAGCTAGAGATAAATGTCATATCAAGCCATTCAAGCAGAAATTCTTGTTCTTTAGGCAGTAACTCGGAGAGGTAAAAAACCGAAATGATGAAATAGTCCAAATCCCCTATCTTTCATATTGCAGAGTAGTCGCAATTCCTAATAGTGAGGCTCAGCAGCTTTTGGGCTGATCAGGCTATTTTGGTGCTATATCAAGAGAAAATTTTGACAGCCTTGGCTCGCAATTTAACCTCCTTCAGAACTGTTACAATCTGGTGGGGGAATAGCCACAGAATACTAAACATCTATCTTGTGTTAAAACCAGCCATTCTCTCATAAATAATAGCTGTATTTCATGCATGATCCTCTTTTTGTTCTGTTGCTACAGAAGCAGCCAACTAGGCAACAGAGGAAGCAAAAGTAAACTAACATATTCCCAGTTCTCTTGGCATCATTGATGAAAATGTCTATGATGCTTATGATGATCCAGAGGACATCAGAAGAAAAAACATGTTGGCTTGTGTTGTATAAGTAAAGTGTGTGTAACAGGGGAAGGGAGCATGGACAGCCAATGTTTGCCAATTGAGAAGAACAAAGCTCAGAGGGAGGATGTGTTACAGCTCCGAAGTGTGCTGCAGTTCCCGGAGACTTAGAGATGAGCATTTAAAATATTTTTAATGCTCAGAACTTGCATTTACCATTTATGTGCTAGTAATGGTTGAATAACTTACTATACTAAAATTTATTTCTTAGAGAAGATTAGAGAATATAAACCTTTCTCTCTGTAGATTAGAGTAAAATGGGGTTTGTGACATATTCGTAAAATTGGTACTAAGAAGATTTATTCTTGTATCCTTTAATCTTTTCTCTCATGGAACATATAAAATACTTTTCTAAGGCCTAAGACTCAGAAGCCTAGTGGAAGGTTTTAGCATACATGTCTTCCTGAGGGAAGAGTAAAGACCCTTCTTTGAAGTAAGGCAGTCCTGGTGTTGCACACTAGAAAAGGATCTTAAAAATGTCTGTGCAGGGCACTGGCCCCATGGCCGAGTGGTGAAGTTCGCGCGCTCCGCTTCGGCGGCCCAGGGTTTCACTGGTTCAGATCCTGGGCTCAGACATGGCACCGCTCATCAGGCCATGCTGAGGTGGCGTCCCATATAGCACAACCAGAGGCACTCACAACTAGAATATGTAACGGTGTACTGGGGGCTTTGGGGAGAAGAAGAAAAAAGAAATGTGCAAGCTGAAACCGCACAAATCAATGGAAAAAATTACAATTGTTCTGTCACTTTTTGAAAGTTTTTACAAAACCTTGAAAGCTCTCTTCCTGCTGGTCATACATGTATAGGGAAATGAACAACTAGTAAAACTAATATTTATTTAGTACACTATAATTTAATGCCTTGGAAACATTGACCATTAAAGTGTTTTATTTCTTTGTAAAAGAAAAAACGTATCAAGAGTAGTTTAAACAGTTCTTGCCCTTTTCTTCTCTTCATATAACTTATCATATGGAGCGAGCATCTTTTCTATGCCTTGGTGAATTGTCATACTCCTTTCTAAGTTTGGATCAGCTAGCAACATTTTATCCTTTGCAGTTTCAATATTTTGGATTCTTCCTGAGAGTTCCATTATTGTGAAGTTTCTTGCCTGCGTCGCTTCTGGACATCATCATCCTTTTCACCACAGCCATTTTGCTAATTTATGTCGATAGCTTTGCCTTCACTGAGTTCCTCTGGCTGCAGATCTACAGCCGCTTGAACACAGCAGAATCAACATTCCCATACTCAATTATTTCTTCGATAACCCATTGGTATTCTTTCCAAATTTTACTTGTGATGTTATCATTTTTTGTTTCTTTGCTACAGTTTTCATCTTTGTTGGCCAATTACCTCTTTCAATTATCCATTTTCGTAAAATGCCATGTAGGTTTATCACTGGGAGACAGAAAGAAACAGAACTATATACTTTGCTGTCTGTGCATTTTGAAAGAAGTGCCTAGATTGGACGCTGATAAACACATAGTAGTTTGTGGACTGAAGGGCTAGCAGCAGAATTTGTACTGTGTGATGCTACAAACTGTATGTCAGCCACTATTAATACACTGTGGTAGCTGAAGTTTGAACCAGGTCGTTGGGAGACTGGTCTTGTTTAACTAAACCATGGTAACTACAATTCATACATACGAGAAATGTGCAGGGGCTGGCCTAGTGGCGCAGTGGTTAAGCTCCACATTCCGCTTTGGCAGCCTGGGGTTGCCAGTTCAGATCTCAGGTGCAGACCTACATGCTGCTTGTTGAGCCATGCTGTGCCAGGCGTCCCACATATAAAGTAGAGGAAGATGGGCATAGATGTTAGCTCAGGGCCAATCTTCCTCAAAAAAAAAAAAAAAAGAAATGTGCAAATGAGGCTGCCCGTATGCTACATTAATAATTTACATGATTTATACCTAAAAAATAAATTCCTTTTAGGTTCTTTATCAAAAAGAAAAACATTGAACAGTCTATAGGGGCTATATGGTTTGTTTTCACCCACTGTTATGCCTCTATAGGATTTGCCTGAATAGAGTGTTAATATTTCCCTTAGTTATAAAGACAATTAGAGAGAAAACTGTAGGCTATATCAAGCTTGGGCTCACAGGATTTGCTAGTGGAGTCGTTTTGGGTCAAGAATTGTTTTTCACCTTACAGATTCTGAAACTTAACATTAACACATCATCTGTATAAGTGATGAGGTTCTGGAGGATTCATTTTTGTTAGCTAGGCTAACAAGAAAATACTAATTTATATTGTAGATCTGTCTACCTCAACTGAACATTTGCATTTGGTAGTTCCTTTGGACAAGCTCATTCAGTCAAGAGATGAAATCATTGGTTGGAATATTCCTTATTAGCTACAGAAGTAGAGCATAGTAAGAGTTAGGTCTCAAGCTATTTTTTGTCCAATCAAATAAGCACATTCAATAATTTGTCTCTCCATATTTGAAGAATATTTCTCTTCATATCCAGGGAGCCAGGTATTAGAATTAGCACTTTATCGCCTTGTTGGTGTGAAATGAATGTTGACAGACTGTAAGTTTCCGATAGCAATTTGTCAACAATACTTTTTAGTGGCCAAAATTAATTCATTTTATAACACATCTCTTGTAAATAGTTGAACTTTACAGTTCATGTGGCAATATGCTACGTATATTTGAAATGGCCAGCACGTAGTAAGTGCATACTGAATGCTTCGTTATCTTTTCTTTTCCTCCCATTCGTTATTTTTGTCATTTTTGTGGGTAATCTTTCTTTAAGGACATACGGTATTGCTCCTTGCAGAGCTTAGAAAGATCCTTAGGACTCTCAGGGCAATATTCACAGATTACTACATTGATTACTTTTGTACTGGGGATGTGTCCATCAAGAAGCCATTTTATAATCTTGATGTAAATCTTCATTTATTGAATGAATTTTTTCCCATTAAAAAAACCAGAGTGAACTTTTCTAGTTTTTAACCCCCAATGGTAAGAGTATGTGTTAATAAAACTTGTAGCCTCCAATCAGTGAATATACTCCTAAGTATAAGATTAACTAACAACATATACCAGGAACTAGTGGGGCATAAACTCTTAATACAGGCCCCATGTTTAGATGAAATTTACATGGGCTGGAAAATTAAAAGAGACTAAAAATCTCTTTTAAACTAAATGGTCAACCTGTTTCAAAATGAATGTTCCTAAGACATGCTAATAAATTGAGCTATGTCACATTTGTGTTTGGAATCTCATAAGGGCGGTTCCAAATCAGCCCTCTCGGGTGTACATGGATGTGGCTCTCAGAGTGGCTGGTACTAACATGATGTATACTCTAACGTGTTCCATTGAAGGAGTCTTTTGTGCTCTGTGCTTATTTTTCTGCTGACCATTCCCTTGTCAATTTTTTTCCTATTACTACATGAACAACACTCTTGATTAGAAAAAAAAAATCAGGCTCATGAGGTCTTGTAAGGATACTTATTAATGAAAAGCCACAGTCTGCAGAACTGATTATTTTCCTGTAATTCTCTGTATATATGTTACTTTAAACAGTCAGATTTCCTTTTCCCAGTTGCAAGTTGACATTTTAAATGAATATATAGACCATCTTTTCTCAATAATGCTAGTGACACACATTTTTTGTTGCTCTCTCTAATTACTTATTTAGGGCTGTATAAGAATGCTTCCCACTAGACATCACTAAATGTACTAACCCAGTTATGTTTCCAGACTGGGTTTTGTTATTGTAACATGATTAAAATACCACATTAATTATGTAAAACTCTATAAAATGGAATTCAACAGAGGTAATAAATGCATATTAATAATACATAAGTTATTAATCTGTATATTCAGTTGAATGAGATGCAGAATATATTTTCAATTCATGGAGATTAACTTTACTTTTTATACTTATTTTCTTTAATCTTATCCAGCTAAAAAAAGAAAACCATTTTCAGGGTGAACCAGGATTCAAGATCCTTTTTATTAATTTTATTTTAGCTTCATAATCCAATTTGAATAATTATTTAGCACACTGGAAAGTTCCAGAGATATTGTAGTATTTTTTTGGACTTGGATTCTTGTTTAACAAAAGAACAAGTAGAAATCAATATCTGAAAATATAGAGTTTCAGAAGTTTTATGGGAATTTTTATTTAAACAGCACTGTAAAATTATTTGGTCTGTTTATTTAGGAATTTGTACCTGGGTCGAGCTCTGAGAACAGATGTTTGTGATTTTTTGAAGAAGCAACATGAAGACATGGGGATGATAAGAAGTACCATTTGTAAATATGGATTTTTACTTAGATATTTTTTCCTCCAAATGATTTCCGGAAAAAAAATTGGAAATCTAGAATAAGGGATAGTAGAACATACAGAGAGGAACTACTGGTAAAGTTTTGATTTAAAAATTGAACTCTGACTCGGAGGAATATTAAGAAACACAACATGAATGTACAGGACCTAAATTATATCCTGTCAGAGGCCAAACAGGATCACTGATTAAGAGACAGTTAAGAAAAATCTAATAAAGGAAAATAGTGAACTTCTCATTCTTAGCAGTCAGTCTCCAGGAAACTATTAAAGGTGGAGTAGAAACGTCGTCGTTAGTGCTGTCCAGTCGATTCTGACTCCCAATGACCCTGTGTAAAGCAGAGCAGAACCCTGCCTGGTCTTTTTACACCATCCTCTCACCTTCCGGCGCTGTATCAGACAATGCTTTGCTGCTGTTCATAGGGTTTTCATGGTCAGTTGTTTTTTCAAGTGGGTTTCCAGATCCTTCTTCCCAGACTGTCTTAGTCTGGAAGCTCCACTGAAACCTGTCCACCATGGGTGACCCTGCTGGTACTTGAAATATTGATGGTATATCTTTCAGCATCATAGCAACACACAGGATGATAAACAGTATGACAACCAACAGACAGTGGTGTTGTCCCCTGACTGGGAAAGGAACACAGACCTTGGCCGTGAGAGCACTGAATCTTACCCACTAGACTACCACGGCTGACAGTAGAAATGTTACATTTCAGATATAATAATAAATATAATACTAAAGGGAGAACAGGATTTTACCATTTTAAGAGCAGAAGATTTGCAGTACAGGGCAGGGAGTACAGATTACATTTGTAGGGTTTCAACATACCCCAAAATTAATCATATAAAACAACATCCTGTTCTATGAGACTGTCGTTAACCACAGATGATACTTGGCTAAATGCATAACAAAACAAAACAAATTCACCACATTGGTTCAACTATTATCACCGCAAACAACCATTTATTACGTGTGATTCATTCTGGAATTACCACTGTTCTCTATTTTCTTGTCTTTTCTTATTTTTGAGTCAGTCTCACCATTCTCAACATAGTAAATTGAACAATGTTTAAACCACGGGACCACTAGATATAGGTATTTGTTTTTTTCAAAATTAAATCAGAAAGTTCTTTTACCATCACTACTGCCTTAATATAAGAACACCTCACATTAAGTTAGAGTGATTGGCAAGGGTTTAATGGTTTGCTAATCAGAAAGTTACTGTACTTTTTGCAAAATAATGACAGTTATTCCATTAGATTTCATAACAAGATCACACAGATTCATGGGTTTGTTTATTATGCACCAATGCATAGATCACAGCTAACATAACTAAATAATTTTCACAAAGAGGTTAATTCATAGATTGTGCTTCTGCTAACACTCTGTTATCTGCTCACAGCATTGACTGTATTTGGTGACTGCCATCCTAATAGGCTGTTAACACTGGGCAATTGATTCTAAGGGAGTTTGCCTAAACATTGATGATTTGCTTTTGTTTTCTAATTCCTTCTGAAATCCCAAATTGTTTTATTGATTTTTATTTGCTGATACTCTTAATGCAGATAGTAGTCATGGTTATAACAGCATTAGACTGAAAACGAACACTTCATAGAAATATAGTTTCATAAATGGCTAATCAGAGGGTATTTAAAGTGGGACCTTTGAACATTGACTACTAGGCAAAAAATGTTGCTAATGTAGCATGTGGCCATTAGAATTGTAATTTTTGAAATTTTTGATTCTAATAGCCTTTTTATACATTTTCCACTAAAATTCCAAATTTGGTGTTCTGAAGTCTATATGAAATATATGGATAATAATTAAATATTTATTGTAGTTAATTGGATAATTGGTTAAAGTTTTGAGAGCTTTGACAATGGTTTAGGAATGATAAAATCACATTTTAAATTACTATAAAGTGTATTAACTTACCAAGAAAGTGTTTCTTTTCCCATTTAGAAATTATTTTATTGTATTTTTCATACATTTCACCATATTTTTAAGTGATAAATAGGAATAGATTTCTGAATACTATAATTTCTTAATATATCTTTTATTTCCTGTGTGATAAGAGTATCCTAAATGCCTTACTTTTTGCAATTTTCAGAAATCCTTGATTCCAGGTGCCCTTATGATGATCTTTAGTGCTTCTCTAACAAATTTTAGGGTCACGGTAACTATACTACTTACATGTGGACTTTGTTAACCACCCGTGAGCCTTGGACTTTGTCCACTATTATAAAGTGACTTTTTCTTAGTTTCTTATTTGTGGATCAGATCCAGACTGGCCACTGCAGAACTATAATAGAGAATTGCTTTCTGATTTATTGGAATGTTATGAAAGATTTAGATATAAATGTGAAGAGGGGCTCTAGATCATAAATAGTACTTTATTTTGATATCCCAGCCTCACTCTCTTCTAATAAAGAGACTTCAACAATCTAATTCATCAAATACTTATTGAATTTCTAGAACTTCCAAGGTGCTGTGTTTACACTTTATGAAGATAAATAAGACATGGTTCCTGCCATCAAGAGGCTTGAAGTCCAATGGGAGAATGAGATATTGTACAGAAAGAGCTATAATAAAAGACTTTTTTATAAAAGTTCACAAGTTGGAAAGATTACAGAAGGAATATATATGAGGCACATTTGAGCTTTGAATTTGCCACTTTATGTCCAAGAAAGATTTAGACAGGTAGAAAGAGAAGGAAGGCATGGTAGGAAGAGCAAAGACAGAGCTGAAGAACATGAAACTTTTTTGAGGAGCGTTGTGTGGGTTCAAATTCTCCTAGAGAAGCAGGCAACAAGATGGGGAAAGATCTACAGGGGGTTTATTGAAGGATGAAGGGGAGGGAGCTGGAGAAGACAGGGAGAGCCTGGAGACCAATGCAGGCCCCACACCTGTGCAAGAAGAGGTAGGTAAGGGAGGTTGGGCAGGAGAGGCTCAGGACTCAGTGCAGGGCTGAGAAAAACTTGGCCAGGCTGATGAGGCAGCTGGGAGCCAAGGCACTGGCACTAGTCCGCCTGCCTCTCTTAGCCTTTGGTGGGAAGCAGTCCAGGGAAGTATGGCTTCAGTATCGATACGTAGCCTCTGGAGTCTTTGTCCAAACCTGGCTCCTGCAAAAAGTTGGAAGGAGATCTGAGTGGCTGATGTCCGTTGACATTGCAGCCAACTTCAGGAATGCCCTGTAGTTTCCTTGGCTGGAACGTATAGAATGTAACACAGGGAAGGAGCTGAGACTACATCGGGGGGGGGGGGGGGGGGGGGGGGGGGGGGGGGGAGGGGGCGGGGTCATGAAATGTCATCCTTTGGAATGTGTGATTTATCTAATGCTAAGACATTGAAAAGTTTTAGCCTTTTATGTAGAAGTATCATCTACAAAGCATTAGCATTTAGAATATATCTAAACTAATATACATATGGATTTTTAAAAGGGGGGAGGTTGGGTATCCAACCACTGAGTATCTATTGTACTAATTCAACTGAAGAAATGAAGCCCTAAATGTTAATATTGAATGTTGATAGCTGTGACTGAAATGCAATGTCAGGAAACATGTTGACAAAAGAATCAAAGACTTTGGGAGAGATAATAAGTAGGACGAAAGAATGGGAGGGAAGAGAAATGATTCTAAGTTTAAATCTAGGTTCCTCAAAGAAGGTTAATGTCACCTATTCATTTATTCATTCAAAAAATATTTATCGAGCCTCTCTACTATGTGCCAAATACTATTTTAGACATCAGAGATAAGTCAGGGAACAAGAGGGGCAAAACTTCCTTGTTTGATGGAGTTTACATTTGAGATGAGACTGAAAATAAGCAAGATTTTTATCAAGTGGTGAGAAGTGTCACGAGAAAAATTCAGCAGAGAGTGCAGAAGAATAAGGAGGACCAGGGAGGTGAGGAGAGAAGTTACTCTTTTAAAAAGAGTGATCAAAGACATTTCATCAGAATTACCATTGAGAAAGAAATCCACAGAAATAGCTGAGGAAGCAGGCGAATGGGTATCTGAGGGAGAGTGAGGGACAGAAGAAAAGCAACAAGGCAAAGCCTTAAAGTAAGAGCTTTCTTGCTGTTCAATACACAGCAAGGGGGCAGGGAGATTGGGGAAAAGAGAGTGACACGGAGGTTAATGGGAAACAAAGCAAGAGACTAATGAGTGACGGTGATTAGGAGGTGGGGGCAGGTGTCGTTTATGATATTACATGAAATTAGAGGTCACTGATATTTTTGATCAGAGAAGGGGCTTGATCTCACTTCAATCTTCATTCTGCTGACCCTTTTGCAAGTAGACGGGAGGAGAGCAAATTCAGAAACAGGATTCCTCATGTGAGGCTCTTCCAGTATCAGGCAAGTGTTGTTAGCAATGAATGTGGTATGAAGAATTCAGATTTTGGATCTATTAATCAGACATAATCAGACATTAAACACTGCTACTCTGTCATTATTCTGCATATTCACTTCTTAAAGTTTGAAGCAGTGGTAATAAACATATGTCTTATGTTACTTTCAATAGGAAAATTAAACTCTATATTGTACATACATTGAGTGTTGCTGGTGATCTGTCTTGAATAAATAAGATGTACTATCATTCCTCTTCCAGTCGTCTTTCGAAAAACAGCTTTGTTTCACAAAATTTTATGATCACTTCTATTAATAGTTTTCCTAGAAACTAAAGAAGACTTTACAGACACTGATTCATCTGTCTGAAAACACTATTTCTCTTCCCCATAGTTTAGTTCCTGGTTTAAATACCACTTCAGCTGAGAAGTCTTTCCTGACTGAAAGCCCACATCACAGACTCCTGTGTTCCCACCCTGTGCTCCCGCAGCACTGCCTATTTTGCCTGTTATGACACCTATGCTTTGTGGTGCTTGCTGATTTCAACTTCTGTCTTTCCCCTTAGCCAAGGAGCTCTTTCCATTGAAGGAGATTTCTGCTACTGCTTCATTACACAGCTATTTGATTTACCAAATAATGATGTGTGTTTCTAGTTATTCACATATTGAGAAGACATAGCTTCTCGCAAATTTACTGAACCTCATCCATCTCCACAAATTCAAATGCCCCACTATGCTAAGTCTGCATATATGCACTCTCCTCCAAATGGGAGATTTGCATTTGTTCTTGCCTGTATGCGATCGGGAACTGAAATAATGCAGGTGGAGTACTGAGAGCAGTATCTGGCACATATAGAAAGTGCCAACATGTTTTCTCCCCCATATTTTAATATACTCATAATACAATATATGTTATACAGATATAATATAATATAAATTCTCCATTTAATATATATTCACCATTTCTTTTCTGAAATGGTTGGAAGATAGATGTTATAAGTGCCTTACACAAACAACATATTTGCTTATTGTCATTTTTTTCTTTAAATGTTTATTTTAATTTCAATTAAAACTTTTGTATGTGAAATTATATTAATAATACACTTATAGCACTGCTTTGCCAATATTTTTGCCAATTCTTTCCAAATTCTTCCAATCTCTAAATTTACAGAATTGCATAATAGGACCAGACAATACTTCACAAAGTAGAGTAGGATTTTCTTATAGTTTTGACATATTATGGTGTCTTGGTATTTTTATTTATTATTAGTAGTAGGAGTGACAGTAGTATTACTATTCACTTATTGGGGTTTTTTTGATAAATAGAAAAAGCACATTTGAACAATTCTAACTAGACCATTCAGATGGAGCGTTCTATTCTTGCTTATAATAAGGAAAACAATGGATATTGTTGAAAAGATTTCTAAATCTAAAGCACAGAATGTATCAGGTTATGTGTAAAAATATAGAAGAAAGGGTACAGAAATAAATAGAGATAATGAGTTGGAGTAGAGTAAGAAGGTGTGATGGAATTTTAACTAGATGTGAAAATAGATGGAGAGATTTTAGGAAACTTTCTGAAAAGTACCTATCATAATTAAGAAAGAAAACAGTAATGATTCCCCAGTCCCTCCAGGAAGAATGAGCTGTTAGAACAGAGAAGCTGGAGCTGGGGATGGCAAAGCAAGTTTGAAATAGCCCCCTAGGTTCTCCACTCCTTTCCCTTATGAGATCCAGATTTTAAAATCACATTTTTTCCTTTAAAACAATTAACTGAATTAACTCAAATTTTTTAAGAAAAGTAGGAATTTAAAAGTAGGAAAAGAAGGGAGAAGGGAATGCCCTAGAGTCCTCTTGGACACTACCCAGTGAGCAATAATAAAAGCTACATCTGTCAGAGTTTTTTTTCACTTTATGTTTATGTAAAAATCAAAATATTCCTAATTCCTTTCCTCTTCTTTCTTTCCTCTTTCATAAGTGACTTCAATAACCTTCCTTTTTATGCACCCACAAGAAAAACAATACTCTTGCTCCCTAAAGAAAAACAAATGTACTAAATTGACTTAGAAGTTTTGAGCAAGATGGACTACTTCAAAAGAGAGAACTAGATGCTGAAAATGATACATGTAGGTGGATTAAACTCCTTGGTGTCCTGAAATACTTTCATCATTTGGCTTTCTGCTTCTAAGCATTTTATTTGAAACAAGAAGTTTCATTGTTTTTTCTTGTCTATATCACACTAATACACTAGGGATTGCAAACAGAAGTACACATGACAACTGATCTATTTCCCATTGGGATGACACATGGCACCTAAAAAATGTCTGCACTTAGGACAAGAAAATCCTGGCTCCAGCTCAGGTTTACAGAGTGTCTGATCAGCTATCAGGGGATTCTCCTGTTCTCAAGTACGAGAATAAACTAATATATGTTGGGAACCAGAGCCCCCTTAAGACCATTTTTTTCCTTTTATTTTTAAGTTCAAAACAATCTTTTGCATATTAATACTAATAACTATGCTCTTGCTTAATTCCTTTTTACTCAGCTATTATAAATCACACATTAAAGACACTTTCAGACTACAGCACATCCTTCAAATTTTTCTCATTTTTGCTTGACTTTTATATTTTTACAGTTGAGTAGAACCATTCTATAGTACTTGTCTTGAGTTTTCTTCTCCTGGATAACCTTATAAATATATACGTATAAATTTATATATAAATAAACCTTATAAGTTTATCTGTAGGCACTTCAGGAAATAAATATCCTCTTGGCTGTGTTTCAAGACAAAACTGTCTTGTGTTGAGTTTCACTGCATAACATTTGCTGTTATAGGGAAATAGATAGATAGATGATAGAGATAGATAGATGGATAGATGATAGATAGATAGATAGAAATAGATAGATAGATAATTTCATTTCACTGAAATAAAAAGTATATAGACCAAGTCTTACATGAGGAAGGCTATCGTGCAAAACTGGAGTTCAGAAGGTTAAAGCCTCAAGCTAACCCAGGAGAAATAAAAAGCTCTTAAAGCAACTCAAGAAGTGGACTTTTAGTAGAACTATGTCATTTTAGTGGAAATGAAAATGCATTTTTGTGTTGGAAACTAGGGTGTTTTATGTGTATAAACAATATACATATATTAATATTATAATATTAAAAATGAAATAGACACCTAGTTAGCATACAAGAAAACTACATATCACATTTTGAATCTCAAAACTATGCGCCTTTAGAAAGATATTTATTACACGTGGAATAGTTTTACATAAGATAAAGCGGTTAAATAATAGTTACATTATTGTAGTAGTTATATAATAGACAAAGCTGTTACAGTATAAAGGTTTAGAATGTGAGCAGTGGTTGGCTGGGGTTTTCTGCCAAAAAGTTTTGTCTTTTAAAGATCTCCTGGGATTCTTATGTTCCCGTTTCATTTGATAGCCTTACTTGTGTGTTATCCCACTTGCCACCAAAGTTTCTTATTGTTTTCATCTTTTCCTTCTTGTTGCTCGTAATATGTAATGTCATGTTTTTATGAACATATCTTGTTTTTCTTCCCACCTGTAACCCCCTTGGAGGTCATAAGGAGTATTTTAATCGATCATATCATAATCTCTGGTGGAATAAAATCAGACAGTGTCTTAGTTCTTCCTTGAAACTTCTCTGCAGTTAAATTAATTGGATATGTATATTTCTGCAACAGCAAATATGAAGTTATTGATGGCATGAAGCAAAGGTAGCTTTTACTGATATGGGTCTTGATATTTACTGTCAGACCGTATGGCTCAACATTCATCTGCTGAAAAAGAAAATTATATTTGGCAGCTATGTGCCAAAATTCAACCGGTCGCTTTTAAACAGGCTCACGTACAAAATGAACTATTTTAATTACCTTTGGGTGTGTTCCATGACCATCACTTTCTGTTGGATTTTGGAACTCTACTGTTTGACGTATGACATTTCATCCTAATATTATTGAAGTTTGCTACATTTGAGGAGGCCATCAGTAACACTTCCTAGAACAATTTTCCAGACCCATTCACCTCAACTTTGTTCTGGGATGCCCTTTCCCATATTGTGATTCCCAGGCCACTTTCATGAGAATGACATTTGATACTTTATAAAAGTTGAAATCCTGAGGCCCCGCCCCAGACCATTTGGCATGTTTACCCCTAAATCTGCAATTTTAACAAGCGCTGTGTGTGACTGTAGGGTGCCTAAAGCCTTAAAGTGGCTGCTGTAGGACATGAACTTCAGGGAATCAACTGAGCTACTTTGAATATACTTATGTAGAACCAAATCATTTTCTCCAAAAACATTTACAACTCACCTCTGCATGTGGTCAACCATTATTTCAAAATTTTCTTTCATTGGAAGAAGAAAAATGAACTAAAATTATTGGTCCCTGAGAATCATCTTGTATACATTTTTTGAAATTTTCCGGCACTTAGCAGATATTCCCATTGTAGTACAAATACAAATTTATTTTTAATTTTAGTATTTACTTATTATGTAACAGAAGACATTCTACTTTGTAGAAATTTTGGAATATTTACACCACCACTATTTTTTGGAAGTATATTACATAGAAAACTCCCTTTCTGATCCTTGGGTTCCAGCATGCAGAAACTTGCCCTCCTGTTAATAATATGGGATTGAGGGGGCTGGCCCCACGGTAGAGTGGTTAAGTTTGCTTGCTCCATTTCTGCAGCCCCGGATTTCGCCGGTTCAGATCCTGGGCGGGGACCTAGCACTGCTCATCAGGCCATGCTGAGGTGGCCTCCCACATAGCTCAACCAGAAGGACCTACAACTAGAATAGAACTATATGCCAGGGGGGCTTTGGGGAGAAGAAGAAGAAGAAGAAGAAGAAAGAAGATTGGTAACAGATGTTAGCTCAGGTGTCAATCTTTAACAAAAAAGAAAACGATGGGCTTGATATGTTTATGTGGATAGATATATAGAGGTCAGCAGTCACTCCTAATCTGCTCAGAGGGATATCTCTCACTGGTTTCAAATAAGCCTTACGCAAAACTCTATGGCTTTTACCAGGAATTCAATTACACTAACCATACTTTTATAACTTTGGTAAATTTAGTAAGATTTATGGGGTAACAGTGTATTGAACTGTATGTTTTTTAAGCACTCTGTTATTACTGAATAGTTTGTTTTAATATTTTCTTGATACACTTCTAATAAATGTGTGTTTTATTTCTGTAGGAAAAATTATTAAAAGGTTGCTTGGAAAAAAAGATTACGATGATTTCAGCTATGATAGATACTACCAAATTTCTCTTCCACCATTGTATGACTTTAAATTCCTACCAAGGTTTTGCCAAGACTAGACATGATCAGTTTTAAATTTTTTAAATTTTGCCCATCTAAGAGTCAAACATATTATACAGTGGTATCTATTGACTTTTTATAACATTTAGTGAGTTTAGCCTTTTATATTTCTTCTTTTGTGATTTGGAGAATGGTAGTCACTCATTTTGTTTAAAAATCACTGCCAGTGGTTAGGCATGCAACGGAAATGGGATTACAAATCTATTAAATCTGATCATTCTATTGTCTTTAAATAATTTTGTTCTTCCAGTTTTTCTATTATGCCCTGGTATAGGGGGCTGAGCAGGGAGGGCTGGTTTTCCTTGAAGAGAAAAATCTCTGAAGAGAAAGTGCCTTTTGTTTGGGAAATGAATATGTAAATCTGAGTGTTCAGATTATTGCCTTAATTTGCTAGAAGGACATTTTGTCAAAATATATGCCAGACTACCTAGAGTTTAAAAGCTTGATAAAAATACAGACAACTGCTCCAGACCTATTGAATTAAAATCCCTAGCAAGTCGGGGAAGGACTCTGCATTTTAACATTGCCTATATGCAAACTATAATTTGAGTACCAATGCTTTGGGGAAAAAAAAATAAAGAGAACCAATTTATATATAATTATTAGAGTTTTTCATTCAAGAGCTAAAATGAACAAATAATTAGAAATACCAAGTACAGACCACAATGTTTATGTGAAAAGGAGAGCTATTAAGATGCATAATTTAAAAAGGAAAAGTACATTAAGACTGAATATAATGATTCTTGATGTCCCCTGCATAATTTAATCAGTGGCAATTGCCATGCTTAGATGGAATAGGAAAGGCTTAACATAAAATAGTTGTTTTGCTTGTTCTGTGGAATCACTAGAAACAAGCACAGCAGGTAGATGCCTGAAACAACTGTGAGCCTGAAGAGGAGAAGCTTAAAAATAGTGAAGGCAAGTTTCACGCAAACTGTAAGCTGTTAATGCTTCTCACACTTAACAATGAACGGCTGGCCACTTCTCTTTACCTTCTATGTTACTGATTTCAGAAACCTCGTAATATCTGTTGAAAGATTTAAATAAACTTCTTTTTTTTTTTTTCAATCTGTGGAGGTAACATGAGCCTCTCTTTTTCCTCACAGCAGTTAGGCCTGGCAATCCTTCACATCATGGGGAGGGGAAGTCTTTTGGTGCTTTAAACTTTTCTCTGTAGATTCCCAAGGGCTAAATCTTTCTTAATTTAGTCCACAATAAAACACAGTACTAATAAGTAGCCATTAAAAGCATGGAAAACAATTGTATTTTATTTAAAATACATATTTCTGTACTTATAATTTATATTTTATATTTGTATTCCACTTTGTTTAATCTTCATATAGTAGGTGGCAGGGCTGATAAAAATCAAGAACCTGCCAATTACTCAGAATGCCCTTGAAGCATTGTGGATCACAGAATGCCAAGAAATGGAGGGAGGCTTAACAATCTCTGTCAAAAATGGTTCTGAGTCTTTTACTTGATGTAACACGAACGATGGATAATATTCACATGCCCAACATCTTCCTATGGATATACTCTGCTTTTGACAATCCCAGGATTTTTCAGAGAAGCAGAGCAATTAGCACCACAGATTCTTTATCAGTTAATCTGCTTAGATCTGTTCCCATTAGTACTATTTATTCTTAGCCTCCATAAGGGTAAAAAGGCAACAATCTAATTAGAGGAAATTTCCTCACGGTAAATACATGTAATGATTTCTTTACCATAAAGGAGTTTTGTGGTCTGCAAAAAGCAAATTTAGAAAGAAAGGAGATGGTCATTAAAGAGTGTGAAAAGCACTAGCATGAGACCAAGCTGCCCCGTCTCAGCACGGACCCGGAAGCAAGGGGGAGTTAGGCAGGCTTGAAACTGGCCTGACCCTTCTCACGCAGAGCGTGGTCCTATTAACCTGTGACTTTGATTGAAGTCTTTTTTTAAACTAGTAGATCATTAATCACAAAATATTTGAATATAATTTTTAAAACAATTGCAAACTGAATAGTATTTCAAATTCATTTTCTCTGCTACTGAACACCAATGTAGAAAATATAGGTTGACCGTACATTCAACTCACTTCTGTTATTTGGGGTTTTGGAGGAATTTGGGGGATGGAGAAAGATACTACTATCATATGTGATGCTGTCTTCATTAAATAGTATCTTTTGTGAGAGAAAAGCTGTTTGTAGTCATTCAAGAAATTCATTAGAAAATGATTACTAATATAATGAGGTTTCATGAAAATGTAAGTTAAATGCATTTTATTTTGTGTCTTAAGAAATGAGCATTAAATGTGAATCAAGTGTTTTTATTTAGCTTTCACTTTTACAAAAATATTACTATAAAAACATCCCCAACTTTAAAATGTTAAGAAAGTTTAAAAATTTAAGCAAGGAAGTTTTGTGTTGTTAAAAGATAAACTGAGTACATAGTTTCATTTTAGCTTTGGGGAGAAGGCCTCAAAAAACTTTCCAATCAGGCTCTGAATATCAGCTGCCAACTTGGCCAACTTCTGAGCAGAGAGCTGCTTAAGAAAAGGAAAAAATCCTTTCAAACGTCTTGTCAGGTTTCAGCCAGGACAAACAGTAAATATTCCTGGCAGTCTTGAACAACTCCTTGGAAGCAAGAGGTGTCCCCAAAAAGAGTGCAAAGGATACTACTCTCCCAAGATCCAGAGCCACTCTCAAAGATAACAAAGACTTAGGCAATTCCCCTGAAAGCTGGCGACAGTCAGTAGGACCCTTGCCGCAAATGGAGTGCAACCCACATGTCCAGCATTATCTAGCCCAAAATGGGATATAACCTACATTTCTGTCTGACCATATTATTTTTGGCCCCCAACTTGATGGTTGCCAGCCAAGTCCTCAGGACACAAAACAAGACAAACAAGAAGGCAATAGCCATCCCTGGGAGAGAAGGGATTGACAACCAGTAGGTACCTGAAGGCAAATTCACAAGTCACAATTCAAAGAGCTAATTCTTACAACAGTTTTTTGCCTGCCAATCAGAATTTGAAAAGAAAGAGACAACGTGAAATTTTACCTTCCATTCTCGACCAGGCACCACAGATTGAGATCTAGGAGAGATGATTTGGTAAAGATTCTCACTCTTTGCCAGGTTCTGCCAGTTTTCCCAGGATCCATCTATGATCCATCCCAGGATCCATCTCACTCCATAGTGTGAGTGGGGTGTCCCAGCTGGTCTCATCCAGGTCACCAGAAACTGTGGAGGAGGACAAATAATTTTCCCTCAACCCTTTACGGTGAGTGCTTCCTGTGACATCTTTTTCTCTAGGGCATCTCATAAATGGATAAGCTTAACCAGGTTAAAAGGTCTCCACTGCAATCACTGTAATCCAAGATTACCTTGGTGAGGTTAACCTGCTTGTTCCGTCTTAAGACAAAATTTTACTCACCTGAGGCCTCATACTGGACCCAATCCAGTTTCAGTCAGACCCAGTCGGACCTTAGACCCAGCCTAGTTTTTAAGTCAGAACCAGTTTGACCCCAGACCCAGTCGGGAAAAAGAAATGCTCAAATAAAGTCTGAAAGCTCATAATACAAAAGTTGCAGAGCTAGGATTCGAGAGGGACTGACTTACCACCTCAAGAGGCGGAGAGAAAGCTACGAGCTCGTGGGGTTCCCCAGATACATGTGTCTGCTCGATGCTCCTTGGGACCATGGGATCTCCTTCGTTTCCTTCCTCTGACACCAGAACTGTTAAAAGATAGAATGAGATACATTAAAAATTTTTAGTTTACTTGAGCAAAAATCAATTTGAATTGATCAGCATCCAGTCCAGCAGATAGAAAGGAGCTTTGAGGAGCTGTACAAAATGAACGACTTACAGGCAGAAGAGAACAGGAAGAAGGAAGTTACACTAGGCCAAAAAAAAAAAAAAAGCAAACCCGTTGGGTTACTGCAAAGTTACTTTCCTTTAGAGAATGACAGGGGTCTATCAGGCAGAGTACCTAACTAGTACAAATGTGGCAATTCATGATTGACTGGTTTAAGATTTCATTTCTGGGAGAGCCGAAACTGTAATGAAGTCTGGGTTTCGTGAAGTGGGGCTTAGCATGAACGCCTCCATTTTAGGTCTGTTTTCTTGTTTTTAACAGTATGCAGCTAAATTTTGTTTGGAGACCTTTCTAATTAGATAGGATGAAAGTTTTAAATTCAAAGACTTACTATTATAGATTGAATTATTTGGCTAAAATGACAAGAAAGTAAGACATGAACATATTCTGATAGGATTAGTCCTTACTTCATATTTTCGTATGTTGGGATAATTTGAAATAGTTGTATTTAGTGTTTTTACGTGTATAGTTGTTGATGAGCTCAGTGTGCTACTCCAGGAGATATTTGAGAAAACGTTATTTTTTCTGCTTTTGATTTTTTGCTAGATGATTCTAAATTGTAAGCAACATGAGGTTCAGAAATGAGTTTGGGGGGCCAGCCTGGTGGTGCAGTGGTTAAACGCACACGTTCTACTTCTGCGGCACGGGGTTCGCTGGTTCGGATCCCAGGTGTGGACATGGCACCACTTGGCAAGCCATGCTGCAGTAGGCGTCCCACATATTAAGTAGAGGAAGATGGGCACAGATGTTAACTCAGGGCCAGTCTTCCTAGGCAAAAAGAGGAGGATTGGCAGCAGTCAGCTCAGGGTTAATCTTTCTCAAAAAAAAAAAAAAAAGAAATGAGTTTGGGATCAAACACACCTGTTCTAATGCTGATCTTGCCCCTTACCTGTAGAAACAGGGACAGGCTATTTAATTCGTCTGAATTTCAATTTTCTCATGTGTAAAATGGAGATAATAATATCGAAAACTTAAAGGCCTTGTGATTAAATATAATAAATATGGAGCTCTTACTTTTCTAAACACAATAAATATTCATTCTCTTTCCCTCTGTATCTCAAAAGAGACCACATATTAGGCATCTTTGCGATCCAGGCTTTAGCATAACGCACGTTCCATGTGACATGCAAAGCTAACTTTTATTCATGACTGCTTTTTGGAAAAATAAACTTTTAACGAATAAGCTTTACATAAAAACTGTATTTTAGAATATCCTCCTACCTAACACCTGAAGGATTTTTTTAAAGAAAATTTAAATGAGGTAGTATTTACTAAATATACGTGGATTTTCTTAATACTATTGTTTGTGCCAATGCTGTGTAAAATGAGAAAATAGTTAACATTGTTTTGTACTTAGTATGCTTATTTTACTCTGCTTTCTTGGGTAATTCTATCTTTGCTCATAGTGGTGTTTGCCTAGGAGCTATCAAAACTGGATGCTGTTATCACCACAACTGGTTCTAACCAAATGGAACTAGTAAAGAACTGTGAACTTTGAGTGACTTAAGAATGCCACACCTTTATTGGAACTAACTGAAATCTTTTCTGACCAGGAGATCCTTACATTTAAATCTTGCAAAAAAAATCTTGTACCCAATACAATCCAGGGTGCTATCTTTCCATCTTTAATTAGCATATCCTGCATGAAACTGCCACCCACCCTCTCCCCTAATCCCCACATATAGGTCCAACACTTAAAATCCTGGACTTCTTTCCCTAAATCAGTAACCTACACAGCACGCTTGTCCACCGCCAGGCGTTCCCTTGCCTGAGAAGTTAATCCATTCAGATTTTTGTTCTGTTTTTTAGCTCCGGTGACCTTTGTTTTATTCTTTAAAATTCTTTTCCAAAAACAAGGTTAAAACTAAAACCAATCACATGGCTACAGAGTAGCTACTCTGGGAAGAGAGATGATCCTTTAAGTCAGTAAAGACTGTGCAGTGCAATAGGGGAAGTATGAGCCACACGTGGCACCTGAGCACTTGAAATCCAGGTAGTGCAAATTGAGATGTGTCCTAAGTGTGAAATGCACAGTAACTCTGAAGACAGTACACACCCACAAAAAATTGTAAAAATCTCATTAATATTTTATGTTGATTGCATGTTGAAGCAATGATATTTCGGATACATCGGGTAAAATAAAATACATTATTAAAATTAACTTCCCCTATTTCTTTTTACTTTTAAAATAGGATTATTAAAATATTTTAAATTACATATGTGTCTTACATAGTTCTCCGGAACAGTCCTGGTACAGAACTTGCGATTTTGTTTCTCTGCTCATTAACAAAGACATTCCTCTCCCACAATTAAATTGAAGAGCAGTATAAAGTAGGATGACTAGAAATATGAATGAAAAGATTTTGTCTGGTATCCTTGGCTAAGAAAAGAAAAGAAGAAGAAGAAAAGCGGCCAATGACCCTGGCAGGCCTGACAGCCCCAGGTAGTTTTCCAGCCTTAGCCATTTATCACTTTCAGAAGCAGAATTCAACACCATTAGTGGGCAACAACGATACTGAGGATATAGATTTATGCGTTTACTATGGATATGTTGTGTCTGCTCTGAATATAATAGTAAAGGATGTAGGGGAGGAAAACGTTCTCTACTCTCTTAGCTGGATCTGAACATTAAACTGGCAAAGATTAACAGGAGAAAATTAGACAGATTTATTTAATATAAGTTTTACATGTTACAAGAGCCTCCATAAGGAAATGAAGACCCAAGAAACAGTTAGACCTGTCGGTCTAAATAAAGAGGTAAACTGAGGCAAGCTGGAATTACGAATTTCTTTGGGAATAGCAGAGGAATTGCAATTCAGAGACCCTTGACGATTTGGGGCAGGCTGTATTTATGGACAAGGAGTGCAAAGAAGGAGGGGGTCCAGCTTGAGTCCAAGCAGTAGGTTCACTGGCTTGAGAGATTCGTAGCAGTGGTTCATCGGTCAGGAGACAAGTTCCGGTTTTCTGTAAGTGTGGCATTTACAGGAATTCGGTCTCAGTTCTGAAACCTCATTTCCTAAGGGCGCCTGTGTGAGATTCTCCGTTTCATATTCTCCAGTTCCATTTAGACTGAAATCCTTTCACAGACCTGAGTATTTTGAGGCTAGAGCTAATGCAGAGGGGCAGTCGTGGAGAGACATAGTAGGTCAAGAAGTATGAGGTAGGTGTAGCGAACTGGTGGAAACTGAGCAGGGCCTGTTTGTTCGGGTTCTTCTAAGCATTCTCCGTCCTCGGAGATTAAGATGCTCCTTTCTTCAGGTTAGAGAGGGCACCTCTCACGTGAGAGTTTTATGACCTATTTTAGGGGAGAAGGGCTGGGGAAGGGCAGAGGGACCTTCCTGCTTCCTGTTTTCTCAAACTCCTTCAGTTTAAAATATTCCGTATGCCAGGGCCAGCCTGTGGCCTGATGGTTAAGTTCGGTGCACCCCACTTCAGTGTCTTGGGTTCACAGGCCCAGGTCCTGCTGCAGACCTACACCACTCGTCAGCCATGCCATGGCAGTAACCCAAAGTGGAGGAAGATTGGCAACATGTTAGCTCAGGGCTAATCTTCTTCAGCAAAAAATAAAAAATAAAAATAAAAAATCAACATGCCAAAGTGCCATATTTTGGGTGTAGCATGTCCTGGACCCCATCAAGGGACATTATAAGTGCATATCCTTATAAATCTGATTAGAGAAATGTTGTATGACCTCAAATAAACTGCAGCAAAAGCGGGCATATTGAAATTGGTCATATGGGGAAAATAATTACTAGGTGTGTGCTAATGCAGAAAATGAAGGAGTGGCTTATTTTATTTCATATTAACCACATCTGTTATTCCTTCAACAAGAAAAACACTGATAAAATCTCTAGAATTGCAAAATAATATGACAAATATAAAAAAGTTTTCTTTATGAAAGTTTTCACGTAAGATGTTTAAGTATTTGTTCCAGTCATTTAAGTAATACTAAAACAATAAGAAAAAGAAGCAGCACATGTGCTTTTGCATATGTGGTTTAAGTTGAAGCGTACTTTTCCCGTGAGTTTTAAAATCGAGTGACCTAAATTTGTAATGACTGCTTTTAAATGACTAACAAGTATTCCACTGAGTTGGTAGGCTAAAAATCTACAAATATATCATTTCTATTTTAAAAAAATGCTGTGAGGAACAACCCTTAAGTGTCACATCAATTACATATACATATTGTCTTATGTTTTAAAATAACTTTCTTAAGGTAGAGGTGCTCAGCGACAGGAAACAAGCATTGTAACGTGTAATTCCTAGTGCCGTGTTCTCCTTCAGAAACTGCGTGTCAGTCTGTACTTTCACCAGCAAAACAAGGAGACTGACTCTTTTTTCTATCCATGACCCCGCTAAATTTTAGACTTTCAAAATACATGCTGATTTTTATTTCCCAACTTGATGCCTAAATATTCAAATTAATATATGCTTTGTATACAAAGTCTTAAAATTTTTGAGCATAAAGTTCCACCAAAAGGGTGACAAGAGCAAAATTCTTTTTATATCAAGTGAAAGGATACTGGACTTGGTGATATAACCTGCTGTGCCCCCAACCGCCGTACGGCTTTATGATTTTCCTGTCAATTATTTGAGTCATGGCGTCTTCATTACTAAAGCAGCAGTGGTGGTAGATAATATTTGCCGGTGGAATTTTTGAAGTTCAAAACTGCAATTTTGTTTTAAAGTTGTACCATCTACCCCGTATCATTATGGGACATTTAGTGGAATTTTGAGCCGTCACAGATTCCTAACACATATGTGACGTGATGACGCAACTTCCAAAGTCAAGTCTTTCTCACTCGTTTGTATTGGAGTTGAAGTTCAGTTCATATCTGAAACGAGAACATAATTTTAGACAACTGAATAGAATTTGTGAAAGAATAATTATATCTTTAAGTGAAAGACAACTACTTGTTTTCAGGTATTATTTTAAAATTAGATGAATAAAAAAATCTTTTTTTTTCTTCAAATGAACATAGCTAAACTCACGTTCTCCTTTGATAAAGCTCAGTTGCGGAGGGTAGGGTGGGGAGAGCACTTGCTTGTTTTTCTTTTTCTTTTATCTGTCACCATTCAGTGGGCTTGCAATAAAAGAATGATTAAATGCACGATTAACATCATGTAAGCGTGCTTCATTCCAGTTTCCTGACAAGATACCAAATCCTCTGAGTTTTATGTGCGAAGTAATCCCAAGATCCAATGTCAGCATAATTCCCCAAGACAGCTTAAATATTTATCATTCTCTCTTAAATCAAGTAATCTCTTAGGTTCATTCAGATTCCATTTCTACAGATGTATGTATCAATGTCTACCTATCTATCATCTATCTCTTTACACAGGCATACACACATATTCGCAAACACACAAGTACTTTTTCCCTTTGACTACCCTAAAGGATTGTTGAAATGTGTGCCATTTGTTTTTCTTCACAGTACTCTAATGAAATACATGAAAAAGTGTGTAAGGTCGACAAATTATGCCTTTTGGGAAAGTCCAAACCTGGAAAAAAATAAGAGGAGGAGAGACGTTTACCGTGATTACTAGAGTGGCGTCTCAGTAGGTTAGGATTATTGTAAGTAAAATTGATTTTGTCCATGATTTGATTTTAATCTAGTTTAGCAGAATCATATTCTACAAGGAGCAGATATTTAATTTAGTACATTATGATGAAAAGACTTCAGTTCAAAGAAGCTGAATGCATTTGTTGCAATAAAAGCACTAACTGATTATTAGGCTTTTAAAAATAGTTATTCCTTGTTATTTTATTACCATTTAAATCATTTGCTCTGCTCATTATATATGTTAAATCTAGAAAATAGTTTAGACTCTTGGACTGGTACTCTGGCTGAGTGTCTCTGTAAAATGCAGCAATTTAGGAAGGAATAAATAGGGTTTAAAATTTGCTCCACGGGTTATTGGTTTTTTGGTGGGTTTTTCTTTTGATCTGGAGATTTTCAGAGAAATCACTTGCCATACAATGAGCTGAAGATGTCTAGTTACCAGCTACAGTTGTAAACAAGGGTCTGTGGAAACCAATCTCCTGTAATTTTCCAGTCTACTGTTTCCCAATATTAGGGAGTTAGAACACTTGGCAATTTTGAAGATGCTGCTCAACAGAGGTCTCTAGCCCTTTAACAGTTGGTACCAGATAGGGACTATTTTCTGAGGTTAACACTGAGGCCAGGAGAACTAAGCAAGCAAAGGAAAGAGACAAAAGGGGAAATTCAGAGGGTGAAGTATCATCTTTCCTTTTCTATTGAATAATTTACACCAAAATGTCCTCCCTCTGTCTCCGTTTTTCCTATAGGCTCTTGACGCTATATAAATATCATGTCAATTCATCATACTCCCTGTGGCTCTGCAAACTATTTGTAGTAAATTTTTGAGTCTTAATGAATACAAAGGATATGAATTTTTTTTAAAGTTAAGTCTGCTCTTTCCTTTTCTGTAAATAAATGATTAAAACCGTCTTTTAGCACTATACCATTAATTTGCTTCACAGACATTTTGTTATATAAAATTACAAAGCAAATCGAAATGGCTCTATGCATGCAGCATGCGTTTTGTTGTTGCTTTTAAAGTGAAGAATTAAATAGTACCTGAGACCTAGTGGAATAATCAGCTCTATGGTGTGGAGAGAAGGAGGGTGACCACTGTCAGACAGTAGTAGCTTTTTAGCTTTGGAAAGTTTCCTAAATCCTATAAGCCTCAGGTTCGTTTAGTAAGCAAATTGAACCTTAATAAAATCCACCCGCAAGAATTACAGTATGTATTAAAATTATGCAAAGTAGTAAATTGACTCCCCAAACTTTGCACTTAGTTGGCCCTTAATAAATGGTGGCTGCTGCTTCTGGTATTTATGCTTCCTGACTCCCTTGTGGTTAGCTGGTCCCTTGTGAGTAGTACACAATGAATTGTGGGCAGAAGTGAGGTTATCCCTCCTGGGCTGGAGCATGTAATTGCTTGTGTGAGATTGTCCAGAACTCTTTATTTCTCTCTACCATGGCAACCAGCAATGTTACAGGTAGTAGTTGCTCCATCAACTGAGACCCCAATGTGAGTATGACATAGAGTAGAGCCTCTAGCCGGCCTGTGATGGACTTGTAATATAAGTGAGGAATAAACCTTTTATTTGCTTTAAACTACTAAGCTCTGGGAGCTATTTACTGCAGCATACTCTAGCCTATTCTGATCTACATAACCTTTAAATAGGTAGAGAGTGTAATATCAACATTCTTCCAGTTCTTTGAAACTACTTACCAGTTAACAACAAATTCTGACTTTGATGAGAAAACTTTAATGCGTGTTTCATAGATTGCTTCTCTTCCCTTTTAAGAGAAAAGTAATGAATATATCCTATTGTTCTCAAACGTGTTAGAAAAGACCGAATCTACATCATCAATTTAATTAAGCTGAAGCATGTTTAGCTATTTTCTTCACAGTTGTTTTAGGACACAGATCCACTCCCCATACTTCTGATTTCAGAATAATTTTATAATTTACTAGATTGCTATATGAAATATATCTGTATAAAATTTTGCAAGTTTAAAAAAACGGAACAGTTTTTTAAGACCAGCGCTCCAGACGTTGTACAGAACACACAATGGTTCATAGTTCCCAATGATTATCTTTTTCTTCCTTTTTAACATATATCTGCCTCTGCAAATGTGAGCTAACAATATACAATGTGCAATATGCAGTAATACAGTGAAATAGCAAGAGATGCGCTTGCCTTTTATATTATCTAAAATGGTTAACATTGTGAAAGTAATCTTGCATCCTCTGCAAAATTCTCCCTTCCCATTCTTGGGAACTGCAAAGAAGGCTTTTCTTTGGTGAGCTGACTGTAGCATGCTTGTACCTATTCTGATAAACACTGGAATTTTTCCTGCAATATGTTGAGGGATGTGAGGCATAGGTCACAAGCTTCAATGTGTAGTGTTTTTCCATTTTTTTAATCCATCTATCTAATCTCTCCAATTTCTTGTCTGTGTTTCTCTATCTGTTTGGGGCAAATAAGATTGATAGTGGTACCTTGGATTCCTGTCCCTTGGGGCCTGGTGAAACACTGTAAGACATATCACCCAAGCTGAAGCCGGGGAGCACTCCTTCGGCCTCTGTCTTACTGTCTTATCAGTAATCTTTGACTTCCACCAGCTGAAACTGTGAGAATGCTTCGCTCCATCTCCTTCGCGCGCCTCAAGATTCGGGAGTAATGAGAATTCCCCCGTGTTACCGCCTGCGAGTCCTACACTGAGATTACATCAGTTCATTTAGCCAGAGCTTTTCAGGCACTCCTTGGCAGGAATTGATTTCCTTATTTTGGTCCCTTTGCTTTTGGCTTCTGCCCAAAAGACAGATTCAAGGAAGTGAATTCTGCCCTTGCAAGGTCTGTTTCAAATAATTACCTGAAAATGTTAGAAAATGTAAGGCAGTAGGGAGGTTATTTTTCTTTATCTGTAAACCCACTGAGAACATGTATATAATGCACCTTAAAAAAAGTGTGTTCCTTTTTGGGAGTTTGTTGAGAGGTAAGAGACATGAAGGGAAATGAGAAAGTTAATTGATTTGCCTTTCAAATTGATTCATTAGGAAGTTTCTAAAAGACAAAAAGCTCAGAAATAAAAACAAAGTAAATTGAAAAAGATATGGCATGTATTTTTAAACCAATCTTTTTTTCACCAGTCATGATGTCCTTTCAAGTATGCTTCCTGCCAGGATTCAAATCATAGCTTCTTTGCATATGAACATAGCAATTATTTTATACCTGTGCTAGGAATATATACAGAGATGTGATTAATACATTGTTCCTGCTCTCAAAGACCTTGCAGTTTAGTGGGTATTAGTTTTTCTGCTCATTTGACTGTAGCCATAACTGACCTGCAGGATCTCTGTGGAGGCAGTCAAATGAGCAAAAAATCTACTATCTGTTGGTGACGACTGACTGAAGGAAGCCCGGGTTCTAATCTCAGTCAGCCCGCCCGGCTGTTTAACCTGGGGGAATGGAAGCAGTGGGAAAGCTGGGGAGAAAGGTAACTTTGTAGGGGAACATTTGTTTCTGTTTTTACTGCCACTAAACAATACATAGAATCTTTTTTCATATTTCTTCTGACGTAGTCTAACCTCACATGAGTAAAAAATAGAAATTAAATTTTACAAAGTCATTTGACCTGTCAGCTATCAAAATGTATTCGGTTTATTTGATTCTTTAATAATAATTGTGGGGCATCAGAATTGGCCACCCCAAAATGTGTCTCTTTGGCTTGATTATTTTTTTAGGACAAAAGACTCTGAAAGAAAGTTTGAGCTTCCCCAAACTGCCTAAAAGAACTTAAGATAGAATGCCTCCCAGGACAGCCCATTGCCATAGATAACTCTGGAGATTGGTAGACTGGGAAGGGCCTTGCTAAGCCCGTTTTTATCAACTCTCAGGTAGCATTGTCTAGAGATGGCCCAGCAAACACTTATTTATCAAACATGTAAATTACCTTCCTCCCCTTTGAAGTCCCAAACCACGCCCCCCAACATCATCCTTTGTCTTTAGCTGAAGAGGGCTTTTGAGGTGGTGGCTTCAGCCGCTGTAGGGAGTCAGTTTTCCTGGGTTTCTCCCATGTTGACATCTTGTTAAACTTTGTTTGATTTTCTCCTATTATTCTGTCTTATCTCAGTTTAATTCTTACACCAGCAGGAAGAAGCTAGAGGAAGAGTCCTTCCTCCCCTACATAATATAATAACCATAACCATCATCATAATAATAGTAAATAGGACAAACCAGATCTTATTGACAAACAAGGTGCTCTTACTTCCTCCTCAAAGATTTTATGCAGGAGTGTTCTAGTGTAAATGATCTTAAAGCAAACCTTAATAGACGAGACATCACAGAAGGCTCCTATACTCTGATCCATGAGAAATCATGGAGGAAAAATCCATCCACATCACCTGGGAAATGATTCAAGGGTCGATGGAATTGGTGTATATTATTTTTGATGCTTCACTTGGTTTTGAGTCAGCGAAGGTTGCTCTCAAAGTGATTTAGAGAAACTAATTTGGGGAGAGAGGAGGAAATGGAAGCGAAAGGTTGATTTGAATGTCATCATATTTCTATTATATGGTGATAATTGTCAGAATTGTGGTGCTGGCGGTGAGAATGGAAATGGAGGGATTGATAAAAGAGTCATTTCAAAACAAAACAAAAATAATACTCAGGTCTTAGAGAGTGATTAGATATGACAGTCAGGTGAGACAAAAGAATCGAAAGCATTTATTATTTGTGAACTGACAAAGCAGACCAAAAAAAAAGAAAAATTGTTAAAAAACAAAATTCAACCAAGTAAATTTGAAGATCTAATTGGCTTTATTAAGTGATTCATGAATTAAGCAGCATCTCATCTAGCAAGCAGAGAGATACTCCAAGGAGTTATACAAAGTGGAAGGTTTTTATAGGAAGGAGGGTAAAGCAAAGAAGTTACAAGCAAAAGAAAAAAAGGATTGTTTTGCTCCAGGCCATCTTCTTCTTTAGGGAGAAGGGAACAGCAATGGTTTTATTATGCAGATCACCTCTTCTTCCTGGGGGTGGGTGGGGGCGGATGGAGAGGGCCCAAGTGACAGATTATCTCATTGGTATTGACCAGAAAATTCTAGACTGGTTGACTAAGATTACATTTCTGGAGAATGTTGAGGTTGTAATTAGGTTAGATATTAAATCTAGATTTGGTATCTCGGGTAAATTGGGCCATTGTAAAAATTATATGGAATAAAGCATGGAAAATACCCACCCATCTATGAGCTCCTTTGTGCCTCTGGAATGCCAAGCAGATCTCAGGCACTTTGTGTACCTGACCTCATGAAATCCTCCCAGCAAAATGCTGGGGGTGTTTGCCTCTCGTTTTGACTTATAATAGTGAAGGTCAAGTGCTGTAAGCAACCTGTCCTGTCCTAGTGCGCTCAGGCTGCTATAAGAGAATACCATGGACTGGATGGCTTTAAAACAGAAGAAATTTATTGCCCACAATTCTGGAGGCTGCAAGTCCAAGATCAGGGTGTGAGCATGGTCGGGTGAGGGCTGTCTCCCTAGTCACAGACTTCTTATATCCTCACATGGGAAAAAGGGAACTAGGGAGCTCTGTGGGGTCTTTTTTATAATAGCAAGAATGCCATTCGTGAAGGCTCCACTCTCATAACCTAATCACCTCCCAAAGGCTCCCCTTGTTAAACTGTCACCTTTAGAGATGCAGATTTCAAAGTATGAATTTGGGTGGGACACAGCCCTTCAGACCATAGCTTGCCTAGAGTCACACAGGTAGTGAATAGCACAATTAGAATTCATATCTAGGTCTCTGAATTCAGAGCCACACTCCCTATTACATAGCTGGCACTCAATAAATGCCATTTCTCTTCTTTGCGAACAGTGTATGTCACACTTTTTACTTTTTGAATGTATAGCAAAAGTGGTGGGCTCTCATCCCACAGGGAAAAAAAAGAGCATACATAGATAAACACAAAATGTTGGTGTTGTGGATGTCCCTAAAGCAGTAAAGACCTCTGAGAAGCTGGTAGCTTCAAAGTTAATTTCTATGAAATTGAAAAATACGTTAACTAGAAAGTCAGTGCAACACTAGAAATAAATGTATTCTTTTATTCAAACGGTTTCCTCTATTAAGCTTCCTGTGTTACTCTGTTTGATTAGGCAAATGTTGAGTAGCTTCATTATTGTCTTGAAAGGACGTTTACACCCACATGTGCCTGAGTTCTCTTCCCGAGATAGCCCCATGACTTCACTCATTCCTGTCATTCAGGTCTTCACTCAAATGTCAGAGGCCCTCCTTTTTCTTTTAACTGAAGTACAGTTGACAACAATATTGTATTAGTTTCGGGTATACAACACACTGATTTGACATTTATTTACATTACAAAATGATCACTCTGGGCCAGCCCCTGTGGCCTAGTGGTTACGTGCGGCACACTCCTCTTCGGTGGCCTAGGTTTGGTTCCCGGGCATGGGCCATACATTATATCCCCATGACTTATTTATTTTATGACTGGAAGTTTGTACTTCTTATCCCCTTCACCTCTTTTGACCTTCCCCCACCTCCTCCCCTCTGGCAATGAGCCATTTGTTCTCTGTAGCTATGAACTGTTTTGGTTTCATTTTGTTGGTTCATTTGTTCTGTTGTGTTTGGAGTCCACATATAAATGAAATAATACAGTATTATTCTTTCTCTGTCTGGTTCATTTCATTTAGCATAAGACCCTCTAGATCCATCCATGTTGTCACAAATGGAAACATTTCATTCTTTTTTTATGGCTGAGTAATATTCCACCATGTAAATATACCACATTTTCTTTATCCGTTCATCAACTGATGAACATTTAGGTTGCTTCCATATCTTGGCTGTTGTAAATAATGTTACAATGAACATAAGGGTGCATGTATCTTTTCAAATTAGTGGTTTTGTTTTCTTCGAATAAATACTCAGAAGTGGTATTGCTGGATCACGGGGTAGTTCTGTTTTTAATGTTTTTTGAGAAACCTCTGTACTGTTTTCCATAGTAGTTGCCACCAGCAGTGCACGCGGGTTCCCTTTCCTCTGCATCCTCTACATCCAAATAGCCAAAATTTGCTATTTGTTGTTGTTTTGATAACAGCCATTCTGACAGGGGTGAGGTGATCAGAGGCCCTCCTTGATGGACCATTTTATCTACAATCACCCTCCACGTGCTGTGTTCTCCACCCTGCTGTATTTTTCTTTATAATACATACTTACTTAATAGTATATTACAGTTTCTTTTTGAACTTTTTTTCTATCTCCCCATTGGAATGTAATATTCATGAGGTTCTGAACTGTTTTGTTTGTCCTTTGTCCTCAGCACCTAGAACAGTGCTAGCACACAATAGGTGGTACATACCTACTGCATAAATGAGTGAAAGAGTTACATGTGGACAACCATGCAACCATGCTTGCTGGTTTAGAAAAATAAAGCAGGACAGAACAGGAAGGAGAGGGCAGAGTTGTGCCTTAACTTTTGGTACAGGATGCTTGAGTGACCCTAGGAGAGCTGACCCTCCTGGGGACTAGCTGTGTGAGAGGAGGCATAGGAGAGCAGCGTGAAGTTGGGTGCACTTGGAGTGCCCTCATTTACGCTGTGGTCATCTACTGAAGGGTCCCTTACACACTCTCTACTCCAATAATGTTGAAAGACCCCTTCTTTAAAAAACTACACCTAAAAATGAGTAGAGTACATGTGTTTACAATTATTAGAAAGCTGTCATATATTTGCAGATTAGCCGTATCCACTTAGTTTCAAGATGTGGGCTTCCCCATGCCTGAAGACGCCTTCACCTCCAGCTAAAAGCTCTTTTCAAAGGTGTGCTAATGTATAGAAAGCTATTAATACAATTATTCCTTATGCTTTGAAGGTCAGAGATGAGCCGGTTACCGGTGTTACTGTTTATCATCTATCATAGGCATGGTGTTACTGCTACTTAAGATTATATCCCATTCTTCAAAGCATAAAAGTCTTTTTGCTCTCATTTATAGTAATACTTCTGTGGTGGGAGGAAAGTGTGTGTAGTTATAAGTTCAATTACAGCTCCTGGTATATCGGTAGCAGTGTCCTAGACTGGACCGTGGCCCTGACGAGGGCTATGCAGTGAAAAATGAGGATCATGCTGAGTACAATGGAAACTTAAAATGAGATTGGGTTTAAATTCACTTCTGGGACTTGCACACTTGGCACAGGAGAACATGGGGTCACTATAGTAAGATAAGGAACGTTCAATCATATCCTGCAGGGAAGCTAAGATACTGGTTTTGTGGCTCTTGTTTAAATGCCTAGAACTTTCTCTTGGATGATGTATATGTCCATATGTGAGTGTGTATCTATATATACTTAGACACAAAAACACAGAGATATGTATATATTGAACAAATAAGTTTTATTTACATACTAAGAGATAAAAATTGAGGTCATAAAAAATTCCTTTTCCAATAATGTTATTCTTTTACAGTGTTTTGATAAAAAAAAGAAAATATTAGACAAGGTAAAATATAGAAACTTAGAGATAATATTTCTTATGATTTTAAAAGCTATGGTTTAGGCATGCTACTATTTAAATCGGATGTAAATTGAGACTATGTAAATAAATTCAGTTTTGGGATTTTTATTTACACATTCATAATTACAGAGTTTCAAAGAATAATACTGAGTCAGAAAAAAAAAAACTCCATAAAATTATAAACAAGAAAGAGGAAAGGAAAAGAAAAATATCACATTTATTTTTTGGCTTATTATGTTTCAAGTATATTGATTGGCCATCTTTTAGTTGGTAATACTATTTACACTCAGAGCTAATATAAAAGCTAAGTATTATATCTACTTTTAGAGGAAAGGAAACAAAATTTATGAGACATTCAATAATTTGGCCATAGTTAAATTGGCAGCCATTGGTAGAATTGGGATTTAAACAGATCTTTCTGAATTCAAGGTCCATCTTTGTGGATGGCCCCATGGCTGAGTGGTTAAGATTGCTTGCTCTACTTCAGAGGCCCATGGATCACCAATTCAGATCCTGGGCACAGACCTATACACCATTCATCAAGCCATACTGTAGTGGCATCCCACATAGAAGAATTAGAATGACCTACAGCTAGGATATACAACTGTGTACTGGGTCTTTGGGGAGGGCAAAGACAAAAAAAAGGAAGATTGGCAACAGATGTTAGCTCAGGGCTGATCTTCCTCACCTAAAGCCATCTTTTTTATTTGGGACTAACCCAATTTTCTTTTTTTCTTGTCTTTCCACAAAAGTAATTTATCTTGTTTTTATGTTTGTTTGTCTGTTTTTTCTTAACACATAATTTAGAAAAAGGAATCAAAGAATAAGCCTAATTTAGTGCTGGGAATGCATGAAGACCCCTCAAATACATGGTTAATAGGTCTGGATTTAAGTACCTTTCCACTCTTGACACCCAGCTATGCTGCTGATGATCCAGGACCTGTAAGATGCACATTTTGATTATTTCCAAGAGTTGTCATGCTGATAATTTTATATCCTCTCAGTCACCTTCCTAAATCAGTTGCCAATGACTAAAAAGTGGGTTTGAATCTAAGAAAGAAGGTTAATTAAAAAACTACTGTTTTTCCCTTTGGATTTCTGTCACTCATTTATTCATTCATTCAACATAGTGCATACCCTGTGTAGACACTGTGTCAGACCTTGCTTTGGTCCTTATACAGCCTAAAGACTTCTGCAAAGGTTAGGAACACAAATTTATAGGCAGGTAATATGAAGAAGAGAAGTAAGTGTATGGGGTGCATCTATAATTACCCAAAAGACACCTGCCACATGTAAAAGAGTGTAACGGCTACTTAACGCTTGTCAATCATGGCCATGTAGTGATGGAGCTCAGCATTACCTGGAATATAGTCTTTCAGGAGGAGATAAAAAAGTTCTAGATTTTTGTATGAAATCATTCATTCTTAAATATTGGCACAGTTTTTGTTGTTTAATTATGTGCAAAACAAATACATTAAGCATATAGCCCAACACGTCAAAATGCATTGTCTGTAGAAATTATTATTGTTTAATGTATTTCCCACCATTAAATAGTAAGTTCCTAGAGAACTGGGATCATCTTTGCATTTTCAGAATTTAAGAGGCATTATAGGTTAATAATTGTTTAATAAGGAAGAGAAACTTATTCATTTAGGAAGCAATTGGTGATATCTAATAAGTGGGAAATAAGCCCCTGACCTAGATGAAAAAGAGATATGTATGAGCACCCACTATGTCATGGGTACCTTGAATTGTTACAGCCACTTAATGATCCAAGTCAATATTGTTGTTAGTACTATCCATTTTATAAATGAAGAAGTTAGCATAATTAAATAAAATGTATGAAGTTGCATCTTCCAATAAATACATTTTCAAAATAACTGGAATCTTGAGTCAAATATACCTAACTTCAAATTCTAGTGGTTTCAAATTATATTCTTGTAAAACATTGTGCAAGATATTTAACCCTGCTGACCCTCAATTTTCTGATACATACGGGGAACATAATAAAACTTTATAGGGCTGCTGTGATATTTATCTGAGATAATATATATGATGTCTTTGAAGAGTGTGTGGCATCTGGTTGGTTTTCAGTAAATGGTAGATAACATTCCAGCTACCGTTTTGTGTTAAAAGCCTGTGTTCCATCTGCTATACCTCCAAGGGCAAGAGTTGCCGTACAGTATATCAATGATATTGAATTCTAGGAAAGTGGAGAAGTAGGTTGTTATCCTTCCACACTTTGGGTTCTTTCTAAGTAGCCATGCTAGTGGGCCCAAAGGCCACCAAGACTAAAGGTCATGCTTTCTCTGTGGATGTAGAGTCAACTTTAGCGCCTCTTTCTCAAGCTCTAGTCAATAACATTCAGGCTGCCCAGTTAATTCCATTCAGCAATGAAGCAGTCACTATTCTAAGGAAAATATGTATTGAAATGTAGATTTCAATCAGGAGAACACATCAGAATTCATGGGGAAGCTTTGTTAAGCTACAAGTATTCCTAAACCCACAGAGGCACATCAAATAGTTGTGTCTTGGATTGAGAACCGCTGATCTTCAAAAAAGCCAATATTCAACTAGAAATGTTACAAAAGCAAGAATACTCATTTCATGGTAATGATTTGTATCTTTAATTAAGTACCCATATGGTCATGCATTTGAGAGTATATGACAAATAGCATAGTGATACAGTTACAGAGTAAAGAGTTATTCATCTTTGTATCCCCAATTCCTTGCCCAGTATATGTAAAAGAGTGCGTACATCATCAGTACTGGCTTAACAGCTTGGGTTGAATCTTTCTTTCCTGTCTTTGTGATAGTGTAGTGGATGGTGATGATGATGATGATAAAGTATCCACTGACGCTCGTTGAGTATCAGGCCTTATGTTAAGTACCTCACATATAGTATCCTATATAATCCTCATAATGCCCCGATTACTAAGGTGCCATTTTCTTCCTCATTTAACAGAGGAGGAAATGAATGGATGGAGATTTTAATTAGTCACCTTTTACACACTTATTATAGAACCATGATTTGAACCCAGGCATTCTGACTCCAGAACATAGATGACTAGTTTTACACTTCGTTCTCCCCTATGAAGAGTGAGAAACTCTAAGAGGCTAAGGGTCTTCCTTCAGTGATTCCCCTGAGACATACTGCTACCAAAAATCTTCTCTATCATCTGTAATATTGAACCTCCATCACCTCCTTTAGTGAATATAGTTAATAATTAACTGTGCATCTTATTGGGAGCAGGAAATCAAATAACCAGAGATACAAAAATAGACATAGAGATACACAGATAGATAGTGTCTGCTCACTTAGCTAACTAGAAGAGATGTAGTGATCAGATTCAGAAGTAATCACATTTTTGTTAATTAGGCCCTCAGTGCTGTTTTTCAAGTGCCATCCATTCTCCTAAACAAATAAGTACTTGTCTCTTAAATAAGTAAATTGCAGGCCTGGCTTCATTTAGTACATTAACTGCCTTGTGAGAATTGATAAGACTTCTTTAAATATCCTAATATCCTGCGGCTTCTACTGTTAAAATAATAGCATTCAGTTTTGAAGATTCCACTTTAGCAAATCTGTGCATTTTTGCATGTTGTTTCCTAATATATTCCATTTATTCTGTACTGTTTGCACTATTTCTATTTAGACATTATTTTTCTTTTTTTCAGTAAATATTTATTTTTATTGCAGTAACATTGGTTAATAAGATTATATAAATTTCAGGTATACGTCGTTACATTTTGATTCATGTGTAGATTTCATCATGTTCACCACCCAAAGACTAATTATAATGCACACCACATACACGTGCCAAATCACCCCTTCGCCATTCAGCCTCCTCCCTTCCTCTCTGGTAACGACCAGTCCAATCTCTGTCTCTGTGTGATTGTTTGTTATTTTTATCTTCTACTTATGAGTGAGATCATATAGTATTTGACTTTTTGTCTCTGACTTATTTTGCTTAGCATAATACCCTCAAGGTCCATCCATACTGTCACAAATGGCCAGATTTCGTCATTTCTTATGGCTGAGTGGTATTCCATTGTGTGTATATATAGCATCTTCTTTATCCATTCATCCCTTGATGGGCACTTAGGTTGCTTCCAAGTCTTGGCTATTGGGAATAATGCTGCAATGAACATAGGGGTGCATGTATCTTTACACATTCAAGTTTTCATGTTCTTTGGATAAATACCCAGCAGTGGAATAGCTGGATCATATGGTAGCTCTCTTCTCAATTTTTGGAGGAATCTTCATACTGTTTTTATAGTGGCTGAACCAGTTTACACTCCCACAAGCAGTGTATGAGGGTTCCCTTCTCTCCACATCCTCTCCAACACTTGTTGTTTCCTGTCTTGTTAATTATAGCCATTCTGATGGGAGTGAAGAGATATCTCATTGTAATTTTGGTTTGCATTTCCTTGATAGTTAATGATGTTGAACATCTTTTCATGTGCCTGTTTGCCATCTGTATATCTTCTTTGGAGAAATGTCTGTTCGGATCTTTTGCCTATTTTTTAATTGGCTCGTTAGTTTTATTGTTGTTGAGATGTATGAATTCTTTGTGTATTTTGGATATTAACTCCTTATCAGATATATGGTTTGCAAATATCTTCTCCCTATTGTCAGGTTGTCTTTTCATTTTGTTAATAGTTTCCTTTTCTGTGCAGAAGATTTTTAGTGTGATGTAGTCCCATTTGTCTACTTTTTCTATTGTTCCCCTTGTCCAGTCAGACATAGTACTTGAAAATATGCTGCTAAGACCAATGTCAAAGAGCTTACTGCTTATGTTTTCTTCTAGAAGTTTCATGGTTTCAGGTCTTACATTCAAGCCTTTGATCCATTTTGAGTTAATTTTTGTTTATGGTGTAAGGGAATGGTCTATTTCATGCTTTTGCATGTGGTTGTCCAGTTTTCCCAACACCATTTATTGAGAAGACTTTCCTTTCTCCATTGTATGTTCTTGGCTCCCTTGTCCAAAATTACCTGTCCACAGATGCATGGGTTTATTTCTGGCCTCTCAATGCTTTTCCATTGATCTGTGTGTCTGTTTTTATGCCAGTACCATGCTGTTTTGGTTACTATAGTTTTGTGGTATATTTTGAAATCAGAGAGTGTGATACTTTCAGCTTTGTTCTTTTTCCTGAAGTTTCCTTTGGTATTTGAAGTCCTTTGTTGTTCTGTATAAATTTTAGTATTCTTTGTTCTATTTCTGTGAAAAATGTTGTTGCAACTTTGATAGGGATTATGTTGAATCTGTAGATTGCTTTAGGAAATAGGGATATTTTAACTATGTTAATTCTTCCAGTCCAGGAACACAGAATATCTTTCCATTTCTTTGTTTCTTCTTCAATTTCTTTCAACGATGTTTTATAGTTTTCAGTGTACAGATCTTTCACCTCTTTGGTTAAGTTTATTCCTAGGTATTATATTCCTTTTGTTGCAATTGTAAATGGGATTGTATTCTTTCACTTTCTGCTACTTTGTTGTTCATGTATAGAAACACAATTGATTTTTGTATGTTGATTTTGTATCCTGCAACTTTACTGTATTCGTTTATTATTTCTTTAGGATTCTTTAGGGTTTTCTATATATAAAATCGTGTCGTCTGCAAATAGTGACAGTTTCACTTCTTCCCTTCTGATTTGGATCCCTTTTATTTGTTTTTCTTGCCTGATTGCTCTGGCTAAGACTTCCAATACTATGTTAAATAAGAGTGGTGAAAGTGGGCATCCTTGTCTGGTTCCTGTTCTTAGAAGGACAGTTTTCAGTTTTTCTCCATTAAGAATGATATCAGCTGTGGGTTTGTCATATATGGCCTTTATTATTTTTAGGTGCTTTCCTTCCATATCCATTTTATTCAGAGTTTTTATCATAAATGGATGCTGTATCTTGTCAAATGCTTTCTCTGCATCTATTGAGATGATCCTGTGATTTTTTTGTTCATTTTGTTAATGTGGTGTATCACGTTGATTGATTTGAGGATGTTGAACCATCCCTGCATCCCTGGAATAAATCCCACTTAATCATGGTGTATGATCTTTTTAATGTATTGTTGTATTCAATTTGCTAGTATTTTGTTGAGGATTTTTGCATTGATGTTCATGAGTGATATTGGCCTGTAATTTTCTTTTTTTGTGTTGTCCTTGTCTGGTTTTGGTATCAGGGCAACGTTGGCTTCATAGAATGAGTTAGGAAGCTTCCCTTCCTCTTCAGTTTTTTGGAAGAGTTTGAGAAGGATAGGTATTAAGTCTCCTTTGAATGTTTGGTAGAAATCACCAGGGAAGCCATCTGGTCCTGAACTTTTATTTTTGGGGAGTTTTTTGATTACTGTTTTGATCAACTTACCCTATTCAAATTCTCTTTTTCTTCCTGATTCACTTTTGGAAGGTTGTATAATTCTAAGAATTTATCCATTTCTTTTAGATTGTCCAATTTGTTGGTGAATAGCTTTTCACTGTATTCTCTTATAATCTTTTGTATTTCTAAGGAGTCCATTGTAATTCTCCTCTTTCATTTCTGGCTTTACTTATTTGAGCCTTCTCTCTGATTTCCCTGGTGAGTCTAGCTAAAGGTTTGTCAATTTTGTTTATCTTTTTAAAGATAAACAGCTCTTGGTTTCATTGATGTTTTTCTATTGTTTTTTTAGTCTCTATTTCATTTATTTCTGCTCTGATTTTTGTTATTTCCTTCCTTCTACTGACTTGGGGCTTTGGTTCTTCTTCTTTTGCCAGTTCCTTTAGGTGCACTACTAGATTGTTTATTTGAAATTTTTCTTGTTTGTTGAGGTAGGTCTGTATTGCTATAAACTTCCCTCTTAGAACCTCTTTTGCTGTATCCCATAGATTTTGGCATGTTGTGTTTTCATTTTCATTTGTCTCCAAGTATTTTTTGATTTCTCCTTTGATTTCTTCATTGACCCAATCATTGTTCAGTAGCATTTTGTTTAATCTCCACATATTTGTGGGTTTTCTGATTTTCTTCCTGTAGTTTCTAGTTTCATAATTTTGTGATCAGAAACGAGGCTTGGTATTACTTCAGTCTTCTTAAATTATTGAGACTTGTTTTGTGTCCTAATATGTGATCAATCTTGGAGAATGTTCCATGTGCATTTAAAAGGAATGTGTATTCTGCAGTTTTGGGATGGTATATTCTATATATATCTACCAAGTCCATCTGATCTAATGTGGATTAAAGGCCAATGTTTCCTTATTGATCTTCTGTTTGAATGATCTATCCACTGGTGTAAGTGGAGTGTTAAAGTCCTCTACTATTATTGTGTTACTGTCTATTTCTCCTTTTACGTCTGTTAATAATTGCTTTATATATTTAGGTGCTCCTATGTTGGGTGCATAGATATTTACAAGTGTTACATCCTCTTGTTGGATTGTTCCCTTTATCATTATGGAGTGCTCTTCTTTGTCTCTTGTTATAGTTTTTGTTTTAAAGTCTATTTTGTCTGGTATAAGTATTGCTACTCCAGTTTTCTTTTTGTTCCTATTTGCTTGGAGTATCTTTTTCCATCTCTTCACTTTCAGTTTGTAAGTGTCTTTAGGTCTGAAGTGTGTTTCTTCTTTTTTTTTTTTTTGAGGAAGATTAGCTAACTGCTGCAAATCCTCCTCTTTTCACTGAGGAAGACTGGCTCTGAGCTAACATCCATGCCCATCTTCCTCTACTTTTTATATGTGGGATGCCTACCACAGCATGGCGTGCCAAGCAGTAACATGTCTGCACCTGGGATCTGAACCAGTGAACCTTAGGCCGCTGAAGCGGAACATGCACACTTAACCACTGCACCACT
The DNA here is from genome assembly GCF_041296265.1 of Equus caballus. Lineage (NCBI taxonomy): Eukaryota > Metazoa > Chordata > Mammalia > Perissodactyla > Equidae > Equus > Equus caballus. The sequence continues at coordinate 61,833,917 of NC_091700.1, read as the reverse complement.
GGGTCGGCCCTGGAAGTGTGTTTCTTATATGAAGCATATATATGGGTGTTGTTTGTTTTTTGTTTTGAGGAGGATTAGCCCTGAGCTAATATCTGCTGCCAATCCTCCTCTTTTTGCTGAGGGAGACTGGCCCTGAGCTAACATCTGTGCCCATCTTCCTCTACATTTTTTTTTATATGTGGGATGCCTGCCACAGCATGGCTTGCCAAGTAGTGCCATGTCTGCACCCAGGATACAAACCGGCAAACCACGTGCCACCGAAGTGGAACTTGTGAACTCAACTGCCGTGCCACTGAGCTGGCCCCATAGGTGTTGTTTTTTAATCCAGTTGGCCACACTATGGCTTTTGATTAGAGCATTTGGTCCATTGACATTTAAAGTAGCTATTGACAAGCATGTACATATTGTCATTTTGTTACTTTTGTTCTGGGTGTTTTAGTAGTTCTCTGTTCCTTTCTTCTTCTCTTGCTCTCTTCCCTTGTGGTTTGATGGCTTTCCTTAGCATTATGCTTGAGTTCCTTTTTCTTAATTTTTTGTTTATTTATTATAGGTTTCTGGTTTGTGATTACCATGAGGTTCATATATAATAACCTACATATATGGCAATCTATATTAAGTTGATGTTCTCTTTAGTTTGACCTCTGCTAAAAGCTGTACTGTTTTACTCCCCTCCTCCCTCATCTCATATTTTTGATATCATGTCTAACCTCTTTTTTTTGTACATGTGTATCCATTACTCTCTTACCAAGGAAATAATTTTAGTACTTTTGTCTTTTGACTTTTATATTATCTTCATAGGTGGTTGATCTGCTACCTTTGCTGTATTTTTGCCTTTACCGGTGATTTTATTGCCTTTTTTTTGGATAATTTTCTTATTCCTGTTTCTTGTCTTCTCTTTTTCACTTAAATAAATCCCTTTAGCGTTTCTTGTGGAACTGGTTTCTTGATGATAAATTCTTTTAATTTTTGCTTGTCTGAGAAACTCTTTCTCTCTCTTTCCATTCTGAATGATAATGTTGCAGGGTAGAGTATTCTTGGCTGTAGGTTTTTTCCTTTCAGCACTTTAAATATATCATGCCACTCCCTTCTAGCCTGTAAGGTTTTGGCTGAGAAATCAGCTGATAGCCTTAGGAGCTTTTCTTTGTATGTAACTTCTTGCCTTTCTCTGGCAGCTTTTAGACTTTATCTTTCATGTGTTACATTTTAATTATAATGTGTCTTGGCGTGGGCCTCTTTGGGTTTATCTTTTTTGGTGCTCTCTGTGCTTCCTGTACCTAGATGTCTGTTTCCTTCCTTAGATTAGGAAAGTTTTCAGCTATTATTTATTCAAATAGATTCTCTGCCACTTTGGCTCTCTCTTCTCTTTCTGGGACACCTATAATATGACTGTTAGTGTGCTTGATGTTGTCCCAGAGTTGCCCTAGACTGTTCTTGTTCTTTTTTTTTAAAGATTTTTTTATTTTTTCCTTTTTCTCCCCAAAGCCCCCCGGTACATAGTTGTGTATTCTTCGTTGTGGGTTCCTCTAGTTGTGGTATGTGGGACGCTGCCTCAGCGTGGTCTGACGAGCAGTGCCACGTCCGCGCCCAGGATTTGAACCGACGAAACACTGGGCCGCCTGCAGCAGAGCGCGCGAACTTAACCACTCGGCCACGGGGCCAGCCCTGTTCTTGTTCTTTTTAATTCTTTTTTCTTTTATCTGTTCAGCTTGGGTGATTTCCTTTAGTCTTTCCGTCCAGCTTGCTGATCGAGTCTTCTGTATCATCTACTCTGCTATTGAGTCCCTCTAGTGAATTTTTCATTTCCAGTATTGTATTCTTCATTTCTGACTTGTTCTTTTTTCTATTTTCCAATTCTTTGTTGACATTCTCACTGAGTTCCCCCCATTCTTCTCCTGAGATCACTGAGCATCCTTATGACTTCTTGTTTGAACTCTGTCAGGTAGATTATTTATTTCTGTTTCACTTAGTTCTTTTTCTGGTGTTTTGTCCTGTTCCCTTACTTGAAACGTATTTCTTTGCCTCCTCACTTTGCCTCTTTGTGCTTATATCTCTGTATTAGGTGGGTCAGCTACCTCTCCAAGAGATGCCTCATGAGGCCTGGCAGTGTGCTTCCCTTTCGTCACCAGTTCCAAATGTTCCAGGAGTGTCCCCTGTGTGGGCGCCATGTTTTCTTCTGTTGTGGAAGGGTTGCTCTTGCTGCAAGTACCAGGGACACTAGGCTGTCCCCCTGGCCAGCTGGTTGTAATGCTTAACTGCATATGGCTGCTATGGACACTTCAATCACTTTATTGGGTTTGGGAAGCCCCAGCACAGTTGGCTTTAAGGTCTAATCGCGCATTCCTATTGGAATTTTTCTTTTAAGTGAGTAGGCCCTCAGTGTGGCTGGTTGCTAGGCTCAGGGGATTATAATTGCTGTAGGCCTCTGGCCTGTAAGGATCTTGTCAGCTCTCTCAGGATTGCACCTGAGTGGGGCTGGACCCAAGTGTGGGAACACACAATTGTTTCAGGCTTTGGAAGGTAGGGCCGACCCCCTATGTGGCTGTCGGAGAAGCACAAGTCTTCTGAAGCTGACAAGCCCCACCACCCAGAAGGCCACACACACCATCAACAGAGTCCTGCCACATGCAAGTGCCCCAAACCCCTGAATCAGACCCAGTCCCCCCACTGCAGAGGACCCACACACTCCATCAATGCCCCACATGCTCCACCTGCTCCTCATGTACACCCTGCCCCACAGAGGCAGACCCACTAGCCTGGCTGCAGAGGATCCATGCACCCAGCCTATGCAGGCCCACAAGTTTCCCAAGTGCTTGCTGTTGACTGAGCTGAATTAAACCTGCTCTCTAGTGGGTGGGGCTGACCGTGGGCTAACAGGTCAGTGGAAGAATTCCAATGGTGTCTACCAGTGTGTCTATCAGCAGACCTGTACTAGGTCACAATAATGGCTGCCGCCAACATTCCAGTCACTGGAAAGGGCCCTCCTCTCACTGCGATGCACCCAGAGCCTACCAGATGAGTCTCTTTTCACTAAAGGACTGTGCATCTTTCTTTCTGGTGATTTTAGGTTGCTTTCCAAAATGGGTGAATTTGTGCATGGGCCCTTTAAGAGCTGGCTTTTTTCCGCTTATGTCTCATAGCTTTTCTAGGGGTATTCCTCATTGTAATTAATAGCCAGCAAAGCCAAATATTATAAGACTCATTTCAGTTGTACTGACCCCAAAAGATGCTTATAGTGGTAATGCTCCCCTGCTCAGACCCCCTTCTGCTCCAGGGAAGGCTGCATGCCTTAGGATTGCTCCTCGCCAGCTGTGAAGCACTGTGGCTTGCAAAGGTGGCTTTCTTCTCTCCAGAAAGGAACTTCTGCCTCTTCTACCTCAGTCAGCACTGTCCCTTGTTTTAGGGATTCTTTTTATCCAGTTTGCATTTCTTTCGCAGGGTAATTGTTCCAAGAGCAGTTGTAAATTTGCTGTGTTTGTGGGAGGAGATGAGTTCAGAGATCATCTATGCTGCCATGTTCCAAGATCTCCTAGACATTATTTTTCTTAGAATATAATATCCACTCTAATGGCCCCTCCTTGCTCCTTGGAGGTCTAGGATACATAATTCCATTTGAATCTAACAAAAAATTCTAGAGGGAGTACTGCGCATTTAAAGACACTCTGTGAATGCAAATTGGATGACTACTGATTCTATTCACATGACCTGTTCAGATACACACATATTTATCTTAAAATCGCAACAAATGTACCAGAATTTCCAGAAAAATCATTTGACATTTATAAACTGTTTGGAACGTCTCAGCGTTTATTTTCACCAATGCTTTCTATAGTAACTATTACTCATATTTAATGATTCAACAAATGTACTGTAATAATATCGAAAACCTCAGCACAAAGAAGAATAATTTTTAGTAAGTGTAATATTTTCCTCACAGGGAAAAAAACACAGAGAGGATGAAAATAGTTTGATGAATTTTAAGTGGAAATAATAAAATATAATCCACCAAAGGGAAATTGAATTTTATAATAGTAACAATGCAATGGTGAGAACTTTAAGGAAGAATTCAGCAACTAAAGATACTTTTAGAATCATATAGTTCTCTGATGGTCTCAATGAATAGAATGTGCTTATCTAAAAGATGCCCAAGCAACCACGTTCACTTATTTATTCATGAAAAATACTCTCTTTCTTTTGAGCATCTACTGAATATAACTCTCAGTGCTGGATAATATGACAGATGCAGGGACATAAACTTTTCTGACATTAAGGATTGTGATTGTTCTAAAGGTGAATTTAGTCCTGTTATTTCTACTTTTAACCCTTCAAGCTGTTTTGATTATAACAAGTTTCTTAACATTAAAAAACTGCAACGTTTTATTTCTTTTCTCTTTGAGGTATTGAATGTTAACACAATAGCTCTGTCAAAACTTACATAGATTCAGGGGCCAGCCTGGTGGCATGGCAGTTAAGTTCACATGTACCTCTTTGGCGGCCTGGGGTTTGCCAGTTCAGATCCCGGGTGCGGACATGGCACCGCTTGGCAAGCCATGCTGTGGTAGGTGTCCCACATATAAAGTAGAGGAAGATGGGTATTGATGTTAGCTCAGGGCCAGTCTTCCTCGGCAAAAAGAGGAGGATGCAGCAGATATTAGCTCAGGGCTAATCTCCCCCCCCCCCCAAAAAAACCTTACATATATTCATCATATGTGCAATAAAGAAGGACAGCTAGAAAAACTCTGTAGTTTTACTAATAGTAATTTATCTCACCTCCAAGCCTGCTAGTTAGACCTTTTAGGGCTCTATAGAGGGTTTTTCAGATAAAAGCAGGACTTGCAGCTGAGTCTACGGTAACAAATCCAACATCTTTTGACCCACTATGTGAAAAAGCACACATATTCCCAGATGAAATAAGCAAAGGTCTTTGCTTGTCTGTGGGTGTGTATATGTATAAAACAGGATACATTTATGTTCTCGTTTGCAAATTAAAACATATGAAAATAAAAATGATACAATTTCAAAATACCAGATTTTTCTTTCTTAATGTATTACTCTGTTAACTAAGTTATGTTTCCTCAAAGTGAACTATTGTTGATATTTTGAAGAGATTTTGGAAGTGATTCTAAATACTTGGTCAGAAAAGAAAAAAACCTTCAATATTTTGCCTCTCCTCTTCCTTTTTTTCCTTTATTTACCAGTTTATCTATTATAATTAGGTTTGCTTGTTTTTTCCCCAAGGCGGTGGGTGGGTGAGTGGGGGGAATCAACAGTTTGTATCTTCCCCTGATGATGGGTCAAAGGTTCCATAATTTTAGAGCATCTTAGAATGGAGAGTTTTCTTCCACTGAAAGAGGTGTAATAATATCTAGCTTGTTGGGTTTTTACGAGGATTCAACGTGTTAATAGTTGTAAGTTGTTTAGCACAATACCTGGCATATAGAAAATGCTCATTAAATGTTAGGTCATGATGGTGCTTTTTAACTCAGAACTAGTTTCAAACATCAATCTTGAGAAATATTGGAATTATATACTGAAATTGTATCATCTGAGTCATCAAGATGTCTAACGTAAATGACAACCTAACCTAAAAGGCAAATCATACATTATATACATTATTTGACCAGTGACTCACAAAGGTGTTCTGCATTATTTTGTTTGTTGTTTTGGTGCACAAATATGGAAGGAGATGAATTCAGCATGAAGTCACTTTTTTGAGATAACTTATGTTCTCGAGAGAGAGACCTGATGTCTTTTATCTGAATTTTAGTCTCTACTCCCCTTCAATATCCCTTTTTTAAAATTTATTCTGTTAACTAAAATTTCCCACCCCAGAGTGCCATACTTTGTTCTCTTCGGATCTGAGACACTTTGCTGTTTCTTTGCCTATGTCTTGTTTTCTCTGTGCTATTTGTAGCTTCCTTATCCTTCTGCTCCTCTCTTCCATTCTGGGGTTCCTGGAGGATAGAGCAAAAGTGAAGTTCTAGACATATGCATGTCACTTATTTGGCACTTATTTTTTGGACAAAGCTCGTGCACAAATTCCACTCCCCCTGCCCCAAATTTTATCAAATGGATTTGGACAACCTAGATGGAAATGGAAATTTCCATTTTCTTCCTCTTATAAATTTTGCCCTACTGTGAGTTTTACTCAGATGCTCTTTATTTCTTTTACCTTGGTATCTCGCCTGCTCTCACTGGCTTCTCTGAAATGAGATACTCAGTTGGACTTGACCTCTCCACCCTTTCTCAGACTATGGGCTGTGTCTCTAGATCACTAGGCCCTTTCAAGCTCTGATAGAACTGCTTACTTATCATGTCCATATGGGCAGCACCATATGGTTATCTGCAGCATATCAAACTCATCCTTGTCTAAAATGGTACAATCTACTCTCTGCCTTTGTAGCTTGTTTTAGTAAATAGCATACTTCCTCAAACCAGAAATCCTGAATCTCCTCTCATTCCTCACCCTCCACCTCCACAAATAAGTCACAAAGCTCAGTTCTTTCTGCCTAATACATATCTCATGAATTTATACATTTATTTATAAATTTCATCAATACGCATTCACTCACTACTTGTATCAGTGCCCTTCACCTTAGTGGCTATAACTCCCTCTTACCGGGTCTTCTTGCATCCGCTCTTAACCAGACCTACAGTTATGTTTTCTTGTTCTTGTTGTTTTAAAGCTGCTGCTAGGGTGATCTTTTATGATGCCAATATGTTCCTGACAAGTAAAACTTTCCGTGGATTTTCAGTTATCCTTCAGATAACCTCCCAAATCCTTAACAGGGTTTACAAGGTGATCTGGGAGCTGACACCTGTACCTCCCTTCTTTCAGTTCCTGGAGCACAACAGCCTCTTTTCCCTCTTAGCCTGAGGGCATGCATTTCCACTGCCTGCAGTCATCTTCCTTTTTTTTCCCCTACCCTCTTCTTAAAGAGCTAAAGTCTACTCTCACTTCAATGTCATTTTCTCAGGATGTCCCTTTGGCCCCCTCCTACTGGGTCCCTTGCTGTATACACTGTACTCCCTGTTTGTTTACCCTCATCATGCTGCTTGCTGATCATTGATATCTCCCAGCATATAATTGCACCAAATAATTCTTTGGAATTTAAGTTTGGAGTTAGAAACAGGAGAGCCTAATTCCAACCATATCACTTGTAGATGAATGACGTTGTATATGACACTTAATTTCTGAGTTTCTTTCCCCCATCTATAACATATGGACTATAACATCAGCCTTGCATGGCTGTAGTAAGTTTTAATAATACCCTATAACATCTAATATGGTGCCTGGAACATTTTCAGCACATGAATAGTAGCTGTTATCTGGAGATTTCCCAACATAAGTTATGCAACTTTCCAATTAGTTTAGTTGTATAATCTATTCATCCTGCCTACCAAAGATGTGACCTTACAAGTAATATGATAACTTAATATATATTAGGAGAAAGAGAGAGAAATTGAAAGGCAGATGGTTTCTGCCTGCTTGAGTTATAAAAAAATGATTCACTTCCCTTAGGTCCTTCCTTACCGGCCTTTCGCTATTTGCTAAAGGACCCTTGTGTTGTTTTACCTTTTCATTGTACTTCCAGCATTTTAACCTCAAGAACCGCTCATCCTTGCTCCAGATCAGGCAGATCCAGCTCCCAGAAAGATAGAGACTCAAGAATATATACGCAAGTCAATGCTAATTTCAAACTAGTTTAATGTTTTCTTCCCCTTTTTTAATGTGATTGCATTTTATAAGCACCTTCTGGAGACAAAATGGCTTAAGCCCAAGGCTGTAGGAATAGGAATTTTTATGGCCAAGGTCAGCCTGGTGGGTAATTATTTTGGAGCAGGTTATGTTTAAGGAATCTTGACAATTCTCTACTTTATCTGTGTTCTTGAGTGGAGTCTGATTCCCAGTACTACTGTATTTTCATTTGTGACCATTCATACAACTCAAAAGCCAAGTGAAGGAATAGGATTTCTAATCCCCTAAAGATCTATATCCATTGCTTGTTGAGTTTTTAGTTGTATTTTTTTTTATTACTAACTTTTGACATGTTTGTATATGCTGAAGATTTCAATTAAAATAGACAGCAGGGTGATACTGAATCAATCCTTGTTGTTTTGTATCCAGGGAAAAGGAAGCAATATGAAATATGGAAATCTAAGAGAATGTAAATGCTCTAGGATCTGCTGTGAGACATACCCTTCTGCTTGTGAGACAGACATGATTTTTAGAGCAGAGAATTTGCTGGCTTAAAGAAGACAACTTGCCAGTTTTATTAGTTTTGTATCTTACGCTAGACAGACTCACTGTTCCAATCATTAAAGTACCAACCCTAAGCTTCCATTAAGTTTGAGCCAAATGACAGCATATTTTCCAAGTGCTTTGTACAATAACAATAAGTAGCTGAATACCGCTTATAGATGAGTAAGCTTGTGATGACTTCACTGTAAACCGGGTTCCGCTCTCTTTTTCATTCTTGCTTAGGTTTAATTTTCATGAGCTTGCCACAAACATAATTATTAGTGCTTCTTATAAATACCCAGTGGAGATCAAATTGAAGGAGAGTCATTCTTAGAAAAGTGGAAAATTTGCAAATATCAACTAAAGTACCAATGTGGTAGGAACTGAGTGGGTGGAATCACAAATGTTTATTGTGGTGAAGTTGTGGGGTTTTTTTCCTAACGTCTCAGGGGTGTGTGAAGATCCAAAGAACAATGAATTACTTAAACATGTTTCTGGGAACACTTCAGAATAAATGCTATCAGATTATGGCTTATCTCTTGCAACCAAAATTAGGATGGAAAATCTACCTGCAAAGAGCCAATCTCTAGTGAAGAAAATAGTATGTTTTTATTTTCAAAACTAAAGTATTTTGTTATTTTGTGCCATACTGAGCACCCTACATAATATCAGCCTGGGATTCAGAAGAACCTGCAGGAAATCTTGTGACAAATATTTAAGGTCAACTAGAAAACATTTTCGTTCTCTGTGATTCCCTCTGAATTTGCTATTGTTCATTTTGAATTCATTGTTCTCCAAAGGCAAGAAACAGAACAAACACTAACTGTCGGATGTCTTGTCTTGCTGTCTATCTGCAGAATTTTTTGGCTGTGTGAAGTTCTTCAGAGTATAGTAGAAAAAATTATTTATGTTTATACATTTTGTGCTTTTCCTGAACGTATTATTATCCTACAGACTCGTTAAATTTCTTAAACTGCTAATGTACAAGAGTTTCCCAAATTGCCAGTTATTTTTTAGACTGTCAATGTAAATACCTCCTTTGTTTGAAAAGTTAACCCTGAAGAAAAGATGAGGGTACTCAGCCAGCTACCAGTAAGCGCTTGGTGCCTTGTTTAAAAGCATATGGCTTCTTTACAGTCATCTTCAGGCAAAGAATCCTACAAAAGATGTTAATAAGGGGCTGGCCCAGTGGCACAGCAGTTAAGTTCGCAAGTTCTGCTTTGGCAGCCCAGGGTTCGCCGGTTCACATCCCGGGTGTGGACATGGCACCGCTTGGCAAGCCATGCTGTGGTAGGCGTTGCACATATAAAGTAGAGGAAGATGGGCATGGATGTTAGCTCAGGGCCAGTCTTCTTCAGCAAAAAGAGGAGGGTTGGCAGCACTTAGCCCAGAGCTAATCTCCCTAAAAAAAAAAAAAAGGTGTTAATAAGTTCTTGATATGTATACATATGCCTCTTGGACTTCTGCTTCACCAAGAGTGAGGAGACAACTATAATAATCTGCCACTTGAGAAAACTCTATTCATTGCTAGGAAGAAGAATCTGATATCTTTTCCATAATGCTTGGAATATGTTTTATCCCTATTGCTATAGATGCCGAAGGATGCAATATAGTATAGTAGATGATTTTCCACAATTTACAGATTCCCACTGTTAGCAATATCATCCCTTAGTACGTGCCTATAAGACAATTCATCAGGACCATATAAATGATATGCTCAAGCTTCTTTTTAAAGAATGTGCTAGACTCACAAAATAATTAGTTCTACATCATTCAAATATTACTGTTTTTACATTTATGCCCATTTTAATAAACACAGAGAGCATAGTATTCAAGAAAGCCACTTTCCGTTAAAACAAGAAGTACCACTTAAGGAAGGCTAAAAGTTAAAAAGAGCAGATCATTTTTAATTTTAGACTGTTAGAAATATTTGATTATAAGGCACTCACATCTAAAAAGTAATTTACCTTTCAAGGGTGACTAAAATTTTCAGTCTCCTAAGGTTCTCAAAAGCACATGTTGCCACGGCAAACGATGCAGGTATTTTAGTATTGTAACGTCTTCCAGTGGTTTTGCTTTTTCATTCAAGTTATAAGGGGTCCTCGTGTTTGCCTGTCAGTATCAGAACTATCCCAGGAGCAGATGCAATTCTAGAGATATGATGTTAAAACCTGTTGTGTGCAAAAACTGTGTGAGTCCCTGGGCAGGACACACCTGTGAGGAGGGCAGAGCCCCTCCCTATGGACTGCCCACAATCTAGGGGAGAGTTGCAGGCTTAAAGCCAAATAGCTTGAGAGTTAGCAGGCCTGGGGAAACTCCAGTCAGCACACATTTTTCTATCCTCCACTCACCAGTTTACCGTTATCTTTGTTTTCCCATGCAGTCTGATTTCTTTTTTTTGGCCTCTTTCCTCTGAGGCTGAGAATATACATCTGTGTGGGAGTAAATGCCCTGTGTCGCTTCACACGCGCGTGAAAACAAACAGAAGGGACAGGCAGCATGCTATGCTTTTAGAACAGGGCCTTATTCCCCTCGGCTCCTGACAGTGTCACCTCAGGCCCTGAGCATATGGGCAAGGGCTTGTCTTCAGCTCCACTTATGGCACATATATAAAATTTACTGTACCTTCCTGGAAAAATGCAGTGTTTGCGAACCACTTGGGAGAGGGACGGATTTATGGAAGGGGAAAAATATGCCCAGTCAAGCTATTAAACACTGGTTTCCATGCCATTTTCAGTCAGTAGGATATACATGAGGAGCTCTCATGTTAGGCCATAAGATGAGCAAGTGTTTGTATCCTTTTTGAAATAAAGTACTTGTCAAGATCTCTTTTAGGGATCAATTTCACTACTTGTATCTTTGGAATCATAGGTTTTTTAAGGTCAATGGTCAAAGATAAGGGATGGGCAACACATGTAATGACAGAAGTAGAATGAAAGTTATTTTTCTATTGCTGAAAAGAGATGCAAAATCAGAAACACTGTTTCTCAACTAATTAATCCCTCTGAATTTATTTTTCAAAGGAATCTGGTTCATAAATTGTTCTGTACTTTTGTTGGTAGAGAAACTGGTAATATGTTCGACAGTGTTTTTGGATGAATAATCTTAAAGTATTAATCCATATAGGTCCTTAAATCAATCTTCCAATTTGGCACAAGCATTCCCATTTCACTATGTATGATATTTTTAAAATCAAGAGAGTTGGCTTTTGGTATAAGTAGGTATGTATTAGAACACAGAAGTGTAGTGACATGCTGTTAGACCCTGTTTTACTTGGAATGGCATGGTACATTTTCACTAATATGTTTAATTTTGCTTAAAGGCGTTACACCCACTCCTTCCTGTATCTATTTATGACACTATAGAGAAATTCTCATGGTGAAGTTGCAAACCCAAATTGATCGGCAGCTAGGGTGGGAAAGAAATAGAACCCTCATAGAGAAGACCTTCTGGATGTCAATTTCCAATGAGCAGAAGGAGGGAGAGTCCTTTGTCTGTAACTATATATTTTGCATAACTTAACCTTTAAAGTGTTGTGTGATTTATTTATATATATGAAATCAAAAAGAAACTGCCACTCTTTTCAATTGCAGATGTCATTTTAGTTAGAGCTATAATTAGAAATACATAACTTGAATATGTAGAAAGTGTTTTGTTTTTACTTGGGTGGAGTTCGAGGAGGGAAGAGAATGGCAAAGGCACTTCAGCAGGTGCTGCTTACTATTCAACTCGAAAATTTCATTCCCTTGGAGGCTGTAAGCACCATGGCCTTTTGGAAAATGCATTAGAGTGGGTGTTAAGAAATGTGGATTCTAGCTGGTTTTGCCACTAGTTATGTAACCAAGAAGACATCACTAGCCTTGCCTAAGTTCCTCGCCTTCATTTTCCCTTAGCACTTTATATGTTATATACATATTATAGCCCACACATATCCTGTGCTGACGATACAGACATGACGATAAGTCCTTTACATGTGTTACTCTATTTGAAATGTCCTATCAGAACATTTACTGGATTACATTGAAATTATCTGTTCATGAGTTTAACTCTCCCCTGTGGCAGAGACTGTGTTTTATTGGCATATTAGAGGCTTAGGAAGGTTTGTTAGGCTGAACTGACCTTTTATGTCCCTCATTTCTCATTTGTTTGGGTTTTTATTCTGTCAAATAAAACTAAGATTGTAGTTTCTCCTCATCAAGATAAGGACCGTTTCCTTAATATTTTTTCTATTGTTGTTATAATGTTATGGTATAGTATTTTTTGGTGTACATTCCCTGTGTTATCATAGATCATTGCTATTTTAATTTTATTTTTGTAGCCCAACTGACTCACTCAGATACAGCGAACTAAGTATATTCCCTCAATAGATTGTTCCGAGTGATAAAATAAGTGAAAATACCATAGATTCTCGGTTCTATGAGACACTAAAATCATATAGCAAAGCCACAGTGTTTGCCAAAATAGTGATCTTGACATTGATCATTGTGAACTTGACTTTAGGTCTCTATAAAAAGCTATACCTTTTTATGTTTTTGTGATACAACTAGTAATATATTACTAAGCTTTATCAAACAGAAAAAGTTTGCTTGGTCGAACAGAATTTGTTAGTCTGTCCCTATCTGTTCATCTAAAAACATTTTTAACAGATATTTTCTGAAACAGTCTTAGGGTCTATATCTTAAAGCTGCATGTGAAATCCATTAGCAGCCCATACTGCAGCCTAATTGCTAGAATGCAATCTTGGAAACATTTTTATAACTGCTAGTGAAACCCACATACATAAGAGGGTACATTATCTTATAGTAATTATATTCTCGGGAGATTTTGTTCTTAGCATATTAGAATGGTGTGAATAACAGCATGGGCTACTGGCCAAGGAAGGAATTATAATCTGTTGAGGTGAAGATCCACCAGTGTAAACTATGTTTGAAATACTTTCAGTGTGTATTTGAGATAGGATGAGTTACATTTAGTTAAACACTCCTCCTTTTTATTTCTCTTTGACCATTAAAACACCCCGGTACCATTCATGAGGAAGAGAGGGAACAGGGAAAAATGAAAATAAAGACTAAGGGGAAAACAAAAACAAAAACAAATCAAATACCAAAAATAATCAAGAGAGAACAATTACCAGAATTTGATACGATGTTTCTTTCCATGATGCTCTGGACACCAAAATGAGGCTAAGGGTTTATTCCTTTTGAAAAGTAACACTGAAGCATCTCATCATATTCAATTAAATTTTAGTATAAGGCATGATAAGGGCATTAAAAACATTTACTTATTGATGCTAAAGTGTGATGGGTTTTCCAATTCCATGGCTAAGTAGAACAATTCAGAGTTTAGTGGTCTTTGAGGTCATCTGAAATCTTGCTGATTTTTAGTCACAGTACAGCCATTTCTGTTCATTTTCTTGCTGGGAAGTGACATTGCATTATCAACAAGTAAGGAAGAGATTTAAAGCAGAGATGGGAGGTGGAAGGAGAGACAAAGTTGTTGAGTGACTGGGAAGGACCAGGTATAGTTGGCTAGACATATTGAGATGAGAAGATTGAAAGTATAATCGGCTACGGGGGGAGAAAAGGAAAAAGCATGGGAGGAAATTGTACAACACACTACCTAGTTTGGCCTGAACAAAGCATTTAGGTAAGGGATGGTGAAGAATAAAATATGGAAGAAACGTTTGAGTTATGTTGTCAAACAACTCAAACTGAGCTGAGAATATTTACCACATCAGGTATTGAAGTTGGTTATTAGGCATTGAAATGATAAGGATACTGGACAAAGGGCTCTATTTCTAAATGTTATTTTACCTAGATCTCTTCTGAGGCTCCCCCTTCCTCTTGGAGATCTGGGTAAACTTGCCCTGTCTCCTTAATCCGTAATATCCTGTGAATGTCTCAATCACTCCCCACAATTTGTGAATTCCAAAAGGCTGGCATTTCCATTGTATGCTTCACTTTTGCTCTGTGTGCACAATCTCTACTTCACCCTCTATCTAGAAAGATATCAGATTCAGCATCATTTTTCCATTAAAAAATCCATCTGCAATAAGCATTTCACATTTTTAGTGATTTTGCTGAAGATTTGAGAGGCCATACCCTTAAGTTTCTTCTTCTCCCCTCCCTCCCTCTTATTTCTTTGAAAGTAGTTTCTCCCCGTTCCCTGAAGCCCTGATACAAACTGACATCTGTGCCCCTCAGGGACTCCCCCCACCTCCATGAATTTGCTCATTTTCTTGAATTATTAATGTTCAGTAAGATTTAGTCACAGCCTTTTCCTACCTCTGAAACTGTAGTGTAAAGTCAGCAGCCTTTGGAAGATCTCAGGATATATTTTAACATCTGCCATTCCATTTTTGATACTCTATTGAAAGAATTAGACTTGTTTTAAAAGGGATGGCCTGGAGCAAGCTTAGGGCATAATTCTCTTGGGGCTAAGGAAACGACTGAGTTATTGCACTTTGTACGTGTCTGTGCATATATTGTGCACAAACACACACTTTCACAGATGAAAGTAACACAATGAATACTTTTGAGAAGGACTAAGAATTCCATGTGGAATTGGATTTTGGGCATCATTTTAATAGCCATACAAAATGTGATGTGAATTTTGATCTCTTCCTTCTGGCCACTCTAGTAATGGAATGTTGTTATAAGATTATATTTCTTACTATTTTCTGAAGCAAAGGGTATTTTAAAACTCTCTTTTCAAAAGATCTTGCTTTCTTCCATTTTTCCCCCTTTGAACGCAGCTTCAGGATAAAAGAGTTTCAGAAATTGGCCCAATTGCTTTTTTGAACTTTGTCGATGTTTTGGTTACCTACCTAATATGTGTGCCTCCTCTCCTCATTCCAAATAGAACCCTCATTGTGTTTGGATTTCTTCTTTGCTCCCAACACCCACTCGAGGGGTGGAACTTTGTTCAAATGAGGTAATCTTGGCAATACCATTGCTCTTGCCCTAATTTAGGGATGGATTAGCCTAAGCTAGTTTAAACTAATTTGTGAGAGATTTGCAGTGGCCTGCTTGAAGTTTCCATGCATTTAAAACAGAATGTAGAAAGTCAGCACAACTCTCCTACAGGACATCAACAATGTTACATATACGTAATCGTGATTATTATACTCGGAGCCATCCCATGACTGTCGTTATGTGGAAGCAAATACAGAGCTCAGAAGTATAAAGGAAGTAATAATTGATCGCAGTTTTAAAACACTAGATCAATCAATTCTGACACCTGCTTTAACTTTGGATCCTTGTTAGACTAGCCAATACTTTCCCATGTACTTTAAACCATTTCTTCCCTCTTATTAAACCAACCTAGACATTTTCCTATTATTGAATCTATAATTCCAGCTATTGCATATTTTTATCTCAATGTCCCATAGATGTTGCAATTTTATTGCATTATTTCCAATGTTCTACTTCCTATGTGTTTTCTCCCTGTATTTGCATTTTGTCATAGAGAAATCTTAGATTTTTTTATTTCCTCTTCCCCCTCACTTCCCAAATCCTAATCACTAAGTCTTATTGATTCAAACTTCTAAGTATCTCTTAAATTCACGCAGTCCTCCTATACCTACTTTGACTGGCTTGCTTCAATCCCTAATCATTCCTTACATGGACTGTTGCAAAACGTGCCAATCACTTCCTGGGCCTTCCATCTCTTCCTCCAACAACCCAATCTCCAAATTACTTCCAGGAAGAGCTTTCTAAAATAAAAATCAAGCATATCATTTTCCTGCTTAAAATTTGTAAGCAATTTCCTATTCCTTGAGGATGAAGTCCCAAGTCTTTTGCATAATATTTAATACATGCATGTTTTTTCTTTTTGTTCATTTCCTACCTTATTGCTGGATGACTCCATGTTCCAATCATACTGAATTTCCTAAAATTCTCTAAATATGACTTTTTTGCTCACAACTTGGTGGTTTTCCAGTTCACCTCCTTCCATGTACTTCCTCTAATTTATAATATTTGTGTATGGCAAACTCTTTTTTGTCCTCAAAGATTGTCGAGGATCACCTTTTACGTAACTTCTACCCTAACGCTCCTTAGGAAGCATTAGGTCTTTCTCTACACGGCTCCCACAATGTCACTGCATACCTCTGTTAGAGCACAAGGCAAATTCTAATAGTTTATTTTCTTGTCTGTTTCTCTGCTAAACTCTGACCTCTTGGAGCTAAGCACCATTTGTCATTGTATTTCTGATATTCTCATTGTGCCTGGCACATAGTAGACAAGCAATGTTTGTTTTTGAATGAATAGTGAGAAAGAGAATTGCTAATGTAAAGACTAAAGGCTATCTGCGTATGATGTCAGCCCGGCTTGTTAAAAAGGAAAATTTCAGAGAGTTCATTGTTTTTGTCTGTAATTATCCTTGTGATAATACACGACCAGTTTTATATTTGTTCTGCTCATTTTATTTTGTGTTTCACTTAGATGCTTGAGATTGCTTTGTAGTTTTGTATTGTTTTTCTGCTTTAGAATGTATTCAGTAACAGAAGATAAGGTGGATTTGTCTTAAATAAGACTTTAAGCCAATAATCAGGAAAATAAAATGGAAATTTTTGTTTTTAGCCATTTTTAAGCAGAATAATATATTAATTACTTGATATTAAGTGATTGCAATATTCTGTTTGACTTACGGGGAGACTGCAGAACTTGTTAGAGTGAACTCAGGAAATGATCTTCTATAGCTTATTTTGGGTGAAAGTGTTGTAATTATCAGGACAGCCTAGGTCATGTTGAGGTGCTAGGTCATGTTGTAGTAAACCAAAATGAAACAACCCCACCCCTCCCCAAATCCCAACATCTCAGAGACTCAACACCACAAAACTTCACTTCTCACTTGTGCTGCAAGCCACATGTGTTACAGAATACCTCCATTCCACACAGCCACTCGGGGATCCAGGCTGACAATATGCACCCAACCTGGAGAGGCACCCTCAGGACATGGGGCCTTTGCAAGAGCAATACCATGGAAAGAGAACAGAGAATTGTGCGTGGGTTTTTGTAGCCCAAACCAGGAAGTGACACATTTCATTTTGATCACAATTCCAGTGTCCAGGACTAGTCACATGGCCTTGCCTAATGTCAGGGGGCTGAAAACATAAGTGAGCAAATGGGATTGTTAGTAAGCATTTCTTTCTGCTACAGTCTTATGGTACCTGTTTCATGGATGGGTCTATAGCAATGCAGTCTTGGAAAAGTTTGTAAAATGAGTGAGAAGGCAGGGAGAGAAAGTGAAGACCTTTCATTTTTTCCTTTCCCGTAGGCAATACTGCTTTTCATTTGAGACTCAAGTTTAGAAGTCCTCTCTCTCTCCTTCTCTGTGTATATTTGTATTTCTGTTGAATTGCATATAGAACATTAAATGAAATACAAATAAAACTTAAAAAGTAATATATCATTTTACTCTTTTCATCAGGACATTCTCACTTGAAGGTACAGTATCCAACTGTGTCTTTTAAACACAAAAATGAATATACTGGCTGATACTGTTGAGAAGTTCAGGCATAGGCTACAGAGACTTCAGGTTCGGCTGTGCCTTGTTGCTCTAATGATGTTGTCAGGAGCTGAGTTCTCTTTCATTTGCCATCTCTAGATCAACTCTCCTCCATTTGGGCTTTATTTTAGGTAGGCTCTTGTCACTTAGTGTTCCTTGGCCATCTCTACACCCTACCTGCTCCTTAACAGTGAGGTTATTAGGAGGATGATATTAGTTACTATAGTATCTAAAAGAGGGCCTGCCACTTGGTACACGTTGCATATGTGTTAGTTATTATTATCTTTGCCCACGGTTTCAGGCAGAATCCTGAAAGAGAATTTCATTACCCTGGCTCATATCGAATGCTCAAGTCTTGACTAATCATAGAAGATCAAATATTGGGAATGGCCAGGCCTGTGTTATTTGCTCAACTTTGGAACTGGGAGGGCTGCATTGGTGCTCAGCTGCATCTGACATTTGTAGGGGTGGGAAACTTTTCCCTTCTAGATTCTTTGGCTGGTCTAATAATTAAATTGACATAAGACGGATAAACAGGAGTCAAACAAATTTAATTTCACATGTACAGGAGCCTATAGAAATATGAGACTCCAAAAAAGTGACCAAAGCAGGCAACTTGTATACCTTTTAGACAAGGGAACAATAAATTTGTGAAGAACTGACATAGCAAAGGGGTCTGGGCTTGGGGTAGCAAATAAGTGAAGAAGTAACAGTGTTTGTCACCAGAGGCAAGAGGATGCCTTCTATCTTCCTGGTACAGGGAGGGTACCATCACGTGGGAGATTTATTTCCTGCTTTTGAGGGGACAAAGGAGGGTCAGACTGTTCTTGCACCTGCTGTTTCTTAAGTAACTTTAATTCAAATTCATCAATGTGCCAAGGTGGCACATTTTGTAGTGGAATATTCTGCTCCTCTTCATGTTCTTGGACTGGTTGTTGGGGAGAGGGATGTTCTGGAGAGGAAATGGATCCTGGGAAGGCAAAACAAACAAACAAAATGCCGACTACGTTTATTATCCAAAGAAACATTAGCATGTTCATTTGGAGTTGTCCCTAGGCATATATAAGGTGTATTGATAAATTCTCATTTTCACTTAAAATATAATATCTGTCAGTGGTTTAATACATTCTTCAAAATTGCCAATTATAACAAAGGGAAATATTCTAGAATAAATATAGGATACTTAAATTTTTAAGTCTTGGAGGAGTAGTTTTCCTTCTGAAATAAAAATAAGTATTTTTATGACTTTAGTACTTAATTATTTAACCAAACTGTGACTTGCTTTATTTGTATATGTGAATCTTTATTGTTTCTTCCAAATACTAACCTTTTACCAGCAAAATTTATAATCAATTTGTTCCTAAAAAACATATTTCTAGGTTTTAAATATGATCTCAATGTTTATATTTATAAATAAGTCATATTAATGTGATTATTATTGTTGAAGTGCTTTACTGTCATGAAGAAGAGTGGATTCTTTGCCTAGGTGTTTCTAAATATTAGATTTATAATTTCATCAGGAAATTGGATACAGTTTGGTTCAAATCTAATTAAATCAGATTTGGGGCTTGTGTATGTTTGTTAAGGCAATCTGCTATGTTATTACCTTATGAGCAATTACATAAAAATAATTAATACTTTAAATATCATACCAGATTACATTTTCCTAAAATTCTAAACATATATGTGCACATTTAAATTACTATACTTATCTACAGTAATTATGTTTATAATCACTTTAATCTTATTCTCTCAGTATATAGTGGTCTTAAAATATCTCTGAAAAAAGTTTGAAATGCGTGGCTTTTCATAATGCAATTAATGTTGTAGTATTTTCACTCTAAAAACATTCATCTTAAATTAAAATTTAATTCATTTTATGATATAAATCCCAAAACAAATTTCTTATACTGGCGGCCAATATAAAGACTATTTCCTTGGATTCTAGGTAAGTTCTTAATTACAATTGGAATTTTGTGCAACTTATTTTAAAGCATTTGTGATTTCTGTTTCTGGTTTAACAGCTGTTTTCATCAGTTCCATATGAACTGCTATTTATATCTTAATGTTAAGCTTCTAGGAATTCTTTTCTCTACTGAACTGTCTTACAACCATATTCTAATATTTACAGTCTTCCTGCCAGCCCCCTCACCTCCAGCATCTTTCCATCTCCATTGCAATGATCTTTTCACTACCTTTATTACCAAAAAAATTATTCTGTATGCCAATATCCCAATATTCTTATCGCTCAGAAAGACCATTGGCCAAGAATGAAGGTTTATGGGGTAAATAAAATATCCCTCCACAGTCTCAAGCTGGTCTTCTTTCCCAGAAGTTCTCATTAATTTCATCTTGCCGAGATACTGAAATATAGCAGTAATATAGTTTCAATTATGAAATGGAACAGTCCTGAACCATGACCCTTCTGAGAGTTTTCATCGCTGATTTCCGTGCTCTATGACAGTATTGGTGGTTTAGCGGTTGAGATTCATTGCTCTCACTGCTGTGGCCCAGGTTTGTTTCCCGGTTAGGGAACCAGACCACATGTCTGTGGTTGCCATACTGTGGCGGCTGCATGTTGCTATGATACTGAAATCTATGCTACGGGTACTTTCAAATGCCAGCAGGGTCACCCATGGTGGACAGGTTTCAGCAGATCTTCTAGACTCAGACTAGGAAGAGAGACCTGGCCACCCACTTCTGAAAACCATGAAAACCCTGTGAACAGCAGTGGAGTATTATCTGGTACAGCACCAGAAGGTGAGAGGATGGCACAAAAAGACCGGGCGGGTTCCGTTCTGCTGTCACAGGGTTGCTAGGAGTCAGAATCGGCTTGACAGCACTAACAACAACAAATGACAGTATGCTTGGTGCCAGAGAGGAACTTTCAAAATATTTCTGTCACGTGAAAGCTACAATGTACTTCTCACAGAAAGAACTCTCCTAGTATCAGTCAGGTTTATATAACATAACTAGAATAGCATTGTGTACTCAACATAAACCTGAAAATTTTCTGTAAGATGGTGCACATAGACCCAGAATCAAGACCTCAGACTTTTGTATTTATATTTTAGATCATAAGAGTTCACAAAGATGGCCATATTTATGAACAACAACAAAAACTTAAAAGTAACATTTTTAGAATTGACAATTGGTAGTAGATGTTTATAACTGTTCATAGAATGCCTACAGTAAAGCTGCAGAAAGCGTCAATATCCCCAGGCTCATGGTGGAGGGTACATATGTGAGTCAAAAAGCGAAGTGCAAAAATCACTTGTGTAAGCCGAGCAAGTAACATAACTTCATGATATAACATTGATGAAGTGAGCATTTCTGTCTCCCAGTTCCACACTCCTTAATCAGGAATTGGAAGGAGTTAAACAAAAACCCAAAACCTCTCTTGAATTTAGACTTTTCCCCCCTATGAAACAGCAACCAGAAAATTGTGTAGGATTTTGTGGAAAGTTGAAGGGGATGTAATCAGGGATTGAGGGGTCCTCTAAAGCTGCTTTTAACTAAGTCTGTGGGGTAATCTGAAAACTAGATCCTCCAGCCTAGTGTCGGGTATATGTTAAACCTCAGTTTTAATTTACGACCTGTAATATAGTTTCCTTGGCGGTGATTCATAAATCCCCATTTCATCTGACGACTGTTGCATGATAATGGTGCTTTCTCAGGAGCAGCTTCTATTGCTACTAAGCCTGCTTCTCAAGCCATGAAGCCTTCCGCTTAGAGAATACCACCCAATGCCAGTCTTCACAAATGCATAGCCTTATTGAAAATGTGCTAGTGCCTCACATTGTTATGCAGGTCCATGGTCATTAAAATTTTATCATATAAACCCTGCTGTCTGCACAGAAGAGGAATTGAAAATGTTGGCAAGGAACGATCATATATTTTATCAGAATCTCCTAAAAGGGAAAACCAACATGTTTAGAGCAGGAAGGACCAAAATAACATCGCCTTTAAGTATAACAAAATGTCAAAAACTCTGAAATTGACATTTATCGACTACAGTTCGTTTTCACATTTTCCTTGAATATCTCAGTTTCCCAAATTTGCATGTCAGTTTGATCCACTTGCACATGGTATGAGTGTCATATGTTTCTCTTGGAAAGCTGATATTAATCAAAGGATGCCATTGAGACCTAAAGGCAGCATGCTATTGATTGCAGTGTTGACTTATGAAAGGGCTGAGAGATTAGTGGGTTTAGAGCTTTATGTAGGAAGAGAGATTTGAATGGCTAGAAACATGATTTGGGGAATGCACTTTAGCTTATGAACGCAGATAAAATATGAAACAGTGGAGATAAAACCAATCCCACAGTAGCTACAACGTTTTTGTCAAATGCCCATGTACCCCCCCCCCCGAAAATATCTCTCCTTACAGTTGTGTCTGAATTGAATTTTGTTTACTGCAAAATGTGGCGTTTTATGTTTTTCCTTTTTAGATTTAGAACAGACTGTGACTCTACTAAAATGTTCATATGCTGTTCCAATTTCCGTCAATGGCATGAGTAATCATTTTAAAAAGAGAAAATCTATCAGAGCTTTGAAAATATATAGGAGTCATTCTTGTCATATTTTAACATTTTATTGTTTGGAACAGTTTTAATGATTTATGTCTATATGTTTTCAAGGTTAAAACAGAGTGTGGTCAGATAACTTTTTAGCAAATGAGAAAATCAACTGAGGACAAATGTTGGATTATGTGCTAAACTTTTAAATATTTGTAGTATTCTGTGTGTAGATAAGACAAGAGTTCTCATCATTGATAGGCAAGCTCTGGGAGAGTGTTCTAGAAGTAGTGATAGATTTGCTCTGATTTATCTTTTCCTCTTCAGTGTTTTCAGATTGTTGTGGTGTTTGGTGGGGAGTTTTTTGATTCCCAAGCAGAATTCATGAATCTATGTTCAAATTTACTTTAGGTGCCTTATCAAAATTACCATCCATTTTTTCTCCAATAGGTCAAAATTTAATACTTACTTTAATTTTAATAATATACTATTAACATATAGTTTAAATTAATATATAATTTTATGTGATATATATTTCTTTGAAGCAGTCTTTGTTTTTATTGAAATCCAATTTCTGAGTTCAGTTTTAAAAGGTTCCAAAAGTGAGAGAAGCACAAGGTTGTAATGAGCAATTGCAAATGTTCACTGAAGAAATGGAAAACTGTATGTCAATCTATGAACATAATTCAGCCATTGTGGAACTTCTGAGTAAATACAGTAGAAAAATTGAAGTGGGGATTGTATCTATTGATGTATAATGTATATGCATATACATATACATGTTATATGTAGCACAGCCAAGTAAGAATAAATCTTGATAAGACATTTTGGTAAGAGATGCGCGTCCTTGAGGTATCTTGCACACTTTGGACAGTATATATCTGCCTGCCACTGTGTCCTCTGGTATACCTCTAGGCTAAAATCTATTTAAAAAACAACTAAACTAATTTTTCAGCTTGGAACCTCATAAACACCATGAGAAATTGACAATTGTTTGATAATAATTGAACCTACACTCTTTTCACTGTAAGCAATGTAACAACACAGGTATACATATATGTATACATAAATATACACATATGCATATTTATGTACAAGTACACACAACCAACAAACTGCAATATTTCAGGACCATTATATTTATGATACAATCATGCAATTCTTTTCTGGTAGAAATGAAATTTTATTCTAGGATTGACTAGGATAGTTGAACAAATTGACTAAACTTTTAGCAGAAAGATATCCCTGAACTTCTGTGCACTAAATTATACTTTAAATAGTTTCAAATGTTTTGAACAGATCAAATTTTAAGAAATGGAAGAACATTCTAGCATGAAAAGTATAGACCTAAATGATGCCATGATATGTTTTGCAAAAACACCACAAAATATTTACTATATTTGTTCCTTCAGAGTTGGTTCTATCATATAGTTCCCTGTGCCCAGGGTGACACAGATGGAGCATAGACCTGTATTTTACAGTGTACATTGGTTTGTGTTTTGTTTCTTTTTCTTTAATTGAACATTCTAGAAGATCATCAGTAACACCCCACTTTATCTATAGTGAAGACTTTGGTATGAATGTCGTAGGCAGGATCAGCATATAGAAAAGGTAAAGAATTGACCTTCAGTAATTACATATATATACCCTTGTTTATACTTCAAATAAGTATAACATATGTTTAAGATTATATCACTGTCCATTTTATTTGTAAAAATTAAGAGAAAACACCATCCTTTTGAAATTTCCAAGTTGTAATAGTGGTTTTCTTTCCTTTTTTTTTTTTTTTTTGGTGAGGAAGATTGTCCCTGAGTTAACATCTGTTGCCAATATTCCTCTTTTTTTTTTCCTCCCCAAAGCACCAGTACATAGTTGTACATCCTAGTTGTAAGTCATTCTAGTTCTTCTATGTAGGATGCCGCCACAGCATGGCTTGATGAGCAGTGTGTAAGTCCATATCCAGAGCCGCTAAAGCAGAATGCTTGAACTTAACCACTCAGCCACAGAGCCAGCCTAATAGTGGTTTTCATATAAAGTAATTTGGATCTAAATTTCATCCTAATCCTTGCTGTCTTCAGCAAATAGCTGTTGTGTTTGTTTGTTTATCATCACTGAATTGAAGGGGACATTAAGTGTTGAAAAGATATTGAATATCTTGCTTCATGAGACTGTCTCAGACTGATTTCAAGTATAAGAATATTCAACCAACTGTTCCTTAAGCAATAAGGACAGTTAATAATCTCATATCACAAAGAGTGGAACTAGGCAGTTCTGGGGTTCAGTGGCTCAGTGATGTGAGTGTGGCATTTATGAAAAGTATAATTTTGAAAATCCTTCTCAGGGTTAGAAGATGCCAGCCACTGCTCTGATCCTCATGCCCTCACACCATGATTCTAGGCAGAAAGACATTCTTTAAAGCAACGTGCCCTCATTAGCAAAGGCTTTATGTACAACCCAACATCTATCTTCGCACAGATTGAAAAACAAAATTTTCTCCTATCGTTGTTCCATTTGTTTCCCCTTCTGTCTTTCAGTATCTCATCTGTGACACATGAATTTAGCCTCTCTCCAACTTTGCAAAAACACTTTCTGACCAATGGATTAGTTCCTTTTTTTTCTGCCTTATTTTTACCCCTTTCGTGCTTGTCTGGTGCTGTCCATCATTCATATGAACATTGACTTCTCACTACAGTGAGCCAGAGCTCTAGCGTGGAAAATATTTCATTATTCTTCTTCAACATTCAGTGAAAAGATAGACGCAGTATTTGATAACAAAGAATCACAGCGAAAAGAGAGAGAGATCCTAATTCTCATTGGTATGAGCGGGACTGTCACAGCCTCCTTACTTGTACATCTATGGGGAAGGACTGGCAGACCAGGAGGACAGACAGTCTGGAAAGCAAGTCTAGCTTGTATTCCAAGGATTTCCTCAGACCTAATTTTTTTATTTTTAACTACCCATCACAGTCGTCAAGAGTAAGCAATTTAGAAGAAAACTTAGCAAGCAGACTAAACACATGGGCCAATATTAGAAATCAGTGACTCAGATTTTGCAAACTATAAAAACCATACTGGGAGATCGGCAAATAATAACTGAATCTGATTGCTTCCAAACACAGCAGTTGCTGTACTTAGGAGGCAAGCTCTTCAAATTGTTAACTCAGTAACTTGCATGGAAAACCATCAATCCTGTTATATATTAAGAACTATCTTCTTAAATTTGTGCCCTTTATATAGTATAGCTAATGAGACTCATGCTTCACAGTTTTAATTCAAACTAAAAAATAGCATGAACATTTGTGCAAACCATCTTATGATGAGTCTCATTCAAATTGTGCTAATAACATGGAAAAACTGCTTTTTAAACCTTAGAATAAGGGAGACTTTTTTTTTTTAGTATTCAGCAGAATTTTTATATACGCACAAACAATTCTAAACTTCTCTAAGTTGGAAATATTTAATTATTAAATTTTTCTTATTAAAACTGAAGTTTTGGTTCCAAATGTTATTTAGCGATTGCTTTCACACCCACAGTCTATGACTGCTGGCTTTTCTAACAACTTGCACTGGAAATTCAGTGGCTAATTGCAAGATTCTTATTGGTGCAAGTGCACCTGTGCTCTCTGTAGAATTGCTGCTCTTATTAAAACCTTTGAACCTTTGTTTTGGAATGATTTTTTCCCTCTGTTACTGGCAAGTTTCTACAAAATCGTGTGAAATCTAAGTAAAAGCCCAGCAAGACTGCATGTCTTTGATAGGCATAGTTTCCAAAGGTAGCTTCTCTTAATTCTGTAATAATAAATCAGAAACAATATAAATATTTTTAATTCTCCAAAAAGTGTACTAGCAAGGCAAATATTTCAAAATGCCCAAACAGTGAAAAATCTAATATTTTATAGAATTATATCTTAGACATGGACTAATGGACATTTTGGAGGGCCACAAGTGTTGTTTGAATTGGGTTTTACAGGTGGGAAAAGAGGTAAGAATTCTGGAAGAAATTATTACTGTAAATTGCAGAAAATATGGATAATTTTTAACTTCATTATATATACATATATTTCAATTTTCTGGAATAACCTGTTTTTTTAATCTGTTTGCTCATTACAAAAATTATGGATGTTTCCAACTTTAGATTACACTGTGGTGTCATTATTGGTTCTTTTCTTAACACCTGCTTTCAAAGTAGTTTACGGCTGGAAGAAAAAAAAGTGAAGCAGCATTAGAGCTCTCTCAAAGCTTTCTATAAATGGTTCCATTTTTTTCATTCATTTATGCTTTGAATGCAAAGTGAGTTTAAAGCAGTAATTCTTTTTCTTTCTATTACTCTCAAAATGTCATTTTTGAAACCATAGCATTTAATTATAGGGTTAGTCATTCTAAGTTTCCTGTATCAGTGTTACTAGGAGTTTAAATTGATTACTGTGAATGACTTGTTTAAAATACTAAATAAACACACTTCCTTTAGGAGTTCTATATTTTTCAGATCTTACACCTGCTACTTTTTAATTTTTTGCCAAAAATTTAAAATTTTGTGATGTCATATGGTAACATCTTTAATCAACAATGAGAGAAGAATGAAGGTAAACTTTAATAGATGGAGTGAGAGACCCTCAGCCTTCAGGGCAAAGGCTCCAGTGAAGTATGGAGGGCAAAGTGTTCTTTTCCTGAAGAGCTCGTTGGGCAGAAGGCACAGGATTCTGGCAGCAGTATCCTCAATCTCAGCTGAAGCGACTTGCTCCAGGAAAGAGCCCTGGGTCTCAGAGCCTCTGTTAAGCATTCCGAATTACTAGAACATTTGTTGCCTTCCCCTCTGCCCATTTGTGCCCATGGAGAATGTTTCACTATTGAGCTAAAGCTACAGCTCCAGAGCAGACTATGCCTGGGTTATTTCTTCTTCTTCTCATGCAACATAAAATGTAGTCTCTTTCTGATAATGGGATCACTAAACCAGCAAGAAAGACGATTGGCTCAAAAATTGCAAGCTGTGAATGACCCAAGGCCTCTGCTAATTTTTACAATAGTTTTGACAGGAAGATAAAGCGTTCTGACTTGTTTCCAAATATTCATTACTGAGAGATTTACCTGGAAAGAATGAAAAGATAATAATAGAAAAACAAACTGAAAGACTTTGAGTTTGGGACTTGAAAAATGGAGAGTAATGAGAGGTTGCATTAGGTGAGTATTATTATTTATGTTTAAATGTTCTCGCCAGAACTTTGATGTGTTTTCCTGGTTGGAAAAAATGATGAATAAGCATAGGTCCATAATGCATATTGATCATTCAAAAGCACATTGCAAACTGAAAAGCAAAACAACCGTCAAGGCTCTTAAAACACACACAGGGAATTATGCCAGTAAAGGAAGCTGCTTTCTAGGGAACACAGGGTTGTATTAGCTTTTGAATGAAGAGGTTAACCACTGAAAAGCTATTTTAGAAGGGATGAAAAAGCAACAGATATTAAAAAAAGGTGGATAATTCTCCATGATTGGGGACAGAGCCCCCATGAGAGTCTACACAGGGTGTTTTCAAGAACCAGATAACTAGAAAGAGTGAAAATTTGTGAAAGACTGCATTAACATTCTTTTAAAGAAGCCATTATGTTTTTCTCATGCTTCTTCTTGTGCACAGCTTTTCACATATAAACCTCATCTAGGATGAATTAGAGTAAGATATCATAGATATCATCCTTCTCTCTCTCTTTTTTTCTTTTCTTTTTGGTGAGGAAGTTTTGCCCTGAGCTAAGATCTGTGCCAATCTTCCTCTATTTTATATGTGGGAATCCACCATAGCATGGCTTGGTGAGTGGTGTGTAGGTCCACACCTGGGATCCGAACATGTGAACCCTGGACCACCAAAGCAGAATGTGAGAATTTAACCACTAGGCCACTGGGCTGGGCCCTCTCTTTCTTTTTGGTAAGAAAAAAATTCCAACAGCTTTTTAAGTATTTTATCAAAATTATTATTCCATCTGTCTTGCCTTGATATTATGAGTTCCATGACAGCAGATCATTTATTTCCCATTCATTTTTGCATAATCAGTGTTTAAGTCAAAATATTTATTGAATAAATTAGGAAATTGATAGGAATATATTAAGAAATTTATTTAAAATTACAGAGTTCATCTAGTCTATTTTTAGAAGCTAACTTGACTTCAGGCCATGATTTTTCCAGAATTATCTTTCTGATATAATTCAACTCTAGTAGTCTATCTTAAGTTAAGAAAGAATAAAGCTCTTTGAAGATGTCAAAATATGCCTAGCCCTCATTTAAATTTGTAGATAATCCATCAAAATTAAAGTATCATTTATTCTAAGGTGTCAGTGTGTGTGTATTGTAAATAGGGATTTAAATAACATATTTTGAATGTAGAGAAGTAACACATGCTCGTAAGATATTTAGAAGAAAAATGTATTTAGAATGAAAGTACAAGAAAGTTTAAAACCTGCAGTCTCATAAGCCTTGGGTTAACTAACTTTTAATCGTTAAACATCTTTATATTTTTTTCTAAATTGCCCACTTTAAAAATTAATTCATTCCATGTATATAGTGTTTTGCCTTCTCTAAAATATAGAATAACTGTTTATCATAAAATAGAATGTTTGTTACTTTTCTAAAAGAACATAGCACAAAAGATAGAAAAAGTAGGCACAAAATCAGCTATGCAGTGATAACCCTAATATTATATAATATTAGACTATTATATAATATCACATAGTAATATATAATATTATAGTATTTTATAGTATTATGCAGTATTATATACATATATATAGTAAAAGCATGTACGTATGCTTTAACCTATCTTCATTCTAGAAACTTTTAAAATTGATTTATTGAGATAAAATTGACAGGGACTAAAATACAAATATTTAAAATGAAATTTGTTAAGTTTTGACATGTGAATATACCTGTGAAGTCATCACCACAATGAAAGAAATTTCTTCAGGCCTCTGTAACCACTCCTTCCCGCCCTTCCCCAGTAATTTTTAATCTACTGTTTCAGAAATGAAATTGCTTTTAACTTAGTACACAGTGGATGTTCAACAAATGTAAATTAAGTAAATCAACATTAATTTCATCCTCTAAAATGATTCTTTTCAAAGCATAATTTAGTTAATTTTTGATGCCGATGGCGAGATCATAATTATATCCTTTGGAATGTGCCCCTGTAGTCCAGAGAGAAAAAGATAAAATAAGGGGGCTTCCCTCAATAGCAATGGAGATTTTGGAATAGTTAAAGAAGAGTAAGGAAACATTCATATTAATTTTTCTTGGGCAACCCATGAATCATATTTGAAACAACCTGGTTTTGATGTTTCGTTAGATTTGTCCAGTATTCTAATAAGGATTTATAACAGGTGACTTGGTTCTTCATAGAAGATTTAAAATAAAACATACTGAGCTATTTTTACCTGTTCATTTAGAAGAAAAACAAGTAGAATACAGCACCACAAGTAAAAAATAGCTTCTTCTTCTTCCCTGGCATATGTATTCATACTCACGCAGACACACACATATTTATTGTACATTTTACTGATATAAAGAATGTGTGTCTACAATTTACAAATAATAACGTATATTTCAAGGTAAATTCCATATAACCAACTGGTTATTACAGAATATTTTCATTAATTGGTAGCAAATAACAAATGAGTATGCTTGTGACATGCATGTTGGTTGATATTTTCATTTATGTTCATAAATAAAACAAACAAAAGTAAGACCTATATCAGAACTTCACTCATTTATCAGCAATGTGAGCACTTATTTGTTTAATCAGATAATAGTTTTCAAATACTGGAAGAATATTTCATCAATTTTTTCTGCTATTTGTAATGTAATGAGTACAGATATGACAGATTTTTAGGTTTATTCTGTATTATTAATATTTTCTCCATCACTGTCTTAAGTCCAGTGATTTTAATTTAAGTGATTTTAATCAATACAGCAATAAATCAAGCCCTGACATATAGTGTTTGCCAATTTTTATGGTGTAAGCACTCCAACCATGGCCATTTTCAAGCTAACAAAGTGATAATACAGAACATGGAGTTGAGAAGGGCTGCACATAGCACACCATTATATACTATTTCCACCATACGGTTACAATAAATGGAAAAACGCCCAAAAACATAGATAGTAGTAAAAGCTAGTAAAAATTATTTTAATGTAATTCATTAAATTATAAGTTCAGATACATTAATTTCTTTTTTTCTTTTAGTGAGGAAGATTAGCCCTGAACTTACATCTGTTGCCAGTTCTCCTCTTCTTGCTCAAGGAAGCTTGTCCCTGAGCTAACATCTGTGCCAGTCTTGCTCTATTTTGTATGTGGGACGCCACCACAGCATGACTTAATGAGCAGTGTGTAGGTTCACACCCGGGATCCAAACCCATGAACCCCAGGCCTCTAAAGCAGAGTGCACAAACAGAACCACTCCACCACACCTACATTAACTTTAAATAGTGATTGTGTTTAATAACTGGTTCACAAAATTCCTGAAAATTTAACCGATTTTAATAGCTCCAGTACCCCATTGCCCAGAGAGGGCTGCTGTCCTCGACATAGTAACTGTGACCAATGCCGTTGAGTATTATGGTAGTTAGCCTGTTCTGCTACCACTTTTGCTCTTTAGTAGTTAATCCCCTGTTTGGGGTCAATCTTTGCTGAAATCAACTTAAGTTTTCTCCAGATTGTAAAGTTCCACGTCTCTTGAACTAAACGACTAAGTGTTTTCCTATAGTCCTTTTACATTAAAATACACTGATTTCAAGATAAAATACAAAAACTAGATTCTGCTGACTTCCTGACAAAGAATTTAGATGAATACGTGGGCTAAAAGTTGCATGCAGGTTTCACTTTTCTCAAGTGCCAAGATATGGCAAACAATTACTACAACGAGAGCTACTACTATTACTACCACGTCTCCTCCTCGCCATCCTCCTCTTGCTCTTTATCTTTTTTCTTTTTTTCTCCTTCAGATAGAATCCCTTATAACATGGGCCATCCTTAAAATACAGTCTGGTTTGTTAAGGATAGGATTTAATCTATTTTTTGTCTATATTCTTTCTGATAGACTCTCTCTTTGCCTAAAAATTGCATTTAAATGTGCATTCTTTCCAGGCCAACTTGTTTTCCTTTTAAGCATTTCCCAATTGCCTTTTTGTTAAGTT
Organism: Equus caballus; assembly: GCF_041296265.1. Classification (NCBI taxonomy): domain Eukaryota; kingdom Metazoa; phylum Chordata; class Mammalia; order Perissodactyla; family Equidae; genus Equus; species Equus caballus. The sequence goes on along the minus strand of NC_091700.1, from coordinate 61,802,476 downwards.
GGGTCCTCCCCGTACCCCTGGCTGCTTGTAGGCAACAGCCTGTGGTTAGCTGTTATGAGCCTCTCCATCCAGGAGACTGGGAAGGGCTGGCCAGATGCCAGAGGTATGTGTTGATTCAGAACTTTGAGAGGATCCCTTAGTTGTCCAGTCTTTGATCCAAATCAAGAGCTCTTTGCTCTGCTTGCTTCCCCTCAGGCAAACTATCTTTCATTTACTTGTTTCAAATTCTTGACTTGGCTATTAGGTGTCACTTCAAGTAACTGCTAAAATGAAAAGATTCTCTTCAAGTATGTCTTTATTTTACATGCTTTCCCATTTCCTGGAAGCTGATTATGTTGGCATGTAGACGGCGCAGGTTTACTATAGAATTTTTGGTACATCTTTGAAGTTTTGAAATTGTGTTACAAAGGATGCTAATGTGATTGCTTTTTTATGGTTAAAGGAAGGCAAATGACAGTTGGTGGAGAAGGGGAAAAGGAGTGTGGGACTGGAGTACTAATTTGGAACAGGTGTTGATCATTTTTGCCTAGATTAAGTAGTGTAACTATAAACAAATCCTGTTCTAAAATAAAGGTTCAAAGTTAAAAAGGCTACAAGAAAGTCTTTCCATGAAAGATTTCCCAAACCCTTTCCAGAAACAGAAATGTTACTGTAAAACAGAAGTTTCAAAGTGATTAAGAGTGGTTGGTTGAAAACAAGAGCCGAAAGAGAAAACTGCATTGCAGTGATTGGTTTGATTTGGTGAATAAATTGCTATTTTCAGATTCAATTTGTATCAATAGACAAAGCTCTGTACACCTGCAGACCCTGTCACAGTCAGTATAGAGAGCTGAAGCAGCCAATCTTAAACAGTCGGTTTCCCTTTGGACAATAATTGCACCCCCGTTTCAGAAGCCTCAACCTGAGAGAGGAGCCTTTGATGCCTGATTGGCAAGCAATACTCTGTTCTATTTCTAATGGAAAGAACATCACGGTTTATAAATTTAGGGAATATCTCAGAAAATTCTACCTCCTTGTTTTTAAAAGGGCTGAGGGTGTTGAACTGCTAGAAAGATTCATCTTTATTAAGTGTGACTGAACACTCGAAGTGTAAGATACTGTTTTCTGAAAGAAAGTAAAGAAATAACTTTTTGGTTTTTCACAATGCTCAGTGTAGCAGGTTGAGTTAAACAGGTGTTCATGGAAGTCATGCATAGTTCCTGGCTAAGAAGGAAAGTCGCAAAGTAACTTTACACACTTTTCACCATGGAGGGTGGAGGGTTGATGTGGAATACCCAAGTCCTTCTCAGCTCTGATTCAGGCCCCCAGGGGCTGGCCCCGTGGCATTGTGGTTAAGTTCACATGCTCCACTTCAGAGGCCTGGCATTCGTGGGTTTGGATCCCAGGTGTGGACCTGTACACCACTCATCAAGCCCTGCTGTGGCGGCATCCCACATACAAAATAGAGGAAGGTTGGTACAGAGAGCTCAGGGTCAATCTTCCTCAAGCAAAAGGGAAGGTTTGGCAACAGATCTTAGCTCAGGGCCAATCCTCCTCACCAAAAACTAACTAAATAAAGACCATCTCCTCGTCCATCCTAGCCCTTACAGGCTGGAGCTTTTTTATAAAATGAAGAAATCTTCCATTTTGGGGCACTAATGCATACAAATTCATTCATAATTTTTTTCTCACTTTCCACTTGGTGAATATTAACAAAAATGCAAGGGATGTGCGTATACGTATATAGAAAGAGCAAGAGAAAGGACAAAGAAATTGACATTTGAAAATAGCATCATAATGAGTATAAGAAATGCCACCTCCACATCCCTTAGTACATTCGTAGTAGTATATAAACTTTTAAGCCCAGAGGTATAAGAGGAAAAAAATATGTAATCTGTTTCAATGATACTTTTCTAGTATCAAAAACTTTTATGGGTACTTGAATAAAATAAAACTATACTACTTGTCATGTAAGTATGCTTTCAAGTATTTAATGATTCCTTTTTTCCGGTTACCTTCATTTATTAAATATTTATTGAGTGTCTGGTACTCGCGCACTGTGCTAGGTGAGAGAAATACAACTGTGAGTGGTTCCTGCAGAATTCCACTTAATCTTCTTAAGAGGACTTTTAGGTATAGCAAAATATTCTTCCTTGTCTGCTAGTTGTTGTATAATATAACAATATAACAACAAAGTTGTCACTTTGCTTCTTGAATTTGAAGCTTGACTGTGTCTGCATCGGGTAACATAGGAATGAATTGTGCGGTGAATAGCAAGAAATGCAGAAGGAGACTGATACTTCAGAAAAGGAATATGTTTCTTTTATTTAACATACAAAGCAAAAAGGAGGATAGAAATGCCAAATTATAATATATAGATAGTTATATAGTGAAGACATTCACATTTAATTGTGTACTTTGAACTGTCTTTAGTTTTACTTCAGTTTTCTCATACTTATTTTCACCGCTGTTTTAACAACTATTAGAAAGCTCATATATTCAGATTTTGTGGGCTCAAAGCGTTTCAAATAAAAATTTTCCATAGTCCCATATGATTCAGGTTAACAGATGACAGATGCATAATCCAGTTAAAACCAAACATGTTGTTACTGGTGTTATGGTGATGATTCCATCCCCATAACTCTGCATATGATATATTATAACAAGCTGGATTGATTTATTTGACCTCTTGTCAGATGTTTGTTTATTGACTAAATCTACATGGCATTTTTTCCTGTGGGGATTTGGCTGGTATATACGAGCAATATGCCAGCTATATTATTTTACTCTTTTGATTTTTCCAGCTGCTTTCTTGATGGACATTCTTCCCTGATTTTTCTTTTTGCTTTGTAGTTGGTTTGGGGAGAACGGAATATCTGTACTTCATCTCTGGATATGCGGATACTTTTTCAGGGGTTCAACCTTCATGACCCATATTTTGCCTGCATAGTAATCCAGACAGATATGGCTATTGCTTGGGTTGCTGTGAATTCAACAAAGCTTTCCTTGAACAGTGAATCCAAACATTATTTTGTCTGTCAATGTACTTCAGCTTCTATTTAACTGCAGCTTGTCACCGACTGGTGGGGAGAAGGTAGGTGGTTGGATGTGTTGGCATTAGTCACACATGATATAGCATAATCACACTGGGATAAGTGAGTGTCATGCAATCAAATAAAAGCCTGTTTTGTGGTTGTTTTTCTTTATAGTTTTTTTTTACAGATGGGTTCTGCCTGTAAGCAGTACTTGACTTTCAGAAAAAAGAAACACACTACAGACACAGACTAAAAAGAAAAATATAACTAGATACATGTGCTTTCTGAAATAGAAGATATTATAGAAAATTAAAGGCTTCTTGGCAGAAAGTTTATAAAAAGCATTGTCACTCAAATATAGAAAAGTTGTTTTATAGCTAAAGAATTCTTAGTTTGTAAATGATTGAGAGAGTGTGTACAATAAAGCAAATTAATAGATAAAAGCCAGGTTACCCAGCTACCACACCCATCCAGGCACTGTTTTCTCCCAATTAACTGTCATATGCGCAAAACAGATTGCTCATTGTCCCTGGAGTGTGCCTGGTTCTCCCCTCCTGCCCCTGAAGTTTTGCTCTATCCCCTCCAGGAGTCTCCTGCAGCTTTCTTGCTGCCTTCCAGATAATCCCCATGCCCGTTTTCTCTAACGTTTCCCCACTCTATCCTAGCTTGAGGTTATCCTTCCTCCCCTTAAGTAATACTTCCTATGGCCAGGGTAATGTTCAGGCCGTGGGAACACAGCAGTGAAGGAATACAGTGCCTTCCCTCAAGAGCTTATAGTCTTGTGGGAGATCCACAAAAAGCAAACATTACAGTGGAAATATGTGGATCAAAAAAGGAGCTACCCACTGACGATGTTGGGGAAGCCCTCACGAGCAACTGTTTGAACTGACATTTTCAAAAGGAGGAGAAGATTCTCATGTGACTTGTGAGGGAGGGCATTTCAAGAAAAGGAACAAAAAGTATGAGAAAACAATGATGTGAATGTTCAAGGAGATGTAATGAGCTTCGTACTACTTAAGGGAAAAGAAGCAGGCAGGGCGGGTGATGATGGTTGTCATGAGGATAGATATTTGTAAAGTCATGAGATCAGGAATGTTCTTATTTGCCAAATAAATTAAGTTCAAACTTTAAAATGGTTTTGATTTGAGGGAGGGGATGACATGGTCATATTTAAGTTTCAGAAGGAATTTAATCATCAGGTTGCATTATTGAGTTTACAGGCAGAGAGACTAGAACAAGAGCATTGCAAAGACTTAGTGAGGGGTGTGAGAGCTGATGTGTTTAGGAGAGAAGACTGTAGTGCAATGGAGCTTGATTACATATGGAGAATGAGGAAGAAGGAAGGGTCTAGGAAAGGATGGACAATTCAGCTGTGAGTGCCATCCCTCCCACCTCTGTACCCATAGGCACAGTACTAATCAATCTGGATACTCATTGTAGCTAAACCTGGGTATAGCTCAAGAACAAGACTCTTCAGAAACCCACCTGGAGTCAATCAGAGGGGCCAAGCAAGGGGATATATATTTGCCATTATTGAGATAAGATGACTCCTAGTTATTGTTTCTCTTTGGGAATCTCATGGCAGAGTTAGTTCAAATTATTTAGTAACTCATTATTTGGCCATCCCATTTATTGTCATCTTAAGTCATATATTTTGTTTATGTTTCTTTTGAAATGAAATATGAACCTCTCATTTTTAATTATTTTTACCCATTTACGACTTTTTTCCTAACTAAATTGCAAGTTCACTTAGAACCCTGATGGTGTTATTTCCCTAATGTAACTTTTCTTATTCCAAACATAATTTGCACATAATTAGCAATTACTCAATATTTGCTGAACAGATTTGTGAGCCATTTCAGCTGTCACAGGCAATGTCCAAAGAATTGTAACACACAATAACATATTACATGTTAGTGACAGGATAATTGCTTAAAATCAAACAAAAATTTGTAAAACCAAAAAAAGAAATACTAGAGTAACAACAGAGTTACATTACTAGTAAACAAAAGAAGGTGTATAGCTATGCCTGTCCAAATATTCATTCTTAGGTCCAGCTGAGATGTATATCTGTAGGTCTTTAAAGTTGTTATTTTTCCCTCACTATAGCATCAGTTCTAAACTAATATGCACTTTCTTAAACATCTATCTGAGATTATTGGATTTGTAATTTTTCTCTGTGCACAGCAAAAGCTTTTAACATTTTTGTCCCTGCTTACCCTACTGATAAATTCCTGTGGATGGTAGCCTTCCTTACTCATAGACTGTTCACAGCAATAATTTTCTTAAATTCTTAAAGATTTTGTCATTTTTGTTTTGTAGGAAGTTGTTAAAAATAGTCATTATTTTACATTTGGGATATATTTCTGGAAGTACTAAAAATGTTTTAACTATGATTTATCCTATTTCCCCTTCATAACTGAAACAAAAATGTAAAAATAGAACTATCTCCTCAGTAAACCTGGGATTATGGGCACATACACAATAACAGGTGGGCACCTCTCCTTTTCCCCTCATGGTGACCATCTGCTGGTACCCATCTGCCTTATCTTTGTAAGCAGGGATATTTTAAACTGTAAGAGAATATCAATGTCTGTAAATTGCTTAGAGAGCGAGATTTATTTAGATTCCCAAAAGTGACGGTATAATTCACTTAAAGTGAAACTTTATTTATAGCAAACCCCCGAATGAACGTTCAGATATCTAAAATGTATTGTGTTGTTTAAATTGCATTTTTGGTTTATACAGAGCCACTTTTCTTGGAGCAGGGTTTACTTATGAAATCAAATTGAATTCTACTCTATTTCTGTTCAACAGATCATGGTTCTGCCCTAAATGAAATGATTCTATTTTTCTAAACAGTGGAAGACAGGACATGACCAGCTTTGTCTGGCCTGCTTATAATTCACATTTGCCCATGTATCAGCAGCTCCTTCTTCATATGCTATGGCTATTTGTATAACATTCACGTTGTTAAATTCAGAACTATTGGAGGTTGCATTGATTGTATTGCCCTTCTGAGAGTGCTAGAAATGCCCTCTGAGGACAAAAAAATGTCTTGTAGAAAATATCATTGAGCTCTTAATGGATGCCCTTGGGTCTTGTGTAGTAGGTGCTATTATTGAAAAAGACAGCAGTGCAAGAAGTATACTCTTGAAGGCTTATATGATTAGTTCTCATGTAGAACCTTCACATGTGTGTAAGAATATAAGAGAAAATGCTTTTATATCAAATCAATAATATTATATGAGACTATTGCTAGAATATTAGCCATGAAACAAACCAAATGTGCTAGATATTCTGATTTTGATGAGTAGTAGCTGTGGTGATGTAATGGGTCAGTGAACTATGGGAGAGAATATGGAGAAAGCACAAATAAAATTTACTGAATTGAAACCAAAGCTCATTTTCAAGAAGTTCATCTGCTGATCTCTTTAGAAGACTTGTGTGATTGTAAAGCTTGAGGTAAATTGGCAAGATGATTGGGAAAATGACACAATAACTTCCTCTCTGTGGAGGCTTTGAGCCAATCCACTTATTTGGGAAATCAATTCATCAAATTCATCTCTTAAATTATATAGCTTGCTTTTCCTGAGTAGCTCAAATTGTCTTACAGACATTATCTCATTTGTCCTCATAAAGAAATGGAAGTTACCATTGAATGAATGCTTCATAGAGTGAATATGTTAATGAATGGAAATTCAAAGTGTTTTTAATCTCTACTGTATCAGTCACTGGCTTTGTGACAATGATAAGTTACTTAACCTCTATTAGTCTTATTTTCTTCATCTGTACCATGGAGAAATAGTCATCCTTTTTACTTAATATCATGAAGAGTGTTGTAAGAAGTCATGTCAATGCTCAAGAAAATTCTTGGAATTCTTCCGAAGAAAAAACATGCACTAAATTTTAAAGCTACACTAAAGCATGTTTTGCTGGTGAATTAATCTCATCTAAAGGCAGCTTATTCATGTAGATATCAGAGTGATTTTAATTACTGAAATTAGTTTTTTTAAAAAATTTTTTTATTGTGGTCTTAATTGCAATTAGTTTTTAGAACATTTATTGAGACTGAAATATTTACCAGGAGTTGTCCTATGATATGAATAATCTGGATGCTACCTTTCGGGAACTTCTAATTTAACTGGAAGAACAGACATGCTGACAACTTAATAAAACAAAAGGAGTTGAGAGTTGTATCTATTGGCATGAATAATGAGCCACAGGAACATAGATGAAATGGAGATTCATTCTGTTTGGGTGGAATAAAGAGAACAATTATGTAGAAATAGAAATTAGAAAAGGAGTCTGGATGGCTGGCCTGGTGGCATAGTGGTTAAGTTTGCACACTCTGCTTTGGTGGCCCAGGGTTCTCAGGTTCAGATCCTGGGCGCAGACCTTCACTCAACAAGTCATGTTGTTGTGGCGACCCATATACAAAATAGAGGAAGATTGGCTTGGATGTTAGCTCAGGGCCAATCTTCCTCACCAAACAAAAAGAAGAAGAAAGAAAGAAAAGAAAAGGAGTTTGAGGACAAAATGTAAAGGACTTGAATAGTAGATGTTGATTGAATCCTGTTAAGAGAAACATTACTGTGTTTAAGCCTCTTGAATCTAATCAATGTGTTTAATCTCTTCTATGTATTTGAAAGGTAATTTTGATGGTAGTGAGAAAATTAGATTAAAAATGAGTTGTGAAGAGAAACAGCAACAGAGTAGGACACATCAAATAGAATTTGATAATTTCTAAGTTGAGTAACTGGTTGAATGGGGATACCATTTACCAAATATCAGAAGTAAAGAGGGGAAGCAAGCTTAGATGAAGGGAAGGAATAACAAATATGATTTTGGTAAATTAAGTATGATATTCTTCTGTATCTCACATTCCAATCTTCACTTAAACATCAGGGTGTATTTTTAATATCCACCCAAATATCTGCAGTTTTGATAGTTACCTGTGTTTAGATAACAGTGGAGCCACGGAGGCCAGGAGAATAGGGGGATGGAGAATGCAAGAGGGTGAGGACCAACTTCAAATAACATTTAAGGGGTTATTCACAAAAGAGGAGCTCTTGTAGATAACAGACAAAAGTTGTAAATGAAGAGCCAGAAGTGAATAACGCCACAGGCACTCTAGAATAACGTCTCAACAAATAAGGTCTATCCCATTAGTAAGTGCTTTAGTGATGTCAAGTAAACTGGATTGAGACCAAAACTAATTTTGTAAGACTAAGAGCTGATCTTTGGAATTGACTATTACAAATTCACTGTGGGGTGGGGGAGGCAATGGGTATATTATAGTAAAGGAAAGGTAAAGCTGCACAATTCATTCAAGAAGTTTGGTAACTAAGCAAAAGAGAGATGGGACTGCTTCTTGAAGGGGTGCTGGACTCAAAAGAGATCTTTGACCATGGAGGACATTTTAGCACATCTACAAGCAAATAAATGGTGGATGGAGGCAATGGAAATTCAGGAGGGAGAGTAAGCATTCTTAGAGTAAAGCTGCAAGAAGTGGGAGAGGAATAAGATAAAAAACACAGTCCGAAACTACTTGAGCCATTACTTCCTAAGAGACTGTAAAGGAGTTGGCAAGTAGTGGTACAGAAATAGATCACCTGCTGAAAGATTGGCTATGTGTGTGTTGGCTGGTGGCAGGGAGGGGTGGGTATTTTGCGTAGGGTGATTATAACTCAGAACTTTGTTAAAGGAATGGGGGGAAAAGCCAAGTAGATGTGATTAAGTGTGCCTGGTAGCACTGAGATAAAAGCAGTGATATTATCAAAGGAAATCCAGACTTCAGGTAAGTAGAGCAATAGAATGTTCTGGGGGAAAAAATTGAGGATATCCATTTTTTCTTAGCAAGTGAATAAAAGTTCTAGAAGATACAGGCAACCTAGAAAGGACAGTTTGCAAGGAAAGAGATATTAAAGGGTCCAGCAAGGGACCGTGCATGGCTGCCTGTGGCAGTTCCTACTTCTACTAATTGCCCCTTCTTTGTTTATACAAAGGATATCAATATAAGACAATCTTGCTTATTAGCCAGGCCAAGAACAGCTGTCTGGGGATAGTACTCTAGCAAGATGTGCATGTTGGAAGTTATAGAAAGTGATCTGTTAGCGGGGACGAATAAATTACCTAGATTCAAAGAAGGCAAAAGAAACTATGCAGTTATGACTGGTTTCAAATTATAAAAGGAAAATACATATTTGGATCTGGGTTTTAAGGTCTCAAGTATGAAGGATACAGAAATGTTTCTGAGGAGCAAGTGAACAGAATGGGCTGATGGACAGAGCATTGGGTCACACACTGAGAACGAGAACAAGAACGTGGGGTCCAGAGAATGCCTGCCTCACGACAGCAGTACTTTCCCTTGTAGTGTCTGTCTTCCACCCTCAGGGCCTTGCCTCTCTTGGCTGCCTTAGCTTTCCTCATAGTTAAGGTCATAGGCTTGTGCTGAACCTGTTTCTCCAGTCCCAAATTGCTTGGATGCTGAACACTTTCTTTCTCCTACTTAACCTCTGATTTTTTTTCTTCTTCATTCACCAACTATGTGTAGAACTCGTCTAAGGACAACCAATCAGGGATGAGTGAGTCTAACATCTGAGGAATGATAAAGGAGCAGGCCCAGTCTGTGCACAAAGCCTAGGTTATGTGGTCAACACATGGGTTTCAATCGAATATTTTTTTAAAAACATTTTGTTATAATTATGGCATATACAAATCAAAAGCTTGATCTAATTCCAGGAGTTTTATTAATGGAAAAAAAATCAGAGATGTGCAGAAATAATTATGCATAGAGTTGATCACAGATAGTTAAATATATGGTTAAATATATATGGTATATTTACAGGATGAAATTATGAGTTTCTACTTCACACTGGAATATTGGAAAATTGGATATTGAAAAAAATGCTTATGTTATAGATTTAACTAAATAAAAATAGGATACAGAAGAATGATCTGTATCTTAGGAGGAAGAAATGTGTGTCTGTCTGTGTGTGTGTGTGTGTACTGCAAGCATATGTTTAGGAAAAGTCCTAGAAAAACTACAATATGATTTCCACACTGGTTGTTTCTGAATTGTGGTTTCATGAGTGATTTATGCCTTTCCAATACATTCGCCTAGATATGCTAAATTTTTACAGTGACCATGTATCACTTTTCTAATCATAGAAATGTTACTAATAAAAAAGAATACTTATATGATCACAGCTATAATTTTGTTATGCCACAATTTTTGTGGTCTACACACACACACTTTGACACGTTGTCTGGGTCTTAAATGAGCACAGTGACTTCACCTAGTAATTGGGCCTAATTATCTCCTGCAGGTCTGGGAAGTGTGTTCTTTTTGCCACAGTGTCTAATGCCAGCCAATTTACACTTAGTTCCTCTACAATTGATCTTCTGGGCTTTCATGATATAATAACACTTTAGAATTTTCTCAACAGTGTGACTCTTTAATCTTTTTACATAAAACAGGAAATATTTGTCTATTATCCAGTGTTTCAGTGTTAACCATTTGATTTTGGCGCAGGAAAGGAGTGCAGGAACCGTCGCAATTATGGGGGTGGGAGCAGGATGAATCAGAGGCCGTCTGTACTGTTTACGAGGTGGAAAACAATGTGATTCACTAACCATTCAATTTATTTGTACTCTTCCTGTTCATTAGCCCATGAATAGTATAAACTGGGTGAAACAATGATTCAGAATTTTCTTATCAGTGTTCATTCAGCAGGAGAAATCTTGAGGTCCCGTGGTTGGTTTTGCTTTTTTTCTTTCCTTCTTGCATCAATGATAAATTAGAAAAAGTAATTAAATACTGTTGGTAATAACTTGCTTGTTGTGCCTTGAAAAAGAATGGAACTCATTATAGAAGACCCGATGGCCAGGTTTGTTCTCATTCTCTGTCTCTCTTTCTCTCCCACGCACATGCGCGTGCACACAAATGTGCTACCAGATATTTAAACTTTGTTTTGCTGATATGACTCCAGCCTAAATCTCACTAAATCGCATAGTGACCAATAGTTCAACTATTATTAAAGATACCATTAGAGAAACAAGACTTATTGAGCTCTAAACATGGGCCATGTAACATGCTATCCATGAATCATGATATGCTTAATTATCGAAAGTTGAGGGGTTTCAATATTCATTTGCTAGTATTTAAACTGAGTAGTAATTTATTTTATAACTTTATAAAAGGGTTAAATTTATTTAATTTCTCATAGCTTAATATTCTGTTCAACAATTAATAATAGAATCACTATTCAAAAATTCTATTAAATCAATTGTTTCAAGATCCAGTGCTTTTTAAAAAAAATTATATAAGCAATACAGTGATTTCAGAATTGCGAAAAGAATGAAAAAAAAGGAGAGGAAAAAAGAAGAAAGGATGGAAGGGAAGGAAGAAAGGAAGAAAGAGACTTAATGCCAGGCATCGAATATTCTACCCAAAGCAGAGTCCTGTATTTATTCTTAGTTTCATGGTTTAATTGAACTGAAAAATGTTATTTTTATAAAATGATAAGGAAGAGTTACCATGCTGTTTTTGCTGAGTAAAAGAGATGAATTTGAAAATAGGTCCTTCGTTATTTTGAAGTGCAAGTTTGCTGATACTAGTAGCCACCTAGACATATTTTCAAGCAACAGGAGATCTAAACATGAACACTTCTATTAGGAGGAGAAGATTTTGGCATGATAATTTCATGAAGACTGCCAACAAAATTCAGCTTTCCAACCATCATTCATGGCTCTAAGTAAGTTTTTTTAGTCTGTTGGTACTGCTATTTTTCTATGTACATTTAATTTGATGAGTCTTTTAGAGGCTTTTCTGATTGAAAAATGCCTTAGATCTTATTACAATGGTCTAGTGATGTTTCATGTGGCAACAGTCTCTTGCATAACTGTGATGGGTTGGTGTAGTACACAAGACGTTTAATTATTGGCACACAAAAAATACTTCGCAGTGGTCTACTCACCTCTAAGGCATTAATTTAACAGATTATCTTAATGAAAAACGTTTTAGCAAAACTTCCACCTCCCAAGATAAGAATAAAATGCTGCTGTTTTAGAAAACTAGTATTTTAGTATCCCTATTATGTGAAGTGAATAAAAGGCATTTATAAATGATAAACTTCTAGATTAAATCTTTTAATAATATTCTGGTCTATTAGACTTTAGACTATAAGCATAGGTGTGGATGCAGATTTTTCTGTTTCCTCATGGTCCTATTGAATATAGCATGTGCCTAAAAAGTATTGTAGATGATGACTTTGTAAGTACACATTCAATATCATCTTATTGTAGACGATGCTATTAACATCATGATTCAAAGGAGCAATAAAAGATAATATATGCAAAAAAATGTGGCCATATATTAAGTAGAGTCGGAAGTTGTTTTTGCCCATATGATATGCACGTCAATTTCCTTTTTATTTAGTGTTATATTGATATAGGGAATTGTATTAGTCACCTTCTCTCTAGGTCAAATGAGTATTTTGAGGAATATCACAACGTCTGTGAAGTTTTTTTGAATCCAGAGAAAGGTAACTGGCAGGAGGTAAAAATTAAGTGTTTAATCTTTCTGATTCAGAAGAATGGAGGTCAAATAATCCCACATTTGACTTTGCTCTCTAGTTTCTACCTCCTGCCAAAGGTGACTGATCTAAGTTTGAATTACTTTCCTTTAAATTGGTAAAGTCCAGTGGAAATGTTAATATACCCTGAGTTGTATCTCTGTCACTGGGGACAAGGAATCTCTGCCTTAGACAAGAGTTGTCACAAATTGGGCAATGTGTACACAAGTAAGGAGAAGGATATTGCAAATAGATCAGAATAATTTCTTAATATGGAATTCTAGTTCTAATAGGACATTCATCAAAATAATGGCAGTCATCACAACCTGTTAACTAGTATTTTATCAGTCTGGAAGCTATAAAACATGACATTTCTGATATTCTTCAAAATCGTTCTTCTGACTTCCAAATGTACCTGTTCTGTTTGGAGTTGGTGTGGCACTGTTATCCATGGGGCTAGTGTGCTATAATTAAATGAAGTTTACTTCCTAATTTTCAGGCTTTTATATGCAATAGGGAGAAGAAAAATGATTTGGAGAATCTCCCGCACACCCCCCTGCACCTCACCATAGTAGATTACAGTTTCTGGTTTAGCTGATTAAGAGCTACGGTACTAGAGTTCTATAGTTTGGAGTTTGAATCCGTACTCTCTATTAGCTGAGGGACTTCGAGGAAGTTATTTAACTTTTCTATTCCTCAGATTTATCTTAAAACAACAACAATCATTACAACAATAATGGTAGCTTATTTTAGGGAAGATTTGAGGTTAGAATGAAATAATATGTGTAAAGCTCTTAGGATAGCGCCTGCCAGTTAGTAAGTCTGTAATAAATATCAGCTGCTATTGTTAGTTATTTTAATCAACCTGCTTAGTGTATTCTTCACATTTCCCTAACACCAATTAGTTAATTGATAAATATGTAACTTGGCAAAGTAACATCCCAAAGGATTTTACATTCATTCTCTTTAAAGAGAAACGTGATAAAGAACTAGTAGCAACACAAAGCAGTTGAAAGTTGATAAAAAAAAAAAAGAGCCAGATTAGTCTAGGAAATAAAGAAATGGTCTGGTAGTCAAGGATGCGTGGGATTTGCTGTGGGAAGGGAAACAAGTGCAGAATGAGGGCTAAAGGACTTTCTAAGGAAGGGGAACAGATCAGACAGGGCACACAAAGGAAAAGAAGTTTGACGTGCTCATAAATCAATGAAAAACCCTAGATCTCTAGCAGCAGGGGAGGATCCAGCCTTTGTGTGACTTAAAACACTTATTTTTAGAGTTCCTTTTAAGGAAAAGAATACAAATTAACTGTAAGGCCTTTGAAGAGGCCTGTGCAAACGAGGGGCCTTGAAGCTGATGTATTAACTTCACTATAAATCCACATCTATCTAATAAGAGAAGTATTTACTAAGTGTAATGAAATAAGTAGAGTGGCCATACACTACGGACAGCTCTGCAATCCTGGCAGAGGGGTTTAGAACTCTGTGTTAGAACAGTGGTTCTCAAAGACGAGCTCCAGGATCAGCAGCACCAGCCTCTTATAGGAACTTGTTAGAAAGGCAAATTGGCCTCACCCCAAACCTTCTGATACAGAAATTTTGAGGCCAGCAGGCTGTGTTTTAACAAGCCCTCCTGGTGATGATGATGCACACTAAAGCTTGAGAATCACCGTGTTGGAAATAGGCTCCGAGAAGCCTATAATGAGGGTGCGTTAGGTAATAGCATGCTGTGAATGAAAGGAGTTTAGCCACATTACAGATGTGTTTAGCATTGGCTAGATTAGAGGTAGATAGGCAACTCTTGATGCTGCTACATTGGCAGGTATGTAATGCATATAAGAAGATCTATAAGAAGAGAGGAATTGACTAGATTTGATTGCTGTATGTCGGGTATGAAGGAGGTATCTCAGGAAGAGTCGGAGTGTCCAAGTTGCTTTGGACAGCAACACTGAAAGTAAGGAGAGTCGGTGTGCTGGAAGGAGAAGATGGGACTGATGGGTGGGGGGAGGAATAGGAAATTCTGCTTTGAATGAGACCCAAACTAAGACAAGTTAAGTGCACGCTATAAATTCTTTTCAGTTCTGTCCTGGAGGTGACCCCTGACGTCCCACTTTGACTGTGAGACTCCTCCATGGCTGACATCCTCCCAAATCAATGTCCCAGGGAGAGGTGAGAGGAGGCCTTCAAGAGTTGAGCTGCAGCAGGTGACATGATGATGCAAGACTGGATGGATACAGGGGCTTGACCTCCTCAGATTCCTAGGGTCTTCTCCAGCCCTCAAACTGGAGATGAGTTTACGCCAGAATTGGCGCTCTGAATCAACTGGGGAGGGGGAGGCATATCCGATGATGAGTAAAACATAGAACCACTCAGAGGCCTCTTAAAATGAAGTTTGAGATTCTACAACAGCACAGATGGTTTTTTTCTTATTCCCTGTCATCATTTATATGCAAAATGTGGAACAAGAGAAGGGGATTAACAGTTACACTACCTAGAGTTGTAGAGCGTTTTCTGTTTTTTTCCCCCAACTTGTATTTTTAAAAATATATATTGTATTTTTTCAGCAAGCCCATAATATGTGTTTCATATTATCATCCTTATTTTTGAGATGAAAAGAGGGAGGCCCAGAAATGGGAAATGGCCTTCATCATGTTAAAATAGAGTCTCTTTGAACGTGCTGACTCTGGGGTATCAATGAGATATTGAAGTAAAAAGTATCTAGTAGCCAGTGGGGTAAAAAGGACTGGAATTAGTTGCAAGGACTGGAGGTATAGAGTTAGCATATTTCTTGGATAACAATATAATACAAAACAGTATATAATTACACGCCCTCCTCACCCCACAAAAAATAAACTAACAATTTTATAGATTGTGCACTAGCTGATTTCTCCTTGTTCAAATTGTTTACATAGAAAAGAAATGTGATATGCTTCTTTTCCCAGTGGGTAGCTAGTACCTAAAAGAAATTCCACTGTTGGTTATAGTGCTTTTTAGTTTCCAGTAAATTTGAATAGACTCTAGCAATTTTAACCGCTATGGAGAATGTAAACAGAAACAAAGGATTTGTTGAGAGCTTTTCATTATTTTGCTCCATATTATTGTGGTTTTGTTTCATTCTTTTATTCCAAAATCTACATATTATATCCGATGCTGATTGGGAATTATTCTAGCTTTAATAAAATTTGCCTATTTTATTTGTACTTTGGCAGTTTAACATAATAAATGTATTTGCATTTCATGATGTATGCTAACATGAATGGTAAAATAAGCTCTGATTATAAGCCTTCTCTTTGTGTACAGTCACATAAGACCAGAAGCATTTTCCATGTACTAGTTGTTTTCAAAGCAGTTATACAATGCATTCTATGTCCTTAATGGTGTAAAGCTGATAAACTCATGACTATTCCCACCACTTTCAAATTGGCTGTTATGCTTGGTAGAAAAGGTACCTGAATAAAAATGTTACCCTTAAGCTCAAGGACTCAGAGGTGCATAGGTTCTGAGGTTTGGTCGCCCAAGTTGCTGATCAGCACTAACCAAAATGAGGAACATGGAAACAAAAGTGGACATCACCTGCATGCACACATGAGGATTCTTATTCAAATTCCACTGCATGGCCTGAACTTAATATATAGTTAGCGACTTTTGCCTGAATGAGTGAATGGAAGTAATTTATTTCTCCTTCTCTATATCCCACACTCCCAGCTGCTCAAGAAAGTTAGGGAGAGAATGGGAGCGTTGTCAATTATGCCACAAATGACAATAGAGTGAAAAGAATTTCTCAGCCAAATTAATATTGTGTTTCTCTCTATACAGAAATTTTTAATTTTAAAAATCATTTCACAAACATGTTTTCTAAGTTGATAAATTAAATAAAATTAATATTTTAAGATTAAATAAATATTTTAAAGCCCTCATAAATCCCACTATCTTATGATTAATGTTTTAACTCTTTTCCTCTTGTTCTTTGTGCTCAGATATAAATATATTTACAGATTTATTGGCGTGTAGAATCTGTTTGTTGTTTACTCAAACATATCTTAAATATTTCCAAAGGTTTTCACATTTTTCCTATTATTATTTTGATGGTTGCACAATATGCAATGTAATAACTTTGAATTGATATTCTACAATACATGTAGCCATTTCAACTCTCGTCATAGATATTGCTGCTATAAAAAGTTTTGGAGAAAGCCCTTTCTACTGTTATAAACTTGGGAAAATTTTCCAGAAAGAAAGATTTCAGAATAAGTTTTGATATTCTCTGGAATATTTCAACTTAATGTGTTCACACATTGGCAGTATTGCTGAAGCTAGAGTATATGTAAATACTTTGAGTCTTGACATTGGAGGCCAAATTAGGCTTAGATGGATTTTTTTTTCTTTAAAAGGTATTTTTCCCTTTGAAATTATGTCATTCCCCTTTGAAATTGAATTATACATTATATATTTTAAAATATGTGAAGTTGTTTCCCTTTAAAGTTGTAAATGTTGTTATTTATATCCTATTAAAATATATAATGTACAGTTATATATAATAATCAAATATGATATTATAAATAGTAATACTACATTATATGAGCTAAATAATAAATGAAAATTACATCCAAATTAATGGTCCCAAAGATATGCTTTTAGAATACGTGACCTTAATCCAACTTACAAAGCTAAAAAAAATCTATTTTTAAACATATCCCTTCACTGACCTTCCCTCTTCTAGGTTATTGAGTTCCAAACGATGGTCCAAAGATTAGTGTGGAAGGGACTGTGTAAAATCTCCAGGGATATGGCTAAAAATACTTATTTCCAGATCTCATCAACCAAATCCTTAGGAGTTGAGACTTGGGAATTAGTATTTTTAATAAGTTCCCCAGGTAATTCTGATAATTTCAGACAGTTTTCAGAAACCAATGACCTAGATAACCAGAGACGCCATTTACTATTTCTTGCATCCCTCCACAGTCCACCCTCCATGTTTCATAGAGAGCCCATTCTCTTTGGGCTTGGATTTAAGGTATTATTATGTTTCTCCGTATAAGATCCAATTTTACTAACATTATTTAATGTTGCCTGCTGCTTCTTTTTAGATTTATCATCTAACCCTTATCTAAAGCCATCCTGGCTATAGGGCAAAACCAAATACCTGTGAAATAAGCAGAAATATAGTATTTAAAGAACATTGAAATATGCCATTCATTTTTTGCTTTCACTGACAGAATGCGATCATCACCTATTACCTAGCTAAAGTCATTCCTTGTGTTTGAAAGTTTGAAACGTGCATACGGTCTTTGGAAGACATCTTCAAATACACATATTGACATTATCACGGTTTAATTTAACTTGCTTGCCAGTGTAGGAAGCACAAAGGCCTGAAGAGGAGTTTGGTGGCAAAAAACCAGACGGTCCGTTGGACACAAGATGCCAACCACAGGGAGCACACATGGAATGCGTGAGGGAAATGAAAGGTGCACTTAAAGTTTTAAACTGGGAGTGTAGGGGTGGGGGCGGAAGAGATCTGAAGACAAAGTGATAAATAGTACCGAGAGAGTTGCACAGAAAAGCCCATTGGCTCTATTTTTGCCTAGGTTTAATGCTAGCCAAGCACATTTACCCAAACTCTCCAAATGGAAAACCGACAGTTTAAAGCCAACTCAAATAATAGAAGAAAGTCCCCTCACTTCACCAAATCAATTTCCTCTCCTGATTCCTCTCCCTACCACTTTTTGCAGAAAGATTTCAGTTTCGAGTGTGCATCTTCTACTTAGGAAGGAAAGCCAATGGGTGTTCCCACAAGCTGAGATGTCTGTGACTCTGCTTGCCTTAACTTTTCTGATTTCCTCCAATCTCCTGTGTGAAGTTTTAAACAGGAAACACTTGCTGTACAATCTCTTCTTCCTGTGTCCACCTCTTTCCAAAGGGGACCTTATTTAATGTCCTCTAAGTTACAGAGAGGAGAAAAATATCCCATAAATAATTTGGAACACAATATTTATTGTTAGGTGGACCATATATCCTTTTTTTCTTAGATGTTGACATTTACAGTTAGAAATAACTGATTTGAAGATTGGCTAGACAATGCTAATAATAATAACATCAAGAGCAGCAGCAACAACCGCTAAAGCATTTAACTGTTATTATTTGTCAAGAAACACAAGAGCCTTAAATAAAATAGCTCATTTCATCATTGCCCGAATCCCATGAATCTCACATTATTTCTCTCCCTACTTTATGCTAAGGAAATTGAAGCACAAATAATTCAAGAAACATCCACGAAATACAGATTTACCAAGTGAGAGCACCAGGATTCAATCCGGACTCCATAGAAGCCTACTGTCTACTGCTTACTGCCGAAAGTTTTCAAAACATCTTTGTTTTAAAATATGTTCTATATAACGAAATGCTCGTAACAAAATGCAAGGTCTAGATTCCTTTTTTAATTTCAGAACGGAATATTGTGTGAATATTTTTCAAGACTCTAATTCATGTACGGTATTCTGAAAAGTTCTTCAATTGAGAGTGTGGCTTTTAACCATATGTTTACACGAAGCAAATAAATATGTCAAAGAAAAAAAAAGTTAATTTTTCTCCCTGTGACCTACTCCCTTCTACGGAATAAATCAGGGCCCTGATAACACCACACTGCAGAATAGGGGCATTTTTCAAAGGCATTTTTCTCTTCTCAGTTTCTCAAAGAACTTCATCAAAACTAATGGGACTATAGAGAAGATTTATCAGAGGCTCGGTCTGGTCTGTTCGATCTCCCCTGCACATGAGAACGGGCACATCCATCTGCCTTCCCTGGAGACTAAGTAGGGACAGAGAACGCCTGACAGATATTATGCCTTTTAAAGAGGCTCTGTTTTTAAATGAAGGCTTTTTCTTCCTATGCTATTCTCTAATAATGAGTAGCAATCATTAAAATAGTTCCTGAAAGTGTTATTTAATTTTGTAGTTATAATGGATAGACTGGAGAGTGAAATATCTTGAGTGTATCATGACTAATTTTGCAACTGGGACAGTCTCTTTGGCAGGATATGAAGTAATGAAAGTTCTTGCTTCATACTATATTGGTTCTCTTTTAATCTTCATTTAAATAATTGGATGTGATGTTCCTAAGGATAGGCCAAGTCCAGTAACATTAGGTCTGCTTAATAATATGTGCATTCATCAGGGGCTGCTTGTGATAAAGAAAAACATCTCGTGTAGATACCCTCAGATAAACAAGAGATTAAAATGTGGAAGTAAACTTCTATCGTTACAGTTCCTTAAAATAGTAATATGATGGTATATGTTAATAATAAACATGCTATAGAATGAAGAGATAAATCGATTGAACGTCTTTTTTTCCCTCATTTCTTAAATTTAGACTGTTGTTCAAAGCCCAGTGTAGGGGACCAGAATATGAAAGTTTTTGCAGTAAGTACCTTTTTAGAAGTCAGATGGTATCTTTGCTGCAAGAAAGTTATTTGTAAAGTAGTTTTTAAAATATAACAATACTTCCAGAAGTATATTTGCTCTATACACGGATTTCTAAATCATGTGCACTTACAATGTATGTGTATATGTGTACACTTATAATTGTGAGAAAGCTCCCTAAATGAAACAGATCAATCAGTTTGAGAAAATGTGGAAAACAAGTCTGGTAAGTGCCAATATAATGCAACAGGTTGTCTCGTCAGCAGATGTGCAACTCTATTAAAAAATCTCTGTCTAAATGTGGATGCTATGTTTAACATTAAAGCAACAACCGAAAAACCAAAACCAAACCAAACAAACAAAGCAGGCTCCATGTCCGCACAGAAACTACAGAAAGGCCTGGAGGTAGATGGCCAGAAAATGAAAGAACTAGACCAACTGATAATTGATGGACTGATCAATATGTCACTTTCCAACACCATTCATAAGATTTTCCATCAGAGACAAATACAGCATAATAAACCTGATGATTGAAAGTAGAGTCAGATGGCAAATAAATAGAAAGAAAGAAGTTTATAGAAGATTAAACTCCTTCTTCGGAAGGTGAACTTTGTTTCAGTGAAAATTATGAGTGTTTAAATTTAGTACATCATTAGTCTTATTTGGAACCAAACCGGGATAATCATTGGTCTCTAAAAATTGATAGCTATCTTCTTAATAAGGGAAAAAAATAAGACATGCAAGAAAACTGGGTATGTTAGACTCCTGACTAACTGTTAATTCATTTCAAAAACAGAATAGTCAGCGGCCAGTCTGGTGGCAAAGCGGTTAAGTTTGCACACTGCTCTTCAGTGGCCCGAGGTTCGCCAGTTTGGATCCCGGGTGTGGACCTACATCCTGCTTATGAAGCTATGCTGTGGCAGAAGTACCACATATAAAAAATATAGGAATGGGGCCGGCCTCATGGTGTGGTGGTTAAGTTCACATGTTCTGCTTCTCGGCGGCCCGGGGTTCGCCCATTCTGATCCTGAGTGCGGCCATGGCACCACTTTGCAAAAGCCATGCTGTGTTAGGCATCCCACATATAAAGCAGAGGAAGATGGGCACAGATGTTAGCTCAGGGCCAGTCTTCCTCAGCAAAAAGAGGAGGACTGGCAGTAGTTAGCTCAGGGCTAATCTCCCTCAAAAAAAAAAAAAATAGAGGAAGATGGGTTCAGATGTTAGCTCAGGGCCAGTCTTCCTCAGCAAAAAGAGAAGGATTGGTGGCAGATGTTAGCTCAGGGCTAATCTCCCTCAAAAAAAAAAAAAAGAAAGAATAGTGACTTTTAGGCCTGACTCTAAATTAAAAAATGCAGTTTTTAATATATTTGATTACCATTCTAACTCAGTATAAAATATGGTTTCATGTATAAACCCAAATGATATGCATTTTGACATAAATTTTGAAAACTTTACTGTGTCTTTTTTCAATTGAGTTAAGAGGCTATCGAACAGCTTATGAATTTATTATAGGCAACTTTAAAGTTTTTTAGTGTGAGTTTATTGACATAGTAAATTAGATTTTTAATAATAAACATTTCTCTTCATGATTGCTATGTTATCCGTATTTCAGTGATTGATAGAGTGTGGTTTTATATAAAACTGAACATTTTGAATCTTTTATAAATATTCACCCCAAGGAATTATGAAGAGAAAGACATTCTATAGGTAAATCTAAGTTGCTTAGTTTTTGTATTAAAGTAGTTTGGTTATAACTATTTCTGGGAAGAGGGGGAACAATTTCTTAGCACTTTTTCAAATAATAAATATTTATTATACGAATGATATAATACAGGGAAACGTACATGAATTTTGTACAAGATCTTTGAGGCATAATAAATAAGCTGAAAAGCCTTCCTGACCGTAACTGAATTCTTACAAGCAGACTAGTCACCTCTACTGATAGAAATTAGAAGTAAGAGAATAAGAAGTAAAAGCTAAAAAAGCTTAATATATCGAATGCATCATGATTTTGGGGCGGCTAAGATTTGTCTCTGGAAGACTCTCTTCTTAAGCAGAATACTTGGGATTCACTATTACCGTGGGAGACGCTCGTGTCCCCTCTCTCCCACTAGGAGTACATGGCCTGTCTGTTCCTCCTGCTTCCCAGATCCCATGTTGCTCTCTCTCTGTCTTTCAGTCACAGCCAAACAACTCTGGTCCTAATTAAACCAAGGGGATTGACATTCTCTCCTAGGTACTTAGAATGCTGTACCAAGAGCATTCTCAGACCATGCCAGCCAGGGAACAAGTCTTGGCTTTTCCCATTTTGGAATTTCTCTACCCTTGTTTTGTTAGCAGTAAAAAACAAACTGAAACTTGGATTCCCGGCAGCACAGCATAGCTCCCTACTCTTGTCCCTTTGCATCTGGTGAAATAGTTTTCAGGGACTAATTCTTAAAAATTTTACGGTACAATTTTTCAATGTTTTACACAGTTTTGATTTTATTCTAATCAAAGTGGTCAACAGAAGCACAATAACTGTACGCTGGAATTCTAGTTCAAACATCAAATCTCCCACTTTTATCTAAGTATAGTGATTACAATATAAAAACCAGCTTCTCAGCTCTATAGTTGGAAAAAAAGCATTTGACTGAGACAAGCCTAGCTGTGTGTTGAACTTACTACCTATGTGACTTTAGCAAGATATTTTACCTTTCTAAATTTGAGTTTTAATCTTTTGTAAAATGTAGATAATTGTAAAAGCTACTCTTAATCATTTTGTAAATGAGTGAAGTATATTAAATACTTATAAAAATGACAAGGTCATATAAGTACTCAATTAATGTAAATCAATAATGCCAATAAAGATATTATTTTATATAAATGTTTTTACTACTTTAAAAGTAGCAGAAATTTATATTTTCAACTTCAGGAAATTTTTTGGTATTTGTTTTGTAGCTTAAAACTATTTAAAAATGCTGTGAATAAAATCAATTGGTCATGAATTAAGCCTGAAATCTACATTTTACCATGCATTAAAATTAAGAATGTTATTGGTTTCCTTCTGTACAAAGAGAATTTGATTCAACTCCTTGATAAATTTATTTTCTCAGAAATATGATTGAAGAATGGAAATGATGTCAAGTTACTTATTCCTTTAGCAGTTACGTTTATGTTGTTTAAAAGTTCAAAGAATGTAAAAGAAATTTGCAAGGGTAGCATGTCCTTAAGTATAAATGGGTTTGCTCATCTCCCTTGACTTCTTTTTTATATATACTTCCTATGCTACTTTCATCCATTATGAGTGTTTCTACTATTTGCTGCTGACTCAGAAACCTGTATCTCAACATTGCTTGACATCTCAGGCCAAATTAATTGAATTTAGAGAATAAATGACATCTGAACTGGACCTTGAAGGATGAATAGGAGTTTTCCAGACTTAGTACAAAAATAAATAAATAAAAGCTATAGCCTGTGCACAGGGAGAGGTGGGAAAGAATCTGGTTTATTTGGAGTTCATGGAGTTTTAAAGTATGGTTGGCTGGGAAAATGGCTACACTTTAAGGATGGAAAGGAGGCTGATTTAGATTGTGTAGGACTCTGAGTCTTTCTAAAGAGTAGGTGGTTTATCTTGGCTTATAGTATTGTCGATATTGATTGATTAAAATCTTTGCTTGCTTTTTATTTTGTTTTTGTTTTTACTTGAGCCTTAATAATATGACTCTTTTTTTTTTTTTTTTTTGGCTCTCAATGAATGAATGGGTAAGTTTCTTTTGGATATGGCCCAATTTTCAAGTCCCAATATTGTAATCTGAGATTAAGTCTTGTTATCTCTTGCAAGGAATATTTAAGAGCCTATTAATCACCCCATGTCTCCAGGCTCTTCCATATCGAATCTAATTCAGCCACCACTTCAAAGCATAGCTCTGCTTATGTTACCACTCTTCCTTTCTCTTTTTCTCTCTACCTTGACTCTGGTTAAAAACTTGTCATTTTCATTTGTATACTGAATTTCCCATAAAATCCTTCACTGTCAAATTTGGAATAAAGCCTTGACCTAACTTCTTAACTTTTTCTACCATGACTTTACTACAAATGTACCACTTTCCAGCTAAATGAACTACTCACTTTTGGACAAGTGCACTTGGTACTTTGATGATACTCTAAGTTTCTTTTTTTTCTTTTTGTGAGGAAGATTAGCCCTGAGCTAACATCTGTGCCAATCTCCCTCTATTTTGTATGTGGGACACCACCACAGAATGGCTCGATGAGCAGTGCACAGGTCTGCACCCAGGATCCAAATCCATGAACCCCAGCCCACCAAAGTGGAGTGTGTGAACTTAACCACTATCTCACTGGGCCAGCCCTGATGATACCCTAAGTTTGCTCATACATTTATTTATTCAATATATTTTTGTGTTCCTTTTCTGTGTCAGTTTAGTACTTGACTCTGAGGATAAACATAAAAATGAATTATAATTTTGATGCTATTTCCTTCCATAAAACACTCTTTTTCACAATCAAATGCTTACCAAAATTCTTCAAGTCTCTGTTCAGATGTCGCTTTCTTGATGAAGCCTATCTCATCCATCCTATTTAAAATTGTAATCACTCACTCCCAGCATGGGCACTCTGAATCCCAACTAATTTCCTCTGTTTTTCCTTTTTTCTCAGCTCTAATGTTCTAACACGCCATATAACTTACTTATTTGTTATGCCTATTGTCAATCATTTGTCTCCACTCACTAGAATGTAAGCTGGGCAAGGGCAGGGATCTGTGACCATTCCTAAGTGTACCCTGACTGCCTGGAACATAGTAACATTCAATAAAATGTCCAGCT
This sequence comes from Equus caballus, assembly GCF_041296265.1. Lineage (NCBI taxonomy): Eukaryota > Metazoa > Chordata > Mammalia > Perissodactyla > Equidae > Equus > Equus caballus. Next base: position 61,777,649 of record NC_091700.1, on the reverse strand, counting down.
CAAAAAAACACTCTCTTAATGAAATCTCTTCTGAGGATTCAAGCTACGGTTTCTACAGCACTTTTCTGGTGCCTCTCAGATAGGACTTAACCTTCTGCTTTGCCATGTCTTTCTATTAAATGAAAAGCTCTATGAGGCTAGACAGTGTGGTTCACATCTTTGTTTCTTCCATAGCATTTAGCCCATTAACCCAGGAAATAGCAAATAACTGTTTACTGGAAAGAGAAATGAATGAGGTTTATAAACTGTGAAGTACTATACCATGAAGATGTCATCTGGTTTCAAATATTGTGGCCCAATAACAATCATCTAAAAGCTCTAAGTCATCGTCATTTTGTTCAGTCAGGCTCTTTTAGTTTGAATTCAGTACATCAGGGCGTTTTTACATGGCTGTAATATGGCTGATCTGTCCTCTCTGACCTGGTTGACTATGTTTGCTATAAACTGTTTTCCGATCCTTGTATAGAATGAGATTGAGCTCTGCCTGAAAGGAGAAGAGTTCCAGAAGCTGCAGGGTTTGCTGCAGGAACACACAGGATAACAGATGTTCTTTTCTTCTTTATAGTCACAGAAAAAGTCTTCACTTTGCAAAATTAAAGGGTAGAACTGACACAAATATTGAACAGTTCTCCTAACTTCTTAACCCAACGCCCAAACTTAGGGTTTGAAAATTGGTTACAGCTGTTCCTTTCTGTTTCTTAGGATTTTTTTTTTTTGTCAACGTTAGTGTTGGACACATTCACGCACCAGCGCTCAAGCACAGCCTCTGACTGCAGGTGCATTCACCACTGGGGGAGCAGGCTGCCCCTGTTTTGTTAGCCTCAGCGTTTTCAAAAACCTCACCTCGCCTGTGGTGCCTGTGAATATATCACTGTCCACCTCTTTTGCCTTTTGTATTTACCGTTGTCTTATGCTTCAGCGTTTCCGATGCCCTTGAGAAGCTGTAACGATGCTTTACATTTGAAAGAGTGCCAGATCATTTAATCAGGCGGAGCGTGAGAGGCATGGATGAATTTATTCTATCTAACATTTAATAAAAAATAAATTAAAAATGTGACTTATGCCATGACATGCTTAGCATTACCCTTCCAGGTTTAAATTTGAGAGTCTTCAGCACCCTCCTTGGTCTGAAAACTGACGTGTTATCAATCTAGTGCGGGGGTGACAAGGCCGCCGATGTCTTCCCAAGGCTCTTGTTTAATAATTAATTTTTCATTGCAGGCATGTTCAATAAATGGATTACAAAACTTAAGCCCGTTTAAAAGGTTTTAGAAATTCATTATTAGTTTTAAAAGATGAATGCACAAATTAACTATCCCATGATAGATGGGGCATACCAAATATAGCTAGACCTTATGTGGTTTTAGCCTATATTTATATATAGTATAGAGCAGGGTATAAAGTCAGTACAGTTTTGTAGACAATGTCGTTGAATCACCGAGGAAGTAATTCTTTTCAAAAGAGACTCAAAAGGGGAGATCAGATGACAAAATCGTGCTTTGAATGTTTTCATCTTTTCTCTTGCTCTCAGAAGTCCTCAACCACCTAGCTTCTGGACACGCTCAGTGCTATTTCTGGAGCCAGTACCTCAGCTCAAGTTCTTCTACTGAGTAATATTATGCTTTAAAATCAAAGGAACCTTATCAGTTATCACATCTTAATTTCTGTGATTAAACTTCAGTGCCGGTTATTAAGCTGTTATCTTTCAGCTCCAAACCCACCAGCTTTGTGGTTCCCAGGCAGGGGCTCAGCAAATTGCATTTCCCCTTGGCCATCTGGCTTCCTGTTAGGATCTGCCAGCAGGGCACACTAGAGAGAGGCTGGCGGCCTGGGAGAGGGGAACTGTGACTTTCTTCTCTGCTGGTTTTGTTGTCATCCCAGGCATGGCATTTCACCCTGGTTGCAGTTCTCTCTCTCTTTTTTTCCTCATTCCTGGAATCAGTCTCATGGCGCTCCCTTGGAGTTACCAAAGGCAGCCAGGCAGTGTCCTCTTTTCAGAAGTCTGAGTCCCAATTCTGTGGTGCCCTCTGCCAGGCTTCTAGTTTCTGATAACTCCAAGCTCTTCCCTTGTGTCCTAAGCTGTATAGGTATTCAATCCTTCCCATAGTTATTCATGACTGTGTTACCTCAGTGTCTTATTTCTTTCCTTTTTTCTTTTCATTTTTTTATTTGCATCTTTAGCCCTCCGACACCTGATTTACAATTCCCTATGTTAAATTCTTTCTATTAACATGACTAGTGTGCTCTGTGATTTTCCAGCTGGCCCTTGGCTGGTACAAGTGCCATAGACCATAAAAAAAGAAGAGAATCAATTTGTCTCTAGCTTCTAAGGGAACTCCATATAATTGAACGGCTAGAATATTCTGATCTCTTTTGTCTTAAACTATTGAAAATGTTTTACATGTAATTATGATATATATAATTTAAGAGTTGTAAAATCAGAGTTCTTAGTAGATTACCTCACAGCTTATTTACCCCTTGATTCCTTCCCTCCCGCCCTACCCAGCTTTGTGATGATGTCTCCCTCTCATTTCAAGCCAAGATGTGAAGAAGGACAGTGGTACGACAATGGCTACCACTTTGAGAATCTCTTTCCCTATTAGCTGTTATACTAGGGAGAGGTCTGCTAACCAGTCTCCTGCTCCCCACCCACTGAGTAAAGAAGAAGCTTCAGGTAAAAAGCAGAGAAGTTGCCCACCTTCCATTAATGTCTTTCATCATTGTATGAACAATTTTGCTTTCTGAAATGGTTACTCTTATTTCATAACCATGCCTCAGATTACCCTGAACAAATGCAATGTCAGGAATTAGTCCAACTTAAATCTTTCCCCAAATGGAATTAAGCTAAAGAGACTAGCTACAAATGTTTATTTATAGAAAGTTAGAATTGTTGATGTTCTATTTTTCCATATTCAGTATGCAAAGTAAATATTAGGTAAATCAGGAAAATAAACAAAACCATGTCCTTGATTAATCATTTTTCCATTTATTATATATTCATTCATTATTTTAATAGATGTTTCACAAATGGCTACTGTGTATTAGGCAAGATGCTAATATTGATTGAACATTTCTAATGTGAAATTCTTTGTGGAATTACTCTTTACTAAATAATAAGTAGTATTCTTAATACACAGAAAATTATTTCGTGGAGACTAAAATTATTTGTTGTCCCCACTAGAGTTCATTTCATAGGAAATCTAAATTTTAGGGTCTAAACTTTAATGTAAAATATTTCCTTCATTTGGTGCCAGCAGACATGTCTTCTCCTTTGCTGCTACTTTACATTTTGGCTGTAATCCATTCTGGACTTCTTTTGAGTCAAAGCTCTAAATGATCAAAGAATTTTACTCTATAGCTCTGATTTACATCCTCATAAAGACAATTGATAGGCAAGAATAATGCTATACTTCGGCCCTAGGAGATCTCGATGATGAAATTCATTGACCTATTTTCTCTATTGTTCTGTCTTTTGTCTTTTGGGGCACGCATTTTTATCAATTCAGCTTGTTGTTTTGACTAGTCTGAAGTCATCCAGGGCTTTTTGTCTGAAATCAGCCATTAATTAGTCAATGTTTCTGTACCATCCACTATATTCAACGACAAATGTCAGAGGGTTGTGAAGTGGAAACAGATACTGGCTCTAAAATTAAAGGAGCTCATCTTCCAACAGAAGTGTGATGATATATTAAAGAATAAAGGAATTGGTATGACAAAAGAAGTACAAGAGTCAAGGAAAAGAATATTACTTAGATGTAGTTAAGCTGGTACACTGTCAAGAAAAACAAATAGCATCTCTGATGGCTTGGTGTGCATTTCAAATTGCCTCGCTCCACTGGAGGGCATAGTTTCCTCAATATCAAGTTAGATCCTTTGCCTGTTCTTGAGGCGGTGACAGTATCTTTCCTCTGTGGTACCTCCACTCCTAGCATAAGATGTAAAACACAGTAGGTGCTCAGAAAATGTTTGATGAGTGAATGTATCAGTAGATGACCAAAGCATTTGTTTTCCTATGGGGATATTAGCCTCGTTCTTCCCAGAATCTCTGGTAATAATCTGTTCATTCATAGATCGAGAGTCATAACACGTTTATGTAGAGGTCACTGGTCAACATCTTAATATATTTCTTTAAAAATCTAGAGTTTATGGCACCACTTTTCATTGTAACATTAGGCAAAAACAAAGTTATCCTATCAAACGGAGATTTAAAACTTCCATCAAATTGGAAGTGATATTAAATTAAAAAGATGCTTTAACATAATCCATCATTTCCTACCTTCTCAAAAATTAAGCTATGTGGTTTCTCCTAATAATCAAAGAGTATGTCCCAATGGTTTTTACTTTGCCTCTTTCTCTTGTTTCCATTTATATTTATGGTAGTGAAATTTATTGTTATCCTTCATGAAAACACTATTATTTTCCCCTAGGGAAATTTTTTATTTCCTTAATGAAAATATGCTTTACTTCTGAAATAAAGGCTTTAGTTTTTGTTTGGGATTTTTTGTTATTTTTGTTTGTTTTCCAGTCAAACATTCTTAATGTTCACTCAAGTTAATTCCCAGGCTTGAGTTCCGGTGAAAATGGAATTGAAAAGCAATTACTTAAGTGAAATTATAATGAATAAATTAAATTTGCAGTAATTGGAAATAATAAAGGATGCTAAGTTTATTAAAGAAGAGTAAATCAAAATTATGCTTTTTAGAAAAAATGGTGTAGCTAGAGAAAATAATTTTCTTCTGAAGTCTTTTGTGATTCTTTGAGAGATATATTTTTTCTTCCTAGAGAGTATTCTTTCAGTAATATACAAGAGACAGTTAATTTTGGTAAGACAGCATTAATCATATACTTTTGGTCTTGACATGTATGATCAAATACTTCACAAGGACAACTAGCCTGGTCCTTGTCCACTGCAATGGGAAAAAATGTGCCTCATCTGTTCTTCTCTATTAGTGGTTTTTAGATATAAGTGGATTGCTCTTGTAAAATTGAGTTGACACCTACCGATGTCTTGGAGCTCCATCTTGATTCTCTGTTATATACAGATAAGTTATGGACCATAGACAGATTCAAAGCACAGTCTCACAGAAAAGGGAATAAGAAAATATGTTATGAACTCTGGTCCAAATGATGTATGTAACTGGCAAACTGGAGTCAGGGACATCCTACAGAAGAATACTAATATTGGAAATCTTTTCAGGTGGAAAGGAAAATTAACATTAAACAATAAAAAGAAAACCAAACTTTCTGAAGAGATAAATGTCAGACCCAATTTTTTTGGATATTCTCTGTAGTGAACTTATTCTTGACCACAAAAAGTACTTCTTTGTTATGAAAAGAAATGAAAAATTTTAATCAAAATTAGGATGAGTAGGAGTTGGAAAACGGAAATCATATCAGTAATTCAATGGGTAATGAAAATATCAAATATAAGTAAGCATAAATCTTAGTATTGTATCAGAAATCCAGTATGGTGACAGCTACCCTCTTCAGAAATGTGAATTCTCTTTGAACATAAATGAGAAATCGCTATCAATTTTGTTTGCTATTGAATTTGGTTTTGATATTGATTTGGTTCTGACATTTGCTTAACTGTGTCACAAATGCTGTATTCTGAGGAAAAGCGAAAGGAAAGGGAGATGATAGACTGTCAAGTACTGTCACATGAATTTTTGCAAAGCCAGGCATAGCTAGTGCTTGGGGTTTACTGCTTATAATTCTTTAAAATATTCTGCATTTTAAAACTTTATCCTATTTTACCCCTCAAGATATAAGGATATACATGACTATTATTTTTTACCTCAACCAATTTAGCCTTTAAATTAATAGTCCCATTTACTGGACTGTTACCAAAGTTTATTAAGCAGTTGCTTTGCAAACAATTACAGAAAACGAAAGCAAACAAGTTCAAAAACACCACAACACTTTTTCTTCCATTGAAAATAATTACTATCTTTGTTAGCTGCAAAAAATAAATTCTGATACATTTATTGTACTGCTATGGCTTGAAAACATTATTTTCCACCAGTCTTTGAAATGTGCTATTTAATAGAGTACTTTATTTGTTTCTTTTAAGGAAACAACCTAGGCATCTATAAGATAATAATTTTGAATTCTTCTACAATGCAGGTGAGAATGCTGCCAGTCTCAAGAAGTATTCCTCCTTGTTCAATTTTTATTTCTCCATTGTGCTAATGGCTCACCCTGTTCTTTAATATTCCGCGAGAGTCTGTGGAAGTGACTGCTCTATCAAGTGCATGGTCAATTAGACGCTCTGTCACATGAAGTGAGAATGTAAATTTTAACAATAATTTAGATATCTAAAATAATTCACAAGTACACAGGATTGTTAGTTCATTATTCATGAATAAAGTGATTTAGAGCTGAAGCTGAGATGAAAGTCTTTCTGGTAAAGAGGTTGAGTAAAAAAAGACTTAGGAGCATGAAGTAATTTCATAAAGTGCTATTTCTACAATCAGAAAGTGGCGTTCATTACTTGATAAAATTAGTTGAGGAATAAATTTTAGTCTGTTTTTCAAATGTATTTGTAAGATCATAGGAAGCAAACCATTGGAAAGATAAAATTAAATTGTAGTCTACTTAATGGCTCCAATCTCTATATTAAGGAAGTTGTCTGTTCCTAATAGCAATGTGACTCTGTCCTATTTCAGGAGGTCATTTGGGATATTGGTGGGTCAGATGGAAAACATTTCTAATGAATTTAACAAGTGATATCCATAAACTAAGTAGAATATGACTTTTTAAATATTCTACATTCCCCTTGCTCCATATTATTTCAATTAGAATCACAATCAGTTCATGATTTGTAATGTGTAGAATATTTATACCAATACTTATTCACTATGATCGGGAAGCAAGTATAGATCTTTAATATTTGTTCCTCAAAAATCCCTTCTCTAAAACTTTCCTATCTAAGTAGTCTCACTGTTGCTCAGTGTATATGTTGTGCTCCAACAAAGTTTGCTGCTTGTGCGAATCTCTTTCATATGTCAACAAATTTGCACACCATTTATTTGCCCTGAATGGCTCCCCATAGTCTTCTCTGCAGTTGCAATCAGTAGAAAGCTCTGGATAAGACCTCTTAGGTTTAGATCACTATCATGCTCTCTAGTAACACCAAAGCTGTGGACAAGTCATCTAATAATTCTGGGCATTCATTTCCTCATCTGTAAAAAGAAGTAGGAATAGATAATTGCCCCTATTACATCTAGCTCTGAAATTTGAATTCCCGCTAATTCTTTTTTCATTCTTTCATTTGCATACTTGTCCAGTTCCTTCATTTACATTCCATATGGGAAATATTGCATGTGTTCTACTTCATCCATTTTTTAAGCACTCAGAGCACTATGGAGAACGCTACTCTCCAATAATGAAAATTCAGTACATACCCCAAAAGTCAGTTTCATCCTTGCTGTCATGTAATGTAATACCTGTCCTACTTCTTTTGAGAACACAGAATTCACAAACTTTCCATTTGGTGCCTAATAAAGGAGAAATTGTGTCACAACTCTTAAAAAATTTTTTCTTGGCATTTTGAGGGTGGAATGGGAATAGGGAAACTTGCAAAACTGCTTTACGTGAGATTTTATTGTATAAACATCAGTCCCTATGTTAAAAGGTCGCCTTTAAGATACAGAATTTTATTTGGATCTTGCACCATAACCAAATTTTCATGACTTCAATTAACTTATGTTCATTTCCCAATAAGCTTTCATCTTTTGGGAAACATAAGACTTTATTCAGGTTTTACAAACAATAATTCCATTTAAAAACATATGCATATACATACATACATTATATATATATATATATATATATATATATATATATATATTAAAGGTTTGCTGCAATATACGTTTTTTTTTCCTTGGTGAGGAAGATTGGCCCTGAGCTAACATCTGTTGCCAATCTTCCTCATTTTTTTTCTCCCCAAAGCCACAGTACATAGTTGTGTACCCTAGTTGTAAGTCATTCAAGTTCTTCTATGTGGGCCACCACAACAGCATGGCTTGATAAGTGGCATGTAGGTCCAGACCCAGGATCTGAACAGGCAAAACTTGGGCCGCTGAAGCAGAGTGTGCAAACTTAACCACTTGGCCATGGGACCAGCCCCTAAAAATATAGTTTTGAATAGATATTTATGGTGTTGTGGAGCACATTCTTAATTCATTTGACATTTTAAAATAAAATCTTTAAAGTTTCAGAGACACATCTCTTTCTTCAAACCATGAGCATATTGCCCAGCTCACTCATCTAGTAATCATTATTTAAAAGAAAATTGCATTAAAAAATGTGGAGCAGTTTTCTAGTCATAAGGCTGTGGCATCACAGTTTTGCGATTATGCAGTTCTTTGCAATATAAATCCTGCCTACCCATGATTTAGTTGATTAAAAAAATAATGAGGTGCATATCATCTGACTCTTTTTTCATTTCTAAAATTTATTGGTATAATACACATAATGTAGGTTGTTGAATGTGGCGATTCACTAGAAAAGTGCAAAACAAGGTCAAATTGGAATGCAGATGAGGTCATAAAATTTTAAAATAGTCAATAAAGCAATTAATGTATCAACAGCGTGTGCTATTAAGCAGCAATGTAATGATGCCACTGATCACACCAGGGTCCTCTGAGTGTTTATAACAGGCAAGAAAGCTGGGCTCTATAGGCATTTCACATGTATGCTGCAGAAAAATACCAACATGTAGCCTTGGAATCATTAAAAGAATTCTATTTCAAATGTTTCCAAGAAGCTCAGGATGATCCTTTTTACAAAGCACACTTTGAAGGAATAAAATGGAAAGATACAAAATATGAATCACAGCCCTTTGTTTGGTTTATTTGACTTTTTTTTAAATTGCAAAGCAATACAAATTCATTGTAATTAAGTAAAACTGAAGTATGGAAAAGCTAAGAATCAAAATCTCTGCCCTTTCCAATGCCATTTGCGAAGGTAGGCTCTGTTAATAGTTTAGTTTGAATTATTCCTTTAGTTTTCCTGCCTGTGATATAAATCTATATATTTATATAGATACAGATACAGATATAGATATATACCATGTATAATATGCATGCCTATCTACTATTATGCATTGATATCATAATAATAGTCATGCTCTGTCTGCTGTTATGCTTATTTACATTATCTTTATTTCACTCTATTATGTGATTGTTTTTGTGTTTATTTTGAACACTTTAGACTTTATTGAGAATAAAGTGAATCTTCTCATGGAACAGTATACAACTTAATATTCTGTGCAGCTGACAATATCTTGTTATATATTTTTAGACATCTCAAGCCATCATGGTTTTAGTACCCTTAAAACCTATTGGAAAATCACTATGAAGATTCACTATGGAAATTTTAATAAGATGCTAGTTAATTTAAATTTCTCGAATAAAACAGGTAGCTAAAGGTCATGCCTCTTCCATTAATTGTGTAAATGGACTATCTAGTATTTGGACTTTATTTATTTCCAATACCACCTCTTAAAGACAGTGTCAGGTTGTCTTGAATTTTTTGCCCTGAATGAAAAACAGATTATTCGGTTGCATTTGTTTTGACATGATCATTTACTCATAAGGTGTCAAAGACGACGCAGGAAATACTTATGTTCCTGTTTTGGGTGATGTGATGAAGAGACTTTACCAATAAAAAATAGACAGTGTGTGAATTTGTGAACTTTTAGGTCATATTCTTGTCTAAGGGAATGAATATAGTGGCTATTGACCAGACAAGGATTTATGAGTAAGATTGACCATCATTTTTCTATACTTTTTTTTCCTCCCAGATTGTATAAAGAGTGTACAGCACTGCATTGAAATGGCAAAGCATAATACACCCAACTCCAGCATACGAACACACACACACACACAACTAAACATTTTACTAATTTACATACTTTTGTAGTAGAGAGATGATATGCCATTCTCAGTCAGTCACTGTGCAGTTATTGTTACAGAGCTTGAAAGTACAGCAGCTGAGCATCATTCAATGAATAAGTAAATTTTATAATCAGTCATGCAAATAAGCTATACTGATGGCTGGTACAGATGAAAAGAGAACTGTGTCCTGTGAACTTTGATACACTTCATGGTTGAAGAAGAAAACAATTCTGGTCTTGTTAACATCTGAAATTTCAAGTAAGCTTTAAGAAAAAGATAACACACGCATAAGATTTACCTATATACAATGCATTTTACTAGACATAGCTACTTGTTTATTGGCCAAATCATGAAAACAATCTACATACGTTATATAATCATAACTTATTAACTGTGAAGGAATTAACTTTATATTATTTTAAGAATCATTTAGCTTTTTATATGTTATAAATGCCCAAATGCACTTTTATATTCATTCAACAATGATAGGGTTCATTGCCAGGGACTGATCTTGGCACAGGAGTAAAGAACACAAAAACAATATATACTCTCATCGAAGTAAAGAAAAAAACAAGTCAGAAAATACATAAACCCAATGATTTCATTTTGTAATAAGCACTGTGAAAAAGATAAACCTGAGAAATAACAGTAGAGACTATAATAGATAATAATATATAGACAAATCAGAGACACTTTCATAAGAATGAGAGTTAAACAGAGATCTGCATGATCTAGGCAAGCAATGACTTGGAGAAATGTTTCAGGCAGAAATAAGTGGTGCAAATAACCTGAGGCAGGGACTCTCTTGGCAAGTTGGAAGAACAAGCAGATAGTCAATAGAGCTGGAACAGAGAGAGTGAGGTGGAGGGTCCATTTATATAGAAGACCTTTTCAAATCAACCTTTGGGAACAGTATATGAAATTACTAAAAACCTAATTATCATTAAAAATGGTGAGAAAATATACAAGTATGATATTTTATGAAACAATACATCAATTGTTTTGCTGAAAAACAATTCAAATTTTTTGATAGATATAATTTTGGTAATAAATTTCAACTATAGTTAAATTATTCCCTTCATCCTTCATTATAAGTAGATGGGTTTTATTGCTATCATTTACTTTCTTGAGTCCAACCAATGGGTGGTTCCATTTTAGAATTAGAGTGTTGAAAAATATCTGAGCTTTTATCATATCTAAATATTTCCTTGCTTCCCTTTTGCAAATGAGGAAAACGAAGCCTGGATGGTTTCAGTGATTTTTCTGAGGTCAATCAAGCAGAGCTGGGAAAGGCTGTGGATGTAACTTTCCCTGAGTACTCAGGCTAGTGTGTATTTTCTTGCAGCAACCCATGTGAATCTCCATTACGGAAATATTCAAGAGGTGGAAAAAATGATGTTGGCTTGAAAATGTAGATTATAGATATCGTAAAAGAATATGACAATTTTCATGAGTACTTAAGTGTCTGATTTAAAATAATTCTTAAGGCAACCCTAGATAATGGGAAATATTATTCCAGCCATTTAAAAAAAAAAAATAGTGAATGATTTCCTTGTTCTCAGTGTTTCAAATAAATGGGAATCTGAGCTGGTAAAGAGGTTGTCTCAATCCCACTCTAATATTTGATAAAGTTATAATTTTATTTACATCTGTCTTTTTGATATTTTGAATTTCGTTGCTTAGTATGAGTATTTATTTGCATAGTATAAATGTATAAAAAGGGTACCTAGTGTAGGGGAGCAGAATTTGCCAACTCAAGATGTGTCTCTTTTGTATGAAGATTATTTTGGGCTGGTTATTTTTTTAAAAACTGCAGACATGGGAGAAGCTCTGAAAACCAAGTAGAGGTTACCCCTTTGTAAAAGACATTTACATTTGTAAGGGAAATATCCATTTGTAAAGGTGTCTCCCTCTCTGTACCATGAAAGGAGGATGACCTTATCTCTTGAAACTCTTATCAATATGGAAGGCAAGGACATAAATCTGCATAATAACCTTACTCTTGTTTACTTCTGTTTCTACTTTTTCTGGTAATCTCCTACGACTGACTCCCACAACCCCCAACATCCTCCTTTTTCTTTAGCTAAAGATGGTATTTAAGGTGGCGGTGGCTTTGGCCATTCTGGGAGTTACTCAGCTTTCCTGGATTTCTCTCATGTATACATGTTATTAAACTTTGTTTGATTTTCTCCTGTTATTCTCTCTCATGTCAATTTAATTCTTAGGCCAGCCAGAAGGACCTAGAGTTGTTTTCCTCCCCTAAAATAGGTCATAGCAGGTGTTGATGCAAATAATCCATAACCAATCTATAAATCAAAATTGGGATGAGTTTATTATTAGCCAGATCTGAGGACCATATAGTCAGGGAGAGTCCTTTCACAAAGGAATGGAGCACTCCATAGAAGTGGGGGTGTACAGAATGGTTATACGCCGTAAAAGAGCATGTGTCACATATGATTGGAATATCCCTTTTACAACAGTCAGGAGATTGCCTAACCAGCACAGCGATTGATGAACACAGCAGGTAGCAGGTCTATGGTCTCCAGCTGTTTGGTCATAGCAGGCCAGCAATCAATCCCTAGCCTAGAGAGAGATGCTTATCCTTAAGGAAATGACGACATGGGAGAAGTTACATCTTTCTCCATCTTAAAGGGCATTGTTCTAGTCTTTGGGGCACAGTAAACTCTTGAGGCAGATATAAAATGCATGCTCAACAGCCATGTCAGCCCCTTTGGGAAAATAAAAGGTCAAACCAAATTAGTTTTACACCAAATGGCTTCCTCATATACCCCAATATATCCTATTGCTTGCCATTTATTTATCACAGGATATCTACAATTATGAGCAGTTATGAGACATACAATTATGTCTCTTATTTATTTAGCTGGTGTTTATCAGAATATGATGTTCAGGATGAGAAATCCTGCAAAAAGCATCTTTCCAATAGAATGAAATTCTTATTTACATTAGATTATATCTGTGAAAACAAGAGTGAGTGTATAAAGTAAAATTTTATGATTTCTGTTGCCAGAGAACACACTAAACTCATGTTTTAATTCGAGAATATTTTTAAAGCCATCTGCTGCATCTCTAGTAATTCTGAGAACGCAATCAGTTCCCAATTACCTTCTCAAAAGGATAAAGTAAAGCAGTGGTAATCCAAAAACTATTTATATTTGGCTAATTACCTTTCTATCTTCTCTTGCTTTTTATTTTTTTCCTTCACAAACATCTAACCTCTCACACACTCACTTTTTTCACAAACAGGAAATGAACCTTTTTTTTCTTCATGTGACCCAACTCTGCTGCATAGTGAAGGGGAACAAAGCAGTCTTTCATAATGAATAATCTGCAAATTTTATTCTACAATGTGACATTTTAAAACTTGATAATTTTTTTCTTTGAAGGTAGTGACAACTCTGAGCAGACTCTAGCACATAAGGAAAAGATTGATCCATGGGAATTGGAAAAAATGCCATTAAAAACAATGGGGTATTTGTTTCCTCTCCATTTCTTAACACGTGATTTTAATGTAAATATGTATGTATGAAGAAATGCAAATGTGCTGCTTGAGCTATATCTCATCTACTACAGGATGGCACTATTAACTCCAGCAGGAATCTCATTCAAGTCAGTTTGCAGTTCTCCGGCACCTTCTTAATTTACATATTTTTGAAAACACAAAGGAGGTCATGGTAACATGGTAGATACTCTTGGCTGTCAGCAGCATAACACTCAACTCAAACTGTCCTAAACAAACAAATCAACAAAGACATGTTGTCTCTCCTATCGGACAGGCCAGGATGTACAGTCTTCAGCTATGATTTGATCAGGGATCTTGCTCCGTATTTCTACCATTTTCATGGTTCATCTTTGCTTTGTCTTAAGATGTGTCTCTGGCTGGTTTCTGTCATGATAGCAAAAGTGCTATAAAAGTTCCTGAGCTCACACAGTGCATGCTACCTGGAACATCAAGCCCAAGTCTTAGGCTTCCCTCTGATTGGGCCAATTTAGTTTATTGGCCCACCCTGAAACAGTCACTGGTGTCCTTTGCTGCCATGTGTGGATTGGCTTATACTTGGGTTATGTGTCTGTCCTTAAACCACATAAGGAGTATGATTATGTGGATTGGTAAAGTAGCCAGAGGCCACCCTTAAGGCCAGGAGTGGAGTCCTCCTTCCCAAACTCTGATAATGTATGATGTACAAAAATACCAAATGCCGTAATTTATCTCATTAAAGCAATGAGGAATAAACAGAAGTACTTTTACAATGAGAATGAATGTAGGGAATTATTTTTTGTTTTTTTGATTAAAATATATAATTTGCTTCATGGGAATATATATATATAATTTTCTTCATGGATTTATACACACACACACACACGGGGGATCAGAATTGGCCACCGCAAAATCTGTCTCTTTGCCTTGCCTTGATTATTTTTAAGAACAAAAGACGCTGCAAGAAACTTTGACCTTCCCCCTAACCACATAAAAGAAATTTAAAATAAAGCCCTGTCCCCAGGACAGGCCATCACCTTAGAAAACTCTGGGTATTCAGTAGACTGAGAGATCCTTTGCTAAGCCCCTTCTTATCAAAGCTCTATTTAGCCAAACATTTACTTTTCCATTTCCATGTGAATTGCCTTCCTCTCCTTTGAAGCCCCAACCACCACTCACAACATCCTTCTTTGTCTTTAGCTGAAGATGGTATTTAAGATGAGAACCTCCATCATTTTGGAGAGTTGCTCAGTTTTCCTGAGTCTCTCCTATGTATACGTGTTATAAAGCTTTGTTTGATTTTCTCCTGTTATTCTGTCTCACCTCAGTTTAATTCATAGTCCAGCCAGAAGGAGCTTGAGTGGGTAGGGGGAATGTCTTCCTCCCCCTCACACACACACACATTATATTTTTAAAAGTGCTTCAATTACTACCAATGCTATGTTATATTAATTTTATCAAGAAATAGTGACAGTTTTATTTTCTTATTACTCAACAATATTTTTATAATTATTTTTTGGCTGGGAAAGATTCACCCTGAGCTAACATCTGTTGCCAATCTTCCTCTTTTTTTTCCTCCCTAAAGCCCCAGTACATAGTTGTATATTCTAGTCGTAAGTCCTTCTAGTTCTTCCATGTGAGACACCATCACAGCGTGGCTACTGACAGACAAGTGGTGTCGTTCTGTGCCCAGGAACTGAGCCCAGGTTACCAAAGTGGAGTGTGCCAAACTTTAACCACTAGGCTGTGGGGGCTGGCTCTAAATTAAGTTTTTAATGATTATAAAGTTTCACATTCTGTATGAATATCAATATTCACAGTGTTTAATATTATGCTATTTAATATAGAATATATTAATTCTATAGACAATATTTTTTCCATAATATTAATATTTTAGAATGTTTAATATTCACACTATAGAATATTTAATATAAGACTACTGGAAGTGTGCTTTTTCATGAAAGTTCCACAAATATAAACAAACTAATATTTTACTTCAAGGTATCTGTCAAATTCTGTTTTGAAGCCTGTGTAATTGGTGGCATTAGGATTTCTAAAACCTTAATGCCAACAAGGTTTATTAATTAATCCAAAAAACATTTATTGAAATCCCCTATATGCAATGTACAGTCCAATAGCAGTGTAAACAAACAGAAATAAACCTCTTTTCTCCCTCACCTTAAATTCTTTTGGAAAGAAACAAACAATAAACAGGTAAACAAAGAAATAAATAGCATGTCAAACATTTTTAAGGGCCATTAAAAAAATAAATAAGTAGGGGGAAGCCTAGCAGCATAGTGGTTAAGTTGGTACTCTTGGCTTTGGCAGCTCGGGGTTCATCTGTTTGGATCCTGGGCACAGACCTGCATACGGCTCATCAAGCTGTGCTGTGGCAGGTGTCCCACATATAAAATAGAGGAAGGTGGGCATGGCTATTAGCTCAGGGCTAATCTTCCTCAAAATAAATAAATAAATGAATAAATAAACAAAGCAAAGTAAGTGGGTAGAGGCCTGGGTGGTGGGTGCAGATGTGAATTTGGTGGGTAAAGAAGGACTTTGATGAAATGAAATTTGAACAGAGACAAGAAAGGAGGAAGAAGGAGGCCCAGAAGATTGAGTTCATGGAGAGATGCTGTTGGGGGCGCTAGTAGAAATGCTCAAGGTTTGGGGTAAAAGACTAGTGCAATGACCCAAATCAGGAGCTCACTTGGTTTATTTCAAGAACAAGGAGGAAGATAGGGAAGAATGTAAGAGTTGAGGTCTAGTCATGGGGAACCTTGTAGGATGTCCATATTCAGATTTTAGATTTTATTTTGGGAAAGCAAGCTATTTTTTTTTTTTTTTTGAGGAAGATTAGCGCTGAGCTAATTGCTGCCAATCCTCCTCTTTTTGCTGAGGCAGACTGGCCCTGAGCTAACATCCATGCTCATCTGCTTTATATGTGGGGCGCCTGCCACAGCATGGTGTGCCAAGTGGTGCCATGTCCGCACCTGGGTTCCCGGCCGGCAAAGCCTGGGCCTCGGAAGCGGAACATGCACACTTAACCGCTGCACCACCGGGCAGGCCCCGATCTGACATATTTTAAAAGGAATGTCTTGGCTGCTGAGAGAATTAGCTGTGGGGGGTGTGCTTTATATTTTGTACTCAGATGTTTTTGGCTTTCAATGTATCAGTCACTGTTTTAGCAATTACCTGAATTATCTCACCTAATTCCTACAACAACTCTATGAAATAGAAATGGTCTTTACCCCCAATATACGCACCAGCCTGTGAGACTGTGAGAGGTTAAGTAAACTCCTGGCGCTAAAGCGGCAGAGCCAGAGGTTGCAGCTATGTGTGCCTCTCACTGTGAAGCCTGAAGTAGCAACCGTGATGCGGCCTTCTATCGTGTACCATTTAGCCTCTCCTCTACATTTAATTAGGGCCTACTTAAGAGCATATTGTCTGGGAGTAGTGCAGATTTAATTAAGGGACAAAGACAACAGTATTTATTTTAGTAAACCTTTGTTTTTCGGAAAGGCAATTTTTTAATAAAACAAATCAGAAGACTATACAAGGCAAACTTCTTATCAATGTTGATTGCTCTTGTTGGTTTAGAATTGTTTTCTTTCTTAGAACATAGTAAAAATTGGGAAAATTGCATTCTAATTATGAAACAAATTATGTTTACCTGTAGTTAAATAACATTGTTAAATATATAACTATGTAACTTTAACCAACATAAAATAATGTATGGCATATAGTATCTAGATCATGCGGAAAACTGGAAAAGAAGATATAATTATTCAGAAAAAGCTAATAAAATATTTTCCATCTGCATTATCCTAAAGATAAAATCTAATAAAATTATCAGACTGTGTAATTTAAGCCAACTACCATAGTCTATGGTCTAATGCATCTCAGGAAATATACTCCTTGCATCAGAGGCAAGGGGACAAGAACACCATGATGCTCATGCCTGTCCAGCCCCTTTTCAATGAAGCAATAAGTGCTTTTTGCCTCTCTTCAGTGTTATGATGGAAAACATGCAATTAATGGTGGAAGGAGCAGGAGATAGCAGACAATCTCTCCCACCATTTTGTAAATATACACACACGTATTTCTGTGTGAGTGATTTTATATGTATATATATGTGTATGTATGTGTATATATATACATAATATATTCGTGTGTGTATAGTGTAACAACATAGGTTAAATGACAGTTTTCCCAAAAGATCTCTAATGGAATATAAAATTATTTTTTAAATAAGGGAAATTTTTGACTTGAATTCTTTTAACTAAAGTTTAATTGTGTTCTTACTTAGAAAAACTTTATTTCTGGTCTTCGATAGTGTACTTGTGCCCAGATAACCTATTAGGTAATTGAAATGCCAGTGGTGACTAAGACATTTGATCTCTCTGAAGGATTTTTTTGGGTCATCATTTTCTTCACTTCTATTGACTGTCACTAGCATAAGTCGGGATTCGATTTTTTTAGAGACATTGTAAACGTTCAGAATAAAACTAACATTATATATATATGTATGTATACACACACGTGCACAACCACAGCAGTTTGTGAGTGTTTACGTAGTGTAATTGGTCATGTACTACAAAGATGCAAGTACCCATTGGATAAAAATATATCTGAAAACATCGTTTATGGGAATCACTCTTTAATACCAATAAAGACACTGAAATATACTAGATGTAGTATACATATGTACATTCCTCTGCTTAGGCATTTGGACAATTTATCCATGTAAGAAAACTGAAAACAGGGAAGCGAAATAGCACAATAACTACTATATAGTAAATACTGAATAAATGAGCAAATAATTTTTGAATACATCTAAGATCTCATTCAAACCTTTCAACAATCTGTGAGGTAGGTATCGTCGCAATTTTAGAAATGGGGAAACTGTTAAGTTGCCCAAAGGGTTTTAAACCTGAACCTATCTAACCTCAAAGTTCTGATCTTCATACCATGTGATTTAAAAGCAATTGTGTGAAGAAGGAAAGTACACTTTTCGAGAAAACTCAAAAAGGGTATAGAGCTCTTTTCTAGTTTGTGATATGCAAGAAACAAAGAGGACTGTATTTACCCTATTTGATTTGTCATATGCAAGAAATACAGTAATGAACCTAAAGTTGCTGAGAAAGAATGGGAGAAAATAGCAAAATCACTTCTTTCCTACCTACAAGCTTCTACATTGAGTAGGACTCCCCTAGCAATGGACTGCCGCTTTCTCAGAACCTTTATGGAAATCTTAATTGATAAATGTAAACAAATTTGCCTCTTTTTCCATTAAGCTACTGTTTGTCCTCTGATAACTTTTTCAACTTGAAAGACGCAATGAAAATTTCACTCTTGAAAAAATGGAACATACAATAAGTTTAAATGTACGTGAAAATCAGGAGTTCCCATTGGTATTAAAAACACCCCACCAGTTTATAAAATAATTTTGTGTGAAATTAAGAAACGAATGTTGCTGAGGAGATTGAAGAATCCAAGTGTTTTCTCTTTTCCCAGATTTTCTGCTTAAAGCATCAGACTCACGGTTTCTTTCCAAGGCAGGGTTTGGGGAGTGGAGCTCAGGAGAGACCAGCTTTGATAGAGGTGGTCTATAAGCAAATGCGTATTTTATAGGAGCTGACATAAGGGATTTGTTATTTTATTGTAACTGGTGAATAAGTTACTGTTGGACTAATTTTCTGTTATAAATCTTACCTTTGTCATAAATTTTAGGCCAACGTTCAACGTCAGTTTTCGACTTTTATCATTTCAGTTTATTTTTAAATAATTATTAATGTTTGTAATTAGCATTATGATGAATCAAGAAAATGGATGGATATATATTGCATTCAGTAAGTAGAGAGTTTTAATTTATGGAATAGCAAGAATTCCATTAATAAGAAGTTAATCAACCAGGAAGTTTTTTTCTTTTGGTAGACATTGTATAATTAAAGGATCTTTAATAAAATGTAAGAATTCAATAAGTTTAAATTGGATCAAGTTTAAGATAAGCAATTATAGTAGTAATAAAGAAAAATTAAATCTTTCTCAAGTACATCTTTTGGGAATAATTTACTGCTTTTCACTTTTTTATATCTTAGTCTTATTTTCCCTTATTCTGTAAATTTCTTTAAGGCCAATACTTTATATATTCTGCTAATAGATATAACACCTAGCATATAGCACATATTTAAAATAGACTGGTAATAGCAAAACACATGGAGCTTACTTTAATAAGCACTGTACAAAGGCTGACGATGATGGAACAAATATAGCTTATAAAACAGCTTGGAACCAGCATGTGTGTTTTTATGCATTTTTGTTTATTTTGTTTTAGATTTATACTGAATTTCACCCTAATGTTCTTTACTGCTGAAAAAGTTTTGCTAAAATATTTGTTTATTTGGCAAATATTTATTAAGTACCTACTGAGTGCCAAGTACTAAGCCAGAGGTTGGATATAAAGTAATAAAGAAAGCATATACAAACATGACTTTTCTGATTCCTAAAAAATCGTGATTGATATAGTTTTAAATAAGTGAGCAGGCAAAAGAATATATGATTGCAAATTGTGACAAGGATTGTAATGGAAAAGTAGAGGGAATGAGAAAGGATAAAGGGACTTTAGATCAAATCAGGAAAATTGTCTAATAGGAAGTTAATATACAAATTGAGATCTTAAGGATGGATAGAAATTTCTAGAACACAGGGTAGTGGTTGATGTGTTTAGAAACTATAAGGAAATGTTGGTCAAGATAAATCTTTATCTTATTTTAAATTAAAAATCATTTTAGATACTGGAGTACATGATCCCATTATACTTTTATAAGATTACCCTTGCTGTCCTTGTGAAGTGGACTCGGACTTGGCTTGGACTTGGATTATGGAGATGGAGACAGTTTGTGTTTGTGTGTGTGTGTGTGTGTGTGTGAATATGTGGTGTGATTAAGATGGATTGGATGGGGCTGGTGAAATGGGTGGAGCTTTTAAGAATGCCCTCCAGTTTGGGAACATGAGCAACTAAATAATTAGCATTGCCATTTCTTAAGATGGAGAAATGAGATAAAAACAAATTGTTGGAAGGATCAGCAGTTAAAATTGATAGATGATAGCTAGATAAATGTATAGAGACATATGTGTGTGTATGTATACATATAGTTTATATATACATATATATATATTTATTAGTGTAGATGTCATTGCCAAATAAATGGTATTAAAAGCAATGAGAATAGAAGGTATCCATTGCAGGGGGGTGGGGGGAAGAGTTACTCCAAGTGGATCTATTAAGAGTTTCAGTAGTCAGTAGTCAAATAGAAAAGAATGAGATAGGAAAGAAAATCAAAGAGAGACAGGCAGAGGGATAGGAGAAAATAAATAGCAGGTGGTGAGTGAGTAAAACCAAAGACAGAGACAGGGTGAGGGAGGGAGAGAGAAGGAGAGAGAGGGATGGGGAAGGGGAGAAGAAGGGATAGAGATTCAAGTATAATATGGTCAATTGTGTAAAATGAGCTCTGAAAAGTATTCCTATAATTTGACAGACAGAGGCTATTGGTGGTCTTAAAATCTGATTAGAATAGACAACTCTTTCAAGAACTTTGACAATGATTGAGAGAAGAGAAAGTAGATGATAGTTTGATGGAAATATGGAGCAAAATACAATTAGTTATGTTTGTTTTAAAATGAGAGTCACTACAGAATGTTTGTACGTTCTTGGAATGATCCATTAGAGAGGAATGCTGAAGATTCAGGGGAAAGAAATCTTTGAGACCTCATGGAGTGGGAGATTGGCTGCAGAACAGATGGTTATATTAGCTTTTAATAGGAAAAAAGATTATGTCCACCATTAAAATGAATAAGATGATGGAAAAGATAGACTCAGGACCATGCAGATTTACAGACTTTTTGGATACAATATGAGCACGTTTCTATCAAATGGCTTTTATTTTCCTGAATGAAATGTGTTGCAAGGTCTTGCTTTTTCATTGGAATCCACACAAAGGCATTTTGTTACAAAAGTAAAGAAAGGACCTAATTATAAGAAAGTTTGCCTAGGGTCCATTTTTACATGGATTGCAAATCTATACCATTCAAAGAAGCAAAAACTCCAAGGTTTGTAGTTTTATTTTTTGTGTGGGTTTTAATCTCTTTGCTCTGATAAGAACATTTAATATCAACTCAACACAACATATAGTTTTAAAAAAAGCAAGCCATTCTTTGCTAACCAAGTATGGATATAACCATAAGAGTAAAAATTAATTTATGTAATTCTTTATAAATACAAATATATATGGTGTTTTGGCGCTTATAATTTAAATAACTGTATATATATTCTCATAGAAGGTAATTAATAGCTTAAAATAGGAAAAAAATAATCTATATATGGGTATCTGATCTATGATTCATTTCTACACAAGAAGACTGGATAAATATGTTTTTTAGATGTTGTGAAAAAATTAAAATATGGACATACGTTAATGCCTATAATAAATTTTACTTTATAAACAAATATATCTGCACAACAGGTACCTTTCAGAAATTTGTAATATAGCAGGCTAGGTAATATTATCTATTTTGCTTGCAATCATGCAGAAATTACAGTAGCTTTTATTTTGCAGATGGATAATCCTGAGCAAGAGGAAAATCCGTGTTGTTGTTTTTCTCCCATATTTGGTTTGCAGAACAACTTTACCTTAAATCTCTAACAAGATCTATCTGAAAATTATTATTTAAATGGACTCTCAAATTTCAGCAAAATTAGTCTAAATTAAATCACTTAACTAAATAACTAAAAATAAGTCTCCTGTTTTCTCATGGTTAATGATAGCAACAATAACAGAACCCAGAACTCACAAAAATAGTTATATGACAGAAACATCAATATCAAGTACCTGAATGTATACATGTAAATCATCATTCTTGTATTTGGTATATTAATCTTTAATGTATTAGTTTAATGAAAAAGTTAGACAGCTTTGGGGTTTCTTTCAATATATCTTAGGGAAAGGTTTTAGAATATATCAAGAGTTCAACATGTAGAAACAAGGGTTAATTTAGCATATTTTCATCTAACATTATTAACATCTATCTGGATAATGTGCTTCCTTCAAATATTGCAATTTTGCCTTTAAAATCAGGATTCTTTTAATTGCACCATAGCTGTTTTCTATAGGAAATCTGGTGGCCTGGATCATTTCCAGTGAGGAGCTCAGATTTCACCAGAAGCACTATTTCCCAGCACTCTTTCTGGTAGAAGCTGGGTTCCTAGTGGAAATGATGCTGCTATTAGGATGATCTGAAGTACTCTGGAGAGAGACCTTCTGCTCAGTTACCCTTCAAGCTGGAACCTGCTATGACAGTTGTCAACAGTGCCCTTTCTGATGTCTCCCAGTTGTGTTCCATTTAGAATAAGTACTTAAAGAGACACCTGCTAAGAAAGCCAGAACAGAGAAGCTACATGATTCTGGCAAACATATGTAGACAATAATATCCCTTTCCTACCTTGGGCAATAACTTAATAAAGCCTTTAAGACAACAGAATCTTAAATAGTCATCCTTTTTGTTGTTGATGTGAAGGAGGGATATGGATACCAGCATCAAAACTTTGTGTGCCTACAGCTGCGATCTGGGCACTGCCACGCTTTCCTGCTGCTATGACTCTCCAGCCATATGCTGCCGTTTAAGTACAGCCTATGATTCAGGCTGCAAAGCTTGTGAAATCGGCATATAGGCTGTCATCATTGTACTCTAAACACCCTACAAGCCAGATTTTTCTTCTTCCTATGAAAATTAGACAAGATCCTCCAAGTGTCAAGTGGATAGATGGTACGTATTCTAACAATATAAAGAAAGGTATACTATTCAAGAAGAGTCAAATATTATTTATTAAATAGTACCTAGGGGGAAGCATAAAGATCTTAGAAATTTATTAATGGAATAAGAAATGAAATGACACACCCCAAAACTATTGTAGATTTCAAGTGAATAAAGGAAAATGATACCCCAACAAGTCATTTAAACACGACAGGCGAGGCATTTGGATCATTGGGGTAGGGGGGCATGGTCTACTTTTCAGAATTTGGGAAGGGTTTAAATCAAAAATTACTTTCAAATTTCCAGAAGAGAAGTCTTATTTTATGGTGTTTTTTTTTTAAGATTGGCACCTGAGCTAATGACTGTTGCCAATCTTTTTTTTTTTCTTTTTCTCCCCAAATCTCCCCAATACACAATTGTATATTCTAGTTGTGGGTCCTTCTAGTTGTGGCATGTGGGATGCCATGTCAGCGTGGCCTGACGAGCAGTCCCACATCTGCGGCCAGGATCCAAACCCATGAAACACCCGGCCGCCAAAGCGGAGCGCGGGAACTTAACCACTCAGCCATGGGGCTGGCTCTATGTTTTTGTTTTTATACTCAAGAATTATAAAATAAAAACATGGTAGTGCAGATGGATCTATAGATAAAAACAAAGGTAAAATAAACTCTTCATTTCCCCAATTGTTATATTTCTCCTTTTTCTGTTATCTGGTTACAGATAAAATGTAATATCCTGGACTGGATATGGGTGATACAAATGATAAATGACAGTTTGTACTCGGTTTTCCCACCACCTTCCCTAACTTCCAGATTAAGGCACTTGCCCCCAACATTAGCACTGCCTGCCTTGCCTAAATATTGATTCCTGTTGTCCATATTGGTCTTGAGCTTTTTTGGGTTGACTTAATTGCTCCTCTCAGTAAAATATAGTATTCGTGGAACAAGATGTGGTTTTTGCCTAGGGGAATCTACAGTTTCCTCATAAAGCCAAAAATCATTTGAAACTCAAGGAATTATTTTACTGGTAAAATTTCAGGCACTGAGAGATTTCACAGAGGAAATGAGTTTTAGCCAAAGGGCCTGTCTAGTTTTCCTCGAATTATACCCATATAAGAGCTGCCTAGTGGAATTTTAAATACATCTCTAGTTTGTGTGTTCACTGTTTCATGAATGAGTACCATATCTTCTATACATTTCTTTCTGTTAATTCTTAAAGATGAATAATTAACATTTTTTCCTTCAATATTTAAAACTAAGAAGAAATAATTGCTTATAAACAAAAGGCAATTTGCTAGTGAGGGGATTTTAGGATTGAAGGATATCCATTAGCTTGATTGAAGTAGACAGCAGGCAGTAGTCATTTTGACTATTTTTCCTCAAAGGACAAAGAACATCTCCTGTTTCACTTTGTACATGCCCTATCTTTCGGAAGAAATGGTTTTATCAATGCCTCCCTTGTATCTCTCAATCTCAGTTCCTCATCCTTTTTTCAAAAAATGTAGTGGAAATTCACCTCTTACAGACTGTCTCATGTGATTAACTGTATTGCACTGATTACTAAATTACTCTTTCATACAGTTTTACTTAGAAATATATTACTTTCCATTCATTGTAAAGTTGCTTTTGGAGGGAGATGATATCATAGCACTTGGTATATAAATATATTATTTCTTACCATATCTTATTGCAATTGTTTCTATTTCCTCTACTATTCTGAGATCTCCCTCAAGGTCAAGTACATTATTTTTGTATTCCTTGCACCTAGTTATCTAGTTCCCTGCACATAGTGTGCACTTGATAAAGGTTTGCTAATGAGGACATTAATAAATATGGAAATGCCTGTCGAGTAATTCTTCAGTTCTTGTCCCCTCTTCCACCTACCCCTCTTTGTCACTGCTCTAAGTAAGATGTTCAGCATTGACCGAAATTTTTTGAACTCCTCAGAAATAGCTTTCAACTTCTTAACAGTAGTTATTTCATATCAGCAGAGTGGTTAAAAGTATGCTCTCCTAGCTGGATGCCCTCAGGCAAGATACTTAACCTATCTGTGCTTTTGTTTTCCTACAGATAAAATGGAAATGATAATACCTATCTACCTCCTGGGATAGATTTTGGATTAAATAACTCCATGCTTATAAAGTACATAGGATAGTGTATAGCTCATAGTGAGTGTTGAGTCAATGTCAGTAATTGTTATTAATTCTTGCCCTAACAAAGCAATTCAATGAAATAATTTGACATTGGAATGGATTGTCTGTTCCTCCTCCCCCCCAGAATTTATATTTTATTGACATCTCTTCAACTGAGAAAACTTCATGGTATTAGAAATAATTCTGATTGCTATAATTCAATAATTCGAGGTAATTTATATTTCTACTTTCTGTAACATGGCCCATCCATCCATGTCTCTTTGGTTCACTGTAAACTCCTCTGGGATAGAGAGAGAGATTTTATAGGCATTCATCATGCTAGTTCATGGCGAAGATGCGGACTTTTTAATGGAAATTTTAAACCCACAATTTTCTTTTATTAGTTTAGTACAATAATTAATATTCTCACAATAAACAAAGGAGTAAAAGCCTAAGCATCTCTAACAACAGACAGGCTTTTATTAGTGTCATATCAAAAGTCATTTAACTGCTATGTGGTTAAAACTGTCTTATTTAAACCAGGTTATGTCATAACACTGTTGCAGATAAGGTGAATAATTCACACTGTACTGCGTGTTCAGTCGCTCATAATTAAACTTCACAATATAAAATTTCACTTTAGAGCTGCTTTAGATGTTCCATTGGCATAAGACCTGAAAATCTCTACATGTGCAATTTGTCATTTATGAATGGGTTTTACTTCTGAAGTGTGTGGTTAAGGTCAATCGTTTGAAATTAGAAAGCCATGTTACTACAGCAACAATGTATTTTAAGAAGAAATTAGGAAAACAGGCTAGCCCACAAACAATTTGCCCATAAATTACCTCAAGAAAAAGTTCTGTAGAATGTTACTAATACTTTACAGATATGTGGGAAAATACTTTCAGAAGTTCAACATGGGATGCCAAGACTGTCTTCCCCTCAATTCTGGACTTTCATTTCTCTGCTTCTTCTCTAATCCAATTTCTGTACAGGTGGATTCAAGCCACCCTCATCTCAAGCCTATAGCTTACCCCAGGAAGTTGGACAGGTCGGCATCAGAACGGCTCCGAGAAGGAGTTGTAACTGGAGAGGGAGGAAGAGAATGAGCTTGGCTTAGGGAAAACAGAAATGAGATTTTGCTTCCCAGAGTCCCTTACAGCTTCTCCTTTCTATCAGTAGCCTCCAAAGAGGGGAGCACATTCTCCAGAGGGTAGTTGAAATGATGCGTTGTAGTATGAGAAAAAATAGTAGAATCTTAGTTTATTTTTTCTTAAGGAAAATAAATAAAGTTTAACCATGTAGTATTAAATATATGGATTGAGACTCAACCCCGTCTCCGAGGTCATCATGGTGGTATACACCTTTGTGAGGTATTTTGAGGGAAGAGTGGAAGAACCATAACATGGAAAGATGAAAGGTGGCATCCTTAGTCACACATTTGATTATGCTGTAATGTATCATGTTTCACGTTCACTCCTGTTATGTGAAATCACAATTAAATTATTTCGTTATAACTAAACTAATCCTCAGCAAGGGGACATGTGTCCATTTTCAAATTGGCAAAGCACAAAACTGCCATTTGAACATAATATAAGTATAAATGCAAGCAAACATCAAGAACATGACATGTCTGCTCCAAAATAAGCTTTACATCAAATACTTCATATTTTCTAAACTAATTGATGATCTATCTTATGTGATGTCATACAAAAAATTGAAAATGTAAGACATTTGCAATGAGATGTTACACCGTCTATTATTAATGATGAATTTTACCCTAGGTTTTTATTGTGCCTTAATAGATAAGCTAATAGTGTAAATACATGGATATAATTGAAAAGGAATAGATAGTTACATATAGTAGATTCATATTTATATATTATTTTTTAAACTGGTTGAAATAAATGATCAAAATAATTTGAAACTACTGGCCTATTCTTTTTTAGGAGCTGGGAAGAGGGTTGTAGTGATATAGTAGTAATATAGTGTTTTTCTTGTCAGTTTTTTCCTTGAGGAAGATTGTCCCTGAGCTAACATCTGTGCCAATCTTCCTCCATTTTGCAAGTGGGATGCTGCCACAACATGGCTTGATGAGCAGTGTATATGTCCATGCCTGAGATCCGAACACCCAAACCCCAGGCCACTGAAGCTGAGTGCACAAACTTAACCACTACACCACTGGGCTAGCCCTATGAAACGACTGTTCTAGGTCACCATCCTGTCACCTCTTCCTTTTTCTTTGAGGACCTCCAATATCAATCTGTTGTCTTCCTCTTCCACTGCTCCACCTTATGGCTCAGAAGTAGTTTCTCTCCTCTTGTAGCTGGCTGTGGGACACAGCCCAATCTCATGAGCAGGTCTTTTAATAAAATAGCCATGGTATGTTGTCCTGTTACTTGGGAGTTTGCTTTTCTTCTTGCTTATAACAACTTAGATCATAAGAAGCAGTAAAAAAATGAAGATGAAGCTTTAGATTCTGAAGGACTAAAGCATTATATTCAAAAGATCCTATAGCTTTTAGTACATGGATGATGGAAATTAGGAAAAGAGTAAGTGCTGAAAATGTAAGGACCATGCCCTAGTGAAGCCACGATGAAGAACAAAATGTGGAGCTGCTCAGAGGACCAATTTCCGCAATGATACTACAGTTCAGTGAATTAGGACCTGAATCCAAAGGAAGTAAGGTAGCAGTATACTAAGGTATAGCCGGTAATGTTAGACAGAGTGTTCATTGGAAAGGAGATGGGCATACCTCATGGAAATAGGGAAAGGAAGAATGTTCCTGAGGCTACCTGCCTGTTTATTTATACCAGGTGAATTTTTAAAAAGCACGGATAAAGAAATGGCAGTGACTGGTCTTCTAACTTAGCTTTATTTCCTTGTCTTATTTTGCCATTTTAAAGGAAGGATGGTAGAACAAGTGTAAGTCGTAAGGTGTTAAGTTTCTACGAGAACTGCCAGTGACTCATGTTGATCTTGAGGCTTTTGGTTTGCCAAAACCTGGGTTGGAATTTCTGTATCAATGTAATGGAGATTAGAATTGTGTCAAATCTTGTGAAAAATAAGTGAGACAGTGAACCAGGACTTCAGATGGGTGTTTTTCGAAATGGCCATAGGTCTCAACAACGAGACCACAAATTCGTGATTTCAGGACTTATTTTAAATTATGCTCTAGTAGTTAGAAAAACTAAGTGTTGCATGTGTGCTTGGTGAGGAGAGTAGCAGAAGCCATTTCTTAAGCAGGGGAATGACTACAAACATGTAATTTGCATAATTAAGCCATGTCCCTTTCAGGATTCAACACTAGGTCATAGTGCCAGTTAAGGAAAGGGCCACTAAAAGAATAGGCATAGTATGTGGAAAAAATACTTTTGAAAACTATTTTTTTCTGGGTTTTATGGCAATTGTGTCTCACCTCCTTCTTCTATCACTATTTGTGTCTGTGATTATACTTATGTCTATCGTGGAAAATACCATTAGTCTGTTTAATGCGGAAGAGGATCCAGATTTGGATATCTTTTAGCAACTCTATTTCTAAGAACTAAAACAATTACCTTATGTAAGTAATTTTATTTCTTGCATTGTGGTGTGTGTGTGTGTGTATGTATGTCTCTGTGTGCATATTAGCAATATTATCTGTATGCATATTAGCAATAACTTCAGGTAGAGTGCTCTATAATCAATGTGGGATAGCCTAAGCAAGATTAGGAAATAAATAGCCATAATAACCTAACTCAGTTTTCCTCTTGGGTATTAAGAATGTTTGCACTCAATGAGGGTTATATACCTAAAACAAAATTTATATTACATCAATTGTATTAAGATCATATTTAATGATCTAATCTTATTTTTGGTATGGCACTCTATTGTTTAAGAGTAGCCCAAGGTCTTAACTGTGATGTAATTAGAATGATTCCTTATGATATGTGAAAGAGCAAGAAGTTGTTCCTTTTTATTCGTTTTAACTAAAATATCTTTTGGACTTCTAAGGTCTCTTGGATATACTATTTGAAAAGGTTTTCTCCCATTTTATTATTCTTGTTTTGTTTCTGCTCTTCATTAGGACAAACACATGTTCAAGGACACATCTGAAGGATGGAATTTATGGGCTGCCTGTTCCAGTGTGCATTAGATTTGCAGTCATTGAATAGATTAGTTTAAGCAATTAAAAGAGACACCATATAAACCTTACACAAGCATGTAATGATGCCAGGAGGCAGTAATGGCCTTGGGGGAATATAAATCAAATAATCGGAATAAGATTATATTGTGGTTCCTTTTCAAAAATGCAAGAGAGAAAGCATAAACTTTTCCGTGCATTCATCCTTGATCTTATTTAATGTTTTTGAGAAGACAGGAAAAATATGATTTTGAGAAAGGGATTCTTAAGGACACATCAGTAAACATTATTCTGGAGGTTTGTGTTTGGTTTTGTTTATATTCATTTGCATATTATGGACTGCTGTTTGCATAATAAGACCACTGTTATTTCTAGTCAGTCCATGGATGATTACACATATGAATAACACAATCGTGTATCCTCTCTGATATACATTATTGTAATCTATGAAAGTATCCTGACAATTCTCTGCACTGAAGGCGGTGAATCATGCTCCAGAGTGTTAGATGACAACTCCACAGTATTATGTTGCCATTTAGAAGGAGGAAGATTCTAAAAACACATAGAATTCATCCAAACGCACTTCAAATCTGCAGGGCTGTGATTAGAAAGCTGATATCAGGCATGACCAAAGATCTAGACAACGTGGCCCCCTTGGATCAATATCTATGACTGACAAGGGTGCGCAGTGATCTGCATAGACAAGACGGTCAAACAGTTAGACTGCGGAGGCGGCAGTTCTGACACTGATCATTATAGGCTAGACAGAAGAATTCGATATAGGCTAGCCTGTTTTTTTTTTTTTTTTTAAATAAAGAGACACCCTCAGAGTCTTCTAACCACAATAGAGAAGGGGGTGGGGTGGGAGATAATGTAAACCTCACCACCAGGAACACTCCAGTTATCCTCTGGAAATGTTAGTATCAGTGTCGTAAGCCAGAAGGGACTCAGAGAGAGAAGTAAAGAGAAGAAAACCGGGCTTGTATAAGAAATGGGGCTAAGCCTTTTTTAACTCCTTAATTTTGTCTTCAGGGCTGCTGAAGAAATACCACATGTGCTTGTTATACTCACTATGCATGTAACTTCACATAATACTGCACATTTCAACAAATTATTTTTTAGGTTCTTCTGCAGTGAAAATTATGTGAGAGTAATAATCATCACACTATCTCTAGCTGTTATGCATCTAGATTTTCTGAAATTCTAATCAGAGTTTCAAGAAGCATCAACCTGCAACAATTTTCATAGGTCTGAAATAATCTAGTTTTATTTTGCAAGAATATCTAAGGCATGTTTGCTTTTCTATTTCCTCTTCTTTCAAAGAGTGTGTATTTATAATTGCTGAAAAGAAAAAGGGAGAATTGAGTCTAGAATGATATCTTAATAGTGCACATATATGCACATACTTTGGACTCATAACCAGGAGCTAAAATATCATTGTTGTCAATATGATTATTTTAAGACCTACAATTTTTCCAGGAAACACTTTTGCAATTAACTTTTACTCTCAAAAAAATAAAGTGTAGCTAATTATGCCTCAAGAATATGTACATGCCCCATTTCTGAGTTTTATAAAAAGAAAAACCTGATAGCTAATTTCAGAATAGATTTAGCTTTTATAATTGATTCTGTATATATCTGTGAAAATAGAATTTTGATAAAAAAACCATGTTAGAGCTTTAGGTCAAAGCACAAATGATTCTGAGATGTTTGGTAACAATGGCTAGAAAGTGAATCAATCAATGCTTATTATTGAAAAATGGTTTGAAACAGAAGGTATTTAATTGATGTGCATGATCCTGTTTCATGCAGAAAGTGCTGGGCAAGAAAGTCAAATTTAGATTTCTCAATCATACTGTTAAAGTTGAAGAGTACAGTATTCTTTGACAGGATTATGTTATGAACATAATTGTAAGCACTAGACTGTAGTGATTTCAATTTATTATTACATTATAAGCCTCCATATTTAACCATGAGAAATCAAATGTTGAAAAGTGTCTGTGTATCTCATTTGCTTTTGACGGTCTGAAATTCATAAAAGGTTAAATGATGGTTTTAAAAACAAATAAAGATTAATAGACAACCTTCTGCATGGAAAGTGTGGGATAGAAAATTAGGTATGTTGCAAACATTTAGGAAAAGAAATAGAATCACTAAGAAGTATTTACAGTAGCAAGAATGCCAGAGAACGTTCATTTCTAATTTTGAAGAAATAGATTGGCAGCTTACTGGAGTGCTATAGAAATAAGTTAGTGATATCAACATGGCTTTTGACAGTCTTTATTATATTTAAGGGAACAGAGTAGAGAACCATGTTTTAGGTGTTAGATCTAAGGGGATGCATCTGTTCTGGAAGGGCATCATTATGTCAAGTGGTAACACGCAGTGTTTGGAGTAGAAGGTCCCAGTGGGAATTCCAGCTCTGGCAAGTCTGGTTAAGTGCTCTTGATGAAATCATTCGCAATTGCTATTTCTCTATAAAACAGGGATAGTATATTAAAGGGTTGTTCTAAGAGTCAAGGATCATATATGTGTGGTTCCTAAAACATCGTCAATGATCAAAAAATGGTAATGTGTGAGTATCATCTTAGAAAGAGGTTTCTGGTGTTGTGATAGGGGCATTTGCCCTTGGACTATTTTTATCAATGTCTTTAATGTAGACATATAGATTATGTTTATCATATTTGCACTCAACACAAAGCTGGATTGATAGCTAATGTATTAGATGATTGACAAAATCAAAGTTTGGAAAATCTTAACTGATGGAAACAATGTGCCCAAGCTATCAGCATGAAATAAAGTCCTCCACTCAAATGCAGGAAATCAACTAAAAGAACCAAGGACAAAGGAGTCATGATTTGACAACATCTCATTCTAAAGCCTTAGGAACTCTTAGTTGATTGTAAGTGGGCTATGAGTCATCCTGTGATGAGAATGCCAAGAAAAGCTAATGGAATCTTGGGCATCATTGATAGAAGTATACTGTACAGAGCCCTGGAGGTAATTCCCACAATTCTCTGTACTAATCAGAACAACTCGTAGATATTGTAACATTCTGGACGTTGCACTTTGAGAGACGTAAAATTAGAAGAGGTCAAAGAAGTATCTGGAATGATGCCTTATGAGGAGAGTTGGTATAATCACCTGCAAGTATTTCAAAGGCTTTTACATGGAAAAAGAAATCAACTTCTTCTTTCAAACTTCATCTGATAAAATGTAGGATTAATGGAAGTTACATAAGCAGGTAAATTTGGATTTTTTTGTAATGAAGAAACTTTTTTCTAACTGAACTGTTAAAAATGGAATGTTTTCCCTTATGAGGTGATAAATGCTTTGCCAATGTAAGTGTTGAAGCAGATGCTGAGTGATTTCCTGTTAGAACTGGGTGAGAGTCTCCTCCATTCCACAAACAAGTACTGAGCGCATGCTGGATACCAGGGTTACAAAGGTGATAAACAGGGGCCAGGAAATGGCACAGGTTTTAGTATAGCAATAAGTGCCAGGATGCAGTGAAGGAGCGCTTAACCCACCCCAAGACCTCCAATTAGCCTATATTCTATACTAAACTGTACTAAATTCTATAGTACAGTTTAACAGGTAAAAATAAAATGATCAAATTAAACCCGTGATGTCAAATTATTTAGTTTGATTTACTTTTTTGACTTTAGAAAGCATTCATTATGAGGAAAATTGTTGCATTTTTGCTGTGTTTGTATTTTGTTTTTATGTTGCATTTAGTATTGTTATAGTTATATATTGGGCTTATCTATGATTTTAAACAGCACTGTCACTTAAGGATATGCATCTATGCCTCAATATTAGGGAAAACTATTACTTTAAAGCAGTGCTGTCCAAAAGAACTTTCTGCAGTGATGGAAATGTTCTATGTAAACATTAACTGATACAATAGCCATGTGTGGTTCCTGAGCTCTTTAAATTTGGCTAACATAATTGAGGAACTAACTTTTGAACTTTGTTTAATTTTTATTAGTTTAAATTTGAATAGCCACATGTAGCTAGTGGCGACAATATTGAACAATGCTGCTTAAAACAACTGGATTAATTTTATATCACTAATAAAAATTGCACCTATCTATTAATAAGCGTATATAGGACAAAAGTAACTATTTATCTTCTTTAGCATTATGAGGATTTAAATTCATGCTACTATTTAAGGTGATGTTTTCCCTCCAACATAACTTAGAATCTGTCTCATCTTTGACAGAGAGCAGTACATTTGAATTTTTAAACCTCTCTCTTCTAATGTCAGATCAAGACCTATCCTGGGATAATTCTCCTACCTTATTCCTCTTCTTTCACATTGGTCTGTAAGTTAGGCATTGAAATTTGCATTTGATATGTTTATTTATTCATACATTTGGGAGTCAGGCTATGGGTTACTTTTAGTTTATCCCTTTAGATTCTTGCCTTGGTCTTTTATTTGCTGACGTTTCCTGATTCTAAATTACCAAGGACTCTGTATGCAAAATGTTTCCAGTTTCCTTCTGTTTTTCACACCCTGTTTCTCATTCTCTCACATCGTCACTGTAGAGTTCATTTCTGAACATTCAGTTGAATGGGCCGCTGCATCTATGAACACTGTCATGCCCTCACAACCCTGCAGCAAAAGATGGAGGGCACTAAAATTATTGTGAGTAGTTTTTACCTCACTTGAAGGCCCTTATTTCTTATTCAGTTAAGTACTTTTACATTTAAAAAAAATGTTTTATATTCACATAGAGGGAAAGATACAGAGATTTCCCGCATTCCCCCTTCCCCACACATGCATAGCCTCCCCTATTATCAACATCTGGCTCCAGAGTAGTACATTTGTTAGAATTGATGACTATACATTCATACATCATAATCGCATAAAGTCCATACATTAAGTTTCACCCTTGCTATTGTACATTCTAAGGATTTGGACAAGTGTATAATGACATGTATCCACCTTTATAGTATCATATGGAATATTTTCATTGCCCTAAAAATCCTCTTTGCTCTGCCAATTCATCCCTCTAAACCCCCAACCCCTGTCAACCACTGATCTTTTTACTCTCTCCATAGTTTTACCCTTTCCAGAATGTCATATAGTTGGAATCATTCACTATGTAGCCTTTTCAGATGGGCTTTTCACTTAGTAATATGCATTTAAGTTTCCTCCATGTCTTTTCATGGTTTGATAGTTTACTTCTTTTTACTGCTGAATAATATACCATTGTCTGTATGTACCACAGTTTATTCACCCATTCACCTACTGAAGGACATCTTGGTTGCTTCCAAGTTTTGGCAGTTATAAGTGAAGCTGCTGTAAACATATGTGTGCAGGCTTTTGTGTAGACATAAGTTTATAACTCCTTTGAGCAAATACCATGGTAAGGGTATGTTTAGCTTTGTAAGAAACTGCCAAACTGTTTTCCAAAGTGGCTGTACCATTTTGCATTCCCACCAGTGATGAATAAGAGTTCCTGTTGCTCCACATCCTTGTCAGCATTTGCTGTTGTCAGTGTTCTAGATTGTGGCCATTTTAACAGATGTGTTGTGGTCTTTCATTGTTGTTTTAATTTACCTTAATTTTTATAAAAGTGTTTTTGTGTTATCCCATTTGATACTTGAAACAATATAAACAACAAGTTGGATAGGCAAGGCAATCATTACCATCTTTGTTTACTAAATGAGAAAATGAAAGCTCAGAAACATAATTGTGCAAGATTTTGGGCATGTTGAGTTGCAGAGGTGGGAGAAGAACCAGACCTTCTCTTGCTTAATGCCTCTAATCCTCATGTCAAGAAATAAGAAGGACCATTTGAGTATATAATAATAATTTTTAAAATATGGCATACAATTCAGCTATTTCCTTATT
Source organism: Equus caballus (assembly GCF_041296265.1). NCBI lineage: Eukaryota > Metazoa > Chordata > Mammalia > Perissodactyla > Equidae > Equus > Equus caballus. Next base: position 61,742,321 of record NC_091700.1, on the reverse strand, counting down.
CATGGCATAAATTAGTAATCAGAACACTTTCAAAAGAATTTAGGTGACCTTAATTCGATTCTTAAAAGTATAAAATACACTTGGAACTTGATATTTTGGCTTCTCCTTCTTAATTTATAATTTAACATTGGTTTGTATGTCTTGAAGAAACATATCTAAAATATGTTTTAGATAAGAATTTACACATCTGTTTTCACACATTGTCTTCTTTTTAATGGAACAACTATAGCTGACATTAAAAATAATCAGAGATTATTCTATTAGTATGGTAATAGTGTTATCACCTTCACTATGTTATTAGGGCATAATGAGTTGCTGTGATTAAAAATAATCATTCATTCATAAGCATTACAATAAATAAATTATGAAACCTTCTGCAATCAATTAATAATAAATTTCTGGTCTAAAGTGTGATGGCCCTGAGGCAGAAAAAGAAATAGAACAATTTAATATAAATAGGAGAAATAGAGATTTGTGAAAGGTCACGATTGAAATGTTTGACGGAGCAGGTTGCTTTTTGAGGATGTATGGAGGAGGCTGCAATCACTTGATGAGTATAATCTGGATAGCTTCCTAAGCATATGGAGTGGTGAGAAAAAGTGGCACAGAAATGCTAGTAAGGAAAGATAAAAACTGGATAAATTGAAGGAAAAGCTTGGGGGAAGGAAAAAGCCTGAGGGAAGGAGATGAGAACAGATGTAGAAATGGTCACTGTATTTTTTAGACAACATGAGATTATTTTGAATATGCTGTTTCAGAGAATAAGCTACTATAATAATTCAATAAGAGGCTAAACTGGCTGGAATGGTTAAAAACGGTTTTACACGATAGTAGTTTCCAGTTTCAGCGTATTGATTAAAGTAGAATTTAGAATTAAAAATGTCCAATAATGGGTATGCTGGAGTTTTTAATTTTATGCTTTGCATAGCGTTACAATGACTTTATTTTATAGTACCTGTGTTGTTTCCCTTCCAAATGTAAGGACATTTTTCAATGTATGAAAGACTTTAAACACTTAATTTTTCTTTTATTCCTAAAAGGAAATATTTAAAAATGTTTTGTTCCAAAATGTGCAGAAACTTACTTGCTTGCTCTAATTATTTGATGCATTATCTCTTGTAAATAAAAACTATGCATATTTAATAGTTTTAGATTTTTTGTTGATGACTGTTAGACATCTAAACAACTAAAGGTGTTTAGTTCTGTGATGCCCTTGATTTTACATATGCCCCAGATCTCTCACTCAAAAGAAGTGCAACGTTAATTAACCTTGAACATAAGCTTTTACTTTAAAATAATATTTATATATAGATACTTGTTTCAGAAAATTGAAGGAATATTTTTGCAATGACATCCTGTCTATCATTCTGAAACTGGACAGAAATTTTGCCAAGAAAGGATATAAGAGATGAATAGAAAAAATTCCTCAATTGAAGGTCTGTTAGAATCCTGAAGAACTTTCTTCATATTTTTTCCTGGGAAAGCATTCTATTCCAAAAGATTGAGCCATAAAAAGCACACAGTAGGTCCATATTACCTTAGAGCAATCATTTTAAGTCAAAGAGTTGAAGTAAAATGAAACACCCTGTAAAATGATGATACACCCATGGAGTACTAGAACATTTCCTTTAAAATATATCACTGGGGGGCTGGCCCCGTGGCTGAGTGGTTAAGTTCGCGCGCTCCGCTGCAGGCGGCCCAGTGTTTCGTTAGTTCGAATCCTGGGCGCGGACATGGCACTGCTCAACAGACCACCCTGAGGCAGCGTCCCACATGCCACAACTAGAAGAACCCACAACGAAGAATACACAACTATGTACCGGGGGGCTTTGGGGAGAAAAAGGAAAAAATAAAATCTTAAAAAAAAAAAAAAATTAAAAAAAATAATAAATAAAATAAAATATATCACTGGATTTCTTTTTCCATTCTACGTTAAATTACATGGTCGTTTAAAGGGAAATAGAAATGGTAAATTTCTTGTACTATAGTCATGTCAACATTGGAGTAAATCAGTTGAAGAAATAAGTAGAAGATATACAGAAGTTTTAAATATGTATGTATATGTATGTTTATATATATGTGCATATATATATCCATCCATTTAAATGGATTTTCCACAGCTGCTACTTTTTATAGATGACCCATAAATAGTGTAACGTTTTTCTTATTTTACCAGTTGATAGTCTACACAGTTTAACCTTCCGTAGAAACCAAGCCAACTGTGGTTAAATACCTATGGTTTTTTAATAACTTGAAAAAATAATTGTTTTTAGAATTTCATAAGTTAATTGAACATAATTATTAAGAACTGATTTGGTGATCCTATTTCCCTTTGAAAAATAATTTCTTCATTTTGTATACTGCTTTAAAACTGTAATGAAAGCTGCTATTTTCCTTTTTCTTAACTGCCCAATTATAAATTCTGTTAAAGTAGTAACCTTAACATCAATGGCTAGATATTACAGCTTCTAAAGAAAAATTATTTATAATCTCAACTACTGCTTCATGTAAAATCCAAAAAGTAAATAATAATGTGAGAGTGACCTTCATTATTTCTTGGGCAGAATTTAATTAACTAGAGACCATCTCCTTCCATGAACCCATGGTGGCCCTTTGAAATTCTTTGGAATGATTGAATTCCTATCACAAATTCTTCACAGGACTTTCCAAATTACTGGAGAAAAGAAAGTAGATAAAATGAGTCTAGATGTACAACTTTGATGGTAGTCAACAAAGTACTCTGATTCAAAGTACTCTGATGGGGCCCCATGACATGACATTGCTTGGAAATAGTTAATTATATGTCATTTTTTAAAATTAAACCCATTCTTTTGTGATTATTTTCTTTTAAACTGTGTCTGTAAGATGTTTGTAGAACACTGACACCTAATTTTGGCTGACGACCAAAAGCTCTGTTTGCAATTAAATATATCTTTTAAGGGAACATGAGGTCAGCAGAGATGTTTTGATTTCATTTCACTTGCAAATGTATAAAGACTGATATATTGCAGAATTATTGTCTGTAAGTCAATTCATAGCAAAACTTTTAGATCATTTTGTGAGAGTTTTTGCTTCCCAGTGTCAAAATTGCTCCCTAATAAGTATTCTCATACGTTAGATGCTCTTTCAGAGTATTGAGTCACTAAGGACATGATATAAAGGTCCCCAGTAAGTTAAATTTGTTCAGAAACCATGGACAACTTTCAACATAGAGTCTCAACCATTTAGAAAGCCTGTTGATGTCCATTTCATTGATTGAGACTCAATGACTTAAAAAAGAGGTCAACTGAGCTTGTTACTTCTAGCTCTGAGGCCAAAAGAATATCTTTTCTTACTTAAGTAATTTCTTAATTGATATTTTTATTACAGACGTTTTACAGTTAGCCAAATATATTGAGAATTTCTTTTTTGTTGAAAGAATGCCCTTGTTGGTAGTTTACAATTGTCAGACACATTTGTAGAAAAGAGTGATATAGAATGTTTTTTATTTTTTTTAATTTTAAAATCATACTTATTTCATAGCACCTGCTGTATTATTCATTTAAGACTTTCCAGGGCTCTAAGTGACAGCTCTTATATATGCCCCATGTTATGTGAAGAATACTGTATTCAAAGAGGTGTTTTTATCATGCTCTTTAAAAAATATCATTTGAATATTTCCTGAAATTTTTGTATACCTAAGGATGCCAATCTGTTATTTAAAGTTATATTACCCCACATACGCTCTTACTTTAAAGTATGTACTAACTTGCCACGGATTGGAACATTTGTAAGTGATCATTTAATACTCAAGTCCTAAGGTGAAAGAAAAGATAAAGCTTGAGTTTAGGCTAGAAACAACAGCAAGTTTTCAAAGAAAAACTAGTCTGAAAATAAGATGGGAAATTTAGATGGTTTCATTTCTGAGAAAAATGTCTAAGTATAAGTCACAGCATGACAAATCTCTATAGAGGGAACCACCTCCTCGCTAGCGTGGGTACTCCTCTGACTGACAATTCAATGGGAATGGAGAGAGCTCCTATTTATGTTTAACTTAGCTTAAAAACAGCAGCAAAGCTCTGTGCCTAATATAGAAATGCTCTCGGAAGATCTAGTTTATTTCATGAAAAAATAAAAGAACAAAAGCTTAAAAAAAATACATCAATGAATAATATGTCCTAGTTGTACTTGTAAGGGAAAAGAAATGAATGAAGAGGTTTTGGGTTTTTTTTTAGTAATGTAATATATGAGAAAAGAAATATGGGTCCTTAAATATTATCTCCTATGTATTCCATGTTTATAAAATTAAAGTCACTTACATCCATGTTACTCACTCATGATCTTTCTCCATCTCCAGCTGCATGTAATTTAAGGCATGCCATGAAAAAAGTGAACAATTAGCCTTCCTGCTATATCACTGCTACTCCCTGACTGTTTTGTCATTTGGAGCAATTCCTACTTCCTTCGATCTTATTATTTGCAATCTGTAAAATTACTCGTAGAATTCCACGTTTTCACCCAATCCATCTCATAACTCCAACTTTCTAACCACTCCAGTTCCAATACACCATCTCCAGGAGTATTCTCATCATCACTAGCTTTCATTTCAACCCATTGCTCTCTCTCAGCTCTACCGGCTCCATCATGTTCACTTTCAGTGTTTTCATTGATTTCATTTCTTCTGCCTTCAAACACGGGAAGATCTGTAAAACTGGAACACACCTTCATGTGTAATTCTTCCACTTCTAAACATCAGTCATATTTCTTCTTGTTTTTGGAGCCAAAATTCTCCACTTAGACAATATGTAACACATGCTGCCATTATCTTACTCATACAAGTCTTATCATGTTAATCCATCATCAAAAGTATAACTCTTCTGAAGTTTACAAGTAACTCCCTTTTCATTTTACTTTGTATTAGTCAGCTCAGGCTGCCATAACAAAATACCATAGACTGGGTGGCTTAAACAATAGAAATTTACTTTCTTACAATTCTGGAGGCGGGAAGTCCAAGATCAGGGTGCAGCATAGTGGGGTTCTGGAGAGGGCTCTCTTCCTTCTTGTAGACAACTGCTTTCCTGCTACATCCTCATGTGGAGAGAAGAGAGAGCCAGCCAACTCTCTGATGTCTCTTCCTCTAATGGCACTAATCTCATCATAACGGTTTACCCTCATGACCTCATCTAAACCTAATTATCTCCCAAAGACCTCATCTCCAAATACCATCACACTGGGGGTTAGGGCCTCAGCATAAAAATTTTGCAGAGACACAATTCAGTCCACAGCAACTTTTCTGAAGTATTTCACATCTCTGACTGAGCTTTCTTTAGGAGAGGATCTGTTTTTAACTTCATGACACCCCATCAATGCATCTTCATTTACTTCCTCTATCAAAAACTTCAGTAAGCTCATAGATTCCTAATAGGCATCGTATTTGCAGATTATGTGAAACTTGGAGGTGTAGTCCTGTGTCGGATGGCTATCTTGTAAGCTGGACAAAAGTAGGGGTGAAAACAGAGTTCAGTGCAGCTAACGATTGAGGATTATGAGGCTTATCAGCACATGTCAGAAAGATGTTGGGATTTTAGTTACTGGAAGTCTGAATATTAGTCAATAGTGTGATGCGGCTGCCAAAGCGCAAATGCAATTTTAAGCTACTTTAGTCAGCATACAGTTTCCAAAATAAGGGAGATACAAACCTCACTCTATCCTCTATCTAACTACAAAGCACTGTTACATTAAATTCTGGGTGCCACATATTCAGTGATATAGATTAGGGTGAATCAAAATCCTGCCTTTTGAGTGTCCCCCATAGAAACATAGAAGATTCAGTCTGAGGGGACACCAGCTTGGAAGCCAAGGCTTTATATTCTTCAAAGCTGGAATATAATGCTACCCTAAATAAAAATAACCCCTGCTTTTCTGGAAAAAAACCAGACAAACAATAACCTACCTGAATACATAAACATGTAAGGATTTAAGAAATAATCAAATTTCTACTTGTAATATCTAAATTACAACTATTGCTTTTTTAATATCACATTGCAGCAAAAACTTTTTAAACTTAATTCAAGCTATATCGTTGTGAGTGTCTTAGTCATCACTAACATCACCTGGGGGCCATCTAACACATCATCTCCATTTTCAAATTATTAGAGAGAGTACTTTCTGAAGTTGATGGTCTTGCTAGAAATTTTCATATCAAGCCATAATTAACCGTGTATTCATTCATTCCTTTAGTCAGCAAATGCATTTTGAACTGCATTTGAAATACATCAGGCACTGTTGTAGGTAACAGGGATGACGCAGTGAGCAAAAATAACAAAGCCCAGCCTTTGTGTTCTCATATTTGCATAACAAGAGAACAATTAGTTTTTCATTCATTGCTTAGGTATATATTCTTCACTGCCTCAACAGCTACATTTTCTCCAATGAGTTTTTGAAGTGGCCTTTAAAATGTATCGTTACAAAGTTATAAAACACTTGCAAATTTTAATTCATCCCTGGACTAATTATTAAACTGTATTAAAGTACTTTGTCCTTTCTTTTTCACAGTGACCTTTGTAAGCATCCAAAATAGGAACTGATTCATGCTCTCAAAGGCTGATGTGTCTTCCTCAAGCAAGGCTCATAGCAAGAAAGAATTTTAAAGAGGCCTGACATAGTCTGGCTCCTGTCTTCTGACATACAGTTTTTGCTAAAAATATCACCTACGTTCAACCATGCATGGTACCTGGTGAACCTTAAAAAAGGGCATTTGGTGGTCAAAACATACAAACTTCCAGTTATGAAATAAATAAGTCCTAGAGATAAAATGTATGGCATGGTCACCATAGTGAATAATATTGTATTATATATTTGAAAGTTACTAAGAAAGTAGATCCTAAAAGTTCTCATAACAGGAAAGAAAACATTGTAACTGTGTAGTGATAGATATTAACTAACTTATTGGGGTGATCATTTTGCAATATATACATATATCAAATCATTATATTGTACACCTGAAGCTAATATAATGTTATATCAATTATATCTCAAGTTGAAAAAAGGGGACTTGATGAAATCTGTCCAACTCCATAGGACCTATGTTTGGGTGGCAGATTTCAGCTGATTTTATTTATTTGAATAATATTCCAATAACTGTTCTGACATTTTCTAATAATTGAGATAACTTATTAGGAGAGCAAGTTTACTATCACTGGAAATCCTAACACAGAGCTGGATGTCCAAATTTTCTTCCTTTCTCTCTCTCTTTCCTTTCCTTCCATTCTCCCTCCCTTTCTCTCTCTTTCTTTGAAGGTTCTACTACTGAATCTTTAATTTCTTCTAAATTCTAATTTTTTATATACTTTTTAACCTGGTAAAGGGCTTTGAAATAATCAGATCACTGATATTCAATGATGTGCTATTGATCAAGGAAAGATAGATGGCAATCCAAGTTGTGATTTAAGATGATTGATCTGAGGGGAAGGAACTTTAGGAGGAGGGTTCTTAACTCAAGTGTCGTTGGTCTGTGAGAGAGAGAGGGTGCTGCTGTGATGGTGCACTTTGTGCCCAGAGCGTGGACATGGTCCATGACTTGGGGTCTACAGTGATCTACAGCTCAGAGCTTTCAGAAGAAACAATGGGGAGGAGCCCAGGATCCCTTTGCTGATAGATTCCAGCACCCTTGACATGTCATAGTCATCATTCAAGCTAATGTTATTCTTCTAACAACTCAAAAACTCCTCATTCTGTCAGCTTCAGCCAATCCAATACTTAGGTTAAAAATTTGTAGCAGGCAATGCAGTGAATGTAGAGTAGTTGGCCTAGGTATGAGTCAGTTTGCTCAATCACTAGCCAGATGGACTTGTACAAAGGACTTAATCACTCTGAATACCAGTTTTATGAATGAAGTAGAGAAATATAATTGTACTTATAAACAGAGTACGCAGAGAGAGAGAGTTGTAAGTTGCACAGTGTCGTAAAGCATGGGTTGGCAGCACCCGGGGACATTAAGGAGATAATTACGTTATTTTAAGTTGCAACAGCTCCTGATACTTGGCAGATGCCACTGCACACCCTCGTTGTATACTGTCGGCCCGAGGTTTCTTCACTTGATATTGTGCCCTGACCAAATTGCGCTGTCAGGTATGAGGCATCCTGGTTGTCACATGTCCCTGAAATTTCAAGTGGTTTGCTGAACTGCAGAACTACTACATTCCAGCTGGAAGCAAAGGAGAAAGGTGAAGTAAAGATGACTATTATGCCTCCCAGTATCTCTGCAGGAAATAGAGTGGTTTTTTCTTGATTTTCTATGATTCAATTCCCTTATCCCCTATTTAATGTAAGCACACCCAGTAGAATTCTGAACTCAAGGAGAAAATACAAATACTAGATATATTGGGTAAAATTACCATGAAGACAGCTATTTCAAACATACACTGCATGTTGGGTTTGTTGGTGAGGCGAGTGGAAGAAGTAAATGAGGAGTCATGAGGACTTAAGGGTAACATCACCCACCATTATTATTAATGGATGCAGGGTAGAGGGTTGACTTGTGATGGGAAAAGAGCTGGCAAAAAGGAAAGGATGGAGACGCTGAGGCAGTGAGAAATAATTTGTGTAATATTTTTGCAACAATGTCTGTTCTCTAGAATATTTGCCAAGAAATTTTTGGAACAAGTTTCTGAATATATATATATCCATGATATAAAATAAATATTGCAATGACTAACCTTGTGGTTAAGAGATGTAATGGAATGTTCAGTCATTGATTCAGCAAGTATTTTTTGAGCATGTGCTGTGTTCCAGGAGTTGTAGGCACTGGGGATGCAGGATGACCAAATCCTACTAGGTCCCTGCCTTGAGAGGGCATATAGTAAATAACTACAATATTGTGGCATGTGGCTTCAGTGTTAGCATTTTTATGTAAAATTTAAAAATTATGTATTCTCACATATTGGTGATTATTCTTTACTAGTGCAACTTTGTAAGGTCTAGTTCCTATAGCATGTGTTTACATGTGTACATTTGTGCATACACATTCTGATTTTAACATTTTTTCCTCAAAAATCATAAATTTGATGACCTGTTTTGGTGTTTCCTGTCTCATACTGGGTGGTGGGACGAATAGCCGAGGCATAATGGAAGTTGGAGCATATAATTAGTGTCCCTTAAATCTGTCACCTTCCATTTAATAATTTACCTTTCTTTGGCTTCTCATTTCTACTTACCCTCTATGTCAAGTATTTCATTCTGTTATGAGAAGGATTTTATTTTGGATGAGATGAATTGGAAAAACTTAAATATAAGAACAAGAAGCACATTTCTAGGGCATCTACATTATGCTGGAGACTTTCATGTACTTGGAATGAACCATTCACTTACACTAATTTTTTAAACATGTCTGTGAGGCTGTCAACCCTGTAGTCGGAAATGTCAGCTTGAATAATTAGGGCAGTGTTGTAGATGCAGGAGATTGAACATCACTCAATAAATACAGGGAAGCAGGATTTGTATCAATTATTGCCCAAGGTTCTTTCCACAATCCATTGTGCTTTGCTGGAGAAGCATTTGTACCCTGCCGTGCGCTGTCAGCACCCTGCTATTTCATGAAGGAGAAACTAGCCTGCGCATAACCATGTGAGATGTTCCCCTGTAAGAATGTAAGTTTAGAAGGTGCCACAAAATTCAGAGAAATGACTTGCAGTGTTACCAGGTTTTCAGTAAAGACAGCTTGCTTACCGTAGCACAGATGCTCACCCCTACTTTAGTTAGGACCGTCTCTAGTACAGATGAAAGAAATAATTACAACACACCCCATGTTTATTTTATAGGGAAAGGATTAACATACAAATTCACCTTCTCCTTTGAAATTTTCTTCTAAACAGCTAGATCCCTGCAGGCACTTAGAATACAGAAACTGTATCTACCTATAAAAAGGGAATTAGGAAATTAAGGTTGTTTTCAGGAAAGTGTAACCCCCAAACTCCCGTCTGTTTAGGCAAATGCTATGGAAAGTTCAATGAGGAAAATCTAGATAGCACCATCAATTCTGTCTGTTTTGTTGCGAGACTTAGCTTTGGTGTTTTGACATCTGTGTCATTATGGGTACTGACTCTATGAGGAAGTGACGGCACAGACACACTCATCTTTCTTCTCTTCTTTCCAGTTCACTCCCTCAGCGTTTAAAATGTTCACCCAAGCTGCTTATTAGAAAACAGGATCTTTGATGACAATTTCATTGGTGACTGCTGCTTATTTCTCATTTGAAGTTATGAGTCTGATTATGTCAGCATTCACTCTTTCTGAGGTGAAAGAATACTCTCCGTGGCTCAGTGAAATATATTCCATTTTCCTCATCCTCCTGAGACCGCTTTCAAACCAGGCTGCTTTGGGAGACTTCCATTCTGTGCACACTTAGATGTGTCCCTTATATTGTCACCTTATTTGTAATGCCATTCACCATCAACATGAGCAAATGGTGTATATTTCTGGTGCACCGAAAAGTGTGAAAACAAAAAGGAAAGGAATAAATTAATACTTAAACCGAGATCCTTCATCATTGTGAAGCATTAATTAATAATCTATTTGCATGTGGCATGGGACTGGAGGTTTTGCAATAAGTTAAGTGCTCATTGCACTATGCACCACAGCTTTCCCCAGGATCAAGAAACAGGGCAGAATGGAAGATATTTCACCCAGTAAACATTGAGAAAAAGAATTAAATGATAAAATCCAATATTTCTCTTGCTTACAAGGCAAGGGTTAAGTGTATCTGATAGAAAATTCACATTCAACCAGCTGTCCTTAGTAATGAGAAAAAATAAATACACAATGGGAAAACCTGTCGCATGCCATATGACAGATGGATGGATAGATAGCTTATGGAAGCAGAGCTGTTTGTTGTTAAGTAGACAATTTTAAGCTCTTCACATGGTTTTAATCATTTAAAAAAGTCCGCATGATCACCTGTCTTGAATGTTTATTTTCCTTGTCAAGGGCCTGGCACTGCTGAGTAGGCATTTTCTGGGGAAATATTTTCTGTATATACATACCTATGGTCACTTGTTTTATATTTTAAAATTCTGTCACTTATGATTATTAAATATTAGGAGGAAAATCTTTTATTTAACCAAATATATACAATGACCTAGTATACAAGGAGATAAGAATATTTTCCTAGAACAACAGTTGAAACTTTCGTTTAAGTGATAATACTAAGAGTCAAAAATATCAGAGACACGTCCTGTATTGTGAATCTACTATGTTTCCTGAACTTAGATATTACCTAAATTATCTCAAATTTTTAAGAGAAACTTACATGGCATAGCATAACAATAGTGATTTTATAGATGAAGAAATTAACATTTCTAAAGGTTGAACAAAGTGCTACATATCTCACTAGTAAGTGACAAAATCTGAATTCAAATCTTCTGATTTTACTCCATTGCTGTAGGATGTCACAGACACAGGGGAGAGAACCATAAAGGTCTGAAGGAATTCTGTGGATTAAATTGGAAGATACACAACTGTTTTTGAGCTACAGCCAAATCTGATTTTCTTGAAGTGTAGAGTTATTTTGTGTCACTAAATACATCACCTAATTTAATATGTACAGAAATTCTATGTTAGGCATTATTATCCATCTAATGTGATAATCTTGTCAACAAAGATTAACTAGTGTTTCCATTGTCTTTCAAAAGTAAATAGAATGGACATAGAATCTAGACCAGTTCAGGTCCAAAGACATTTCTTCTAACCACTTGATTCTTCTATTCAATATAAATAGTTGAAAGTTACTTGAATAGCATTTTAATTCTAAATCTAAAAGACTTTCTGCGTATTTTTCCTTCTTTCATCTACATATATCCAGTTTACTCAGAACTGGTGCCAGACAAAATTGTGAAATATAGAAGTTCCTATTTCAGGGTCTTCTCTTTCCTGCCAGTATCCCTTTCCCCTTTATCTTGTTTCTCTACTCATTTTTCCAAAGCTCTATTCTATTTCTTGTTTCATCCCAACTAGTCCACTAAGATGATAGTTGATAAAAGATTAAGGCTCAGCATCTCCCAGGAGTATTTACATTTTAATAGGGGTCTCTTGCCGATCAAAAAAGCCTCCAAGATGCAGAGGAATAAATTCTAAAGGTAACAGGAGGGAAAGATATTTTTAGATAGGAGCATCTGGCTTGCCCCTCTAATCACATCCCATAAGCTGCCTACTCCATTTATTTGTAAGACCTTGGCTTTGCTGTTTACAGTGAGAAGGTTCCCTGTAATTGCACACGCTTTTTCAAAGGTTTGAATCGTGTCTCAGAGATGGTGTGATATTGGTACCTCACTGTTTATTCTCTCTCCTAGTTCCGCATTTTTGATGACTGGAACAAATTCTAAAAGGCTTTTTAACGATGATGTAAGGCCTTGAACAAAATGAAAATCTGTTGTTTTAGCATATTTGGAAGAGAATAATTCAGCTGTCATAGGATGAAAGACTTGTCTGGAAATGCCATCTTTCCTTCGCTGTGTTATGATGCACACCTAAAAGGGAAACACCGTTTGGTATAAATGCTAGAGCCTCTTATACCTAAAGAAAAGAATGCATAATAAAGCACCAAACAAGCTTTTGTCGTTTCACCTGCAGAACTCGCTCTTTAAAGCATATTTAGCCAAGCTAGTACGCCTGCTTGTTTTAGCAACTGAAAGAACTGAAAAGATTGAGAGGTTTTTTTTCTTTTAAGCATTGATTTAGCATATATGCTAGATTAAATTGGATACTCTCACATAGTAATTTTCTATGCAAAAACAGACACCCTACTGGGTAGTTTCAAACCTAAAATGCTGAATAATTTACAAAAAGGCTTAGTAATTAAGTATGATGATAATACATTAAAAATGGAAAACAAGTAAAGGAGGCTTTCAAACACATTCTTGAAGTGAAGAAAGTTGGGGAAACATCCTGAAAAACTTGGTCTTTATTTGGTCAATTAATTAGTATCCTAGTATTTGATTGCTGAGTACAACATTCTTTCTTGACAAATGTTAACATTTGCTACTCATTTTAATATTTGTATGAAATTCTCTAGGCATTTACCTATTTCCTGCTTTATATTATTCATTCTTCCAAACATTCTGAGGATGCTTTTGTAGTATGGAGTTTACAATTAAAGATAAGCTCTTTAGCTATACTTTTTTTTTGTTTTTCTGCATCACTGTAGATACTCAAGAATTAAGCAAAAAGAAATAGGCATATAAATCTGGACCCTTAATACAAATTCTGCATTCCAATTTCCTTCCCAAGAGGAGGCATGAAGAATTTTGAGAAGTGAGGGCAAGACATAACTATAACAGCTCATATATGAACTGATTTCTTTCAAAACTGATATTTCGATTTACTGGTCAATCATTAATCACAAGCAATTTATTAAATTTCTGCTTTACGCTGGGAACTGTACAAGTATGAACTACATCTATTTCTCTCCAAATATATATTAACATTTATGCAGTTTGAGGTCTCCAGATAACCTGTTAGCACGTCCAAATGAATATGGTAAACCAACCATTTCTCCAGAATTCCCAATTTATGTCAATGTCACCACTATTCTTTGAGTCATACAACTTCAACTTATGGAAGTATCTTTGAGAAGCTCATTAGCCTCCATACTCCCACATTTGTTAATAAGTCCTGTCAATTCTACTTCTATAGTATCTCTCACATCAATTTTTCCCATCTTTTTTTCCCCCACCATATTCTATTTCCCTCTAGATTAGGTAGTTCCAGTAGCTACTTGACTTTCCTCTCTATCCAGTGCTTCCTGTCAATCCATCCAATTCATTGAAGACAAATTCACCTTGTTAAAGGGTACTTCAATTATGTCAGCCCTCTAACCCTACTGCTTCCCCAAGAAAAGCCATAAACACATTAGCCTGGCCTTGCATGGTCCTGTATAATTCCACTCCCTGACACTACCTTTCTAAACTTGTTTCAAATGTTTCCCCTAAACATAACCTACTTTCAAGGCAAAATGAATTATTTATTCTTCTCTGAAAAAAGATTACATACTTTTCCACCTCTAGACATGTGCTCATGAGGATTCTAATCCTCTGGTTCAATCCTCTAATCTTCATTCAAATCTGTCTCCATGAAGTCTTTTCCCACCACCTGCCGTGTCTACAAAAAATAAGTTGCGTCAATGTGTTGTTCTTTAAACTCTTTAGGGCTTTGTCTTCATCTTTCCAATGGCAATTATATTCTGCTTTGTACTGCAATAATCTGTGTACTTGTCATAGCACTCGTAGTAGGGACTATTTTTTGGAGAGAGAATATGTTTGTCAGTTCATTTTTACAGTAAAGTTCATTTTTTTATAGCAAAATTTATACTAGCAGCTGATGTCTCTGACTTTTGGTTTCCTCATCTGTGAAATGGGGATAAGAAGTTGTTATTACCAGGCCCGTTTTGACAGTTAAATAAGATAACACTATGTGAAAGTCCTTAGTACAGGTGTGCTTATTTTACCTCTCATTATGGGGTATCAGAGATGAATACAGAAAGGATGAAAATTTCAGAAGAGTTATCTGACCTTGAATATTCTGGCCCTTGCATACTGTCCTGTTGTCATGCCAACCAGCTGCCCGTCGAAGAGATGCATCATGGCAGAGCAAGCTTGCAGTTGAGTACAGTTGAATTATATATACTAAAATCAATCTAGTCAGTATTACTTTATTAATATTTTATATCTTTATGCTAAAATGTGACTTCTAAACTATATTTCTCTTTGTTTTAAAGTTAAGGAGACTATTCACATTAAGGATGAAAAATTCATGGCAAAAACAGCACATTTATTGAACATATATTTTGTTCAAGGCATATGGTGGCTTCATTTTGCAGAAAAGTGACATATTTTTGGAACTATTCTTGAGAGATTTATGTTAACTACATATTATTCCCTTCAGGCTACTAAAATTCCATTAGGAATTATTTCTAAAAGATAGAGAATTTGTGGTGAGGTCAGAAATAGAAAAAGAGATATTTTTGCCATTAAATCTATAAAGACTTTATACTTTTGAGAAAGTCAATGACTCCTGGATTCTCTAGTTTTCACAAGATATTGTAACTTAGGACTGTATATTTATGGCCTTTGCTATGGTTTCTTTTTTACCATTATTGCTATTAAACACTCAGAACCACTGTGTGTACTCTTTTCACAGATGTTGTATACGACCTTTTGCAAGATATTCTTAAGGCAGCAAATTAAATACAATATGTGCTCATGAATGTAATAGTATAGTATTCTTTGTATTTTCATATGCCTTCAGTGTGGTTTAATTGTACCAGTGTTTAATGAATATCTATTTCATACTCTGCTGTTCGTCACTCTAATCATGATCCCTTTGCTTAGTATTTTATATCTTTATGCTAAAATATGATCCCAAAATTTTCCACATGTTTTAAAATTAAGGAGGTAGAAGGCAAAAGGGGTGATTAGGATCACATGCGTGGTGAAGGAATATAATTAGTTTTTGAGTGGTGAACATGAATTCGAAATACATTACGATGTACATCTGAAATGTTATAATCCAATGTTACTGCAATAAAAAAATAAATAAAATAAAATAAATAAAATAAAATTAAGGAGGTAGTTGCATTAAAGGAGGAAAGATTTATGAGAATACAGAACATTTATTGATATGCATTTTGCGTAAGAAATATATGGCTCAGTTGTTGAAAAGTATTGTGATTTTGAGCAGTTCTTGAATTATTCATAATAACTACTATTTGAATATTGCTTAATAATTTTCAAAGTAATTTAATAGTCATTATTTCATTAGATTCTCACAATGGCCCTAAGATAGAGACATAGAATCATTATTATTAAGCAAATCTGCCATTGAGAAAAATGAATTGCTGAGTTTTCAAGAGAAAGGCCCAGGGTTCTGCAGTTTACGTTCAGGAAGGCAAAGACTCAAAAGGCGATCATTGGTCTCTGCAGCTCACATTTTTGCATTGTCTCAAGCAGATCTTCTAAGCCACGTCGGTGCCATCCATCCGCAGTCTCCTTCTCCTCCTCCCCCTGCTCACACACAGTAACTACCTGAGGTCTTCACGTAGTCCTGTACTAATAGTGAGAAAAACTACACCGAGTCACTCTTTTTTAAATACAAAGCATAAAGATAGATGTGGATAAGTACACTGGTCCTTTGAGTATAGAAATCTATATCAATCTCTAGGAGTCTCCAGAGAAAGCTATAACACGACAAGTCTCTAGTCAGTTTCAAAAAAAGGTTTTCAAAAGGGGCTGACCCCGTGGCCGAGTGGTTGGATTCGCGCGCTCCGCTGCAGGCGGCCCAGTGTTTCGTTGGTTCGAATCCTGGGCGCGGACATGGCACTGCTCGTCGGGCCACGCTGAGGCAGCGTCCCACATGCCCCAACTGGAAGGACCCGCAGTGAAGAATATACAACCATGTACCGGGGGGCTTTGGGGAGAAAAAGGAAAAAATAAAATCTTTAAAAACAAAAAAAAGTTTTCAAAACCTTAGAGTAATTGTATTTGAATCTAATGGAGGTAATTTTCATGTAATTTCAATTGCTAAGTTAAGTAAACTGAAAATTTCAAGGAACAAAAATTGTCGTTAGGGAAATTATTGGCAATAGTGAAATAGAGCAATGTCAGTTCTCTCTGATTTACATAGTCCTTGGTTATCTATCTGGAAAACTTAGGGTGGAACATCCAAATAATCTTTATATTGATCTTCTTCTATTGTCCCATTTCAGTTAGACAACTGTGCTTATGACCAAAATAGGGCCTACATCCCATGAGGGCCCAGTGGGGAATGTGGGAGAGGTTAAGGATGGAGTTCATGACTAGAAAGGAGCAAAAACACACTACTGTGAAATGACAGACCATTTGTAATGTAAAGGTAACAACTTGACTTATCATGATTAATTTCGTTTACAAATGCTTTGTGAAGGTGTGTTGTGATAACCACCTTTAATATGAATCAGTACTAGAAAATGATGCTTAAACTGGTAGAATGCTTAATGTAAGAGTTGTGATAATGCTTCTCAAATTAAACTGTCAAATAGAGTTAATTATAACCTCTTAAAGTTTTTTTTCCTTCTGTTTGTAAATTTGATATAATAATGGAAGGGCTCTATCAAATGCCACGCAGGGAGAGCTGTGAGGTTATGAGCACCTCTTTGTTCTTCGAGAGTTGCTCTCTGGGTGTTGTTAATCCATTACCTCAGTGGCCGCTTTCTCTAGGCGTATTTAGACACTTGCCTCAAGTCACTTGAGAATTAAACCATAAGAACAATTCCGTCATTTAAATTTAGAAATTCAGATTTCATGTTAGATTTCACTAGCTTCCATTCAGCTCCGAAATTGTGCAATTCTGAACGATTAAACATTCTTATTGAAAGAATAAGAATGATTTTCAAGAAGCTGGGGAAGGGTATGTCCAGTCTTGCTAAGGAAGAGGAGGCTGCTAAGGCCTCCAGAACGTGTCCCTGATCTCAGGGGCTTGGTGGTTGAGGCACAGTCCTTATTCCATTTCTTCTTCCTCTTCACATAGCCTTGAAATATGCATTTGACTGCATCAACCAAAAAGGCAGAGCATATAGTATCAACTTAAAATATGGCTTGACCAGTGAGGTCACTCAGACTGGTTCCAAAAAGAATGATGAAATACCTCATTATCCCAGAATGGTGAAGAAATGTCAGATGAAAATTTCCAAAACTGAAATAGATAACATGACTGTATGGAATGAATCATATGCTCACCCATTCTCAACCTCCTTGTCTATTTGGCAGGGGAGGGGAGCACTGAAAGGTGCAGGTTTAATGAGTAAGAATCAGAGACACTGTTCATTTGAAATACAACACATCACAGATACATGTGCAGGGATTGACACAAATGCTGCACTAATGCCCCACCTTCCTTGCAATTTGCCGGATGCATTGAATTATGCAGTGCTAATGAGGACAGTGCACGAAACATATGATGTAATGTCATTGAATATACCATGTGTTGTACAATAATGTCAATAATCCATATATTATACATATTCACCCATGTCTCCAATTACTGTTTTATATATTGAAATGCCAAAATGTTTTTTCCAGATCTCTCCTTCAATATAGAAAATCCTTTTTATCAGAACGTATCTTGAAAACCACTTTTTAAGCCAAGTTGTTATAAAAGAGAAATGTTATAATTAGAGGTTGTGTTCTTGACCAAAGAGTTAGAATAAAATATATCAGAAATAATGACAAACAATATCATAAAGCATAGATACAATATCTATAAACTTTTTATAATTTGGAATAGAAAAATTATGTTCCAAGGCATTGGCATGGTTTTAAAGCATGCTTAAAAATTTCCCTCCCCCCCAAAATCTATAACATGATATGATTGGACTAAAGACTAATGTGATAGGAAGTTCAAAGTCTCTAAAGTTTCGATTCTAGTCTATATTTCAGCAAAATAATATATTTATAATTTATATAAATATGCTTTTGCTCTCCAGGTAATAATACCATTTGTACTGCTTTTTTTTTTCTCCTTTCAGACCGAATCTCTGCCAATCTCAATTTCCCTATTAGTTCAAATACAGATTAAATTTTCATTTATGAAATGTATCTTGGTTTTATTCAATCATCTCTCCTCTCTTCCAATCCCCATTCTTTACTGGTAAATCTTTTATAATATATCTTCTGGCATATATTTGAGTTAGATTTATCTTATATTTTTTCTAGTAAACAAAATCCAAACAAAAGAGAAAAGATCTGGGTTGTATGCCCAAGCACAACTTCTTTAATTAGCCACTAATGGAGTCTTCCATTTGTTTTGTTATAAGTTAGCCTGATTTTATCAAGATTCTGATGACCAGGATTCCTTAATCTACACAATTACATTAATTAGAATTCAATTCTAATTAATTAGAATTCTTGGTATCCAAAGTGATTTATTAATAATTAAAATTTCTTCCCCAAATTTCAGATTCAGTTATTTTAAATGCATCTTATTTGCATAATAACATGTAGCCCAACATTTATGTATTTTTCTTTTACTCTAGATGAATTTGTGAGATGTCTATGCAAAATCAGTCCATTGGTTTAGTAAATTTTCTTTGAAAAAGTGACACAATTCCTTTTAAAAAATCTGCATATTTTCTCATCTTTTGCTACTAAGTGGAACGTTAGTGAGTTATTAGCTGGATGTAGTGCAATCATGGTAACTACCTCTTTAGTCTATTGACGTGTTTTTATTTTGAATACGATATTATCTCAAATAATTCTGGATTGATTCAGGGACATATGTTACTACCAACAAGTAAAAAACATGTTCCAATCATTCTTATTGACTCCACGGATGATGTGCCATACATCATATCCAAATGACAATGTCTGTCTCTGCATATTTTAAACTCAAAAAGAAGAAATTAACTGAAGCAGTATTTGTAGTATTATATTTATTGAATGTTCAATGTCAGGCAATGGAAGTATTTTAAACATGTTTACTTATTAAATAGAACTTTCATATGACATAGACGTATCCTTAGCCACATTTAATCAGTGAAGATATTAAAAAAGACAAAGTTCAATAAGAAACCTGGCTGTCCTTAAACCTGAGCATTCTCACCTGCCTACACCTGCAGAGCAAAGGAGAAGCAATTCCCCCGCGAATCCATGTCTCAAGATTTGCTACATGGACAGGACTTTCTCAAGAATGAAGCAATGGAATGCTCTTTTTAGCATTTCCTCCTTTGAAGTTCATGCATATATTATCCATTTTTTTTTTTTTAAAGGATCACATTTTTACTGCCACACAGCTTTTCTCCAGCTTTCTTTTAGATGTATGATAGTTTAGATTTTATTTTTAGGTCCATGAATCATACATTTTTGTGTAAGATGTGAAGTAGGGATTGAGGTTCTTCCAGGCATATGACTATCCAACTATTCCAGCACCATTTGTTCAAAAGATCAGCTTTTTCTTTTTTTTCCTAGTGAATTTCCTTCACACTTTTGTTGAAAAGTAGCTGTCAGTATATATGTAGGTCTGCTTCTGGAGTCTGTTTTGTTCCATTGGTCTATTTTTCTATCTTTGTGCCAATTCCACAGTTTTTGGATTATAGCTTTATAATGTCTTGAAATCAGATTTTCTTGGCTTTTCAACTTCGTTCTTCTTTTGCAAAGTTGTTTTGCCTATTCTAGGTCCTTTGCCTTTCCATGTGAATTCTAGAAACATCTCATCAATTTCTACAAGGATTCCTGATGGAATTTGGTTAGGGTTACATTAGGTCTACAGATCAATTTGAAAGAATTTACATCTTTAAAATATTGAGTCATCCAAACCATCAACATAGTATATTTCTCCTTTTATTTAGGTGTTCCTTAATTCTCCAGGCAATGTTTTATAATTGTCAGCGTACAGCTTTCACCATATTTTGTCAGATTTATCCATAAATATTCAATCTTTTACTGCTCTTTTAAATGATAATGCTTTTTAAAGATATCCATGTCAATTGTTGGTTACCAGTATATAGAAATACAATTGAACTTTGTATGTTTATCTTGTACCTTACAACCTTGCTAAACTCATATGTTAGTTTTTGGATTATTTCATTGGAGTTTCTACATAGACGATGGTATCATTTTTGAATATATATAGTACTACTTCTTCATTTCCAATCTGTATGTTTTAAATTTCTTTTTCTTGCCTTTTTGCACTGGATAGAAGCTCCAGTTTGATAATAAATAAAAGTGGTAACACTGGGCATCCTTATCTGTTTCCTGAACTTAAGGGGAAAGCATTCAGCCTTTCATCATTCTCATTAAGAATCATGTTAGTTAGAGGATTTTTACAGACGCCATTTATCATGTTGAGGAAGTCCTCCTCTATGTCTAATTTTCTGAGAGTTTTTTATCTTTAATGTATGTTGGACTTTATATGTGTTTGTGTGTGTATGTGTGTGTATATTAGTCAGGGTTCTCCAGAGATCCAGTAGGATCTCTATACTAAGTGATTTGTTGTAAAGTATTGGCTTACAAGATTATGGAGACTGGCAAGTCCTAAGATCTGCAGGTCGAATCAGCAAGCTGGAGACTTGAGAGCTGATGCTTTAGTTCAAGTCCAAAGGCTGCCAGGCTGGAGAACCAAGAAGAGCTGATGTTTTAATTTGAATCTGAAGGCAGTAAGAAAGTAGATGTCTCAGTTAGGAGATCATCAGGCAGGAAGAATTCTCTAATTCTCTCTTACTTGGGGGAAGGCAAGCCCTTTTATTTTTTTGTTTGTTTGTTTGTTTGTTTGTTTGTTTATATTGAGGTCATATTGGCTTTTAACACTGTGTAAATTTCAGGTGTACATTATTATATCTCAGTTTCTGTATAGACTGCGTTGTGTTCACTACGGAATAGACTGGTTTGTATCTGTCATCATACATATGTGTCCCTTTATCCCTTTATCCCTCCCCCCACTCCTTCTCCTCTGGCAACTAGTAATCCATTTTCCTTATTTATGTGTTTGCTTATCCTCCACATATGAATGTAATCATAATGCGTTTGTCTTTTTCTGTCTGACTTATTTCACTTTGCATAATACCCTCAAGGTGCATCCATGATGATCAGCCTTTTTGTTTTATTCAGACCTTCAACTGGTGGGATGAAACTCATCCACATGAATGAGTACAATCTGCTTTACTCAGTCTACTGATTTAAATGTTAATCTAATCCAAAAACACCCTCACAGTAAACCCCAGGATAATGTTTGACCGAATATCTGGGCCGTCTGTGGCCCAGTGAAGTTAACACATAAAAGTTAACCATCACAATCATGATCTATTACCCAGTGAATGACATACTGGGCGCCATTTGCTATCATTTTGTTTGGAATTTTTGGATCTATGATCACAGGGAATACTGGTTTTTGATTGCCTTTTCTTACAATGTCTTTTTATGATTTCTGTATCAGAACAATTCTTCTCTCATTGATCAAGAAATATTCCTTCCTTTTCAATTTGTTGGAAGAGTTTCTATAGCATTCAAATTATTTCCTCTTTAAAAGTTTGATAAAACTGAATTTGAATTTATTGGCATAATATTTTTTATAATATTTCCTTATTATCTTTTGACCTCTGTAGAATCCGTAGAGTTGTCACCTCTTATTCCTGGTATTGATAAGTTATTTTTTCTTATTTTTCACTTTCCTTCATCTATCTGGTTGGAGGTTTCTCAATTTTGTTTATCTAAATGAATAGATGAATTCATCTATTCATTGAAGAACCAACCCTTTGTTACCTTGATTTTGTCTTTGACTTCTCTGATTTCTATTTACATTATTTATTTTTGATCTATATTATTTCCTTTTGGTGAATTTCAGGTATACATTTCTGCTTTTTTTCTAGTTTATTTAAGAGGAAACTGTGGTCCTTGATTTGAGGCTTTTTCAATTTTAATACAGGGATTTACTGTTATAAATATCCTAAAAGTATTACTTTTGTGCCATTCCAGAAAACTTGATATATTGTTTTTTCATTTTCATTTAATTCAAACTAATTTCTAATTTTCCATTTGATTTCTTCTTTGACCCATTGGTTATATTGAAATGTGGTATTTAGTTTATAAATATTTGGAGATTTTCCAGAAATTTCTCTATAATTAATTTCTAGTATAATTCCATTGTGCTCAGAGAACATACTTTATGAGTTGAATTCTCTTAAATTTAAGACTTGCTTTATGACTCAGAGTGCCATCTCTCTTTTCACATATTCCAGTTGCGTTGGAAAAAATGTATATTCTGCTATTTTGGATAAAGTGCTTCTTAATGTCTGTTAGATCAAGTTAGTTGATTATGTTGTTAAAATCTTCTGTGTCTATACTGATTTTCTGTTTACTTTCAGTTCTATTTGTTTTCCTTTCATGTGTTTTGAAACTCTTAGTTAGTGCCTGAATGTTTAGGATTATTATGTTCTCTTAATCAACATATCACTATGAAATGGTCCTCCTTATTCCTGGGGATATTTTCGTTCTGAAATCTACTTTGTCTGTTGTATACCCAGTCCAGATTTCTTTTGAATAGTGCTAGCATAATATATCTTTTTCCAAGTTTTCACTTTTAAGTAATCTGAGTCTTTATATTTAAAGTGCATTTTCCTGTAGGCAGCATATTAGTTAGGCATTGCTTTTTATCCATTATAACAATCTCTGCCTTTTTATTGGGATGTCGAGATCATTTACATCTAATTGTGATTGTTTATAATGCTAGGTTTAAATCTATCATCTGCCTCTTTGTTATCAATTTGTTCCATCTGTGCATTTTCCCGTTTGTTTTTCTTTTCAGCCTTGAGATTGAATATTTGTAATGATTTATTTTATTTCCATTGTTGGATTGTGTGCTATGACATTTTGCTTTGTTACTTTTCTTGGTTGTTTTAGAATTTATAGTGTATGTCTGTAAGTTACTACATTCTATCTTCCAGGAATATTCTACCCATTCACATATAGAATAGGAACTTCACAGTAGTATACTTCCATATCATAAACCTTTCAAATGTCAATTTTATAGTCAGGAATTCTTAAAAGTAAAATTGCATTTTATTTTGGATTTGGGAACAGTTTATACACTGCTAGGTAAAGTTTACCCTCTATAAACTTTCCCTTCAAGTATATGACCTATAGATGAGAAGAGAATTTTTCTATAATTTGGTCAATTTGTTCCTATAAGATTCTGGATCTTGAGAGATAAAGGAAATCAATGTGTGAAAATATTTCCTCACTGGCATTTAATTTTATTATGTCTTGATTTTAACACAAGAAAAATAAATATGAGAAAAATTTATTACTGAGAAAAATTACTTCTTTTCTGCTATTTGTTCTCTTTTTGTGCCTTTTTCTACTTCTACTTTTGCTACTTATACTCATGAAAGTGTACTATGGAACTTTTTACTGTCTTGGTAATTAAGAATAATATCTCTTGCAGAAAATAAACTTATTCCAGAAGTATCTATAGAAAAGTTTTGTTACTCAGCTGCTTAACATACAGATTTTATTTTTCATTCATTATATTTTTTTGGTCCTCATTATTATTCAAAAATTGAACACAAGCTATAGACTACACAATTCCATTTGAATAGTTGTTCATAGTTACTAATGATAGTGAGTAATGATAGTGATCAATAAGTTACTAGAATAATCAGAAATTTCAGAAAATGTTTTTTAATATTCCGTTTTATCATCACGTCAAATTGCTCTCTGTAAACAGAAAATACCTGTTGGTTCTCTGAAGGAATTGCTTACATACAATATGGTGTTTTTGAACAACAATAAAAGATTTGAATGTAGGGGTGTTTGTGGCTAGAAATTGAGCTGATAAGGTGATTCTTATTTCATGATGCATTTTAAAACTAGGTGTTAAGAAACTTTTGAATGAGTAGCTTTAAATTGATACAGTTTGTGTGGACCTGTGAATTGAAAATGGCACTGAAATTGAAAGAAAAATGGATCTAAAACTTTTCACAAAACATTTAAGTTTCACACAGGCTGAAATTTAGGTCAAATTACAATCATTTGCTTGTCCTTTTTAGCCTTCCTTACAAGCATGCTTAGTCTCCATTTTTACAAGGTATGCATTATGCTTACTCTAAAAACCATAGTTATTTTCAAATCCAAACAATGTAGTGAAAAATCTTTTTTTAAAGAATGTTAAAGAAAATTTGAAGTTATAAAGCATGAAAAAGTAAGTGTTATGAAACAATACAGAGAGACCTCTACCACTCCCCAAAGATGTTGACTCACAGCTCTAAAAATAAATATTATCTGACTATATACTAAGTACCACCTATAAGTAGAGCTTCTATAGTCTAATATCAGCCACTTTTATTCATAATATTTAACATCTGTGTGTTTCAGTTGCAACTTATTTAAATATAAAAACAGCAAATTGGGGTCGGCCCAGTGGCATGGTAGTTAATTTCATGTGCTCTGCTTCAGTGGCCTGTGGTCTGAAGGTTCAGATCCCAGGCGTGACCCTACACACCACTCATCAAACCATGCTGAGGAGGCATCATCCAGGCAAAATAGAGGAAGATTGGCACAGACGTTAGTTCAGGGCCAATCTTCCTCACCAAAAATACCCCTATAAATTGATCTCACTTTTTTTGAGAATTTATTATTAAAACTGAAATTATCTTAGGAAAGTCTTACATATTTATATTCAGTAAACACATGTCTAGAACACATATACAGTCTAGAAACCTGTTATCTTTTATAATTATTTAATTAAATTTGATTTGATCTTGGAATCATGATTGGAGAAAATTTATCATTAATAAATGAACTATTCATTAATTAAAAATAATATTTAAAAAATAAATTTTCTAGTAATTATCATGAATTCTTTTGTTTTACAAAGAATCTCATACAGTATAGATGGCTTTCAGTAAATTTTGAATGACTCAAAGTTAAAATACAGCAGAGCTTGAGAAAAATACGCTGTGCCCAAATGCAACAAAAATCTATTATCTTACCATAACTAACTCAGCATATGCTAGTTAAATGTGTAAATCTGACCTTTTAGTATAACTTTTCTGATATTATATCTCAATATAAAGAAATAATCTGATAGACATTTTCTCAATTAAATTGAAAAATATATAAATAAATGCAATTTTTTTTAATTCTATTAGAGTTATCTTATGTTCGCACATGCAATTCCAATTAAAGTGATTTGGATATGTGAAATTTACGTAGACAAAATAGGTAGGCTCAAAATGTATTCATGTTACTCAAAAGTAAAGTGTAAGTGATTACGTTAATCTAACAAAAATAATTTCCTGGCCTTTCTCACTCTTCCAATGATTCTATGGAGATGAGCTTAAAGTGAAAGAGAGAGATAAAAGATAAGAACAAAAAAGTAAAGGGGTAAAGGGACACATATGTATGGTGACAGATAAACCTAGACTATTGGTAGTGAGCACAATGCAGTCTATACAGAAGTGGATATATAATAACGTACACCTGAAATTACACAATGTTATAAATCAATATGACCTCAGTAAAATAAAAGGAAAGGAAATAAGTTTTCTCTTTCCTTTATTTCAAAGGATGACATCAGTGGCAGTAGTTTCTGTGTGAAGTTAGGAATGACTGAGGAGAACACTGAAAACACTAAACAACCACCACATGGAAATGTTGCATTGTGATTTGGGGCTGCTGTAGTTTTTACAGGGTTTGCTACAATTTATTTCTTATACCTGAATTTAGTCATGATCCTCCATTCAAAAAGAGCCATGACTCCAAGCTTTATAGAAGTTCTGATCTAAATCACTGCAGTTAAATTAATGGATTATTTCATCTTACAAACTTTGCTATATTCTAATTCTATGACATTTTAAACATGGCTGCTTTATTTATTCTGGCCATGTAAAGGAAGTTATTTCACTTCAATCTCAACTTTGTAACTATGATTAGTTTAAAAAAGCCCTACTGATACATTCCTCTTTTATTTTTCCTAATGGTAATTAATTATACCTCTAGTACTTGAGGACCTCTAGTCAAACCATCAATTATGTCTCAGAATTAAGGCTAGGACTCCTCTAGTTTGGAAGACTGAAGTGTCTATCCCTTATATAGGTTCATAAAATTTATTCAGAACCATAAGAATGAGCCATACTTTTAGAGCATTAAGGGGCAAACCACACACAGTTCTACTCCATTGGCAAGATTATTTATTTACATGTTCATTCGATCAATATTGGGTTCCTACATATACTAAGTTTATGTCAGGTGTGAGGCATAAAGCAAGGAACAAGCAATGTATGTCCTGTCCTCATGGAGCTTAGAAGCAGGTTGGGGAGGCAGGCAGTAACAAGAATAAAGAAGTAAATATATAACTTCAAATAGTTATACATACTATGCAGAAAGAGGAGGCTGATCCTGATTTTCTGGTCGTTATGTAACAATTTCAGATAACAGTTGAGAGCATGCTGTTTAGAGTCAGGCATTCCTGGATGTGAAACCCTATGCTATTACTCTGCAAATTCCTGCAGGTTTAGTAACTTTACCAAAGGAGAAATTCCTCATCTATACAATAGGATAATAAAACCCATAGGGTTCCTATGATTACCAAATAGGATAACGTATGTAAAATGCATAGCCAAATGTCTAGCACATTATACACATCCAGAAATGATTGTAGCGGTAGTAATTGTTATTACATGTATCTAACAAATAAAAGCAGATGATAAAACTGGAAAAATTATACAAAGAATCATAATGACTGTCACAAATATTTATATCCTATATCTTATTGCTTGAGAAAAAATTTACATGATCTGAGTAGAAATTGTTGTTCTGTCTTTCCATATTGTGCACCCCACAGTTTTGTAAAATGGCTTATACAATTTGACCTGTAGGACATTCAATCTTTGATACAATAAACAATAAATAGTGAGATAGAAAATATGTCAAGCAATTGTAAAAAAACAAATGTCTTAGATTTGCCTTGAGGAGAACAAATATTATCCCCGTTTTCCAGATGACACCATTAAAGTTTAAAAAGATTAAGAAATTTGGCTGAGAGCTCACTGTTATTAACTGGTAAAACATTGCACTTCAAATTTATGTGTCTTTGAAGGCAAAGACATTGTTGCTTCTATTATTATATCATTGATATATCTTTTTCACTTACTTATTTAGTGGCCAGATAATGAAAGAGACAGGTATTAATTCAGGTCTCCTGTGTATATGTACTGAGATTTCTTCTGCAGGCACCATCTTACTTTACTTTAGTTTCAACCTATCATTTCTACTTGTCTAGATTTCTTCTGAATTTTAATTGTGTCACTCAACATGATGACATAACTGTCCTAAATTTCTTCTTCCAGAAATCTGGTTAAATATGCCTTTTAAAAAATGAAAACTCAGGGCTGGCCCAGTGGCGCAGCGGTTAAGTGTGCACGTTCCACTTCTCGGTGGCCCGGAGTTCACCGGTTCAGATCCCGGGTGCAGACATGGTACTGCTTGGCACACCATGCTGTGGTAGGCGTCCCAGATGTAAAATAGAGGAAGATGGGCACAGATGTTAGCACAGGGCCAGGCTTCCTCAGCAAAAAGAGGAGGATTGGCAGTAGTTAGCTCAGGGCTGATCTTCCTCAAAAAAAATAAAATAAAATAAAAAATGAAAACGCTTTTAAAATAGTCCTTAATTATTCCCTACATACACCTGGTTTTTGGACCCACGTTATTAATTGCAAGACAAAACAAAAACTGAAACTGACAAAAAATACTGTTATATTGTCAAGTCAGAAAATGGTAAAGATTAGAACTTCTTGATCTCTGATGTTAAGATGTGATATACATGATCTCTAAAACAATATTCCAAATGATTTGAGTCTGCTAACACATCAAAGAATAACCTGTATAAGATATTTAGGAGAAATCAGGTATCATTTTAGACACAAAGAAATGCCTATCCATTATTAATTTTACAAAGTAGAAGGTTCATCATACTTCAGAGGATCATTTTGTGACTAAAATTGAGAGCATTAGAAATTTCTTTTATCGTAACTTAACATTTCTTTTTGTTTTCCTTATTATTTCTAGGTAAATACTCATTTTTTTTTTTTTTTTTTTTTTTTTTTTGCTGTTTCTCTTAAGGTCTACATTGTAATCAGAACAATGTAACAATTATCCACAATAAAGATTTTGCTTTCCATTATTTCACTGGAGTTAATAGTAACTATTGACTTTGACAGAGTTTATTTCTTCATTGTATTTGTGTTGTCTGTCACTATGTTTCAGTTTGCACAAGGTACTCCTAATTTATTGCAGTATAATTAGGGAATCACAGAGACCACTGAGTTCAACTCAGTACCAAATTAGCTTTGTAAACCTTAAGTGCTCAATTCAAAAAGAAAAGCTGAATGAATCAGTGCAATGTAAAAATGCAAACACATGAAAATTGAGCCCAAATATCAAAAGGAATTGTTACCATCATAAAATATTCACCAACAACTCCTCAGCATACAACTATTCTGCTTTTTACTTTGTCTACTTCTTGCTCTTATGCCGCACTGAGCTTTTACAATTCTCCTAGATGGTACAGATGGGTAAAGACCACTGTGTAGGAGTCAACATAGTGAAATAGCTACAATGCCACAGTGTCAAGTCATTCAGCTGAGTCAATGTCAAGTTGAATTCTTGGATAACAGTAGTTAAGCAGGCAGTGGGCAGGCAGACTTTAGGTGCTTTGAGCGTATTTGTAATCATCGCTTGTCTTTACATAATTTCTGACATTTTAAAATTGATTACTTTGGTCAGGATGATTGCGTTGTAAGTGGATCTTTCTCTTCTTTTCTTAGTTCAGTCGAAACCCAAGGTCTCTTCTGCCCCAATATTTTCTGCCTAGCTTGTGTTTTTATAAAATTACTGGATTCTAAATGTTTCCTATAAAAACAAATGTCATGTTTTGAGCTGTTTAATTAGAGCTGAGGCAAATTAATACAAATTTTCTAACTAATATTTACAGAATCCAAGACACTTCACAGGATTCTAAGATGTGATTGATGACACGTTTTTCTGCCTTGTTTGCCTGACGTTCAAATTGCTGAAGATCTTAACAGGAGAACCGAACATTTTGTCTTGACAGAAAAACAGCAACTGCGGATATCACTTACCCCGGGTTGAATAAAGTACTTTTATAAATTTCATCTATGAACCAACTAGGGCATTCTTATTCCCAATTTAGATACTGAGGTCTAATAAATCTACTTTACTATTGTAGCAGGACCAAATCTTGAAAGTGTTTTTCTCAGTAGGTGCCAAATTTGGCTGTAATATTTGGATTATGAAAGAACACCACCTACAACATGATAATATATACTGTTGACAAATCACCTTCATCTTTCCTGTTGAGTTTTGCAAAACAGTTACTTACCTTATTCAGCTGAGAATCTGAGAACTTGTTTTCTCTAAACTAATTCTTTAATACTCTCTTCGTTGACAGTGCTGAAAATATACTGATGCCATAGATAAAAGGCACTTTTGATCACAGATTATTAAGAAAAACGTCCTTTATAGAAAGAGAGCATTTGCTTTCTGACAAAGAAAGACTCACATACAACAAGAAATCACACATATCTCAGGATACGAGGGGCAGGACCTAGAAAGACAAAAATATTGTGTTACTTTACTGTGAAATTGAGTAGGGTTGTGATTCTCTGGGGGACAGACTATAAAGAATATACAGTCTTTCTCAAAGATTTTTATATCATTTATAAATACACCCCTTATGCAGCATAAAGAATAATGTTCCCATTACCTCAATAAATTTAATTATTTTGACTATTTCTATATTAACATTATCTTATATAATCCATAATATGATATATTTATATATCAATGCAAATACTATTCTATGTTTAAGCAACTGGCTATTTTCTAAATTTTTGACACATTACTAGATGTTCCGAAAATGGTTTTGCGGACTTATTTTTTTTCTCAGTTACACTACTAGAATTTTACTATATTCTGATTTTACAATATGTAACTTAAAAGCCTTACAAGCCTATTCTAAAAATATTATTAGGATGTTTACACATTTGAGCCTAGACAAAAATGGAAGTTTTTTTTTTTAAATTTTCCAAAGTGAATGATGTGGTTTCTCTTCTTATGAGTGGAAGTAAATAGAATTTACTGCTCTAGAAATTATTTATCTAGAGAAGTCATTTTTTTACTTTTCTTTTTGATTTTGTTTTGTTTTGCTGATGTGGCTTTTGAATATTCACCTGAATTTACAATTATAGCAAAGATATTTTAGAAATCTCTTTGGAATCAAAGAAAAATAAAGGGTTTCAAAATTTAATTTCTTTACAATGATTTCGGACTCAAAGACAGTTGAAGTGATGTTTTCAGCTAACTCTGATAGTATGTGGAGGAAGAAACTGAGACACAGGAAAGCTAAGTGAATTGGCTTTAATATTAAACACCTAGCAAGTGGCGGAGCCAAGATTTTTATGCAAGCCTTCTACATCCTGTGAATCAAAAGTGCTCTGGTACTCTTTCAAGAAAGAGAGATCATGAATTATTCTTTGAGGTCTCCAGAAAGACTTTATAATTTCCTTCCTGTTATGATAGCAGATACTAATCTTGGTGTCCAGTTGACTACTGACTTCCCTTTTACTAATCTATATACTTCATTCCTAGTGTTGTAACAGTTTCATTCAAACAAAAGGAAGCAGACACACACATCCCGCATATACACATATGTACATGCATCCTAATATTCATCCATTCTTAGTCATTGAAAATATAAATTCTCTCAGCGACGCTATAGTACTTTGCTGGTAGTCAAACATTTGTGGGGAGGGCAATGTTGGTAAGCATATTCAGTCACTTCTGGAAAATCATCATAAGAATTGAAATTATCAATAGTATTAAATCAAAGTATAATTACTTGGATGGAATCATTGGTTGATGAAATCAGGAGTTAAAGACTTGAGAGGAAACTTCTCCATTCTAGAGATATGCTACGGAGCAGAAAACTCATGCCAGCTCCTTGGTGCTTCCTATGTTTGAAAGCACTGGAAATATAATGCATTAGAAATCCAATGAGTGATAGCATTTTTCTCTTTGATTTCCTTGTGTGT
Organism: Equus caballus; assembly: GCF_041296265.1. Taxonomy (NCBI): domain Eukaryota; kingdom Metazoa; phylum Chordata; class Mammalia; order Perissodactyla; family Equidae; genus Equus; species Equus caballus. Next base: position 61,710,718 of record NC_091700.1, on the reverse strand, counting down.
GTGTGCTTGTCTCCACCCTTCTAAAACATCATTAACTTCAAAATAAAATTAAATAGATTATGCGTCCAGTCCAGTGACATAGTGCTTAAGTTTACGCTGTCTGCTTCAGCGGTCCAGGGTTCTCAGGTTCAGATCCTGAGCACAGACCTATGCACCACTCATCAAGCCAGGCTGTGGTGGAGCCCCACATACAAAGTAGAGAAAGATTGCCACAGATGTTAGCTCTTGAGGAAGATTGTAGCTCAGCAACAATCTTCCTCAAGCAAAAAGAGGAAGATTGGGCAACAGATGCCAGCTCAGGGTCTATCTTCCTCACCAAAAAAAAAAAAATTAAATAGATTACAGTTTTCTTTTACATCAAACACATTCATTTATATTTTCCTGAGGACACAGCAGAATTTCTCTGATTACCCATAGGAAATTTTTTCCCTCAAGACTCCTCAGTGATATATTTATAAACCATGGAGTACAGTGATATGTTTAGAGGTTGGATTCTTGTTATTTCTCATTCTTAATATTTTGCTTGTTATGTAGACTTCATATATCCTGAGAATATTTTTATATCTTCTATTTTTTATGACAATGTGGTTAGCTCATCTCTGAATATTAAATGAACAAAGAAGAAAAAGACAGTAACATTTATTAATAGACTTGAACTCATAAAGAATATTTAAATACATAACACTGTATTCATAAATGACGCCATTTTTTACAAAGTTCTAAGCTGATCCTTTTTTTGAAATTAGGAGGGTGAGGAAGGAAGTTCAGTGAGCGACAGTCAGTCAACAAAACAGAGCTGGGAAACATTACTTGATGCGGGCAGAAAAGATAGGTTTCCTTTTTGAAAATTTTAAAACCCTGAGCACATTCAGTGTGTGCTGCCACTTAATGCATTGCCCAATATTTCCTGCACATCCAATTTTTATGAGAACCTTAAAAGGTTTCTAGTAGACAGTTTAATCACATTTCCTCTCACCACTTGTATGTGTGCTTCTATATGGAGGTCATTGTCATAAAAAGGAAACTTGTTTGGTTTCTCACTGTGCCTTGTCACTTTCATTTTTTGGGGGGTGTGGGGGAGGGTGTGGAGGCCTGACAAATACATCAAAGCAGATAACATTTACAAATATAGGCCATTCCTTGATTTTGTTAAATATGAGCTATCATTAATATATGCAAAACACATATTTGTATGTCGCCAGACTTGGCTCCACCTTCTTCCCTGCCCTCCAAAGGAATTAATGACCGTGAACATTAATAGATGAGTGGCAGCTGGACAATTGCTCATAATCCGCATGATATGTGTGTAGTCAGATGAAGTAATCTTTTAAAAATGGCCTCATAAGATTTTCGTGCTAATACTTCTTCAACGGCTTTTACACCAGATATCCTGAATTTACAGATGAAAGGCTACAAGGAGTGAAAGCAGAGCTCAGAAATGGAAGACCGAGCAGTGTCCTCCCTAGAGCTCCTTTTCCACCTGTAAATATTCTTCAGTTGAAGTTTTAGCTGCTGCTGTCACTGCCAGAGTCTAGGAATGTCCTAGATCAAAATTACTCTTCTTGAGAGAGATTTTATAACGGCAACAATGGAGGAAATAAATTTTGGTCATTCGGTGAAAACTACTCAAGATGATCTTTAAGGCCACAAATGATGTTACCATTTTGAATGACTGTATCCTTGGAATGAGAGCAGAATGCGAAATAGCATTACTTTTAGGTAAAATAAGAGAACATATTCCTTTGTTTTGAGGTAGTACTCTCAAAGTTTGTGCGGGCCTAGAGTAGACCACAGGAATAGAATTCGGATAAAAAGACTAGGTCCACCTTTCTTAAGGTGAATACTGAGTTTTTATTAATATGGATCATCAGAAAGCAGAAACAAAAGTCTCAGTTTAACCAAATAACCAATTAATAGTGTGAGAATATCAGCCACGCTTTGTCACAAGACTAGATTATACATCACTTAGGAGTATCATGGAGCACAATATCTCTTTCAGTTGTCTATTTATTTCATTGCCAGGAACTATGAAGATTTTTGCAAGATACACTTAATGTGAAAATTCTCTGCTTCATTATATCCCTCAGTGTTTCTCAATATTTCCTTTATTGTGAAGACTAGATAACACAAAATATAAATATACAATATACTGACACATTTTAAAAGATGTACTACTATATTTTATCATATGAATATATATGTGTGTACAAGTTGTTATGGTATAGAACAAAGTTTAAACTATCAAAAATAAAGTTTCTAAAGTTTTAAATTTTCATATAAAAAGTTCAAATTAATATGAATTATTCAATTTAACAGTAAAGATAAGATTTAATAAGTCATAAGTTATAAGGCTACTAGACATGGAAAAAATGTCAATATAAGACATCTAGTAAATATAGCTTTTCAAAATTTCAAAATTTATTCTGTGAAATTTGACCAAGTATTTTGTAACTATAATTTTGATTGCGTGAGTGTTTAAATTTTTTGTGTATAATATTGAAGAGGAAAAAGAAAGCAGTATTGTTCTTTGGTTAAAAAGTAATCTGCTTAAAGGTAAATACATTTAAAATATCAGAATTATGTCCTATAATTTATGTATTTAGTATGGAAATTATTCTTTGTTCAAAAAATATTTTTAAATGGGGAAGATAAAGTCGAGATTTTTTTTTACTGTACGTGGCTGGAACTGTAGACATATTTCCCCCTGATATGGAAAGATTGTGAATTGCAGAAGCACAAAGCCATTTCTTTCCTGGTTATTTGGCTTTAGAAGATTTCTTTAGTATTCTGAGCTTCCATTTCCATATCACAAAACTGGGAATAATATTGTTCACCTTGTGTATTGCTGTAAGAACGTGAAATTCTGTACACGAAGAGCCAGACAGAGGAGAGATTCTGAACCTTGCACTAAATAGATGGTATCACTTATCATCATCTTCATCATCATCATGATCCCAGCACCTTGTTAAAAGGGAGGCCATTGAAGTCTCCTTTAACATGGAGAAATCTCAGAGTCCTTCTTCAAGTTTTCTATTTTAAAAATGAGACCACTGAAACCCTAATAGCTGACCTGCCAAGGCCATGCAGCAAATGTGTAGCAAACTGAGAAGGAACCTGTGTCTCATGACTTCTGATCTGATCTTTCCATATGATTACAAGTAGACAGAATAGATATTATAAGCTTTCCTTTTCTAATATTTTCCCACCCCTACTCCTGTGTGCCAGGGGTGCAGTTTAGGGGGATATGAATCCAAATAGAACTTCAAATTAAAGAATTTGATTGATTATGATTCAATAATTCATATTATTCATATATAAATGATTGGACTTAATAATTCAATAATTAAATAATATGACTTTGACTACTTATTTTTATTTTCTAGCTAACAAATATGCATTTACTAAGTGTTATGCACTGAATTGTGTTCTTCCAAAATATAGATGTTGAAATCCTGACCACTAGTACCTGGGAATATGACTGTTGGAGATAGGGTCTTTAAAGAGGTGGCTAAGTTAAAATGAAATCATTAGGGTAGACCTTAATCTAATATGGATGGTGTTCTTATAAGAAGAGGAGATTTGGGGCTGGCCTAGTGGTGTAGTGGTTGGGTTCACATGCTCTGCTCTGGCGGCCAGGGTTTGCCAGTTTGGATCCTGAGTGTGGACCTACACCACTCGTCAAGCCATGCTGTGGTGGCAACTCACATACAAAATAGAGGAAAATTGGCACAGATGTTAACTCAGGCACAATCTTCCTCACAAAACAAAAAAACAAAAAACAACCCACAAGAGATTAGGACATAGATACAAGCAGAGGAAAGGCTATGTGAAGATAGGAATATGAAGACCATCTATAAGCCAAGGAGAGAAGCCTCAGAAGAAACCAACCCTGCTGGTACCCTGATCTTGAACTTCTAGCTCCAGAACTGTGAGAAAACAAATAAACACATTTCTGTTGTTTAGGTCACCCAGTCTTTGGTACTTTGTTATAGCAGGCCTGGCAAACTAGTACACTGCATGCTAGACACTCTTCTGAAAACTTTATCTACATTGTGTCATTCACAGCTGAAATTCTATACTAGTCATTCAAAGTCCTCTGGAAATGTTAAGATCATTTCCCCAAATGGAGACTTTATTCTTTTCCTTGAAAAGATGCACATCTTGAGAGTCAAGGGAAAACAGTGAAATCCAGAAATCACTCATTAGAAATCCATCTTATTGTTAATTGAACACACTCTTCTAGTCCAGTCCTGTCAATCTACTTAAGCACGTGTGTGTGACATTTTCTTAGGAATCTTTTTATGTTGCGTTTTACTGATTCTCTGAGTGTCTAGCACTCCTAGAAGAATGTTAGCTCATGTAAAATAAAAACTCTATGACTAAGCAGTTAGCACTCGGCACAGCAAAGTGTAGTGTGTGGCCATATGCGTACTTGATAAACGCTTGTGGAATTACACTGAAACCTCTTCATAATGCTGATGTGAGTACCTATGTAACTGACTGCCTTGGTTGTGAAACAGTCTTACAACATGATCTTTTAAACAGCTCAATAATTAAATTTGCTTGGACGGTCTCCAAGAAAGACTTACTCATGCCAATGTTATTATAGCGAAATTCCAGAATGGTAATTCTGGTTGTTGGTTGTAGTGATCATCCTTGGTACCTAAAGCTAATTAACATAGCAATACAAACGTTAATCCAGGCAGCTTACAAGTGGAAAACCCAATTAGAGTGATGCGATATTAATTAGAAGAAAATAAGTAGTTTAGCTTGAGAGCCCGGTGACACAGTATGAGTTATCAATATGGGGTGTGTGTGAAAGGGAAAGAGTGAAGGGGCTCCTGTCCACGCAGGGCGTTACAGCTTCAAACAATTACTTGAGATACTGTGAGGGTTAGTAAGAGCATATTTCAAACACCTTTTGGTTCACCTGAAGAAGAAAGATATTATTTTTTTGCAGATACTATGCAATAGTCAAGGAAGGGAACAGGGAACTGTATTCAGGGGAAATCAGTTAAGAGGCACCTGCTTCTTCATTGCCCAGACAAGGAGGGAGCCACATGCGATACTAAAGCTACATGAGGGGACTGGTTTCCTAGCAGAAAGTTTGTTATGTCGGTTAATGGCACTTCTCTGGGAAAATACAGTTTGGAAAGCAAAATAATCTATGGAATCATAGCAGTGTAATTCAGGCATTGCCATTGCCATTGCTGTTTTATTCAGATGATTATGTGTAGATAATAAATAAATGAAACCCTGCAAAGAATGAATGATGATTAAATTACCATATCTGGAGGCAAAGATTTACTTTAAGAATTATCATAGAAAATTGTTAGGAAAATATTTTTATGCTATTATCTATTTTATTACATGTTATTATAATACATTTGTATGTTATAAAAGATTTGATAAAGGGAATATTAATAAATTAAGAAGCAACCAAATATGATGTTAACCAAAGAGGCATTGAATGTGTAATAAGAATGAAGAAAGAACATACAAAATTGACTTAACAAGGTTAAATAGAGGATCAACAAATAACAATTGATGACTACATAATCACATAGAAATGAACAGAGAATTGAAGCTAAAGACTATTGTATGGAGAAAAACAAACTTTTAGATTCCAGTGTGACTGACTTAAATCAAATCTGTGCATTGTGGCCCTTCCACATAGGGCTCCCAAAGGAATACTTACAGGGTTTGCAAAATATCACATGATTATATTCTAGGGAAAACATTTTATAAGGTACGTGTTATAGATATGGTAGAAGGATACAAATGTAAATGAAGGCTTTAGGACTCTAAACGTGGGGAAGTGAGTTATTTTTAGCATAAGAAGCAATTTTTGATTTTTTAAATAAAACAGTTTGCAGAAAGAATAGAATTATATTTTGCTGGGAAAGATGTGCCCTGATCTGACATCTGTTGCCAGTCTTCCTCTCTCTCTCTCTTTCTTTTTTGTTCCCACCCCGAAACCCCAGCACACAGTTGTATATTCTAGTTGTAAGTACTTCTAGCTCTTCTATGTGAGCCACCGCCACAATATGGCTACTGACAGATGAGTGGTGTGGTTTCTCCCCCTGGAACCAAACCCAGGCCACCAAAGCGGAGCGTACGGAAATTTAACCACTAAACCATCAGGGCTGGCTCCAGAAATCACATTTTAAAATTTCTGAATGAACAATCGTCTATCATAATACTATATTTCTTAGTCCATTTAAAATTATTCAAGAATAAAATATTAAAAGTTCAATCAAATTTAAAGAATAAATTTAAAGTTTATTTGAAGGCCATTTATGCCTTTTCATTTTCTGATGTATTTTCTTCCTATTTCCTACTTCATAATTTCATTTGATTTGCTGAACTCTTTAATGTTTCCTACAAAAATGTATGTTTATATTTGTGCGATTCATTTATTTATTCATGCTACTTTGTGAGTTTTGAAAAGTATTAAGGGCTTATGTGCTGCATCCCAGTATGCCAGTTTGCCTGGTGGGATATTTTGTTTTACTAATCTAGCTCCCTACGGACTGAAATAATAATATAACTACACCGGCCAACTCAAAGGTCTAAGCGCTCTAACTCTGAGCAGCGAAATTCCTCTTACATTGTGCATACCTGTAGATACTTCTTTTTCTTTTTTCTTCACATGTGAGTACTTACTTTATATATCCTCGTGTATATACTTTTCTCTTTATTAATGTGCTAATATAATTTTCAAATGTTTATGAAACTGATCATACACATTTTCTGATGCTATTTTTATTTGCTTTTTATTAGTACACCATGAAATTCCTTATAGATTTTCCTTAAATGAAGCGATTCCCTAGTACATTTAAATATTGGTAGAAATCTCATTTTAAGTAGCATCACTCAGATCATCAAAATTCTTGCCTTGTGTTCAGACCTAATTATAAAAAGGAGTTGACTGAGAATATATACAAAATGCAGACACTATATTTTTTACATTTTTCTTTTCACATAAAGCATGTGCTTATCTGTGTAACTTATTTGCAAACAACAAAATAGTAGGGAGAATATTTTGAAATAAGAATATTTTATTATATTCAAAGCAGTACTACCTGAAAGTGTAAACATATATATTTCTTTAATCGATCCTGCTCTGTCTGTATTTGAGGACTGTCTAAGACAAGATATAAGTATGTCTTAAAATGTTACATTAGCAATTTGATTTGATGAGGTCTAAGAAAAGTGGCTTATAAATTACAGGTGTTTTTAAGTGATGCACTTCCAGTGAGAAATAGATGGCTACATGTTCATGGATTGGTGGCCATAACTAAATTCTCACCAAAAGGGATTTTCAGAAGCTTTTTAAATAACACAAGCTGAGATGACATGATTTTATATATAGAAAACCCTAAAGAATGCATTGGAAAACTATTAGAAATAATCAACAACTACAGCAAAGTTGCAGGGTACAAAGTCAACTTACAAAAATCAGTAGCATTTCTATACTCTAACAACGAACTAACAGAACAAGAACTCAAGTCTACAATCCCATTTACAATTGCAACAAAAAGAATAAAATATCTAGGAATAAATTTAACCAAGGAGGTGAAAGACCTATACAAAGAAAACTATAAGACATTACTGAAAGAAATCAGTAATGGCATAAAGAGATGGAAAGATATTCCATGCACATGGATTGGAAGAATAAACATAGTTAAAATGTCCATACTACCCTAAAGCAATCTACAGATTCAACGCAATCCCAATCAGAATCCCACTGACATTCTTCACAGAAATAGAACAAAGAATCTTAAAATTCACATGGGGCAACAAAAGACTCCAAATAGCCAAAGCAATCCTGAGAAGCCAGAACAAAGCTGGTGGCTTCACAATATATTACCAAGCTATAGTGATCAAAACAGCATGGTACTGGTACAAGAACAGACACACAGATCAATGGAACAGAATTGAAAGCCTGGAAATAAAACCACACATCTGTGGACAGCTAATCTTCAACAAAGGGGCCAAAAATATATGACAGAGAAAGGAAAGCCTCTTAAATAAATGGTGCTGGGAAAACTGTACAACCACATGCAAAAGAAGGAAAGTAGACCATTATCTTTCCCCACACACAAAAATAGACTCAAAATGGACCAAAGACTTGAAGGTAAGACCTAAAACCATAAAACTTCTGAAAGAGAATACAGGCAGTATGCTCTTTGACATCAGACTTAAAAGGATCTTTTCAAATACTGTGTCTACTCAGACAAAGGAAACAAAATAAAAAATAAACAGGTGGGACTTCATCAGACTAAAGAGCTTCTGGAAGCCAAAAGAAACCAAGATCAAAATGAAAAAACACCCCACCAACTGTGAGAAAATATTTGTAAATCATATATCCGATAAGGGGTTAATCTCCATAATATATAAAGAATTCACACAAATGAACCACAGAAAAACAAGCAACCCAATCAAAAAGTCGACAGAAGATATAAACAGACATTTTTCCAAAGAAGATATACAAATGGCCAATAGGCACATGAAAAGATGCTCAACATCACTAATCGTCAGGGAAATGCAAATCACAACTACACTCAGATAGTGTCTTACACCCATTAGAATGGCTATAATCACCAAGACAAAAAACAACAAATATTGGAGAGGTTGTAGAGAAAAGGGAATCCTCATCCACTGTTGATGGGAATGCAAACTGGTGCAGCCACTGTGGAAAACAATATGGAGGTTTCTCAAAAAATTAAAAATAGAAATATCATATGACCCAGCTATTCCACTACTGAGTATTTACCCAAATAATTTGAAATCAACAATTCAAAGAGACTTGTGCAGCCCTCTGTTCATTGCAGCATTATTCACAATAGCCAAGATGTGGAAGCAACCCAAGTGCCCATCAACTGATGATTGGATAAAGAAGATGTGGTATATATATACAATGGAATACTACTCAGCCATAAAAAGATGAAAATGTCCCATTCACAACCACATGGATAGACCTTGAGGGTATCGTGTGGAGTGAAATAAGCCAGACAGAGAAAGACAAACACCATATAATTTCACTCATGTGTGGAATATAAACAAAGTTACGGACAAAGAAAACAAATTAGTGGTTACTGGGAGAAGCCGGGCGGAGGATGGGCGCAAGGAGTGAAGGGGCATACTTACATGGTGTATGACAAATAATATTGTACAATTAAAATCTCACTATGTTAGAAGCTATTATGACCAAAATTAAAAAAATAAATAAATAAAAAAGAAAAGCCTGAGGTATCCTTGGAGTAGAAAACTTAAAAAAACAAACCAAGTTGAATACAATTTCAAAACCAGTATTGAATAAGGGAGTAAGTAGGCAGTGGTCAAATATGCTAAAGATAAAATAAAATTTAGGAATGGCTGTCTTTGGGATTACAGGCTTTGAGAGTAGGTGGTCTCTGATGTCACTTTGTTTTCTTGACCCTCCTGCGTCCTCCTTTAATTCTGTGTCAACATGACTGGGTGCTTTTGGAATCTGACCTCAGGTTGGAAGCTCATTGCCGGGACTGGATAAAACAGGAGGATCCTATATCTTTAAACCTTTTTAAAACATAAAATTATTAAATTTTATTGATATGATAAATACTGTATTTAAACACCAGACAACCCTTTCACGAAATAGTCTATAGGTAGTAAAATGGAAAGAGCTGTGGGGCGATGCATTACTAATTTTTTGTTGGTTACTGGAATCCACTTCACCCTCATTAATAAAGCAGTAATAGAACAGGGCAATTGCCAACATTTGGGCCCTGTAGCCATGCCAGAGAATTCACATTGGGGCATTTTAATCAATTAGCTTTGTGACGTTGAGCAAATTACTTAATCACTCTATGCCTCAGTTTCCTTATCTGTTAAAATGGGGATGTAGATTGCATACATTCTATTGGGTGGTTATGAAGATTAAAAAAAAGAATAATGTATTTGAATTACTTCACACTATATCTGGCACATAGTAATCAATGTTACCTGTAATTATAAGCTTTTCATTTTAACTTGGACTTTGAAATAGCCTCAATCATATAGAACTAGATATGTTGATTGTCTTTGTTAAGATGGAGTCTTTATTCAATTTACCAAATAAAAATATTTGAATACAAAATTTCTAGAAATAACTCTGTTATGAAACAAGCTATTCTTCATAGTCAAGATTTGGTACACATAATTAGCTATCAAACATGTGCCAATTATAAAACTGCTCGTGTGTATTAGCCAGGTGTAGCATACCTTAAATATTAATTCTGTGAATCTGAAGAAATTGTATGAATTATGCCATTTTCTGCTCTTCTGAAAATGGACATACAATAATTTACCTATTCCCTGGTGATTTAAACTTTTCAGATTTGTGCAAATTTTTTACTTATCTGCATCATTAAACATTAACTATGTTATATCCTCAGTTTCTGACAACATAAATGTTCTCATCTCTTTCATACTCTAGTGCTGCCAGGAGAATTTTAGATAAGATATAACTAAAAAGTGGTAAATGTACACTTCTAGTTATTTTTATTTCTAAACATTTAATAATATAATGAGTTTTTTTAAAGATTAACAAATAAATGAGTTAGAAAAGCATGACCATTGCAGTAACAGCTAGTGTTGGTAGCATTATTCTTTTCCCAAGGAGAATGGAAGGGAGGTGTGTTTTGATTGGCGGTATCACCTGAAGAGAAGCTGAACTGTAAAACTGAGACAGACTGTCAAGTTCCTTGTATCTAATACAAAAGTGGCAAATTAGTGTTCTCTGCAGCACTAGCATCGGAACAGATTGCATTATAAATCATCATATCGTTGACAGACAATTATATTCGGAACTTTCCAAGCATGAGGTGGTGGCAATGTTTGTCCACCAACAAAGTCATTCAAGCCAAAAGCTCAGCTAGGATGTGAACTTGAGGAAGTTACTTCTTGGGGAGCTGCCGGAATTAAGTTCTCATATCATCTTCCTCTCACACATCTCCTGTAGAATCATGAAAAGATAGACAATGCATATTAGCACTCATTGAGTCTGCCCTCTTGCCCATCCAAAAGCAATTCAAATATACTATCTTGCTCTCTGTCTTAGGTTAAGGGGGAAAATGTCTTTATAAAAAGAAGGCAGAGAAGTAGTTCTCCTGGAAGTGAAGAAGAATGAGCTGATCAATTTCTTTTTGTATTCCAAATGTGATACTTGACAGTTACAACTAGACATATTTGTTATATATTCTAAAACATTTGCGTAAAATATTAAATTAATTTTTGATAAGTTATGTGTTTTCATCACACAATTTCTACACAAGCATTTCATCAGTGCATAGTGAATTACAAGATTGAGTGTAGTAAATTGAAGAGATGGGCTAGTTTCTATGAAAAGAAAACAAATGTTAGTACTATTTACACATGAAACAAATTAACCCAAGTAGCAAGTCTTCTCAAGGCCTAATTGACAAAGTTTCCCTAATGTTTACAAGTTACAAAGTTTACATAAACGTTTTTGTTCTCTTGATAGTGATATTCATGTGGCGACATTTTGGCCTTACTTGTTCTACAAATTGGTTAGTTTATGAAAACTGCTACCAGAAACCTGATTAAATTTCAGAATGGTTTAAATGACTGTTAGAGCCGTTATTATTAGGATAGTTTTGTAGATTTCCGCAGAAGTTTTGCTAACCACTAGACTCAGCTCCACTGCGCTCAAAATCGGAAGCATTCACATAACAACCTACCTTGGGTTAAGTTACTTTTTGCTCATGTGGTCTTCGCTCAAGGTCTGAGATTCTAAAAGATGGATACCATGTTTTATTTAGTCTTTTCAATTCTTCCAGCAGGTTTGAGTATGTGCTTTGCTTCTGCTTTGTTCAAAGCATGTATTCATGTAATAGGTGTGTGTATTCATGTGGCAAATTATAGCTCTGTTAGGTCTTCCACTGAAACTGACTTTCCTTTTTATAGTTTTGGTAAAATAAAGATTACTTACCTAATGTCAGAGGATCAGATGCAATAACTATAAACCTTCACCCTAGTTTTGTCAGCTGGATAAACCAATAGAACCTGTTCAATGTGGCTGTGTTGTCTGCCTTAAAAAGAGAGCTATTCCGAATCTAACTCTGATTTTTACCTTTAATAAATATCCTTTTTCTTATGAAAATACAGTCTCTGCTTCCATAGTCACTATAATTAAAAGTACTTAAGAATATTGAATTTTAAAAGGCTTATCCAATATTCCTAATTTATTCACTTTGAAAATATTCTAATTATCTGAAGCCTTTTATCAACGTTTTCTGGTTTACCAGAGAAATCCACGACATTACTATCTGCTCTGCGATTATGTTTTTCAGGTACAGATCTTTTCAAGCTGAGCTAAGAATTTGCATCAGTTTGTTGAGTATATATTTTAGGGTCTTTATGCACAGTGAAATTCAGTAGAAACATTCATCAGTCTTGCTCAAAGAGGAATTCTCCATTACTAAACTCTGAGATTCACTCTTCCATAGTTTTATGTAAATGGAAGTCATGCAGATTCCAAGAATAACCCTATAATCTGGCTTCACCATAATTGTTGAGGCATGCATATGAAGATGCATTTTTTAAAGGCTGATTGAAAATACATAAACATTCAGGAGGTTATTGTTTTAGGATGCCTTTGATTTCGGAAAGGAGTTATTTCTTCCTCTGAAAATTACAGCTCACTGGAAACAGGAATTCATTCAATAGAATTGATTTGGAACACAAAATGCTACATAATTTTCAATACAGTCATGCGTCGCTTAACGACAGGGATACATTCTGAGAAATGCGTCATTAGGTAATTTCGCCCTTAGGCGAACGTCTTTGAGTGCACTTACACAAACCTAGATGGTATAGCCTACTACACGCCCAGGCTGTATGGTACTAATCTTATGGGACAACTGCCATGTATGCAGTCCGTTGTTAACTAAAACGTCATTAGGCAGAACGTGACTGTATATCCATGTTATATAAGTGCACAAGGCTCCATAATTTTAAATTACATGGGCTGAAGATGGGGAATTTGTGTTTTGTTGCTGCTTCAACAATTGGCTGTAAAAAGATGATGAATTGCGAGGTGGTTACAGACTTTAATTTTTTGATTGAATGAAGGGATTGTATTTATAGAAGGTCATTCAGCTCCTGTGGGGAAGGTTATTAATATAAGAAATTATGTGCTGAGGTAAACCACCTCAGTCAGACAGTGAAATTCATCATTCAAGACTTGTTTAGGGACATGCAAAATACACTGTAAATTGAGTGTCTCCCTTTCAAGGAGATTTATGCTGCAGCTCAGGAATTTTCAGAAAGTTGTGATAAGAGTCCTGAGGATTAGTGACCATCAGAATACAATTAATTTTTCTTTAATTTACCTGGAAACCAAGTCCATTTTGAAATATCTCCTGTCCTTCTTGTTCTGCATATCTTACTTGTAAATATAGGGGGGAAACTGTCTATTCCTATCCTTCCAGAGTAAAACTTAAAAGCACACATCTTTAAATATGTGGGTTCATTGAGTCAAGTCTCTTACAAGGCAAAGAGTATATAAGTAAATGCAAACAGTGTTTCTATATCAAGCTTACGTCCTTCTGAGAATCAGCATGTCAATGTTCATTCTTGGAGCAGTGTGGTAAGGGGTCACAAATAGCATATTATTTAGGTTATTCTAGGGAGCAGATGTAGTATCAGTTTTATGAATATGTTTAAGAAGTGAAAGAATGTTAAAAACATTGCCAGAATCTGTTATTTTGAAAAATGAACATCATGCTACTTTTAAAACTTAATAGGGAGTAGTAGGAACCTGTTATATATAATTTTAAATGTTAATATTAATTAATAGAACCTGACTTTGTATAGCCCTTCATACTTTCTAAATTCTTTCACATCTAATTATCTCATTTAAGGCTCTTAGCCACCTTCCCTGACAGCTAGGAGAGGGGTTATTATCCCCATAGGGACATAACTACTTACTCATGATTTCACAGTGAATACAATGCTTTTTCCAATGGAACACTCTGAAGACTATGCCTGCATGCAACCTGTCGGAACAAAACAATCCCAGATATTCAATACTTCCAATTAGCTGCAGCAAATATATGGTGTTCTGTGAATGTCAATGTAATGTATTGTTCCATAGCAGAATTTGAAGTTGAAAATACTGAATATTTTTATTCAAAAACAGTTTTAAGAATCTAGTACTTCTAGACATTGTGCACAGCATTAGGATATCAAGGGGAAAATAGACACATACACATAATTATCATACAGAGAAATCAATGTTAAAAAGTTATATTTGCTATGGATGCAAAAGGGAAAGAGTAAGGAGGGGCCAAGCCAATGACTTGGGCTTTGGACAAGTTGGTTTTAAGATGCACAAAGGAATCTTAAGTGGAATATTTAGCAAACAATTAAAAATGTAGAATGAAGCATAGGAGGGCAGTTGGTTCTCCTATGAAGCAGTAAATTTGGTTATCATCACTTACAGGTGGATAGGAGATAATTCAAGGTTTGGAATTGCATGAAATTTCCCAGAGAAATAAGAAATAGTGAGAAGATAAGCTAACCAAGAATGTAGACTTGAGAAACACCAACATAAAGGACATTTCCAATGGGAGCGGAACTGTCAAGGATACCGAAGTGAAGAAAATTATTGAAGAGCAGAGAGATCAGCATTACGGAAGAAAAGGGAAAGAAAGAAGAGTGGTGGCTTTCCAAGAATAATGTTCGTCAAGTGAAAGGAAGCTGAGCCATAAGAAATAAGGAAATTGAAAATAGAAAGTGTAGAATACTCTTTCCAAAATGCACAATGAAAACAGAGTTGAAAATACCAATGAGAGTTAGGTCAATTTTAGGTAAATTTATTTTATCATGATCAAAAACCATCCTGTAAGTATTCTACAAGAGAAGTGTCAAAGTTATATCATTATTTAGATGTAAGTGCATTTGGCATGTTGGGAGTACACGATAAGTGGTCTTATCATTGATAATATAGAAATAGTGGGGCATCCATTTGATACTTTGGCAGCTATCCTACATCTCTGCCTATTTATTTTTTCAAAGGGTGAAAATTATTACTATAGTAATTATAAAAACTGTTAAAATGGTAAATTATGGCACATTCTTTTTTCTTTTTGCCTTAGTAAAACTGAATTTGAAAGTCTATTTCCCCCTAATTGTCTCACCCTTTCCTGCGAAAGCAGAGTGATAAAGTGATATAAAACACCCTTTAAAAAGATAGTCTTAATAAAGTACAAGGTATACAGTTACAAAAGTGATGAGGAAGACACGTATGGTTATAAGAAACAGAAACTCACACCGGCTACATTAGAATAGAGATCTCCTGGAATCCAAGGAAAGAAAATAAAGACCACTTGAGTCCGTGTCTGCAATGGAACAGAGAATGGTAAATGAGACACTTTCTCTGTGTATGTCTCTGTGTCCCTCACTCTGTCTGTCTCTGTCCATCTCTCTCTTTCTTTCCATTTGGTACCTATGCATTTCTGGAAACATCTGTTTACTTCTTTATACTGTTTTGTCACAACTTGTACATGGCTGCTGCTGGGTCCTTGTATACTTAAACCTTTCGATTTCAACTTCAACCACCAACTGAGACTTTCTTTTCTCCCTCTTAGTTTAAATTTCCATGAGAGCATTGGAGAGAAAGAACCCCTCTTTGAGCATGCAGCAGTTTTAACATAAGACGCTGGTCATCTCAGATTTTGCTTGTCTGGGTATCTGAGACACACCACTTTCCTCATGTGACTGGTCTGTAGGGAGAGGGGATGAGAGAGAGATGATTGTGCGTGTATGCTGGGAAGTCTCTTCAGGGGATTGGATACAGTAGAGGGGGATGGCTTGACTAGTTTATCATAAACATAATGTGAAAGTGAAAACACGCCATTTTAAACTCGCACAAGAGTTCACCTAAATATAGAGAATTATTACTCTGGGGGCATTTTAGCAAGAGAAAATTTAGATTTTGTTTTTCACCTTGTAATGAAATGAAAAGGAATCTTCTGGTAGATTCTATCTTACATACTTTCTATTTGTATTGAATTCTCACACCAAGTATTTGTCACTTCTTTTCCATGAATCACAATGAATAGATATCATAAAAACAAATAGCATGTCAACACATTTACTCGACCAGAGCCCTCTTGAGATAATGTCTGAATTTTCATTAAGACTGTAGTGATTAGTGTTTCTGATTATGATAATCAAATAACTCATTAGTGCTTATGTTTCAAAAAGGATTTAAAATATAAAATGTTTCTAGAATATGGTGAGTCATTTCATTCAGGCTGTTGACAATGGGGAAAACTGAAAGGACAATTTTGACCCTTAATATCATTGCACAAGTAAGGCAAGGGTGCCTGGCTTTTACATGCAGCACATTCCCAAAGGCGCCGAGTTTCATGGCAGTTCATTTTAAAGTGTACGCTTGCTTATACAGGAAGAATAAATTGAACAAAAGTTGTTGCCTTGTCTGACTTGACATCAACATAAACCATCAAATGAGTGGAAAAGGTTTCAACAAGTGAAGTGCATGTTTTATTACTTGGTACTCAAAATATGAAGTAGGCAATTGAAGTAAGGGGAAGTAGGTTGTGAATTTGTTTTTCAAAGAAAACTTCATTTGCAA
Organism: Equus caballus; assembly: GCF_041296265.1. Classification (NCBI taxonomy): domain Eukaryota; kingdom Metazoa; phylum Chordata; class Mammalia; order Perissodactyla; family Equidae; genus Equus; species Equus caballus. The sequence goes on along the minus strand of NC_091700.1, from coordinate 61,694,073 downwards.
GTAGTTTCAGTTTAATGAACAGTAGAAAATAAGGTTTTGTTATCTTTCATGTGTATTTTCTGAAGCTTGTTTAAAAGTTTGTAAATATTTGCTGTATGTGCCCTTTATTGGGTGTATGTGTGTGTATGGGTTTATCTTCCTTAGGCAAACTTCGCTTGTTGCGTTTAGCTATTTATTTTAATAAGACCATCGACGAATTTCTATACTTCTCCATGCTTTAGAGAGCTCACTAGAGAATAAGTTTGAAAAGAATGTTCTGTATTTGGAGAAGATACATACAATGTCAATTGGCTTAAAAGCGCAAAATACTAGTTGGTAAGGTTCAGTCAGGCCTTGCTCACAATCAACTATTAACACCAAAGAGTCTAAGCTATATGGATAAATTATATACACAGTTGCTATACTTAGAGCTACATTTTCTTCTTTTCTTCTTTGTTTTTGAGCAAGACTAGCCCTGAGTTAACATCCGCTGCCAATTCTCCTCTTTTTGAGAGGAAGATTGGCCCTGAGCTAACATCCATGCCCATCTTCCTCTATTTTATATGTGAGATGCCTGTCACAGCATGGCTTGACAAGCTGTGCGTAGGTCCACACCTGGGTTCCAAACTGATGAACCCTGGGCCACTGAAGCGGAGCCCATGAACTTAACTGCTGTGCCTCTTGCCTGGCCCCTAAACCTACAGTTTGGCCATATCCAAATGCATATTTATCATAGCATTTGGTTTTAAACTCATCAGACCTTCCTTTTTAGCCCATGTTTCAGAATATCTGATTGGCCCTTTCAACCTCCCAGATTCTGAGCATGAGATATTTTGAGTTGAACTGATAAAGGTATGTTTTATGAATACATTTGAATATTGAGTTAAGCAGATGGTTTCTTAATATTTGGTTATAAGTTCCTTCAAGGGAAAAATTTTTTTCCTATTAAGTGAATAGCCCTCTGTAATAAATGAACTAGGGGCTCTAAATCCGGTCTATTGATGGGTCATAGTTGTTAGCCTCTTGCATGGCAGTGATCCGAGCAATTTGTGAGAATATTAATGAGCTAAGTTCAAAGGTCCCCTTAAACTCTTAAGCCCATAATTTAAAATATGAGAATGAGAATATGGCTGAGTTTCTCTTTGTTTCAATTATATTAAAAGGAATTAAGATAATTTCTACCCTATGTCATCTAAACAAAATAAAATACATCATCCACTGGCCTCTAAATATTTGACCTTGGTTTGGTCTCTGTGCCTTAACTTCCTCACTGATAATAGACTTTATGCTAGTCCTAGTGGTCTAGTGGTTAAGATTTGGCCCTCCCCACTGTGGCCTGGGTTCATTTTCCAGTGAGGGAACCACACCGCCCATCTGTCGGTTGTCATACTGTGAGGGCTGCATGTTGCTATAATGCTGAAAGCTATGCCACTAGTATGTCAAATCCCAGCAGGATCACCCATGGTGGACAGGTTTCAGCAGAGCTTCCAAACTAAGACACACCAGGATGGAGGACCTGGCTACCCACTTCCCAAAAGATTAGCCATGAAAACTCTGTGAATAGCCATGGAGCATTGTCTGATACAGCACCAGAAGGTGAGAGGATGGCACAAAATGACCAGGCAGTGCTCTGCTCTGCTGTACACAGGGTCTCTAGGAGTTGGAATCAACTGGATGGCACTAACAATAGAGGTTAAGAAAAGAATCTCTAAAGTCCCCGTCAGTTTAATATTCAATGAATCTATCAGATGTTGAAATCACCAAAGGGAAGGGAATTGCTGCAAATCTTTACTTGCAAGTACAATTTTCAAGCCCAGATTCCAAGCTCTTAAAAGCGTTTCAGTGCCACAGAGGGGAATGAAAAAGCAACCTAATAGGACTTAAAAAGCAAAGACTGAAAGAAAGGCAGAGGGGGATTCAGAGCTACAGAGCTCAGTGTCAGACTATGAATCATATTTACTCTGATTTCCTATTTCTTTTCATGTTGAGTCTCAAAAGAAGCCAGCTACCTTATCTGGTTGCTTCCTTCTGCTTCTACACACACACACACTGCAAACTCCTACCCCTGCAAAGCTGGAGAAAGTTATACTTTGTTGTTTAAATTGCCCTTAACTGTTTGAATTATTGCAGAACATTGCAGATTGTAGGATTAATTTTAACTACATCACACTACAGTGATGTAAGAAAACCAACATAAATTAGTGTTGATGGCTCCACTCTGTTTATCCTATGTTTCTTGGTAATGAAAACAATAAGAAAAAAATACGTGAATAGTCTAGCAGAATCTTTTCTGTTCTTTCCTTGAAGGGGGGTGCAAAAGTCTACTCATTCTTGACAGATCCTCATCATCTCGTGCTGAATAAAAAAACCTTTTGTAAAATAGCTTGAAACTGTAATAGAATGGTAATACAAGATCACAAAGAGTCATGTTTTAATGGTATTGAATTTTAAATTAAAAGGCAATAATTAGTATATACATATATATTTTTTTCCTCTTAGAATTCTTTTCCTTAAATCATGTACTATATTGATTTGGAAGTGGATTTCTGTTATCATTATTATTAATATGAAGAGATATGTTTTACAAAACATTCTCTCTATATTGTTTAATCACCTTTAAATATTGCCCCATCTCCATTTCAAAAAACTATTATGAACTCAAATATTAATCCTTATTTAGCTTGAGTAAATATATTTATTTTAATATCATTGTAGGACAAAAATACATTATTCTCTGACAGACAGCTGTCATTCTGTATTCTTCTGAAGAACACTACCTGGGGGAAAAAAATAATGTAAAAATGTCACTATTTACTTCTTTTCTCTTCAGACCTTATTATTTTTTCCACTCAATTTTGAGACATTTAGATATGTTGCTGAAAATACATTTGGAAGATGTAGAGAGTTCATCAAATTGGCCACATTTAATATACTATCAATTCTTTGAGGGCAAGAATTATTTCTTATTTTTATTCTTTTAACCAAATCGTTAAAAAATACTTGGCACATGGAGATTAATAAGTAATGTTTGTTGAATGAATGAATGTGTTTATTTGGGAGGATCTTCCTAAAAGATACAGTATTTAATGTGCTTCTTGAAGAGAATATCGGATCATGTTTGATCATTTTCTTCTTCAGAAAAGAAATGTTTCCTAGTTATGCTTCTTATTTATCAACATACATTCACAAAATAGCTTTTTTACATATATTTCTGTCATCTATTTCTGCTTCATTTTCATACCTTTCCTTACCAGAGGAGCAACTTCATAAGGATAAGGCAGAGAAGTGTTAGCGTTTTAGAAAGTCATCTAGTTGTTACAGTTCTATGACCTGAGGATTAAAACATAAACAGTAAAGTGGTTTTGCTGAAGATATGTTAGTTTGGAGCTTGGAGACAAAGAAAGTAATTCAAAAGGTGGCTTCTATTAGCAGTGCTTACACATGCAGATGATAAAGTACATTCCTGCAGGGTTGCTCACCCCACACCTATAAGAAGAACCGTTTTTAATGCCTTGAAAGTGAGCATGTTTCTCATGTGACTTGGTTTTGTTCCTTTCAATAGATAGAACTTTAATTTTAAAAATAGCTTTAAAACACACTCTAGTCTTTTAAACATTCAAAGCTAGAAAGATCCCAGACTTGCTCAAGAGTTTCCGTCCAACATCACTGTGATTAATTTCTTTAATTTGACCCTAAATGCTCTGACCTATTTCAAAAGTTACTTGATGCACCAATTCTTTTTCTGAAAAGAACGTGGAAGTGTAGCCAATAAAATCAGCCCTTTGATTGTGGCGTTTTTCTCTTTATGATTAAAAAGATGTATATAGAACATGAGAGTTAAAAATTATACTTTGATTTTAATAGAGTCACACATATTTTCAAAGCTAACAGCAAGTGGACACACCAGAATCAGTGATATCATTTCAGCTTCTCTGTAGTCCCTTTATCAACTAAATTATTTGCCATTTGAGAAAGATCTAAATTTAGAGATTGATATTTGGAGAAAAAAATCCTACCTTATGTTTTGGGGTAACATATCTGACAATATCTCCCAGATAGACTGCATTTTTGCCTTGGAGAAGTGGAGGAGATCCTCTCACTTAAACTTCCCATTTTGCAGACAAAGATGCTGAAGCTGAGCAATGACATGGTCAGATGGTGACAGAGCTGAGAGTCAAGTCCATGTGCCAGTTGGCACTTTCCAGTATATTCTAAAGAATATCCTTTTTACTGTAAATCATTGATTAGAAAGTTATAAATTTTCACTCAAATTTAGATAACGTACAACTTGTATAAATGAATTTAAAATCAAAATATGAAACACAAATTACAAAAAACATCTTAAAATTAGGTATTCAAGGGAAAGTGTTTATATGTTATTAGTGTACTATAAAAAACCAAACATGCTCTCTCTGTCTTTTTCTCTCTGTGTATGCTCTTAAAATATAAGTCGCAGCTTCAGGGTCTGTTTTAGAAAAGTTTTCAATAAGGGAAGTATAATAAACCACTGAACTTATTTAAGAATTTACCTTGAAAAGACAATATTCAAATAACTGGCACAGCCTTGAATTTTGAATTCACTTTAAAGCACTCTAGATTTGAATCTCTGAATTTATTACCCGATTTCTTTGACTGAAGGCTGACTTGCAGACTATTGTTAAAGATTGGCCTGCAGGTAGCCAAGGCTAATGTTATGGTAAAGGTTTATTTTTGTAAAGCGTTTTTCATGATATAAGGACATAGTCCTACTATAGGAAATTATATTCAGTTCAGATGTTTTAATTTCTCTCTTTACTGCAGAAACTTCAAAATATATTTATAATTCTAGGTAATTATTTTTTCGGAAGTATTTCACCCTACACTCCAGGATGCACCTGTGTTAGACATTGTGTGTATTAACTTAGTATAGTATAATATGTGGTTTCTTTATAACATATTTAAAAATTTATAAATAAATATTTGTATAATTTAGCTGTATAGTTAAGGGTAAATCTTTTTGAAAAAATATAGTTTTTGATGGAATAATAATGGAACCAATTTTATATAATAAAGAAATATTTCTTCATATACAAATATATACAATCATCTATATGAAAAAATACATGAAATGTGTATTCACAAGCATGATGTGTGTGTGTTTGCATGTGTGCACACATGTAAATGTAATTCACAAATGACCTCCTTTGCAGGAAAGGAGACTATTTCCTGTGTGCAAGGCCCATCGCTATATCCCTGAACTGACATCATAGGCTAATCTAACTTTTCATGCATTTTGATGTCAGTTAACGGAAAATATTATAAACTAATGAGTTGTTTTCTTTTCTTTTCTTTTCTTTTTTTTTTTTTTTGAGGAAGATTAGCCCTGAGCTAACTGCTGCCAATCCCCCTATTTTTGCTGAGGAACTCTGGCCCTGAGCTAACGTCTGTGCCCATCTTTCTCTATTTTATATGTGGGACACCTAACACAGCATGGCATGCCAAGCAGTGCCATGTCAGCACCCGGCATCTGAACCGGCGAACCTCGGGCCACCGCAGTGGAAAGTGCGGACTTAACCGCTGTGCCACCGGGCCGGCCCTGTTGTTTTCTAATAAATTAGTTTTAGCATTATATATTTGGTACTCTTTCAGAATTCCTTGGAAATTTTAATCAACTCAAAAAATACATTGATTTGTCTATTCATTTTGGTGCGTGTGTGTGTGAGGAAGATTGGCCCTGAGTTAACACCTGTGCCAATCTTCCTCTATTTTGTGTAGATTGTCACCACAGCATGGCTTGATGAGCAGTGCTAAGCCCACACCCATGATCAGAAACCTATGAACCCTGGGCTGCTGAAGCAGAGCGCGTGAACTTAACCACTGTGCCACCAGGCAGGCCTATGACTTGTGTTCTTAAGCATTAATTACCTAGAATGAGAGTGAAACTCATCCTATTTCTTCCCTGAAGTCTTTCCATTCAATCTGGAAACATAACAGACAGACTTCATCCTTCAATTGCCTGTGAATACTTCTAAAACAAGACCTCTTCCATTATGTTTGGAATTTAAAATATTTTTAGGCAATCTATTTTTACTTGTGTTGAGAAATTTTACCTTTCATTTCTCTTCAAGATATAAATACAATTAAATGATAGATATATGAAAAAAGTCTCAGGGATTTTACAATAACAAATAAAATAAACTTAAATGAACTAAAAAACAGTTGTCCTGAATAAAAACATAGCATGAATAATCTTGATTAACCCCAGTACTGAAAATGTCATTATTAGATTCCTTGGAATATGTTTGGACAGAATTTATCATCTCTCCTTAAGTGTCTGTGGAGTTGCAAAGGCCTGCATTGCCTACATCCCTTTATTTAAAATGCAAAATTAAGTTGCAATTGCAGTGCTGACTGGCATTAACAGGGCTCTGCCCGAGCAATATAACAAGCAATCCTTTTGTAGTTTAAAACCTTTCAATGTCTTATTGCTCTTTGAAATGGCTTTACAGTAAGGTAATACAAGGAGGGGCCCAATGGAGAAATTGAAAAGTATAGAACATTAGTGTTTAAAGTATACTTCCCGAGGAATTTTATTTTTATGCATGCCCATAGCAACTGAGTCAGAAGAGGTGCATAAAACTCTCATATAACATTCATGAACCATTTAAAGAAAATATCGTAATGCGCACAGAGCAGCTACGATTTGTGGTCTTTGTGAAGGTGGTTTTGCATTGCTCTTCCTTGCTGAGTAATGACCTGAAATTGTATCCAGTTTATCTATATTAAGTTAGAGAGCTTAGCGGTAATTGCGTAGGAAGGAATTTACAGCTGGACATAGGAAAAATACATGGGCTTATTCATGTGTTTATGTATTTAGGAAAATGACATTCACCCTCATGTACCCAGCACTGCAGCACCTCTGCCCTGAGGACTCTTTGGCACACCTAATGTTGAGGTCACAGAGGTCTGCGCTGTTATGGCACAGTTAGAGGGAACCTACTGAATAACTTTGACATTGGGTGCTATTGTTCAATTGTTAATTGAATTACCAAAAATTTCACAAGATTACAAAATAGCTTTTTCCTTCCTCCACACTCTCATTGAGTGTTGTGTTGAGAAAAGGAGACAAAATTCAGCCTAACGTAGCCCTCTCAAAAACTGAATGATTATTTTTGGAATATATCTCTAGATCTATTTCTGCATTTGTGAAAGTCCCTTAAGAAAAGCCTTGAAGGCCTTTGAATAAAGGGAAAGTCAACTGAATACACAGTCTCCAGAAATGGACAACATACAGAGTTGCTAAAACTTCATAATAACTAAAGATATTTATGCCAATAGATTCTTCTCAAATACCACTTAAGCAATAACCCACCGAGAGAAAGCTATGTCTTGGTTATGGTACTTGACACTTATACATTTTATTAAATAGTTACAGTTTGAAAAATGTCAGCCAGCCTATGACAGAGACCATTAAATTTTGGAATAGCATATGAAAGAGGAATTCCTAAACAAAGAAAAAAACAAAATATTTCTTTTGATACTTCAATGGAACCACTTACTGAATTTCCTGACTTTAATTTCACATTCTTGGATGTTTTTCTAATCCTCTTTTTACTTAGATTTGTTAAGATTTTTTCTGGTTGTAAAGTCTTCCTTCTATCATAACTGTTTTGGAAGAAATGGGTTTTATTTATCATAAAAGAGTAAATTGATACTAATGCTTTAAAAGTGACCTTCTTGCCACAACAAAATGCACAATAAGAAATATGTCTTTTTATCTGTCCATTTCACTTGATTACCGGGAACTATAATTGAGGGAAGCCAACTGGTCTATTTAATGGCCTGTGCTAGAAGACTATATAAAATCAGCTTTTGTTTTCTCATAAATCCCACGTGGAATTGTCAACTTCTTTCTGTTCACTGAGCAGTGGTGACTACCTCCATCTGGCTAGTTTCTCTGCAAACCTGGATTAAAAATGAAAGTTTTGTTGGCACAGAGGAGAAAGAAAGTGCTACTGAAGAAGAGAACAGAAGAGGTACCTTTGAGACATCAAGAAGGTAGAAAAAGGGTGTTTCTAGACTCAAAGGAGACCTGAAATGGGAATTGTGAGAAGGATGGAGTAGAGTTTACATAGAATGAGAAGGGTTATTGAGCAGTTCAGGAGTTTTGAAGCAGTCAACTTACATACTAGGGGTTTCTGCTGTCCTGGCAGAACCAAGAGGGTGGCCTTGGCAAAGTCTCCTGGGAAGGGAAATGTTGCAGGGCCCAGAAGTTGAACAGGAGCTAATTTGTTCATATACATAGTAGGGAAATTCAAATGTATCCACTTAGGTAATATATTGCTGTGAGGAAGTTGCTTCCTGCCATGAATTGCTAAGGGTCCAGTTGGAGAAACAAAGCATGATGAGCAGACCTACTGCTTTGCTCAATGTTTCAGGTTTGCTCAATGCTACAGGTACTCTCAGTCCATGGTACTAAGGCACTACATTTTTGTGATTGCACTTGTGATATAACTATAGGTCTTGGAAATGCTAACTTTTTTTTTTTTTGCAATGAATGTTTCTGTTGGAGACAGTAGAAGAGGAAGACATTTCCTCTACTCCTCTAGGTCCTTCTGTCCAGGCTACGAATTTAAATTCCCATGAGACAGACTAACAGGAGAAAATCAAACAAAGCTTTATAACACGTATACATGGGAGACACTCAGGAAAACTGAGCAACTCACCAAAATGGTGGAGGTTCTCATCTTAAATACCATCTTCAGCTATAGACAAAGGAGGATGTTGGGGTTGGGGGGGTCAGTTATGGAGATTACCAGAAAAGTACAGTAAACAAGAGTAAGGTTATTATGCTGATATAAGTCCTTGACTTCTGCATTGATAAGAGTTTTTAGAGATAAAGTCATACCCCCTTCTTCCTGGTACAGAGAGGGAGACACCTTTACAGATGGAGATTTCCCTTACAAATGTAAATGTCTGTTACACAGGGTAACTTGTACTTTTCAGAGTTTCCCTCATGTCTGCAGTTTTTAAAAGTAACCAGCCCAAAATAATCCTCATGCCAAAGAGAAATATCTTGGGGTGGCCAATTCCAATCCCACACAGGCCAAAAAAAAAGACAAGAAAGGAGGAAATAACTACAAAGAAATCACCTGGAGAGTTAGAAGCCAAAACAATCTAGGTGAATATAAGTCACTGTAAAAGTCTTGCATTTATTTATTTGTTCTTTCATTTCAGTTAAAATTTTCACTTAAATATTTATGCAATACCTAGTGATGCTGCAGGCATTGTACTATATAATTGTCAACAGGAGGATCATGTTCCTTTGTGAAAGAAAGAGAGCAAAACTATATTTAAAGGAAGTAGAGAGAGACCTTTAAGCTGTAGTACCATAGAGAAAAAAAAACTAGCATGTTCCTCACCTGGCTTTAGAGAAACATTTTCTACTGAAAAAAAGGAGGATTGACCCTGAGCCAAATGAGTAAGCACCGAGCGCCCACGTGGTACCTTTACTTCTGAAGATGCATGATTTCAAGATATTAAGGCTTATAAAGCCCTTTCACAACCATTATCAAAAATCTTGTTGAGGTGGATGGAGCGGATTTTTCACAAAGCCATGCTAATTCTTTTTCTGTGTGCTTATTCATTTTTAAGTATTTGCAAAACTCAGAAAAAGTAAAGAGAGATAAGGCAAATACCCATGTCCCTGATACTCAGAATTAACATATGCTAGTATTTTGTCATATTTCTTCTCCAAGTTTTAAAGAAAAAAAAAACTCTTTTCTTTAAAGAAGAGGCAAAACAAACAACTTTAAAAAAACAAACAAACTCTATACTAAAGGTCCAGATGGCATTCCCTTTGAATCCTTTACTGACGACCCACCTTTGTTTCTCATTTTACGTAAGTAATCTCTACCTTGAAATTAATATGTATTCTATCCATCTGTATTTCTATGATTTGATTAAGTATTTATATGGCATTTTGTTTTAAAATTTATTATTCTGCATTTTATGTTTAAATCATGATATATATTACCCAAGCTGAATACCTGTGTGTTCATCACACTTTGATGAAAATTTTAGCTTTGTTTTACAATCATACCTAGTGATGACAGGAAAATAAGCCAATGGAGAAGGATACACAGAAGACATTAGAGAGAAGGCTCTAAATACAGGCTCAAGCTTCCTGATTTTAGACAGAGGAGGTTTCAGGATATTAAGTGATTGGAAGAAATTTTCAGAAATGATAAGAACCTACACTATAGACTCCTATAGTGTACACTATAGATAAATTTTTATCAGTTTCTAGAAATACTCATAAAAGTATGTGCTTTGAGGTAAGCATCTTTAGGAATGTTCTAAGAGTCCTTCCCTTGTCTGCTTATAAATAGGAAATTGTTAATGTGTTGGTCTGAGAAAGTATTTTAGAGCCAGGATCCAACACAGAACATACTTTCTGAGAAAGTACTCAGGTCTCATTTTCTGTAGGCTTCAATTTTAACAACAACAGTAAAAATATGAACAGTTAAATGATTCTGAAAGGGAGCAAAAGAGGTAAAAAGAAACCATGAGTATGCGGTGTCCTGGAAGGCTAGTGACATGAGTGTCTGGAAGGAAGGAGTTACCAATTGTGTCAAGTGCGAGGAGGACCGAGAGTTGCTCTTGAGTTACTAATGTGGAAATCACTGGTGATCACAATAGAGCAGTTTCAGCGGAATGAGGCTGGTGGAAACATGATGCATGTGGGTTCTCCAGGGGGATGAGTGGAGAGAAGAAGGTGGCGACACCAAGTACAGACAATTCTTTAGATTCTTTTCTGTAAATGCAAATTTCTTATTAACCTTAGAACTTTTTTTATCAAAAGTTTTAAGAATGTTTTCCAATTCTTCATGAAAGGAAAGCTTAGTTTCTTAAAATGTGTAGGAATAACATTTTCAGTGGGAGTTTTTAACAAATGTAATTGTTATTTAATGAAACCTATAGCACAAAAATACAAGGCTACTGACTCTATAATGATTGCACAAAATTTATAACAGTGCCATTGAATTTTAGCGAACAACCTTGATTTTGTAAGAAGCTTGGAGGAGTAATAGAGTAAAAGGGCATATTACTACTACTATCAAGTCGGGTGGAAAAATGTAAGAAAACTCTTTAGCAAAGAAAACAGCTGTGTCTTATTTATGGTTATGTGATTTTTTTTCCATAAAACTTTTGTTTCGTTTGCTACTGTTGATATTTTTCTCTTGCTATCATGGCTATGGAGACCTTTCATAGGAATTTGTGTCAAAAATGAAAGAGCTAACATGCCTGATTATAAGGCAGGTTTGAGTAGGTATTTCTATAGGTAGTAAATGATGGTTTCCCAGGAACCACAATGGGTGTTTTGAGGAGGCAAGATTTATCCACATATTAAAATAGAGACTATTAATCGCAGGTAATGTAAAACAGCCAATGGATTTTAAAGTATAAAACAAATGTATTTACAGTGATTTCCATTTAATATGATTGTTGTGATTGAGTTTTGGACATCTCGAGTTTGATTTACATATGCACCCTGCAGTATTAAATCTGACTTACCAAATTCATCTTAACCATAATTCATTACATAGTTACTCGTATCAGATTTGGCAAACAGAAAAAAAATTTTTTTGTGGGTGAAATCTTGGGACATTTATAATACATCTTCCTTCCATTTCAGGCTACAGCTCTCCCTGAAATAGAAACTTGTTAGGAAGGATGCATAGTGATTAAATTGTTTTTCCCTTAAGAACTTGCTTCCTTAAAGTTTTAGCTATTTATAATATTTGATCTCAAAATATCGTTTATAGTGTTATTTTTAAATTCCTTCTTATCTTTTGCTCTGATTCATAGATTTGTAATCCTCAGGGGCTATTTATATTATAATACTCAAAAATTTTTTAAAAATTAAGAAGTAACAGTGGGTTAAACTTTTGTTGATTTTATTCTCTGTTCTATAAACAGAGGCTGCTCCAGAATCAGACACGGGAGAGGCTGAGGGGTGAAATCTTGTTGGGATGGAGGGGCTTACCTGAGTGTCACGGTCGTATTACAAATGCACTCATTTTGCTTGTATTTTATTTCCATAGGGAGGTTGACAGAGAAGGAACAACACTTAATGCTCCCTCTTGGCACCACCGCTGTCTAGAAAGCACCTATCCTATTATTTGGTAGTCATCCCTCACATTAAGTCCAATTCTATAATTTCCCATCCTTGGATCCACTGTTAAATTTAGTGCACTAACAACTTCTGTCCCTATCCTCAAATCATTCCTCTCATGATCTGTGGCTAAAGCACTGTCCAATTACTTGCAGCTCACAGGCCAAGTCACAAGAATTCATATCTTCTAGACTTTGTGTATGCTGTTCCTTCTGTCGTGAATGTGTGCTAACCATCCGCCCATCTTTAAGAATCTTTCCTCGTACCAAACTCAGCAGTCTAGTCTTTCTATCATCTCAGTCCCTTAGCAAATGCTGCATACATTTTTGTGTCTCATTTTCACATAGCATGGTGGCTATTCATTTCCATGTATGATTTCACTGCTAGAGTGAGAGTATTGCAGATATTAAATGCCACATCTTGGCGAACCAGTAAAATCCTGACGCATAGCACGCACTCAGTAAATGTCTGATGATCGGGTAAATGAACAAATAAGCAGAATAGAATATGTGAATGAATGAGTAAATGGACGAACCTCTTAAGGGAGATATGGCAGAGGAGAAATAGCCCGAGTCTTGTCACCCAGGAGTGCTTTTGTGGGGCAAATCCTTGCACAAAGGACACTGAATATATCTGAATCTCTCTCTCCCCCATCTGTTAAAGAAGGACTATATTTTATAACTCTCTGCAGAGGTTTCTTGTGGGTAATACATAAAATCTTGTATGTAAAGACATAATGTATTATACAAATATAGGATATTTTTTCAAGGTCAGAAACATTATGATACATCTATGAAAAAAAAATCACCCAATATATGATGGGTTAAATAAGGAAAAGGAAGAACAAATGCTAAGATGCAAAAGCTCAGATCGAAAGAGGAATGAGGCCAAAATTCGCTGTAGTGTCCTAACCCAGGGATTCTAAACTCTGGTTGCACATTAGAATTGCCTGGGCATTTTGAAAATATTTTTGCCTGAGCTCTAATTTTTCAAGTGTGAGGTGGGACTCAGTCATTGACAGTTTTTAAAACTCCCCAGGTGCTTCTAATATACAGCCAGGGTGAGAGCCACTGCTGGGCCACAGGAATTGAGGGAATGTTTCTAGGGAGAAAAATTGCTTAATACATGAGATGTTTTAAAAAGATTAATCAGCATGAATAGATATGAGGAGAGGCTGGGGACAGGAATTGAGTGATTAAAATGTCTAGGAACATCACAGATGAAAATAACTGTTTTAAGGCCTAAGGCCTAAACTTTTTTTTTTTTTTAAGAAAGCTAAGGAAGGCTCTGTGGAAAGATATCAAAGATAGGCCTTCATAATTAGCAGTGAAGTTGTTCAGACAAACTTAGGCACATTCCAAGAACTAAAACTGGCAGAGCAGCATTTTACAAAGTACACCTAAAAGTCACTTGGGCTGCAAGCAGAGGTTAAAATGGCAGTCTCCATTTGTTTCATTACCCATGATGAGTTCCTAGAGGAGGTAAGTTTGAATAGGGTTGAACTGACATTGTTATAGAGAGGATAGGCATAAAATAAGTTTTTTCAAGCCAGAAGTTTTCTTAGTATGGTTTTGGGTTTGCCAGTCATGCTATTACCGAAAGTTCGGTCTCTGATCCCAATGCCAATCCAAATAATGAGAACAGAGTCTTGGGGGAAAAAGGAAAGCTTTACTTTGCCAGGCAGAGGGAGCAAAGCAAAGGGCCAGTGCCCCAAAAGTTGCTTGCTCCCTGTTAAGAAATGGGTAGGGGCTTTTATTTGGGTTTTAGGTAGGGGAAGGGGACCGTGGATTTCTTGGTCAGCGTTTTCCCATCCACCTGTGTGTGGGGCTGCTTCCAGTGCAGGAGACAAAAGATTTCTCGGATGAGAGTCCTTAGCTGTTTATCTCCATAGTGGGAGGTAGGCTCTGATGTCAGGAAGCCAAGGAGTTGGGCCTGGGAAGCTTTGGCTTCTTGATATTCTCTGGACATTAGTTTCTCTGTAAAAGAACTTCAAGGTTCTGGGATCAGCTGCTTTAGTGGGAGCCCAGTTTAAGGCCATCTGGGCTTTAACAATTTGTAACTTCTATTTGGTTGTAAAGCTCAGGGAGTCAGAGGTTAAAGAAACAAATATTTACATGTGAGTGTAACTAAAGAACCAGGGAACTAGGATTGCATGTTTTTTCAGTTTTAATCCCATACATGCCAGGTTCACTGTAGGGGAATCAATATCAGGGCTGATATTAACCATGAGCCAGTAACAATGCCTTCCTACTCTGCCATATTGCTCTTTCCCTTAAACAAACACAAAAATAAATGAGGTAGTTACTTCATACCTTCAAAATGTAATGAAGGGCATCCTGGAATTCTTTTTAGTATTTTTGCTCATTTTCTGTGATTTTAAAATTATTCAAAGTAAACAGTTTCAAAGAATGTAAAACAAGGGTTTTAAAACATGTTTAAATATATAAAACGGTGGTGTTGAGATGAAAATATACTGAACTCAATATACTAAACTCAAACTCATTTGCTTTTTAAAATGTCTTTGGTAGCAATTGTCTAACAGATTGTTCTTTGGGATGGGGAAAGTAAAATTTCATTAGTGAATCAAAAATGTGACATACTATTTTGAAAAAATATTATCTTCCCTATTTGTGTCATAAAAATCTGTACGTATGTTATAGTCTTATGGGAGGGGAAAGGGTGTATACCAATGATGAACTCTTTGGTGAGGCCCTACATTATCTTTTATTAAAATGGGAACCTTAGATACCCTAATGTTATGTTTAACATATGGCCAAACAGCAATGCTTATAAACATTCCTTGCCTTCAATCTAATAAGAGATTTAGGAAAGAAAGAAGCAAAGTAACAGAAAGCGAATAATATCTTATTTTCACATAAAAAACTCTTACGAGGAATATGGAAAACAGCCATTTTAATATTTTCACAGAGAAAAGCCAAACCATAATTTAATATCTTATGTTCTACAATTCACATCCATTTACAAGTGAATTATTTTAGTTAACCTGTTTTTAAAAATACTTTATTTTGGTACAGAAAAAAATGAACTAATATTTTAAGACAAACTTTTAGTTTTTCAATTTTATCTGTTTCAAATATATCATTTATAAAGGCTGTGCAAGGGGTAAATAAGGTATGGAGCTTGGTCGCAGAAAGCTGGGTGGCAGCCCAACCTTGGGAAAAATGCTTTTGATACCTCATTTTCCTCATCTCTAAGTGGGGATAAAAACAATATCTAGGTCACAGGTTAATATGCGTATGATATATGTCAAGCACTTGAATAATATCTCACACAAATAGTAACACCATATAAGATTTAGCTACTAAAATCATAAGCATAGTAAATAAATATTGCTTAAAAAAAGAAAGGGTAAAAATACAATAACTACATCTTAGATTTCTTTAGTTTTAGTTAAAAATTTTCACAATCTGTTTATCCTGGGGACATTTTCTTTATCTTTTTGGTGAAGGCTCAGTATTAATGCATGTACCTATGAGCATAGATCCTTGTTAGTTCAAATGGTTCTTCTTTACTAGACTCATAGCAAACAACCATGTCTCTCGATAGACACTCTAAATGTGGAGTAGTTTGTCACAATTATTTGGTAATCTCTTTCAGTGTAACTCACACAGCAAAAGTGACAATATTCCTGTCACTCCTCAGAAATGTCCCAGCTCTGCGGGTTTCCACATTCAGGAGAATGAAGAAAGCCATTACGAGGTATGCCATATCTTTATAGAGACCATGTTAGTACTGAGCACTTTGCATTTTCCTGGTGATTTTTAAATACTTTAACTATTATAAATATTGTCTTTACTGACCTCTTTTATAGTCATAATTTTATACTAGTACCTTTTTTAACAACTTTAAAAAATTTTAGAATAAAAAGCAATCATCTTTTTCCTCATTGGTAATAGTCCAACTATTAAATATAATGTCTTGTCTTAAATGCGAAGTGTTGAATTTTACCTATTTTTGAAGAAAGTAATAAGCAACTTTCTTTTGGAATTAAATGTTCTTAATTGATTCATTTTTACTAGTTGAGCTAAAAGATACACTCGTCTACTTCTTGAAAGATTGATTTGTTTCATTCCCTATACTAAAGGAAGATAAGACTGTGCAGCCTAATATGAACAGGTTAAACTGGAATTTTTCTTAATCTTTTTCTTTTTTTACTACTTTTTCTCAGCTTGATCCTTTATTTCCCGGTATGTTTTAATTTAAAATAAAAGTCATTATTTTCCTTTTTTTCTTAATGAATTCACCCACTGTAAAATGTAGAAGATCCACATATCTTTTTTCTTTTTATATGTTGGGAAGGCTATTCCAGTATGAATTACTCTAACATGGCTGGATGAGGAAATCTCTTATCATTTATTTCATTTTTTAAAATTGTGGTATAAAACACATAACATAAAATTTACAATTTCAATCATTTTTAAGTGTAGAGTTCAGTGGTAAGTATGCTCACATTGTGCAATACGAGATCCATATTTTTAAGGAGTTCTCTTTCAGTAATTAATTCTAATATTAATACATGTATATTTGTTTCTCCTATTTTCCACAGTCATAACATCCATGTTGACATAACATACATGACTGATAGGTAGATAATATGTATGTGTATCTATGTATGTGTGTTTGTTAGTGTATTAGTATATATTCTATTTTCTTATTGAAGCTAGGTTTTTTCCCCATTCCCTTAAAAGTATTGAAAACCTTTTGATTATTACTAGCAGTAAAAGGTTTTTGCACTTGTTGTTGCCAACTCTGGGAATCTATATTCTGAAATTCCCCAGTTGTAATGTAGGTCAGAGTAACTACTTTGATTAATAGAAATCTGATTAAGTAAGCAACTTCTTTTTGTACAAACCGTTAATTGGGCAGGAAAAGGATATAGTGATATTTTTGACAGTTTTCTCCCCTAACTTTTTATTCACGTATTTTTCTGCTTTTTCTTTGTGTGGATCTAACTATTCAGAAACAGCCTTCTGAACTTCACTATATATTCTTCTTCCTGTTTTACTTTCATTTTCTTCTTTATCTCTCTCTCTCCCAAATCTTAATGACTTGACAGTTGAGAGAAGCACCGTAATTTTTTAACCCTCTGATTTTTCATCATCACCATGTATGTTTCAAGTATCTAGAACACAGGTGTTTCTCCCATTAGACACTCTTATTTCATCCAATAATAACAAAATGGCCCTTAATCTATGACAGAAATAAATGTTTTATTCATAAAGACTCATGCAATTCTTTAAAAAGCCTATTGAGAATGTTCTGAAAGCCACTGAAATCCAAGTAAATTTCAAATTTCTAAGAATTAAGTTTATAACATTTTTGTGTCTGTGTTTTTGAGTAAATAATGCATACTCCCCAGACAGGTCTTTCATTACCCCAAGGGGATATGATGGGGAAACTTTTACCAAAGATTTCCTCATTTTTTTGTAGAGAATTTAATTAAGCTATAATTAAAATAATTTTCTATGAACCATATTTTTTTCTCCCCTGGATATTTTATAGGACCCAAAACATAAGGACACAGTTTGTACGGGGTTTATTTGACTAAAGTTCTGGGGAATGTGGGCAAGAAAATGATACTCAGAGTTATGATGATGATTTATATTATGACTCCAATTATCAAAGAACAGTGAAAGTAAATCCGCTGTGCTATATTTATGAACAAAGGAAAGTAGACACATTATTTTAGTAATCTCTTATCCCACAAATTCTCATTTAACCATCATACTCCAGACCCATTGCAGTCTGAATGGTTTCAGACTAGATCATCTGTAAAGTCCTCTGTCTCTCTAACGGTCTAAAATGCTAAATCAAGATGATGACATCAACAATGAACACTTTTTTTAGCACATACTCTGTGCCAGGGTCTGCTTCAAGCTCTCTGTGTATATTATTCAGCCATCATTTACATTTTATCCTTGATCAGGTTAAATGGCTTTTGATAATAATATGCTTAATTTCTTAAGTATACACTTTTTTAAATGGAGAGAGACAATTTCTGATGTTTCTTATAAAATGAAACTTGAAGATAGAAGTTGCACCAGCTTTGGAGTTCTATAAAGCATTGTGAAAGACAGGGTTTCTGTATAAATGCTTAATATCTGCAGACCAATAATAAAGAGGATAGTTTTGGTAACCAGTTCCTTAAAAGTTATTAACCTAGTGTTAATCATTCTTGAGAATTAATAGCAAAAGGTGATTATAAACTGTAGAGTTTGTGTCTGCCATATGTTATTATTTTGTATTTATATTGAATTATGTGCTAAGCCTGGCAAATGTATATTCCTAATTTTTAATTTTCTCACAATTTATACTTCTCTTGAATCACCTTACTAAAGTGAAAAATAGCATGTTTGTCTTTTTTATCATAGAAAATATTTAATTGAATAAAACTATAATGTTGAAGTAGAAAGTCAGATTTTGTGTCAATTAATGTTGATTAATCTGAATCGTTATTAAATTTGTATTAGATATTATATACAAAATAAAACAAAGGCTGATATGACTAGCAACCTTTTAATCATTCTCAAATTATCATTAACTTATTACTCAACTTAGATATAACAAATATTGCTTACTTATAGAGAAATGTTAATATTATCTAATGGGCTGTTTTTGTACCATACTCTATTCTAAGCCCGTAATATGTATTACCAATTTTCATCTAATCAGAGATATTACTGAGTCCAAAACATGCCATGATTTCATGTACAACTAAGAAAAAATGCTGTCAATTAAACTCTGCCTATTTTTGATTTCCTTAATATATATCTTGCTTTAAGATATGTTAAAATATAGAAAAATTTACATATTAGAATTGTTAAAATAGAGCTCATTTAAAACTGACAACAACCCCATTAGGTAGTGTCAACCTTAAAGATAAGACAGCTCATTATTTTACCAGCAAAATGAGTTTCTTTGAGAGTAGCCAAAGAATTGCAATCAGGACGAGCATGCTATGGCAGACCATAGGCAAATACAATAAACAAGAGAGAGGAACATTATTTGAGGAGAAAAAGGAGGTAATTGGGAGGGGTCGTTTTGAAGGAAAGTCGTTTAGAGAAAAGCAAGAGTTCAGGGTGGTGATGATTTCTCGCTGACTGAGTTGCTGGGGTAATCAATTTCTGTTTGGGATGCAGTGTACATTTCTTCCTATTAATTAACAATTCTTTCCTGTTGACTGGCTTCTGTTGGGGTCTGTAATTGACTATCTTTCCTGTAATTGACTTCCAGTGGTACTGTGTAGGAACTCCCCCTTCTGGACCCCTGACTCCATTTTAAATGAGGTTTCCCTTTATTAATTTTCACAATAGGTACTATTATTATTATTATTCCCTTTTACAGATGGGGAAACTGAAACACACTAAGATTACATAATTTGCTCAAATTCACACAGATCATAATTAATAGAGCTGGAATATAACCATAGCAAAATGGATTCAGAAACTGCAAAGTTAACTACTCTGTGATAGTGTCTAAGTCACAAAAAAATAATAATCACAGGCCTTTTGACTGTCAGGGACCATGGAGATTATATAATCATATTACCAGAGCATAGCTTGAAGACAAGAAAGATGGAGTAGCTTCCCTACGTCACAGAGCTAGCTAGAGATCGCTCTAGGGTTAGACCCATGTTTTCTGATCCTGGAGTGATCTAATGACTGCCTTCAAGCTGCATAAGAAGTTTGCAAACAAGTGTCAAAGAAAATAGTTCGTATTTGAAATTTCTCTTAAATTGGATTTCAAATAAGGTGTGTAATTTAAACTGTCACATTTAAGTTTTCTCTTCCTGGCAGGCCTTCTGTGTGTCATTGGATACATAGAGAACCATAGTGATCAAAATAGAATCACAGGGGCCGGCCCTGTGGCATACTGGTTGGTTAAGTTGCCCAGCTCTGCTTCAGCAGACTGGGTTTTGCGGGTTCGGATCCTAGGTGCGGACCAATGCACGGTTCATCAAGCCATGCTCTGGGAGGTGTCCCACATACAAAACAGAGGAAGATGGTCACAGATGTTAGCTCAGGGCCAATCTTCCTTAGCAAAAAGAGGAGGATTGGCCGTATATGTTAGCTCAGGGCTAGTCTTCCTCAAAAAAAAAAGAAAGAAAGAAAGAAAGAAAATACAAGTCACAGAAATGAATAAGTGCATATCGTTCTCTTACTGTAAATGCATATTACCTTTACTAAGCATCTTTAATCTATAAATTTTATCGTCATTTTCCTTTTCTTCCTTTCAATTCCCTTGACTGTAAAACAGCATAGAAAGTAAGCAGATAGAGCTTGCAGGGTCTATGTTCTGCAATCTGTAGGAAAATGTCTCATAGTTATTAGAATTCACACAAGACTGCATCTTAGTAGGAGTAGCTGTTCCCCGTCACTGTTTTTGATGCTTGAGCTAAAGTATTTTTGCAAAATGGTCTAGTGTTCAGCGTATGAATTTTTGAGATAAGACTTTTCACTTGTAGCAATGAAATCCGAAAATCAATGTCAGATGGAAATCTTAGCTCTAAGAGTTAGGGAGATTGATGGAAGAGTTTTAAAATAAGTGTGAATTTTAGCCGCCAGACTTTGGAAATGTGGCAGTTATTGCAAGTGTGAAATTCCTGAGTGCAGATGGTTGATGAAGATATCCTAGGATGGACCATGGCGGTAAATCTCCAGACCAAAATGGGGAAAACTATTTTGATAAGGGATATATTTCTGACCTTTTATGTAAATTTATAACGCAGGTTTTGCTGGACTCAGATTCATAGAAGTTAAATTCTCATTGGTTTCATGAACATTGCAATGGTGTCATTTGATGGGAATACTTAATAGAATAAAAATATGGCAAATGGACAGTGAGAGGAGTGTGTGGTAAGAGAACTAAAATGTATTAAACTGTTACTATTACTATGTGTCTTGCATTTCATATTCATAACTTTATTTAGGACAATAGTCTTCCAGGTAAGTTAAATATTCCCCCACTGAAGATGATGTTGTGGGTCCACCTTGAGCTTAGGTCACCAAACCAAAGGCACGTTGAGGGCTAAGAGTACAACTGGGCACAGTGTTTGTAACACAGCTAAGAAATACTCCTGTCTACATTAACAATACCAAGTGGAGTAAGAGCAAAATGGTAACATTATCTGCTACTTTCAAATAAAAAACGGGAGATGTAAGGCCAAAACTCTGCTTTTGTCTTGGTCTTTTCTTCTTTTCCTTTTCCTTTCTGCACTTATCACAGATTAACCTTCACTTACTTAACTAATAGTCTGGATCTAAATAAACAGAACTTAATGTATGAATATTGCACTACATATTTGCATTTTCCTGTTCTTGGTGTATTATATAGTCGTTACCCAAGTACATTTAGCTTTTAGTATATAAATGTGTTCAGTCCTTAAAATAGGTATTATAGTTGATATCATCATTTAAATTAAAATAACTAATAGATAAACCATTTAGTGATAATTTTTTTGTGTTATAATATTTGGGAGTAATAAAGTAATTGCAATTAATTTCTGGACTTTAGCAAAATAACAAAATCATTACATATCATGTTTGCAACATTGTTAGAGTTAAGTTCTCACAACAACGCATCCTTCTTTCCCCTGTTGACCTTTTCCATAATTATGCTGAAACCAATCTATAAGCCATCAATTGACAAGTCCTTCCTTCCTTTCTTCTATTCTTCCTTCCTTCCTCTCCTTCTTTCCACAAATATTTATCCAGAAAATATACCGTAGACATTGTTGTATTCTATGCTAAGGACATCATGCTAAGCAGGTAAATATGGTTCTTTGTGTCTAAGATCTTACAGTCTACGGGGATACACTCTTATGTTCAATAAGTCACCAAAAAGTGTAAGTATCGCTAAAATAAGAGATATTCAAGATTTGAGAAGAACACATCACAGGAGAAATTTAACCTAGTAAAGGAAAAATATAGTAAGGTTACTGTAAGACTTTCAGGAGTCTGCTGTGTGAATGATCAGGAGTGGTGTGATACGTGGCCGTGGAGAAATGGGAATGTTTCTCAAGTAGGCTGCATGTGTGAAGCCTACATGTTAGGAGAATGCATCACAGGTTTGAGAAAAGTCCCACTGGTTATTTCTTTTGTCAATTCAGAGCTCTTTCTGGCTCCATTATTAAGACCTTATCCTGGTTAAAAATGCGGAATGACAGTAGCTATCAAATTTCACATTCTTAGTTACTGTGATATCTACGTACATTTTTAGTTATTAAGAACAATGTCTATATAATATTTCTCAATGTATGTTCAATATAGTTGGCTTTAAAACTTCTAAGACTTAATTTTAAATTCAGATATGCATATTTATGGATATATTCCTACAGATTTGGATTTTTTAAATAAATTTTATATGTAATAATTGTATATATACTACATATGGATGTATGTTATTATATAGAATAAATCTGATGTAGAGTAGTATCCTTATGTGGATGTGCAAATCCGATTTTATATATAGTAATTAATACCCACTTAATTATTAAAGAGAGTACACGTTAATGTTTCCAGAGGCTAATAAATATATTTGAACAATGGGGGTGGCCTGATGAATTGCTCCATGAAATCCGTAGAGAAGTTTTCAGCTGGATTCCCTATATTCCAGCAACAGATATAAAACAATTATCAAATTTTCCACCAGCTCAATATTGTTTTTGCAGTTACTTAACCCTATGTGAAAGATGGCCATCACCTTCTTTTCCTTTTTATCAAACGCATTCTGCCCGTCTGTCTTCACCACAGAACAAGTGGGCTGGGTTTTATTCGCAGGAAGAGCCACAATTGACAGATTTGCTGATGGTGTCAGCAGTGTTCACAAGCTTGATGGACAGCACCAAACCTTGCCGTGGCCCAGCTCCCACTAATTAGTTGTTTGAAGCCACTCTGTGTGCCACAGGCATAGACTTATCAGCCAAAGACATCTTTGCCATTCAGAATGACAGCTGTGATGCAGCTGCTCGTGGAGAGAAAGGAATGTACAAAGAGAGAGGGGAAGAGCCTTTCAAACAAGTGACAACCATAGTACCTTTCACTGAAGGATCCTGAAGATATAACAAAACAACCAAAAGGCAGAATACAAAAAGGTGTAAAGCAGGATCTGTTGGATCAGCATGGCAACCACACGTGAAATGACAATAAATAATATCAAACTGTGAGAATGAAAGAGAAATACAGCTGCTTCATACTACTTTTTAAATCAACTGAAGTTACATATTCTTGTGATTAATACAGGTCAGGCATTTGCTTATGGAATTAACATAGATGCATAGAGTTTTCAGGAGGTTCTGCACATGTCCATGGATACACATGGGGAAGCCTACCAGAAAGTCTGGTATTTAAACTCCTGTAGAGGGCATGGTCATAAATAATGTATTGGGATGCGAAATATCTCAGGATATTGAGGACACATTAAGAGGAGTGAAAGTAATACAAATACATGTGAGAAGAGTATAGAAATGGAAAAGATAGAAAAATAGAAGATCTTTTTTCTAGAAAAGTGTACTTATACTGAAATAAAAATAAACGAAATTCTTTTCCACTCATGGATGATTGTGAACTGTGACATTCCTTTTTAACGACTCTTCAAAGAATTTACAAATCTAATGGAAAGTCAAAGTATCTGTTGTTAGAAGTACACATTGACTAGTTAAATTAAATATTTTTCACAAATGCATTTCATATGATAAAATCCTCATTCTAATTTCCAAATATCCACCAAGAATAAAGTTCTTTATAGAAGATACCTGATATTTTACAAAACAATTTTAATTGTATTTATTTATTATAGAATTTATAATCATGTTCTAAATTAACACATAAGTTATGGAAATCCTATTAAAAGAAACTTTAGACTTGAAATGGATTTTTGGATGTTTGCACTTGAGTTTTATATGTTTATATAATATAATTATTATTGTTATACTCTATAAACACATATAATGATTACTTCAGAGGGCTTATGAAATAAAGTTTGGTGTGTCATCAAATTCTGGGAGGAATGGAGATGGAATTGCAGCTAGTCTTCTCATCTGCTCTATAGTACATAAAATTCTGCACACAGATATAAGAATGTTTTACCTATTTAAAAGGCTTGAGGGGCTGGCCTGGTGGTGTAGTGGTTAAATTCACTTTGGCGGCCTGGGATTCACAGGTTCGGATCCTGGGCATTGACCTAGTATCACCTGTCAAGCCAGGCTGTGGTGGTATCCCACGTAAAATAGAGGAAGATTGGCACAAATATTAGCTCAGCGACAATCTTCTTCAAGCAAAAAGAGGAGGATTGGCAATGGATGTTAGCTCAGTGCCAATCATCCTCACACACATGCAAAAAAAAAGGCTTGAGAAACACTTAAATATGCCAATTAAATAGAAAATGATACAGATAATATACACTACATAATCTCAACTTTGACTTGATTTTAACTTTTATTTTAATTATATAGTTCTGAATTTAAAAATGTTAAAACTTATTTACAAATAGAAGTGGCATAGAAGCACTGTAATTATTGAGGAATAGTTACCTGGACCACTTTTTTTTTCTCTAGGTAGTTCAAACAATGAATATACCTTAGAATGTATGTGTGTGTTGCATAAATTCAGATCTAAATATTAACAAAGAATAAATTAAGCTGAGACTTTTGAATGTCATTTATTTCTTCAATTTTGGAAATACTGGAAACAGATTATTTGACATCTACAGCATGTTAAACTGAGAGAGAAAGACTCTGAAGCCAAGAACCCCAGGATATCCATATTCAGCAGGTCAGAGATGGATTCTGAATCTGAATTTGTGAAAAATTTCAAATTTTATGAAGTATTTAATGGATTTTATGTGAAAGGTTAACAGGAGGACTGAAGGCAGAGATTAAATGATGATCAGTACATAGCTCATGTAGAGAGATTAGTGTCTTGCAATCTGAGGATTAAGACCAACTTTTTCTTAGTAGAATTGAAAAAAACAGAATAGAAAAAGTGGTATAGAGTTGAATGCATATGTTAGAACAGAATAGAATGAGAAGACAGAGAAGGAATAAGAGAAGAAATAGAAGAGAATAAAAAAATATTAGAATGTATGGCATATAAAATAGTTAAGTATTATTTCACTGAACTTTTATTTCAAGTGTATCTGTTTGTGTATGTTTGGGTGTCTCTATGTAAAATGGGTTGTTTATTGTGGGTTGAAGTAAAAAGTTTGAAAGCCACTGATAAAAAATAGCTCACACTTACATACCAATTATCATTTATCAGCAACTTCTCAAAAACGTTTTGATTATATTAACTGAGAACTCATTGGATTAAAATTTCCTATGACTCTTGTTTATAGCTGAATAAAGGAAGGTGTAGAGAGGCAAGTGACTTGCAAATTCTCACACAGCAAATGAGAAGCTGCGGCGGGACTCAAGTCTAGAAAGTATAAATCTGAAGATTGTGCTCTCAGCCACTGCTCTAATGCTTCTGACAAAGATGGTGGCAGAACCAGGATTTGAGACCAGCCTCCTGACTTACAGTATAATATGATTCTCTTTCACTTTATCATTTCTCTCCCTTGTTCACCCAAACCCCAATCATAGGTCAGAGTTTATTGATGTGCTCCTCACAGATCATTTGTCCAATAAGATGTTCCTCATAACAAGAGTGTCTAGGGGGCCAGCCTGGTGGCATAATGGTTGGGTTTGCTTGCTCTGCTTCAGCGGCCTGGGGTTTGTGGGTTCAGATCCCAGGTGCAGACCTACACACTGCTCATCAAGCCGCACTGCGGTGGCATCCCACATACAAAATGGAGAAAGGTTGGCACAGACGTTAGCTCAGGACAATCTTCCTCACCAAAACAAACAAACAAACAAACAAAAGAGTGTCTAGGCTGAATGAGTTTAAGAAGTTCTGCCTCGATAACTCCTTTTAGTGATTTACAATAGGATTAATGAATAAATGCACTTAACCAATTTAAAATAAATGAATCTGTTTACATTTGTTCAACCTAATCCCTGGTAAAATAATTTGACTATAATAACATACTCAAAGAACATCTGTTAATATTGTATTTCGTATAACTCATTTTGAGAAACACTGGTCTAGATCATGAATCATACTATATGTTAAAATTGATTTTCTGACATTAAAATCAAGACTCTTAAAATTTAAGTAAGACCTCCATTTTTAAGCAAGATGTATGTCAGAAAACAAAACAAAAAGGAAATGAACTTGTGCTGTCAAACTTGTGATGTGCATGTGTGTGTATTATCCATACACTTGTTACCAGAGAAGTAAAAGTATTTTTTAAATTTTTGATTCTGCCTTACTTTTTAGATAACATCTGTAATGATATGTATATCTAGCACAGTTTTCAAATGAGCCATTCAAAAAGCAGAAGCCCAGAAACTTTCTTATTGAGATTAAATTCTTAATGCTTTTGGCATTGTTACCCATTCTAATGTAGCTGTTTTTTTATAAGACGACATGTCTTATCACAAGCACGATGTGTTCTTTTTTCCACTCCTGCTACAAATTTTTAAAAAATTAGATAGAAATAGGGGCTGGCCCCGTGGCCGAGTGGTTAAGTTCGTGTGCTCCGCTGCAGGCGGTCCAGTGTTTCGTTGGTTCGAATCCTGGGTGCGGACATGGCTCTGCTCATCAGACCATGCTGAGGCAGCGTCCCACATACCACAACTAGAATAACCCACAACGAAGAATATACAACTATGTACCAGGGGGCTTTGGGGAGAAAAAGGAAAATATAAAATCTTTAAAAAAAAATTAGATAGAAATAAAATTAATTTTTCTAGTTTCTATCTACTTTACAAAATAATAAATCTCAAACACAGTAATATGTTGAAATAATTGCACAAACACTGCTGTACAGTGAAAGATGGCAGAAATAGAGCTAAATTTTGGAAGGCAGGAAGCTCCAGCTTCTTCATCAAGTAATATACAAACGTTTGAATTTTGCATACAATAGACATTTCTCAAATTTGAACATATCAAAATTTGCCAAAATTTTATATTGGTCAAAAGTATATTATATAAAAGTCAAATACTGCTTATATATATTAAATGTAAGTAGTTTCAGATTGGCCACTAATATTGAAAACTAGTCCACTTGGGCTCTCATATGGCAATATGAGAATAGAGGGAAAATTCATTAATTACTTAATACTTTCTTAATTTATTTTAATTTTTGAATATGCCACCCTACATATTTACGTCTTAAAATTGGAGTAGAAGTGTGGAGACTGCCACTACTTTCCAGTCTCTTCTCTAGCTACAGAAGGAGGAAGATCGCTGATGCCCAGGAGTTATGCTCTCTCAAATAATTTCACTCAGTGTCAGTTAAAGATTAAAAAGGCAGCCAAAAAACCAAAAAGTAAAAAGCAAAAGCTGTATTGTGTGTAGGTAGGTTTGATAATGAATTCTAAAATAATGAAGTTCATATATTTAAAATATATAAATATGGGTTTAGCCCACATCTAGCAATAGGATTTTTTTAAAAGCATACTTTAGGGAAGAGGTTTGTATTTTTCCAAATTGATCTCATAGCCTTCTACAATCTAATACTCCTATTCTATTGGTGTGTAATTATTTCCATATTTTTTGTAAGGAAGCCAAGCTGCTTTAAAGCACAATTTCTGGCTTAATTATCTCAATTTTGATTTCAATGGGTATTCAGGATGTAATATCTATCTAAAACAAATGGACAGTATAAAATTTCAGCAAATCTCGTATTGATGTTTAAATTTAAGCAATTTGTAGACATGCACTTTGCCAGAATTTTATAGGAGATTTAGTATTGTTTTCAAAGTGGTGGCTGGTTTGTTTATTCATTTACTGGCATAGTTATTATATAAGAACCTTTACAGTTGAGATCCTGGGAAACTTCTGTTAAACCTGGGAAGAAAAGTAAAAACCTTTGGGTGAGTCTAATCTTGAGTCAGAAAGTATCTGGAAAAAAAGTATGATGAGCATCATCTTGAGTAAGACAAATGTTGATACAATAAGGAGAGCCAAATTTAAATTCGAAATATGGATTGAAAAAATAGATAAATTGTGGTAGTGTACAATGTAATACTATTCAGCAGTGTAAAGGAGAAACCGCTGATACATGCAATAACATGGATGAATATCATGCTAAGTGAAAAAAAAACAGACATAAAAGGCTACATACTGTATGATTTAATTTCTATGAGATTTTGGAAAGGCAAAGCTATAAAGACAGAACTCAGATCAGTGGTTACCGAGAGCTGGTGCTTCAGGGGAGGATCTTAGCTACAAAGGGGCTCAGAGGAAGTTTTTGGAGTTATGGCATTATGGAGTTGTAGAGAACATATTTTTGGATAAATATATTCTATAATTTGATTATTGTTGTGGTTTGTCAAAGAAAAATTGCGCTGGATGGAGTTAACAGACAAAGGAGAGTTCATTCAAGACTATTGCAATAGGGGAGAGAGATGGAACTCAACTCCTTTGAAAAAAATAAGAGAGAGTTTTCAGCACTGGAGTGAACTAGTGGGAAAGATTGGAGGGTGTTAGTGGGAGGTTGGTCAGTGTGATTAGATTATCTGTGTTTGCTCTCACTTATCAAAGCTAGGCTCCTCCCCGCCCACAGAGACTAGGACATATGGATGCTATTTTTCTTGAGTACGTTTCAAAAGGATAACCACCAGGTCTTTGAGAAAGACATTCCTGACTTGTAGGACTGGCAAGAGAAGGGAGATTTCCATCTCAAAAGGGCAGAAACAGAATTTAAAATTGCAATTTATACAATTGTATAAATACAGAATTTACAAGTACATACTGTAAGAAAAGGAAGGTCAGGGGCCTAGAGGCAGAAAGAAGACTGTCTCAAGTTTAGTCAAGCCTAGGGGAATGTTAAGGGCTCTTAGTCAGGTTCCATGACTGTGTGTGTTTGTCACACTCATATAACTCTACTCCTAAACAGGTGAATTTCACTGTATGCAAATTATTTCATTGTACGCTCAATAAACTTGACATTAAAAAAAATGTAGCCGAGAAAAATGTCATCATTGATGTGGAATGAGAGCAGTAAAATCATGATGCCATCGAGAAAGGAAAAAGTGAGATTATAACCCCACAGGAAATAAGTCCTTTTCCGTATATGGAACATCTACCATCTTTCATTAATGACATGATAATTCATAAACCTAAAATATTCAAGAGATAGCAGGTCTCTGCTCAGAATACCAAAGTGATACCCTAGCTGCCATAGATGAACTGTGTTTGTGTGCATATCTTTCTGTTTACTGAATTGTTAAGCAAGAAGCTGTTACCCAGAGGAACATACTTGATTAAAATCAATACGCTGATATATCCAAATACTATACCACACTCACTCTTCCATCTTCCTAGAATTGGAGCAATTGTCCTATTCTTTCAACAACAGCTGATGTACATAGTTATGGTGAAAAGCATCTCAGCAGGACTGAACTTTGCTTTATGTCATATGCCTCTTTCTCAGAATGCAACGGTGTAGTGGCAGAAAAAGAAAAGGGAGTTTCTGTATGTTGACTTCTATACTGCTGAATGCTTTATTTTAATTCCAGAACCAGCGAGTGTCTACTCTCCTTGTAGTGGTGATTGGAGGGCAAAGTTCTCATTTTCACCTGGGAGGAAGTGACAAGGGGCTAGGGATGTAAGGAACCAGGATCTCCAGGGAACAGCATGCCTTATGTGTCTTGTTAACAGGATTCACAAGTCCCTCTCTTCTCCCCACCCTTTAGTCACTTCATTGAAAATACAGAAGGCTCATTTAGCAGCACCCTAGGCACAAGCATTACAGAATCAATCAATCAACACAAATACTTCCTCTCTGAGGCTCCCCCGTGACCTTGAGAAGTGTGACGAATGACTTAAAGGATGGAACAGATGGAAGATTCGTGATAAACCAAGAAATTATGTTCTGCTGCATGATGAAGAGAAATAAAATGGAGAAAGTGAGATATATGTTTAGTTTAAATAAGGCCAAATAAATTCTATAACTGCTCTGTGCGGCCTTGGCCCCAGATCAGAGGTACTCAGCCTGCACAGTAATCAGGACTTTCTCAATAAACCTCAGCCTGTTACGCTTCTTACCACATTTACTTTCTCAATGCGATAGTACTTTACAGCTATCTACTCGATTATGGCCAGAGTTCCTAGCAGTTATTGATAACCATACCATAGACTTTATATCTCAACCAGCACAGGCTGAAGGAAGGCAATCAGCACAGTGAATTTCCTAACCTGGATATATCTTCCCGAAACACGAAGGCGATGACTCAGTTCTACAATTGAGCTTGTGATTCTCACTGTGGCGAAACTTCTTACGTCATTTTTATTTTTAGTTCTTTGGCACAATTATAGAAAATTATTGTAGGAAAATCACAGCTTCCATCAGGAGGAGCCCTGACTGCTTTTAAGAGGTTCTAAATCTTGGGAAAACTCATGAACAATGTGCAGTGCATTTCTTGGTGGGGAAATGCAGATAAAAATTTGTTTACTAAAAGAACGAAGCAAGATTGTAAGACCTTTTCAGTTTATCTTTCCGCTTCTCTTTCTGAGCCCTCTCTTTCTGAACTTTGCCTTGTATTTCCCTTGCTGCGGCTGCTCTCAAAAATCCACACTCTTCCAAGGCCTAACTTTCTTCAAAGATCGCCTCTTTGTGATTCAAGGGTCTATTTCCTATGTGAGCCACAGAGCAAAGTTGGGTGAACACACAGTTTGATGAGGATGACAGTTTTGAGTAGCTACTCTCCCGGTTCCCGCTCCCTGAGATGCAAGTGAGTAAAGTGAATTAGTTTACTAGCCAGAAGTGTTTGCAAGCTGAGTTCAGTAAAACCACGTCATAGTAATTTGATTTGCTGGAGTGACTTCAATACCGCAAAATATGGGGCCAAAATTTTGGAACACCACTAAATATAGTTAAGAGAATCTTAATATAGTTAAAAACGCCACCATTAATATAACTGAATGTATCATTATTATCCACATAATGTGTGTAATCACGCCACTATTTAAAAGCAGTATTATGACTTTCAGTTCTGCAATAATAGAAATTTTAGATATTCTTGTTATATAGAAAAATGATGTTTAGATTTTACAATTAGGGGTTTTAGTGGTTTTATCAATATGGGTATGCCTTTACTTCTAAGCCAGTGTCTAGTATACATAGAATACCAGAGATGAGGTGAAATAATAGTATGAGTGCCGGGTCTAGGTAATATTCTACAGCACAGCTGTCACACAATGGCCACCTCTGATAGTTTATTAGTAATTAGCATATTAGTATTAATATGTGTAGTACCTAAGTATAGTAGGAGCCAGTACTAAAAATACTCTTAATGATTTTATATTATTATGAATGTATGCTATTTATGAGGATACTCTGAAGTTACAAATCAGTGCATTCCTTATTTGAAAGTTTCAAATGCCTTTATTAACATCTCTCTATTATACAAATATTCTCATACTTCCTTTCCTGCTTTAGATTTGTTAAAAAGTGTCTGCTGTAGAAATGGAACATAGCATTTTTTTTCCATGGCAGAATGCGCTTTTCCGTTTTTACTGCATGAGCAGGCGGTTTGGTTCATTAAGCTCAGTGGCACCGATAGTAAACTGAAGAGGAATGAAAGCAAGAGGAACTGAAATACCATCATCCCACTAATGATACTGAAGCCGCTCAGCTTTATTGGGAGACTGCCCAGACATCCACTAATAGAAGGCATGGTCCAGGATGTGAACTTGGTGTTGGACTGCCAAAACTACAAACCCAGGAAAAAAAAAAAGCATTGCTTAGAAGAATGTCTGGAATAATTTAAGGAGTTGTCCAGAATTATAGTGTGTGTGTGTGTATGTGTTACTGTATTTATTGGTGGGTGAGTTAGAGAGGAGAGAGAGCACAACAGAAGAAATAGTAGAAACAGGAATATTCAATTACCTCAAGACTCTATTGAATAAGGATAGCAATTTTATCACAGGGATATATGTATCTCAGGATGCATGAATTGGAGAATATCCAGACAGCTTGGTGTCACTTTTTGATTAAAAGAAGGTAGCTCCTGAATGTTAAATAATTCCTGATAAATGTGCACTTTCTTAAGAAGGGGCCAGAATGCACGGCTCTTCAGATACCCACACACTTCCATATCATAGTACTTTTGAAGTATTTACTAACACTCAGTGATAATAATTAACACAATGATTTCTTTTATAAATGAATGTTATTGTTCCCGATTCACCCCTGCACATGAGGAAGTATACAGAAATGTGCCCTTTGAAACAAGGGAAGAAAACAGATTCTCTGTTCAAATTGGGCTGATGCCCAGTTTGAACAGAGAATCACTCAGTTGGGGATGGCAGCTTTCGTGGCCTCTGGCTAACACAAACCCCTCAGTGGCTTTTCACAGCCACTTAGAATCAAGTCCCAGCAGGCTCAAAGTGGAAGCTGCAGCTGCAGACACTGGGGAACACCTATGTGGTCCTGGACGCATGCTCACAGGCCCCTTTCCGATTTTAATTCTGTTTCTGTTTTGTGCTGGAGGTTGGAGGGCAGGCAGAGAAGGGCCCTTCCTCTCCCCCAATTTTCCCTTTCTCTTTTATAAGCCCTCAGAGAGAGATAAACCTTTTGGAAATTGTTCAGGTAGGCTCTGAAAAACACAGATCAGAGATGGGACTCAGTGACATCTTTGCCCTTTAAAAAACACACAGCTTAACATAGAAGTCTCTTTTAGAGGTTTAATAGTCCAGCAAAGGCAAATGAATCAACAGAACAGAAACAGTAAGAAGGCCGGGCTTCAGAGTTGCACCTGAGCTCATGCTGAACATTTAAATGTGGTCTGAGAATCCATCCACGGTTAAAGCTCTTCCCGCTGGAGGACTTCACTGGGAAGAAAATGGTGTGTTTTACGATACCAAGAGGATCCTATAGGGGTAAGACATGGAACATATGAAAGAAATGGAAAAGATCCAGCAGGATATCCTTAAATAGAAATGAGGTTTTAGATAAAGAAAAGACTTTTATGAGAGGGAAGAATAAGCTATTTCCAGGTCCAAGTTGTT
Organism: Equus caballus; assembly: GCF_041296265.1. Classification (NCBI taxonomy): domain Eukaryota; kingdom Metazoa; phylum Chordata; class Mammalia; order Perissodactyla; family Equidae; genus Equus; species Equus caballus. Next base: position 61,660,860 of record NC_091700.1, on the reverse strand, counting down.
CACAGCCCTGCAGAAATCTCCATTTATTATCACAGGCTATAACAGATTATGTTATTATAATTCCTCCAATTTACTTCAATTTTTATTCCTATATGCTTCAAAGTAGCTATAGAAGAGAAATTAAGTATTCTCACCAACTAGGAGAATAAAAGGTCTTGATAAAACTAAAAGTTCAGAACCATCAACTAGTGAAGTGGAATATTGGCTGGTTTGGCAATATAAATGCGTAATCCATAGTTTTACTTGAACTCTCTCTCTTCTTTCTCATCAGTTTCTCTCCCATCAAATGTTGAACCCAGGAACTTCATATTTTTAAAAGATACCCAATTAAAGAAACATCTTGGATCTTCTTGAAAGCAAATGCTTGAAGATATTATATAATCTAAATTGTTGTTGTATAACATCATGGCTCAAAAGTGAGTAAATGCATTCAAATCACAATTGCCTAGTTAATTAAGCACATTCTTTTAATATTCAATTTAGCATACATATATTAGCATATCTCTTATTTACCATATGTAGATATTTTCCTAGGCACTTTGGGGATAAACGTTTTAGCCAGTTCTTAACTTCTATGTCCAGGTTTTCTAGGGCTTGAGAGAGATCCTACACACACATCAATACTGCACGCTGGTTTGAACTGTATGCTCTGATGGGGCACATTAGGTGGAGGAAGGATGGAAGATGAGATGGATTCAGGCTGACATACCAAAGAATGCCTCATAGGAGAAGTGGGATTGGAGTAGAGTATCAGAGAACAGTAGGAGAGCTAGCAGGAAATTAGAATGCTAATCGGAAGAGAATATTGTGGGAGTCTTGCAGTCTAGAGAAATGAGGGAGCCAAGTGACGCGCAGAGGATGTGGAATTTGGGGTACATTGTGGTCAGGGAGTGCACTACCAGGAGAGAAATTCTTACACTTGATCCTAGCCAAGAGGCCGAGAAGTGATAGAAGAGACAAAGTTGAATCAATTTTATTGCTGATATGAATTTGTAAGCCAGAAATAGTATTCTGACCCTAAAGACTTATTGAGATAGGTGGCAATAGAGTGCAAGATTGTAAATGTTTTTGAAAATGTTTTTGAGAGAAACAGTGTGTAACCTGACATTTTTTTTAATTCACAACACATAATACAGGATTCTTCTTTCAGGCAGTGATGTTTTGGGAGATGGGAAAGAAGGAGAAATAAAAAAGAGAAAACATTTTTATCAATTACAGTGATGTGGCACATCCCCTTTATGTTCTTCTGCCTTTCTTCAAAGCATCCCTTCTATTTGATGACCTAACATGCAAACTTGATCAGTCTACAAAAACACTTATTTTACAGATGGTCTGGTCAACTATCAATGTGATGTTACCTAATGAAAATGTTATAATGAAGGAAAGCCAGTTTACCTTTGGGATCTTTTTCTTATAATATCTTTCCTTTTACCTTCTTCTTTCCGAAAATGAACATAACCACCCTCAACTGACTCCCAACACACATCCACAGAAAATCAGCCTAATTCACAGGATTCTTTCAACATTGCGAACATTTTAGATCTCCTGTTGAATGTAGGACATTACACTCACCTAAATTAGGAATCAGAGACAAGCATAAAATAAAGAACAATGATGTAATATCTACTATCTTATAGGTACTGTAAGAATACAAAGAAAGGGGCTGGCCCGGTGGTGCAGCAGTTAAGTTTGCACATTCTGCTTCGGTGGCCCAGGGTTCGCTGGCTGGGATGCCAGATGTGGACCGATGCACGGCTCATCAAGCCGTGCTGTGGCAGGCATCCCACATATAAAGGGGAGGAAGACGGGCATGGATGTTAGCTCAGGGTCAGTCTTCCTCAGAAAAAAGAGGAGGATTGGCAGCAGGTGTTAGCTCAGGGCTAATCTTCCTCAAAAAAAAAAAAAAGAAAAGAACACAAATAAACAGGCAATTAGACTCTGATAGAGGCCAAGCAGAAGAACCAGTAGAGGGTGGTGTTTAAGATTTATCTAGAGTCATGATTAGGAATTCAGTAAGAGAGCAGTTTGGAGCAGAAGCCCTCAAGGTAGAGAGGGTAGCAGGTTGCAAAGGGGGAGAGATTAATGTGTGAGCATGGAGGCATGTTACAGGAGGAGCTGGTCATCTGCAGAAGCTGGAACAGCACTTCCCACACTACATCTCAAGAGGTGGTGTTCTGGGAAAAGCAACAACAAAACAAGCAAACACAAAACCCTGGTATAACAGTTATAAATATATAAACTTCCAGGTTTCCTTGCTGGAGGACTTGTTTACCCCTCTAATAAGCTAATGTGTTTCATTCTTCTCCCGTGAAACACTACCATTATTTCAGGAGGCATCTAATGTGATTAGTGTGCCATGGAACACGACTTGGGAAAGGCTGGGTTAGAATATCCTCAGTCAGTAAGTAAAATGTGCCTATTTAGTTAGAAGAGGGCAGATGGATTTAAGACTGATTGGTTGCTTGAAACTGGGACAAATTCTTTCAAACAAGCAAATACACACACACACACACACACACACACATTATTACTGATTATTCATCTGGCAGTATATCTACGGTATCATAGCATCAGAATAAGATGAGTGAAGCACAGCGTGAGTCTCTAAGTAGCTGACAGTGTGTTCAAGTTTTACAAAGGAGTGAAGGATTATTTCCAGCTGTTGGAATAGCTGAACACTCATGAAGCAGGTGACATTTGGTCAGTGTCTTAGAGTGATGTAGACGTACATGCAGGGCTATCTAGGCAGAGGGAACAGCATGAACCAAAGTTCTGTCTAGAGCTCAGGCTCGACTGAATGTGTGTAGTATGCTTTGGAAAAAAAGATGAGAAAAATGAGAACGAGATTTCCATCTTATCTAGATACTGAAGGACACTGAATGTCATGATAAGGAGTTTGCAAGTCAACCTCTAGATAATATAAAGTTACCTTTATAAACTCTGACATCATCATAAGAAAAAAGAAATTTCAAGAACTTCATGGGCTCAGCAGTATTTATCATTAGGATAGTACAGGCAGATAGAATTTATGCACTCAGATATTTTTTTGAAGACAGTTTTGTTTTGTGAGATTTATATATTTTTTCCTGATGTCCTCCTATAACTGGACATCTTTTCCATTCCTTAGTGTCATGGGAAAAGCGTAGTTGTGAATACCTCGTATTTAAACCAATGAAAAAATTGCCATTGAGTATCTGCTTTTCAGATATGTTTTGAGGACATACAAGCGAGCACATATTTAGCAAGTGCTAGTCTGATTGGGGGAAGTCATACTTACATACGTGACACTTTTTGAAGGCAATTATATACTATATTACGTGGAATTAAAATGTAAATACAATAGTTTAGAGCACAGAAAGAGGCGTGCAGGTTGCCCCTCGTCAGTCAAGAAAATGAAAACAGGGCTGGGTTTTGATGAAGGAGGAAAATTTGGAAAGGTAGAGAGGAAGCATTGAGTTCATCAGTAGGAGAATGCGTGCGCAGTTACTCTATCAAGCTTTGTTGCAGTGTTCGCCTGGTGTTTGAGAGGAATAGATGGGATTCTGACATGACAAATAAATATTGTTTGCGAAGTAAAAGTACACTAAGGAGATATAAGGCACATTATGACAACCAAGAGTTTCAATTTAGAAAAGAGTAGAATATTTTTAGATTTTTTAAAATGTTAACCAGTTTCTCCATGGCGCACGAGAGAGATGACAGTTTCAGAAATAATTACATTGCCGTCAGGAGAATTTCTGAGAAACTAATGTTCCGTAGAGACAGAAAACTACCTTGTTTTTGAATTTGGTGACTTGGCTTTCTACTCCAAATAGGCAATACAGCAGTAAGTTGTGTTTTAAGAAAGTGTAAATTTGCTTTTAAAAGTGGGATTGTGCTACATACAGATTTAGTAGAGTATGCATAAAATACTACAACAACTGAAATAAGAGCAGGCCAGCTCTTTTTCAAGCATCGCTTAGGGTTATCTTAGATAAACCTGTAAAGTTACCCTGCTTTACCCAGCTCTAACACTGGTGATATTTCCTTCCCATATTTCATGTAAGCAGTTCTTTCTTTTCTTTTGCTCTATTTCCGTGGGTATGAATTCAAGAATATACACAACTTAAATATTTATAGAAGGCATTGGAAATAGTCTATTTTTTTTCAGAACTAGATCCTAAATCTAAATACTAGTTTTAGGACTGGAATGCTTGAAAACTTGTATTATTTCCCCATGCCTGTACAAGAACCCATTTTTAGATGTCAATCGTTATTTTCTTTTATAAAATGTCTTGAGGTAACATGCTTTGGAATCACATATTGTTATATATCATTTACTGATATAAAGCACTTCCCTAATCACAAATCAAAATTGCAAATTATAATATTTTACTAATAGTTTGGTTAGTTACGTTAAATAGATATATGTTACATAGATGACCTTCTATCTACTGCTAGTTGACAACTATTCTTGTCAGGCGTGTACTTTACATGAATTATTTCATTTAAAACTCAAAAATATTATTATCTCCCATTTTTTACAGAGGAGATTTCTGAGGTATAGAAAGGCTTAGCAATTTGTCAGTGTCTTAGAGTGATATAGACGTACATGGAGGGCTATCTAGGCAGAGGGAACAGCACGAACCAAAGTTCTGTCTAGAGCTCAGGGTATAGTGAGGAGTTCTGGCTCGACCAGGTCACACAACCAGGGTTAGTGTTGGGATTGGCTTGTGGCTCCAGAACCTACAATTCAAACTCAATATCATCAGGAATTTATAAGCCGTAAGCAATTCATCAAATTAATTTATTGAATTATTATGATATGTTAAGAGATATAACCAAATATATCCCATAACTCCACTGCCCGTTACATGCTTTATGTATATTATGTCAATTAAATAAATACCATGTCAGTTAATTCTCATGTGGCACATCGGCATCTTTATTTCTTGTATAGTAAAGGCAATCAGACCTTGAGATACTGTGAGACAATTAAGATTATTCATATCAAGACTATGAAATATTAAGTGCGATAAAGTCTGAGAAAGATGCCTGAAGAAAGTTAGACTTTTTGCTTTGAATGTAAGTTTACGTTAGTTTCCTGCCAAATAATATAATTATTTGCTTTCCTACTGGTTTTTGTAGTCCAACAAAGTTTCAAAATCTTTCTGCTCGTGATTGCCAGCTTTCAATTACTGAGGGTGGACCATCCCATTCAAAAGGCACATCTCATCCCTCATCAATTTCCCCCATTTCAGAGTTGTGGCTGTCACAAGTGATGATGTCTGATGTTTGAACTTCATAGGGTGATTGTACCCAGGGGCTTTTTAGGCAGCTGTGTTTGGTGTCTTATGGACATTAAAAGGAATGCCCTCGCCATAGCTTCCTAACAAAGTACTAGTCATATAGTAAGTACTAGGAATCCAGCCAGTGTTTTATCATTATTCTAGTTACTTTGATTTATTCTTTTGTACTTCAATAGCACAATACAACCCATCTCTTGTTTGTTCTATTCACTGCTATTATGCGTTGATTTGAGGGCTTTGCAGCTATTTTTCCTTCAATAATAGCATCTCCTTTCTCATCCTCTATCCTGGAGCATTTTTTTGGATTTGTCCTTTGGCTCCAGGATTTGTTTGTATTCGTTTGTACTAAACTACATTTTTTATTTTGTCTTCAAGCCAAGCCACTAAATATGTCAGTCAGTTGCAAAGGATGTCTTATTTCATTTCCCGTTCTGCTTTTAACTTTATAGTATTAGTAATTGTTCAACCCAGTGGAAATCTAATTTGAATAATCTTTTATTCAATTAGACACTTGATGTGTTGCCTCAAATCTTCATTTTTGAGATTTCCTTTCATGCTTCCTTCTGATTTCTAGTTCTAGGTGAAATAAGTAGAACTATGTTTTGTCAAAGATACCATTTAGTTGAGATTACTTTTTAAATAAGCAAGGTGAGAAAATAGACTTCTGATATGTTTATGTTATTTACACGTAATTAATCCTAAATTGCTGTTTGATATTTGCAAGTGCATTAGCTTATTTTCCAAAGCTACCATGCCATCTGCAGGGGTGCGTATATGTCTGTATCTCACAAAGGGGAAAAAAAAAAATAGAATGATAATTGGTAGCCAACCACTGGAAGCATGTTCGTTCTGCCGGGCTCCCTCATTTCTAGGCATATTGTTTTTTAGCCATGTATTTTCAATATAAGAATACATTTTAGAGTGAAGGCTGGTCTATGACTGTTGCCAAAGCAATTACGTAGCCAGCTGTAAAATTAGCTTAAGATTTGTAATTGTTTGTTTTTCTACCGCCCTAGAGAATGCTTCCACTAGTGGTTTTGATAGTCAAAATTCCTACTATTCAACATGATAAAATTCAGAATAGGAGAAACATAATTATTAATTGTGCATTAGCTTTTTTTTAATTTGATTTGAGAACAAGTCACTGCTCTCTGCTCTTTTTAAATTAGCTCACAGCAAATCTGCTGTGTGTCTGTTTCCCAATGTGACTGTCTTCTCCATGGGAGAGGCAAAGCTTTTCACAAACAGCAGCTTTACGGTTTCTATAGCGATGCCTCCTCCTTGCTACACTGAATGACAGTATCATAGTCTTAGGTTATCTGTACTCATACATGTATTCCCTGGTTTAATTGTCTTCTATGCACACGATGCTCTGTCCAATTTGGAAGTGGATGTCCATTAGAAAAGAAAATTAAAAAAACACTGAAGCTATCCTTCTGGTGTTCTTGCTTGTCCTATACTCCATTCTACAACTTCTAATCTCTGTTTTATTATACTTTGAAACCACCAAGATTCCTTCTTAATCTCAATTCCCAATGATTTTCCTTCTTTGTAAAAACTTTTGTTTACAAATAGATTTTCCATCTTATACTTCGTTTATTTTGTTTTAAGTCTTAAAATGTATAATTTGCCAACTATTCCTTATTCCACTTTCAAGACCACAAGTACTAAAGCCTAGTTGTTTATTCTGCCCCTCCACCTACACTCCATAAAGATGAAATTAGGCTTTCAAGGCCCAAATATGAAAAAGTTTTCTTTTCTTTTAAATTAGCAGAACTGCTCTTACATTTAGCCTCTTTGTGAATTTAAAATTGCGCTTACTCATCTCCCCTTTTCACTCTCTGCATCTTCTACTTTCTCCTTTAGAACACAGTCCTTATTTTTGTATTTTTCATTATTTTTGAAACTATTTCTGAAGGTATTTAAAAGTCCCTTTGGGTTTAAGACTGTGTCAAATGCTAATCAAGGAACAGGAAGTATTAGAATAAAAGTTTGTCTTCTCTAATTTTTGGTCTGCGATTAGCAAGTTAAAAGTTAATTTGAGCCTTCGTTAAGGTGAAGGGGCTTGTGGGAGTCTGAAATATCTAAGTGTTCCCTATTCTTACTGAGTTTAGAACACTGTCCAGATAAGGTATTTGAATTCACAGAAGCCACCCACCAGAAGAAAGAAAAGTGTAGGTTCTAAGGACTTGAAGAATAATCTTTTTTCCTCTATGAACATCAAACATCGTGTACTTGAAAGCTACAGTCCAATGAAGATGTTGTTTCATGACTAAAGTGTTGGTTTTAACATAAAAATAACTCTACCGCGCCTAGAGGGAGAAAGCGAAGTGAAAATGATTCGAATGCTTTCACAAATATCTGAGGCTTGGAATGGGCAGAATACAGGTACATTTTCCCCGAGAAAACCCCTAAGGACCCTTAACTGAAGCTGATGACTCCAAGTCTTATCAGCTCATATTCTTTAGTTCTTTGACCGCTTCTGATTTAGGATTCTCCTTGAATCTTTAAAACCACTTTAGGAAGCTTGCAGAGGTTAAGGTACAAAGTAAAAGCTGCCAGGAGAGAAAGTAATCCAGTGGTACTCAGATTTGCATTTCTTTAAATATTGCTACCTGTTATTAATTCTGATGCGATTCTTTATTTGTAGAATATAGTGTGGTTTTTTTTGAGGAAGATTAACTCTGAGCTAACATCTGTTGCCATTCCTTTTTTTTTTTCTTGCTGAGGAAGATTGGCCCTGAGCTAATATCTGTGCCCATCTTCCTCTATTTTATATGTGGGATGCCTTCCACAGCATGGCTTGACAATGGGTGCATAGGTCTGGGCCCAGAACTTGAACCAGCGAACCCCAGGCTGCCAAAGCAGAGTGCGTGAACTTAACTGCTGTGCCACTGAGCAGGTTCATAGAAAATAATGTTATTTAAAATAGAAATCTATTTTTTGTGGTCAAAAGGACATATATCTGACTTTCGTGTCTTTCAACTAATGCTTTTTTTTTTTCCAATTTTCAATGTGGCTAAGATTCTTTGAACATCAAACATTGTTAGGAGCTTTCATATACATTGTCTTATTTAATCTTCTCAATTAAATGTGTGAGGTAGGTATTATTATTTTAATATTTAGATTATAAAATTATTACAGTATGTAAGGGGGATCTAATATCAAATGATAATAGCAGTCTAAATTGCACAACAGTGTTCCAAAGATACACATATAACTGTAAGAAATTGGGAAATACCATCATATTAATAAAATAGGATATGTGAAGCTACCAAATTTTTCTTTTACTTTAAAGTCATGTTTTGCCTGGTGACATGTAAAACATTTTCATCTTTGGAAGTCTCTTTTCTCTGCTGATTTCAAAAATAATTTCTCTAACATAGTAAGCCCTCTTTTTATTATTCCTTTCAGTTTGACTACTAATTAGGCTACACACACTTTAAATTAAAATCACCATTGATGTCAATGTCCATAAAACAAAAACAAAAATCAAGTAATATCAAATGCTAGAGAAACTCAAATTTCTCCTAATTCACTCCTTTGAGAAGTAAGTTCATTAGTCTCCTTGTTGACATACTGAAAAGCAGGGGAACGCGTTTGAATGTGGAGACAAGAAACTAGATTTGAACTAACAACATGGAACGTGATGTGTTGTGATTTTTTTTTTTCCACTTTACTCCTTCTAAAGCAATGTTATTTGCTACACTGTGCCTTCTTTCTTAATCAGCAGTAACTGAATCTCTGAGCTGTAGCCATGCTCTCATTTTTATACTGAGAAAGACAGACGCACAATAATTGAGTCATATCTTTTTTTATTTCCTTACTTTCTGACTCTTGATGCATAGTACTCACTTTAATTCACAGCACAAAGTCTCATCAGTTCTGGTCATTGGTTTAAGTAAGTCCTGGCAATATTTTAGTGAATAACTTTATCAACTACTGAACACTGTGGTAATTCACACGAGGCATCAACCAATTCATTATTGTTCATGTGATGACAAGACAAGAAAGCAGAATTTCCAATGACAATATTTCATGCCTTGATGAATTGTTTTGGTGGTCACCAACATCTGCATTTAAAATCCCAAACTCAATCTTTTATAACAGATAGACATGTTAGAATTGACTGTCTTTTAAGAGAAAAGGAGGACTTTAGGACCTGGCATGTTGCCTGACACATAACGTGTGTTTACAGTATTTAAGGAGAATGAAAGTATGTATTCTACGTCCCCCAAATTGTTCCGGTAATTGTAAGAATCTCTAAATTCCACTATAAACAAATATGAAAGGGCCTATAGGCCCCCTAGAATTTATAACCATAACTGTAAATCGTTAGCAGTAAACTCTAAGTAAATTGGGGACAGATTACTTTTTAGAATGTAGATAACAAACATATGGTATTATATAGAAAAGACAGGGTAAAATGTGATTCTTATGGTAAGTGGAAACTTTTCCCTGGTTGACATTTAAAAATACACAGTGCAGTTCTTTTCACTGAAATAGACACTGGAATGGAAACTGCCCACACTCTCTTGCGTAGAAAAATAGGAAAATGTTTCCAGCAGCCTCTCACTCCTTGCTTAGTATGCTCTGTGTATCTAGCATCATGTACACTCAGTGAGAATCCAAATGTGTTGATGTTTACTAAACAGCCGGGTGCACGATTTCCTACTGCAGTGCCTAAGAAGAAAAGCAGAACATATGCTTGAATATTCCAAATAATTTGTTAGAGGATGCATGTGGATCTATATCTAATATGAAATTAATTTTTCACACACACACAGAGCTCTGTAACCAGATTTTTACACAGTGGGTTGTGATATTGTAATCCCTCGTTCATGAGCCATGTGTTTGAATTATACTAGTTGAATTATCAAAGTCATCTTGCTGTTTGAATGCTGCTGGCATCATATTTGAAAAAATTTTATAATCAAGTCTAGCTCCTCTAGGGGAGATGTTGATACTGCCCCTGCAGGTGGTACAATAGATGTTAGTTAGTGGCTTGAAGCTAATTTTTCTATTTCATATGTTTATGAAATGTTTTCTCTCTGAAAGATACCAGAGGTCTGATAGACATTTCCTCTCTCTCTCACACACACATACACACACACATATAAACACGTGTGAACTCTTTTGCACGCATAATCTATTACCTCCCTCATCTCTAAAACTCTGTTGGAAAAAAATAATTCAATGGACTTTTAAAAGTTTGAAATATTTCAACAGTTTTATAGAGGATTTGATACCTAGGGAAGTCTTCAAACCTCTAGATGCCCAGTTAAATGAGTCTTATCTAGTGAAATGAGAATTACTTAATGTTTTAGCCTCAAAAGAATCATACCAAGTATATTTTACTGAACACCTATCCTAAGCCAAATGTTTCCCTACGCATCCTCATTTATCTCTTTTCCTTCAGACAGCTTTATAATATTATAATTATTTCCATGTGGTAGCCATGCACAGCTGAAGGAGGTCTTTCTATTGTTAAGCAACACAGTGCTGCTCCCGATCCTAGTTTAGTCTAGGCTTACTATATTACTGATTTTGATAAAGATCCAGACAGTGTGTCTATCATATCTGCATGCTGTATGAAGTAAAATCTACAAGGTAGATGACAAATCGGGATAAAGAAAATCTCTGTGTCCGGAATAATAAAGACAAAAGCTAACAGTTTTATGTGTGATGTTCTACATACGTGTAAGAACTAAAGAAATATATAATTGGAAAGTGAATTTCACCTAGCTTTGCAGTGAATCAATTGAAAAGATTTACAATGTTAAATTGATCATAATTCGCTGTAATCTAGCAGATTTAGATTGCTACTGAAAAGTGATAATATTTTCTTAGAACAGATTAAGAAATATTCTGGGTCTATATTAAGGAATTTAACTATTTGATTTTTTTAAATTTTATTATTCTTTTATTTTTTTTGAGGAAGATTAACCCTGAGCTAACATCTGGTGCCAATTCTCCTCTTTTTGCTGAGGAAGACCAGCCCTGAGTTAACATCCATACCCATCTTCCTCTACTTTATATGTGGGACTCCTGCCACAGCATGGCTTGCCAAGTGGTGCCATGTCTGCACCCAGGATCCAAATTGGCAAACCCTGGGCCGCCGAAGTGGAACATGTGAACTTAATCGCTGCACCACCAGACCGGCCCCTGATTTGATTTTTATATTGGGCCGACCAAATTATATCTACAGTTTTACATTCAATTCTGAGCACCAAAGTTTCAAGGATGCATTGCTAGAATGGAATATATAGAAAGGAGGTAAACTTGGACAGTGGTGATCTGGACACCATTTCCTGTGGCAATCAGGGATGATATATCTGGAAAACAGGGAGATGTGGGAAGTTGGAGGAGAACATGGGGAAGGAGCTATATATGTTTTATGTATCTTCAAATATTAAAAAGGTTATCTTGGGGAAGTGGAGTGAACAAATCTATGGCATTCAATAGGACCAGTGAATGGAGATTAGGAGGAAAGCCTGCCTCACTGAAAGGGAAATTATAGCAAGGAAAAATGTTCCACAGTAGATAGATTGTAATGTGCTTCTTGTCCTTAGAAAGACATTTCTTGTATTAAAAGGTAAATTAGAATGTTTGGCATTTACTCTTCTTTCTATTTTAAATGCTTCAGATTTTATACCTAAAATGTAAAATGAAGTAGTGAGAGAAAATAGCCCATGCATATCTTAAATACAAAAAAATGGCATTTCTCTTACTTTAAAAAATATTTTTTTATAGCTATTATGGTGACATTTCATAGCAGGCCGTGATAACATAAAATAACCTAAAGTAGACTGAGTCATGAATGTTGTTTACAAAAAATAAAAATCCTATTCAGACACAGGTTGACTTTATTTTTTCTTAACTTATCAAGGTGATGTTTTTCAGAATATATGAAAAAAAGGAAATGCTCTATATTATTATATATATATATATTTAATAGTAACTTTTAAGAATGTGTCTATATCTAAGTTAAGGTATTAGATGTTAGAACTCAAGTTTTAGACTTAAAAATTTAAAAATGAGAAACTACCTCTTCCCTATAATCATCCATAAAAAATCAGAGCCAGGCCTAATGGCCTAGAAGTCAAAGTTTGGCACTCTCACTGCTTCGGCGGCCTGAATTCACTTCCCAGTCACAGAATCAAACCACGCCTCTGTCAGTAGCCATGCTGTGGTGGCGACTCACATAGAACTAGAAGGACTTACAACTAGGATATACAACCATGTACTGGGGCTTTGGGGAGATAACCACTTCATACCAAGGTTTACAGATATTGTTGAGAAAAGTATTTCTGACTTCATAAGAGCACATTCTTTGAGTATATTGTAACTAGAGATACTAGAAGAAATAGCATCGGCCAATATATTTGAGCATATCTGTTTAATTTTAAAAACTTTCAAGTTGAATTCCACAGAATTTGACCCATGACTATGCTCAGATATCATATTGGTTTTCACATGTGCTTTTAAATTAGCTTCACTAAAGAATGTGATATAAAGAAAATAAGAAATAATATTAGAAGAATGAATAGATAAAAGATTTTGACTTTTAAAAAGACATTTTGTTTTAATAAACTCTCCTTCATTTTTAATTTGCTTTAATTTGGCTTTTTAATTTGCCACACCCATCTTTTTCCTAGGGGTATGTGATTTTATGAAGAATTACCACATAGTTAACATTTCTCCAAACATTATAACCATGCTTAATGTATGCTGGAGACATGGATATAGCCAGATACAGTAAAATTATTTCAGCTTTATTCATTGAAACTAGAATTGAAAAGGGAAGGTCAACATTCTAGAGAAAAAAAGAAGTGAAATTTTATGTTTCTGTATGAATTGATTCACTAAGGGAGATGAACATAATTAATTTGTTGGTGCTTGTCTACATCTGGTTATAAAATAGTTGTGGCTCATAATGAAAAGCATATTTTGCCCTCTTGAAATCAAAGGTTTACAATAGGTCAGCAACATCCTTAATTTTGACACTTTCCTCAGATTTGGTCACACTTTTGTCATCTGTCCTTTACTGAGAATCTTCAATATCTGGCACTGTTTAAGGTAGTTCTACAAGAATTCAAATTCTAGTAGTAGATAGATGTTAAAATAATCAAAATACAGTTTTACAAATATACTAGAAGTAGTGTGGAAAGAATCATCACTCACTCTGATTGAGGGGCTTAGAGAAGTGATTAAATGGAGATTAGTTTTGACTTGTGTCTGGAAGGGTGAGAAGTTTTCCGTGCAGTAAAAGTAGGCAGACTATTTCAGAGAAAGGGAATTAAAAATGTAGGGGAAAGAAGAGAGATGAAATAGCACTGACTAGAAAAAAGATTTGATTTTGTATGAGTGCCAGGAAGTACATCTCAAAAGTTGTACTAGGGCAAGTCCAGATATGATCAATATCAATATAAATAATATGATCAATGTAAATAATAAGAAATTTAAGCTGACAGTGCCATGGGCATTCAGGTATGGTAGACCACTCTGGCAGCAGTATGGGCAGAGGGGTTAAAGTCTATCTAATCCTGATTCAGAAAGATGAGTTAGAAGATTACCACAAAAACCTAGTTCTGAAGCAATGAGCAACAGTGACAAACAGCAGTAAAACAGGATGATCATGTTTTAATTTTTATCCTCTGTGCTCACGGAGGAATCAAAAAGAATTGTGTTTTAACTGGAATTCAGTCCCTCTCTATAGCCCCAAACTTTCCTTCCCTTCTCTTCCTTCTTTTCATCCAAAAATGTTTTTGAATCCACAGCCTATCCCCAGTCTTCTAATTACTAGACAAACAGTAGTGAACAAAGTAAGGAACGGGTGACAGGAGTGTGTGTAAGCTTGCTTCTGTGTCTTTGGGGATTAACGAGGTTTTGCATATTCAAGTAGAATGAGCACATGCTTGCCCAGCAACGAAAGGTCAATCAAATATATAACAGGTCTTGTATAAAAGTTAAACATAGAGGCCCACAGAATAAATCCTCAGTTTTCTGCAACAATATTATCATTGCTCAAAATACTCTATTAGAGCACAGCATGTGAGCAAGAAAGATAGGATGGAAATGGAAAATTCCAGTCTTTACAGTCCAAGAAATCTGTGTTCCAATCTCATCTGTATTGCTTCCTGCTGATAAAACCTTAGGTAATTTATTTGACCTCTCTATGCTTCATTTTTTTCTCCTTGAAAGTTGCAAAAATAAAACAGTATACATTCAGCATCTGGCCCATTGTAGGCCTTCAGTAAATGTTAGTTATGACAATGGTATTGATTAAGGTTCTCTTAGGACAAGGACACTATTAAAACTCCTCATTACTGTTACCACTGTTGATTATTAAACTCAACATTAATTTCGTCATCTTAAAAATCACCTCTTCAAATGTACCATCTTCAGTAAGAGAGCTGAAACTGTGATGAAGGCCATCTTACGGTGGGCATCCTGGGGCCATGACTGTCACTTGTAGGTCAGACCAGGAAAGGCACAGGGTCCATGGTTACTTTCATCAAGTCAACTCATGAATGAAAGTCTTTTTCATTTTTGTTTTGATTGAATCTAAATTTTAGGGTGTTGTCAGTTGATCCAGACTTATCTAATCACACCTTTATTCTCTCACAGCATAACATTTTTGCTTATGTTACTTTATTATATACATAATTTTAATAAATATTTTAAGTGTATATATGCCATGCTAGTTTATAAGTTCTTCAAAGAGAACCATATTTTTTCTCATGTTTTTAAACTTGACAAATTCCTAGTGTGGTATCTGGCATAGGGTAGGCGTCTAATAAACTACTGTTCACTAAATCAAATATAAGCTTTATTTTTCCCAACTTGTTGAAGTGAACAGAAGTTACCAACTGGAGGCATTCAACTCCTGCCATACTCTTATACCACATGTCTCCTAATGAATGTATGTAATAGCAAGTTTATTTCACAAGCAGATTTCAAATGTCCAGTATTCATCTTTAGTCCTTATTCACTCTGGATTCATGTCTCTGATGTTTTTCCCTCACACCATGACAGAGAAATAGTACAAATACCTTCTACAGAATATGCAGCACATTTTTGATCCTATAATTCTTAATTATTTTTTTCTTGCACATGGTTGGTATTTTTCAAATATTTGTTAAATATATGTAAAAGGAAAATAGGTTGATACATTTGGGTTTATTCTTCTATAAGAGAATATGAAAACCACAGCCAATGTTTTAAAATGATTGTAGTATTCCATATAATTGTATGTTATTTTCCATAAAAAAAATTGGATGATCACTTGAAAATGAGTTAGTATTATCAAAATTCACCATGTAAATAAATGTAATTATAAAACTAATTATAGTATTTTGTCATGGTAAAATTACCTAATTTGCCCAGTTGTACTGTTATCTTCATAGGCTAATATTGAATTTAGCCATGCTAAATTTGTACTGCATATTACAGTTTAGCAGCAGTTTCAGGAACCCATTATTAACTGTCAGATGTCATATTATATCAGTGAAATTTGAATCACTCATTACATTTTGGCATTTATATTATGACAGTAAATCAGTCTAGGAAACCTATTTAGAGAGTGATTTTAACTTCAGCTAATTTATTATTTAAATAATGTCACACATTTTAGCAATCTACCAATATATTTAAGTGAATACATCCTATAAAGTAAACTTTTAATTAATCAGAATCAAATTAATTGAAATCCATAACTATTTATTCACCAATTTAAAAAATAACTATAGACATTTTATACTTCAAAAGGAAAAATGAAAGAAGAATAAAAACTAATATTTGGATTCTTTCAAAAAGTTGAGAGTGATTGGTAAAGTCAGGAAATAATCATCTCTACGTTCTTTACTTGACCTCTACAGATTTACTTTATAAATGATTTTTGAAATGCTTACTTTTTCGCAATAGCAAAATCCAAGTCATCAAAGAAAGATGATAGCTGGATATACATCCCATGATAATACGTTTTGGATGTTTTTTGAATAGCATGGCTTAACAAATTATTTCGCCCTCAACTTTCAATTATTCACCAACTTTCAATTATTCTGCACGTTGCATGTTTCATACTTCACATTTTCATACTTTTTAAAAAATTGTACCTCTTCTAATCACACATCCATGCCTCTACTTTGTCTTGCACATTTTATGATTCATATAAAAACCTTAAATCATATACTATTCAGTAACTCAGCATTGCACTCTGCGGTCTCCCTAAAGGGAGAGAATATTACTTAGAGATAAGCAATTAGGTATTTTAAATATTTAGATACCAAAATATCATTCTACAGTCTTAGTCTCTCTTATTGAGATAAATTGTTCCCTGGCTCTGCATCCATAAACATCACCAGAGAGAACATTAATAATCATTAAGGATGTGCCTCAATAGAAATTGGGAAATAGTTTAATGAGATTTTAACTTAAATGAAGACCAACCGTGAGTAACACTTTCTTTATGATGGATCCTCAGGGTCTGAATAATGACTACTAACGAGAAAATGATCACTTGTCTTTTGGTTTGCTCTTTCTTCCTATGTGAGTTCAAGATTAAAAGGCTCAAAAAGCAAAACTGGGATAGCAATCCAGACCCATTAAATGTTGAATGGAAAAAATGCAACATAAGAAACAGGTTGGATCATTACCGTAAAGAGTTTGGGAACCATACAGATCTAGTTTTCAAATGTCCAGTAGTAATATACAGTGTCTTGGGAAAATGGTGTTTTGCCTTAGGCTTGCTGGATTTCAAAAATATCAGAAATTTAGTGTATCGCTCTAGTGTGAAGTGATAGCCTCCACATACATGTCAACAAGGTTTTTCCCCAAGGTTATGTATTTCCTCCAAATAGTGATATCTGTGGAAATGATTAAATAGAAACAGATTTTCATTTAATTAATATGTTTATTCTTGCCTTTTCTTCTTGCAATGTTCTTGTTTCTCTTTCCTCCCATCATAGCAAATCAATTTGCCCCATACCTTTATCCTTGATATTTTTTATTTAGTAGTTGAAAGGTATATTAAAGGCCCACTATTAAATGAAATTTTTTACTAAACTGATGAATTTGAAACAAATCTTAGGGATAGCCTTTAATTCTGCAAAGGTTCCATAAATTTCTGGCTCAAATCATTTTTGAAAACAGATACACATTTTATCCATTTCAAAGGATATATTTTTAAGAGCTCAATCAGTTAATGTTGCTCCATATCAGTTCTGGATATAGCTGCCATAATTCAAGAATTTATTCTGGAAGTAACTTGAAAGAAGTGCAAAGTGAAAACAATCGCTGGCACACTGGGATGAGCTTTACAACAACATTTGAGAAAGAAATGGGCATCTCAACACATCCCACATCCTTCTTTATGATGTTCACCAGACATTCCTAAGCAATAGGGAAGATATTTTGTGATACATCTTAGTAGAACCACCCTGGAAATTGTCTAATCTGTATTGTCTGATTCTCTAGACCTTTGAAAAAGTCGAAGAATTAAAGCTGCCCCTATAAAAAAAAAAAAAAACCTAAGCTAATAGGAATCAAAAGACTTAATCATTTTTTCCATAGGTTCTAATTATTCAAAACTATTGTCATTTTGGTAATAAATCATTGCAACTTCTAATGACAGTATTTAAAGTAATGTTTAAAATCGTAAAGAAAAATTTGACTTCACACAAAACTAATAAGAGAATATATCATTGTGGGATTGAATGTTCTATTAATATTTGTATTCTTTTGTGAGGCAAATGCATGCAGATACCTGATGTATCCATTAATGAGCTTAATGAGCTCAGAGGATCATAATGTGCCTGTAACATGCTTAAGGAGGAATTATTTTAGCCATACTTAAAAATTAACTTTAAAATCCTTTACCATATTCCCAAGCTATTTAAACAATATTTTTTAAGGAAAAGAATAGAATTAAAGGAATAAATATGAAGATTCCATTTTAAGGACATATACTTTGAATTTTTAACATATTTGCAAAACTCAATTGGAAGGATTTGTTTTTAAGATCTCGGCTCATTCCTTCCCCTTGTATTTGTTCTTGTTCTGTAACTCTTGTCCTGCCTCCAACTTTCCACCATGACAAAGTGATTGAGAACATGTGTTGGGTTTTCTTCCTTAGCAGTTTTGTTCTGCAACTGTTCTTTCTTGGTACTTTCCAGGCAATTGGTCAGCTTTCAAGTTTATTTGCATTTTAAAAACAACACACAAAATAAAACACTCTCGGATCTGATTAATGCTCACAGTTTAACTTCTGAAACACAAACAAACAAGCAGTGCAGGCCAGCCACCTGCAAAACGCTAAAGGAGCCTCGTGATTATTGACTGAGAACATTGCGTGAGAAATTTTGCAGGCAGGACAAAGTGGGCAGAGTTGGCTCTAGAGAAAATGAGTTTGCTCGCAAATGTTGGGTAGAGTTAAATATAAGTGAAAGAAATATTTTTTACTTCCAAGTAAATTTCGAATGCACTTTGGTAGTGATACATCAAGAATAAATCATCCATTATCAGTTTTTTCATTAAATGACTTCGCATATGACAATAAAAAGGAAAGTACATAGATTTTAGAATAAAATTGATCTCATTTCAAATCACCTAATATCTTCTTTTCTTTCTTTGCACTTCGCCTTTTTGAGGGGAGGGAGGTACATGGAGTGAGCCTAAGAAACTGGCTCATTGACCGAAGAACCTTGGCAATGTTCTCATTGTTACCAAGAAAATGAGAAATACCATACAGAATGTTGGCACTATAACTTCCTGTGATATTCTAAAGTATTTTTTGTGTTATAACCTCTTCTAATGTCCTATAGTACCTAAAGTTCCCTGGAAATTTTGTACGTCACATGATTTATGCAGTGGGTAACTCTTACTGTTATTTGGTATTCTCCAAACATATAGCTCAGTTTCAGAATGTGCTTTACCCTATGTTTTATTTTGGAAAACTGAAACTCAGTAAGTTGATTTCCTGGGCCTTGTCTCAATGATCACTTATTATTTGCTAGGCAGTGTACTAAGTGCTTTTTGCCTGTATTATCTCAATTAATCCTGAAGACCAAATTGTGAGATGGTTATTACAATTACCACTGTTCTATTAAACTGAAGTCCAGAAAGCTTAAGCAACTTTCTAAAGGTTACATGACCAGAAAGGACAGAGACAGAATTAGAATCTCAGCAGTCTGTCTGTTTTCAGATCTTGTTTTTATTTGTTTTTTTAACCTTACTCCAGCCCTATGAGACAACTAAATTAACCTCTCAGTAGGAAGCTTTACATGTTTGAATGATACCAACTACTTTTAAAGGAATAGGACATGGTGACCTTGAAAATGCAACTTTCAACCACTCCTTGTTAAGAGAAACTATTATACAGATATTCTTACTTGGGGTGGGCTGCTAAAAAGAAAAAAAAGTTATATGTCCCAAATGTCTAAAAATATATAGTGAATTTTCTCTATGTTTACTTTTCCTTTCATAATTCTTTCTCAAAATGTTCTTGCTTGCTGCCATTTGCTTGAGGATGACAAAATAGAGAAAGAGTAACAAATGTATATTAATTGAAAACCTTGGACATAGCAATGATGTGTGTCATAGGGGATTCTTTCCTGATAGAGATATGCTCATTTCATGAATCTAGATTGCTCACGTCATACAATATAGTAATAATTTCTGTTGGCAAATTATTCCATCTTTTATATTAAAAATTACTGACTTTAAGGAATTTACAGAGTAGTTGGGAAGAAAAAGTTTGGGAAGATCATTATAACACAGAGTGACAAATGCAATGAAAGTTATAGGTAGGGAGGATACCCAGAATACAAATGAAGCCACCCGATCTGGATCATTTTAAGAGATTTTTTGGGAAGGAAATCCTCAACTGAGACTTAATGAGTTAGGGAAACAAAAAGTACACTTCATTTCCTCTGTTTACATTTCAGATAGTTTTCAAACAGTTCATAGAAAACAGAAATAACTAATTTTCTTCACAGTATGATAATAAAAACTAGCAAAAGCCAAAGACAGCCTCCATATTAACTTCCAGTAAAAGATCTACATTTCAGAGCCGTTTGGGTGCAGACTTTCTAAACAGCCGGAGAATATGGGATTCCATGGTAGACAGTGATGCAGCGAGTGTAGGACCTTTATTTCTCCATAACAGGAAAGCATGTGTACAGTTAGCAGCAAAAGTTTTTTAATTCTCAAAATCACTAGACTTAGTACGCTTTACAACCCTCACCTACTCACCATAAGCACATGCCTCTGAATACATTCTTTCCTGGCTTAAAACTAAGGTCTTTCAAGAGTGATTCATTTTGCACACACTCTCTTTTGAGCTAATAGAACACCTACAAGATATGAGAAAAAAAACTTAGATATACACTGTTTCTTTCTTTAGAGATCGTTGGATATTAGTAATTGAGGTTTGAAAACATGTTATTTAAATGACTACAAAGCTAATGTGACGACAATAGAGCAATGCTGCTAATACTATTTAGAGTAATATTGCTATGACTAATGATGGTGAGTGCTGTAAAGTTGAATGCAAAACAAACAATACATGGAAATGTTAGAGACCATGACTGGTTATAGAATTCTCTTCTATAGAATTCACTTCTGCAGCCCTCCTTCTGTAAAGTGAGAAATTGCAAGTGTGAAAGAAAAAAATTCAAATGACACTTGTTAAAGATGGGAAGGCAGACTATATTCAGGATCAGCATGATAGGTGTAGGGACCATGCAATGGGATTTTACAGTGGGGAAGAGAGATTGGGCTCAACTCCAAATACAGCATGGGCAAATGGGAATTTATAGCCAAGGAGCAGGGTGGGTAGCAGTAGATGGAAAACTACTAGGAGGGAACATCAGGGATAAGGGGCATTCTGGCTAAAATAACCTTTCAGAATTCTTGGAGAAGACAGAGCAGGGTGACAGACATCACCTGGGGGATGGTGGAGGAAAAAGAACCTGATCAGATACCGCATGTGGGGGATTCTTGCTAACTTGACTTAGCAGGGTTCTTGCTAAAACTAGGTTTTACAAGAAAATGTACAGTGGGCTTAGGAGAAGATTCAGGAGCCTGACTAAAGTTTGGTCAAGCAAAGAATCTTTGTCACAAGAGAGAAAGGGAAGCATATAAAAGTGTACATGATTTTTTTTTTCACAAGTGCTTTAAATCCTTTAAATCCTATATAGATTTGAATTTCTTTCCCTGTTCTGTGATTTTGTTAATAATAGTGTATAAAGGATAATATTAGCATGATTTCATTTATTTAAAGCAATGCCATTTTATTTATTTATGGATAAGTAAAGCTCTGGAAATAGTAAAATATTTTTCTAAGCGTTGAAAATAATGGGTGAGTTGTACATAATGGAAACAACATGGCTCACTAGAGGCATTTAGTGTCCAGAGCGGAATAGCCTTTGACTGATTAAGTGGGCAGACTTTATTGACTACGTTATTACATATGAAATCTATTAAACTTAAGTACAACCTTTCCCCCCTTCAAATGTTAACATCAGTGCCAGTGTGAGAGTAAAACTCGTGACATTTAGAAAGGAGAGAGAATCCGATGAGATTTACCAGGAAGAGGATATATAAATAATTGAATAAGAATGTCTGTAACAACACAACTCTTTTAGATAATGTATGACAAAATATTTCTCTATTTTCTGATGAAGAAAAGGTTTAAGAGAGGGCTCCATCAGTTGTTCCGTAGCCACTGCAATCAAGGTAATTTCGGTGGCTTCCTTCCAAATTCTGATTTATCACCCCAGTGTCCCAAGGGCCCTCCATGTGATTGCCTTGGCACTGATATTTATGCTGGATGAACTCAAAGTGCCACTCTTAACTCGATATTATGCTTCTTTAGGTCACAAGAGTGCTATCTTTCAAGGACATTTGGGTGATTTTCACACCACCTCATATCTCATCAACACCAGAGGTATCTCTTTGAAACTTAGAAGGAGTCCACTAGACCCGTAAATAAAATTCAGCAAGTCTCAGTAAACATTTCTTTTCCCAGCTGGGATGCCAGTTCACAGAAGAAGAAAGTCAATACCCTGAAGTGGGATAAATTAGCGCACTGGCTCCTAGGACCAGCTTCACAGCTATGGCTTGATTTCCTTTAGGGGTGTGGGAAAATGTAGCTTTTCATGCCTGATATTCTTTCTATTATTATTATCTATCCTCTTCAGAGGTGTAGAGAAATGACCTTTCCACTGGAAATGCCAAGATGATTCTTTCAGGGAGACTGCTGTTGCTTCTAAAGAGATAGGCCTCTGTGTCACTCTTTTGGAGAATCTGCCATTGCAATCACAGTAAGTGCTTAGTGGAAGAAAACAGTGCTGGGGTCTCCAAGGTAAGCTTACTCTCACAACAGGGCATGGGGTCCACCACTGCCTCGCTGCCTTCAAGCTGCCAGAGCGCTTCTCCCATGCTGACATCCTTAGATAGTAAGACCTTCATTGTCCTTGTTTACATTCTTGAAGGGAAGCTTTTCTTTCTGCTGAAAGTTTGCACACTGACAGCTTTGGAATGTGAATTTTTCCATCTTTTTGCAGATCAAGTATAGTAGCACTGATAGGAGCTTCTCACACTGCCTCGTGTTAGTTTTCTGCAAAACGTGGGCTAGAGACAGGTGTCAGCTCTGTTCACCAGCCAACTGGACCCTAGGCCAAAGGCAGCAGGCCTTTCCTAGCCCAACAAGCCACAGAAGTGGCATTGCACCACAGGCTGTTGCCAATGCCCGTGTACTTTTTGATATAGTGTGGTCTTATGCACAGTGCGTTCATTGATGTAGCTGAAGGTTAGGAGTGAAAAGATTCTCCTTTGATTCCTTGTCAAAAATAGATGCCACTTAGGACTTACATTGTTAGATTAGTTTAGACATTGACATTGTTGGGAAATGGAAATTCTTTACTCTGGGAAGTTTGACGCTAACACTTTCCTGTCATTTGCATAACATTAAATGATCGGCCAACTCTTGATTTCCATATATACTTCTTTGTAATCCAATCTACCTTTTAATGAAATAGAGAGAAGACCTAAAATACATCAGGTTGTAATAAAACCGGGCTGTGGATGTTTGTAAACTTTTAAAATTTGAAGATCCATTACATTCGAATGGCTTTGGGCATCTTTAAGTTATAACTAAGCCACATGTTTTATTAGTAGCATTGTATTTCCTTAGAGACAAAGGGTTACAAAGCAATCAGCAATTATCTGACAATGACACCAGAATGTAGCCCTCCTTGTACTTTCTTCATGGATTATATAGTTATTCTTATACTGTATTTTCTCAAAATAATTTTAAAACTCCTGTTTTAGAAATGCCTTCACAATCAGGTTGGTAATTAACACAAGAAGAAATTACTTCATTTGGTTGCTTTATATTTTTTCACCAGAAGCAGCATTACTCGCCAATTTCATCATCAAGTTTCTTCTCTAATCTTGCACTCAAGTGAGTTTTGTTTGTGCCTGAAAATATATGCAACTTTTTGTTTCTGAGAGCATTTAAATGCTGACTATAAAATTTAAAGATAGTTTTTATGAGATATTGCATAAAACTAACTAATCTACCTAAACTGAATTTTACCCTTAAACTGCTTTCTAAGCTAAAGTGTTGGTTAAATGTTGGCATTTCAAAGGCTCTTCTTGTTTAAAGATAGACATTAACAGAGGTTAATATGAGGAAATGCCAGGCAAAGAAGCAATGAATCAGAGTGCCTATTGACTACACCAAAAAGGAAATGTTAACAATGGTGGAATAGAGTTCTGGGCACCCTGCAAATAGAAAGTTTTCTGATAAGTGAAACGTAGTTAAAGTTTGGATATCTAATTTGCAGTTTGGATAAGGAAGAGTTTTATTTGTATTTTCTACTTTTAAAATGTAAAATAGCAAAACGGCCCTTTGTTGTTCTTTATAAAAATCATGATTTATCAAGCTCACATATTCAGGCAAGTGATATTGATAGAGCCAAACATGAATGCTTTTGTTTTGAAAAGATTTTTCCAAATAGCTGATGTTCAGAGCACTGATTAGTAGACTCCCCAAAACTCATTTTCACCAGTAATTAGTATAAAATATTAATAAATCTGTGCAGTGATTATGTAGACATAATAAAATTGATATCGGAGGAAGTAGGAGAGAGAATGAGAAGGGCCTTATGAGACATTAAGTGTCTACTCTGAGCCAGACATTCTCCTAAGCGCTGGGAAACAAAAATCAATGGAGGCGTGAGTTGTTCCCTAATCATGGAGGCATGCACGTAAACAAATAATTACCGCATGTGAGAATTATTAAAATAGAAGACAACAGCGAGCTCTGGAAACATCCAGAAGACTTGGCAAACTGTGTTTTGTGGAGATTGGTAACCTGAAGGTGGCAGGGCAGAGAAAACTTCAAAAGTGTGTTGAAATTTGAACTGATTCTTAAAATATAGTGGAGGAGTCAGGTGAAAAAAGAAGAGAGTCCAAGACAGAGGAAAAAGTATGTGCCAGCAATTGTAGGCTTAATATAAATATAAGTAAGTCAGTGTGGCTAGATCCAATGATGCTGTGTGGACATGGCAAAAGATGGATTTGGAAAGACAAGAATATAAGTCATATACGACTTTTATGTCATACTAAGGAATTTGGACATTTTATCTGTAACTAGGGAGGAAAATGAAATATCTTAAGCACATTTTATAAGGATCAAATTTGATTTCTAGAAAAGAAATCACTCTAGCAAGTGTTTGAAAGTAACCATACTATTCAGGTTTATGGAGCTGGTTGATTAAGGGCATACCCTCCCAAATATAATCTCCTCTGGGAGCCAAAAGAGAAAACAAATCAAATGAAAAATGAATAAATTTACCATGTTGAAATTTTACAAAGAGGCAGAGGTGACTTCAATAATTTAATTGTGCTATTCATCCTAGTAAGGATATTATTTTAAAGGAGCATTAACTAATTAGATTGAAAGACAGATTCCGTACACTCTAGTTGTCCCGGGATTTTGACAGTGTGATGCTTCTTGGGTTATTAGGTACAGGATGAGGGAGAATCAGCTCTATGTTTTGCTTTGTCACCCACTTTGAGACTCTAGCACTACTGCTGTGGGCAAGGCAGATAGTATCAGTCTGTCTATGAGTTTGGAAGAGGACATGCATGCTATTCAGTGTGTATGTTCAGTGTATATTTCCCAAGATATAACCACAGGAGAAAATGACCTGTGAACCTTTACTGTTTGCTACATTTCTTTTCCCTATCAAATAATAAAATCTAATCTGAAGTCACTATCTATTTGGAATTGGATGAGTATAAGTAGAAGAAGTAGAATAAGAAGGAGAAGGAGGGGAAGGGGAAGAGGAAAAGGAAGAAGAAGAAATAAATACACAGCTCAAAATGAAGAAGGAATGTGCTTAAACTTCTGTTGCATAATCTGTCTTTTATATTGGGGTATAAATAGAGCCGTGTGAATGGAGGTCTATATTTGTTCCCTACTTACCTCCAGAAGTTGCTCCTTTGAACAGCACCTTTTTCTGCAATGTACAAGTAGAGCAGCTGCTTTTTCACAGACTGGTTTCTGGTTACTCAACATCCTTTTTCCTCATCTCTTCCACCACCCTCCACCATATACATGTATCTATTGCTCATCAATAAAATGAAAAAAAAATCTTGACTGCTCGTTTATTTTCTAAGGGATTTCAGTAAACCAAATGTATCAATGGAACAATGCTCATTGGCCTCAAAGCAAAGGAGTAATTTGAACTTCAAAAGTCAAACATAGATTGTGAATTTGTGGCAAAGCTCAAGTCTCTCAATGGCCTCTGACCTTTTCTAAGACTTTGCTATAAAACATCATTAGCACTCCGAGATCTTAGAATTTAGGATACTTGTGAAGAATTTAGCATCTAGGGTGGAGGAACTTATTGGTATACTTAAGTTATTGAAACAGAGAGAGTTAAAGTAAACAAATATTTAAAGACTAAAATACTATAGAATTAGTTTACAGTGAAGAGGTTAAAAGTTTGAGAGGTTTAATGTTATGTAAAGACAGCTAAATTCCTTATATTCAATCATATGAAGTTTATAAATGGAAAAGCTTGATTAATTTTTATATGAAAAAAGACAGGAATGTTCATTTTTATATGCCCCTCCACCAAGGGTAAATCCCTCCCCCATGAAGGTGAGGGTGCGCGCCCCTGGTTTTAGGGGAAGAGGTGACTGTAGAAGTACTCTTTTGGTGGGAACACAGAAGTGGAAAGGGGAACAGATGATGAGTATTACACCTCTGGCATAAACATCTCTGATATCTTTGTTAAGATATTTACTGAGTATCCATATTTACAATGGACATTCCATTCCATAACCCCATCTCTAGGTGACATCACCTACTAATTTGGGGGCCTGTGGCAGCGGTGCTGAATCACAGGGATGGGGCGGATAGACCTCTTATGAAAATTTTAAGGGAAATTTCTGATATTTCAGAGAAACAGCAGTGAGATAGTGTACATATTATCTAGTCTCTAAAAGCAACACAGAAAAAAAATTATCTTTCTATCATTGTTGCTAGGTTTCGGAAAATACTTTCCAGGCACAAAACTATTATTTTCAGAAGAAGCTGTTTATTATGGTTGATCATCGATTTTCAGGTGATCAGAGAAACTAACTACTGCTCTGTTTCATATTCATTCTCTAAGACTGGATGTCTGAAATGCATTTGAGCTCCTATTGCTTTCAAGTTAGAAAGAGTTTACCTCTAACTTTCACACTTACCTGGATGTGTGGTGTATTTTACTCTTCTTTTACAATCTCTAAAATGGTGATAAAACGTTTAGGTTAAAGGAAACTATCATTTGTCAAAATCTGCTCCAGTGTGCTAGAAAGTATCAAAATAGTATCACTTTTTTAGGTTTCTATTTATACAGGTTGCTGAAGTTAGTGAATTATTTATTTATTACTGTGCAAAGTCAAAGGGCTGAAATAAGAAAATCCTCTACTCTTGAATTTCAAAGTAAAACAGTGTTTATTAAGCCAAGAACCTATTACCTATTGCATATTCAAATGATTCCCCTTTTCTCATTTACCTCTGTCTAGAAAGAGACTAGTAAACCATTATCATCACTCTTTTGAGATTTATGATTTTATCTCTTTATTTTGTTTTTAGAGAAACATAATTCCTAATGTTTCACTCTTTCAATAGATCTTATCTATGACAACAAATGTTACATTTTTGGTCTAGTAAATAGGTGTATGTGTGTTTATTTATGTTTATACATATGTAAATACACAAAATTTCACTTCCTGTAAAGAGAACAGGAAGCACAGTAGGCAGGTACATTAACCAAGGGTTTGAATGCCCAGGTCAACCACTCACTCACTTACCTTGTACAAGCTACTTAACTTTTCCAAGCTTTGTTTGTTTTTTGTCAGTATGCTGGAACAATAGCAGTAATAATAACACCTAATTCATAAAGTTGCTATGAGAACATATGTGTGTATATATATATATATTAATTGTATACTGATCTATCCTGTTTACCAGAATGTCTGGAATAATAGCTTAATGAAGGTTAGGTATTATTTTAGTCCTGTGTCAACTGAAAAGTTCTTTATATTTCTTTGAGAAAATGTCTAGCGAAATCAGGAAATGAGTGAAGGCTACACAAGCATAATTGTACTCTTTAATCACAGACGTCCCCTCACAGCACATTGGGAGATTTGCACTTTGTCAGCACTCAGAACATATTAAGGAAACAATCAATCAAGACAGCGTTGCAACACAGCAACCCCTGATCCATTATTCATTTCTGAAATACTAGTTGTAAGGTAAGGTCTGTATGTTAGGGTTGATTTCCTGTCTTATCACACGTTACCATTTTTTAGTGAATGTGAGGAGTGACTTTTTCTCATGGACCAAATCCCCACCACTCTTGAATAAAATAGAATCAGAAGGACCAGATCCCGGGGCACAGATCCCTCATCATTCCATTAGCATTAGCAGCATGACGCCAAACTTGCCGTTACTCCTTTTATGCTTTGTCACCTATGAAGTAGAAGAAAGAGGAATTTAGTGTTTCCTAAATTTTCAAACTCCGTGTTTAGATTTCCACTTAGAAAGAAATACATTCAGGTCCTCCTTATTCTCAGTAATGTTATGAAGTCAGCTCAAACACTGAATTCATGAATACTGGACCATTACATCTAAGGTGAATAAGGGGTTACTTAGGTTCCTATGAGCCTCTGGTCACACATTTTAATATATTATCAATACATAGCCTTGTTTTATGTGTGTTTCTGTTGAAAGACACCTTATTTAATACATATTGTTGACTCATTAATATTGAACTCATGGCCAACAGCACTGTAACTCATGCCTGAACAAAGCTTATTGAACATATATTTTCTCTGTAAGGCACATCACAGCCTTTTTGTGCTTAGAAACACTAGACGGCACCTCAGCACTATACGTAGAATTCATTTTAAACAGCAAAATCACCAACAAAAAGCACCAGGATGCAAAAAAACATGGCACTAAATAGACTGCAAAAAAGATGCTTTTCTACAATCTGAGAACTGAATCAGGAAGGCAGAGTGTCACACTGTTCGACCTAGCTAGGAACATGTGGGTTGTGTGACTCAAATTTTTTGGAGCTCTGGGCATGTCCACAATGACCACAAAAACACGGTAATTATCGTCTTTGGGGTTACAAATAAATTTCAGCAAGTAGGCATTCACACGTATGGAATCTATGAATAATGAGGATTGACTGTACCTATTAAATAATCTGTACTTTTTAAAAGTTTTTATCTTTGCATTAGGATAACAACGGCACAGAAATGATTTATAACAATAAACATTTATTGAGTAAATGTCAGGTCAGGCACTGAATTACTCATTTTATATTCATTTAACAACCATGACTATACTGCTCTTTTACAGACAGGCAAATAAAAGCTTAAAGAATAAGGCCAAGGTCACACAGCTAGAAGTGGACTAGCCAGGATTCAAACCAGGCTACTTGAGTCCAGAACCACTACAAGTTGTTAACCACTGTGTTGTACTTCTCATTATAAGGAATATAGTATTTATGCACAATAGAGCAACATTATTGGCTAAAAATCCAGCGCATTCCATTTTAGTTCTTCTTTGATCTTTGAATCTTATGTTCAAGCCTTTACTTCTTACTTTGAACATGCTATTGAGATGTAAAATATTTCTCTCTTTGTGTATTTTGTGAAGCCATAGTCTTCTCCATTTTTTGACCATCTAAATAATTTCATATTTTTCTCTCTGCATATTTCCATTAAAAATGACTCATTGATGAGTCATGTTCCCACGTTTCATTTGTGAGTCATTCAGAAGTTTCCTTTTTTAACCATAGTGGGTTATGTCCTAGACCAGCCCCTCCAAGCCCATGTATCCCATCGTAAAACCAAACTAGCAAATGAACAACAATAGTACTTTTGGAAATGCCTTCTAGAATAATGTTTCCTTGGAAAAATACAGTTTCTGGGTGGAATGACAACAAATATATCCCCAGTGCAGTTAGGTTAGAGACTCGCATTCCTTGATGAAAGGTGGGTGTTGAGACTGCTCCACCTCAAAGGCATCACTGGCTTTCTGAGAAGATAACTGAAAGGAACCCCAGAAACTTTGGAGCTGGAGAGATTGAGGAGAAGGAAACAAGGTGGCGATCAGAAGTTTGGTAAGAGGAAAGTCCTTCTAACGCCCTGTCTACTTGGGGATGCTGATGGGGCCAGGACGTCTTCTTACCTAAATAGTGTCTCTTTTTACTGCTACTGATCTTGGATTTTGACTGGTAACCCACTTTTTTCACATGCAGTATTTGTTGGTTTTGACCCATCTTTCTCATCTCCCTGTTACCACGAAGAAGATAATTCTACAGATTTTCATTTATATTCATGTCCCTAAAGTTCAAAATTCACAAATAATTGATGTGTTCTTAGGGTATTTAGTGCTAATATTGAAAAAAAAATCTTTTTAAAGAATTCTCTTTTCTTCTTTTATCTCTCACCCTCCCTCCCACTCCCCCTCACCCCAGCATCCGCCTATTTCTTCCTCTATAATTGCTGTCTCTCAAATTTCAGTATAAATACAAATCATCTAAGAACTGTGTTTTTAGAAGAATATAGATCCATGGATCTCACCTACAGACAGTCTGATCAAGTAGGTCTGCAATGGAGTTAGGAATCTGCATTTCTAAGATCCCCCAGGTAGTTCTGATAGAGGTGAAACAGGACCACCTTGCAACCTGTGACTTAGTGCTTAAAAGGAAATGAAGTTCACACTTGCAGGTTACTAAAGGATCTTTACATATAAATATGGGAAATTAAATGGAATTAGCATTTCAGACAGCCCAGAAACAAGATCTACTGGACATTTTATTACACAGTTAGGAACAGGAGATTGGTAACAATGGTGCCATCTTTTGTAAAGGAGGATTGAGTTTGATGTCAATGGTCAAGAGAGGGAAGTGAAAGTTTATCCAGAGGGATCTTTTCTGTTCATACATTATCCTTCACTCTCATCACCGATAAGTTGATCATCAAATGAATTACCTTGAGTGGGTTTAAGCAGACAGTGAAGAGAGAAATATAGATTGGAGGAGATTGGCAGTGTTTATATCAGCAGATTGAGAGGAAAAGGAAAGAACTACTTTTTGTCTACCAGGTCACATAGCTCGGTGGCACTTTCTGGAAGGATGTCCAGAAAGTCTATTAGTGGGTGAGCAATATTATCATCATCATCATTACCATTATAATAGCCATCATTAATGTCTTTATTAAAAGAGGAAGAGAGACCATAGCTCTCTCTCTCTCCATTCCCACGGACCTTGGAAAGGCATTGTGACAGACACAGAGAGAAGGTGGCCATCTGAAAGCCAGGAGGAGAACTCTCATAGAGATTGAATCAGCCAGCATGTTAATCTTGGTCTTCTTAGCCTCCAGAACTGTGAGAAATGAATTTCTGTTGTTTATGTTGCCCAGTCTACGGGATTTTCTTATGGTAGCCAAGTGGACTAGGACAAGGACTTGAATATATTCTCATATTGTTGTCGTAGGAATTTGAAGAGAATTAGTATGATCTGTTTGTAGTTGAAGAGCCCAGGTCTAGTGAAGTTAGGTAACTTGTTCAAGGTCACACACCAGTAAAAGGTGTTTGGCTGGTGTCAATGTTAGATATAACTCAGAGAGTCTAACCCTAGAACCTAAAATCCTAATGATGAAACCACACATACTTCCCATAGATGCATGTAATTTGACTTTTTGATTTTTATTATGGATATGTAATTTAAAGATTTTACTTTTAAAATCACTTTCATCTTAAGTAATTTATTTGTTGAGAAGTATTGCAATTCATCATCGTATAAACCTACTGTTATGTGTTGAACAGGTCCTTTGTCAATAAATTTATTATTATTTTGTTTTAAAGTGTTTCTGATTCTACAGTCAGGAATTTCGCAATCTATTCAAAGGGTTTTTTTTTTCCTAATAGGTTGAAATATTTCTAGACACTAATGCTTTTGTGGCAGATTTCAAAGGAAAGTTGTCTAAGGGCAGCACGTATTTTGAAGAGTTTCTCAAATGCTTTCCTGTCCTTTGTTACACTTTGTATTTTTAAGTTCTTTGAAAGTAGGTACAGTGCCTCATATTCAAAAGATGTTAGAAGAACCTAAACTAGATTTCTATTGGTTTAATTTGACATTTCTTTGAAAACATGCAAGTTGGCAGAGACAGAATTTCCTCAAGGAGGTCCGAAATTTCAGTTCAGAAAAGACTGGTTTGTCTATAGTCACACTGTTTCAAAGCATTTAACACTGTGATGTAACTTGAGAAGAGCACAGGGCCCCACATAAGATATGAAAGATCAGCTGGGTGTATTTTCAAACAGAAGAATTTCCTGTTAAGCTTGACTGTCTTGTTTGAACTAAGAACTTCTAATGTTTCAGCACAATGTGCAATCATATTAGAATTTGCAATCATTGCAAATGAAAAAAATAAATGAATGTGGGCTAATCATTGAAATATGATTTCACTTAAAGGAAAGGAATCACACATGTTAAGTTAAGCTTCAGTAGATTTTAAAGTAACTTATCTTAAATAACTTCCTGAATAAAGGAAATAATAACCATCCCTTGCTGATAATGTCTCCTTCCTTTACTTTGCAGTTTTAACTTACATTCTAATAGTTGTATCTTACTAACAACAACAAAAAAACTAAGTTTCTGTAGTGATGTCATTCTAACATTCTTGAGCGGTCACGATTTCTGCACCTCCAGGTCTATCATATTTTGTAGCACAAGATTATTGTCTTGCCGTGCTAGATGGTAAAGTGGAAAGAACAGCTATCCCCTAGGAAAGAGGATCCCCCTGGATATTAAGTGATGATTAGGGACTGACCCTCTCTTTCCTGAATTGTGACTCAAGGCTGAAGGAGAACACTTGATCCCAGGCGTCTAAACAGTCTGGTCTGACATTCCATTTAAGGCTAATGTGGCAGCACCATGGCCAGCAGCACTTCTCAGCAGCTTCCGTTAGCTTTGCCTGTGGGAGCTCTTGAAGACTTGTGGACGCTAAAGGCAGCATCACCTGGCTGCACCTTGTTAACAGAGACTTCTTCCAATTTCATTTCTCACTGGCAGCGAGTCCTAGCCCTACTTCTATAGTTCTGATACCTGTGTCTTAGCCTTTGCCAAAGGACTCCATCACATGCTCTTCCCTGAGGCTAGATATAGATTCGCTGACTCTCTCAGAATCCATTACCTTAGAGTCCCACAGTTCCTCCACCCCACTCATGCTGAAGGGCATTCCAAGGTAAGACTTGAAATCTCTATCTATCTTCTCTCTCCATCATTATCTATCTGTGTATATATATATATATATATATATATATATATATATATATGACGTCATTCCTAAATATCTTATCATATAGGCCCCCTGGAACACTTACAAATATACTAACCAAGTGCAAAGTCATTGATCAAATCACTAAAGAAGGCTGTCTTGCATGCTATATTTTAACAAAACCACTATCACTGCCACACATTGCCAATAGTAAGTATGCTGTCACACTGAACTGAACAGATGAATGTCACTGTATTCTTGTATCTTATTTAGTGGTCGAGGTAGGGGTAATTTTAGTCAAATAATAATATATTCACAAAATGTTACCATGGAAGAAAAAATAAGTAAGATAAATCCTTGTATATACAATCATTGTTAGTTGAACAGATGATGACATTAGCTACAAATGTATACTATACGAAAAATGCTAATGTATTAGAACTTCCCACTTAAAGCAGATCACACCTAGAAGAATATTTGGTAGTGAAGTTACTGTAAAGTCTTTATAACAAATGAAGGAAAAATTAATTTTCTCTTCCCTCATATATTCTAGAAACTATGTCTCCAAAGTATGTAGAATTATCTAGACTGCATACTTATGAAAGGATTTGAGCTTTAGTGCTATTTATATTTAGCAGTTAGTGACAGAGCATGAACATTTATTAATACTCCCACATTAAACTAATTAAAATCATACATCCCAAGATCTGCTATTACTTTTGTAAGGGTAAATGTTTGACTAATGATGTCTTAGTAAAAACATTAAAATCACATTATTTTTTCCTTTGGTTATGTAAGACAGCAATAAAATATGGTTGGCCACTTGAAGATTTCTTGCCAGTTTTCAGCAAAAGCAGAGCTGAGAAATTCAATTATGGAATTTTAAAAGTATGTTAGCTATTTTTAAATTATAAATGTTCCATTTTCTAAATATAGCTTATTTTTATTAAGCTGAGTAATTTTAATATCAATTTATAATACAGCCAAACAGAAAGGGAAATATATTGTTTATAATAAAAATGATACATCTTTTTATTCAAATATTGCTTGCTTTTTAGGCACTGAATTTTCTTGATATGCCAAAATACAGACATGAGATTTTGGCACCTGGCAAACCATAGGTGGTATGATATCAGAGATGCTGGAACAATCAAATCAAAGACACAAGCACAGTCACAAACACAGACACATACACACACAAAAATAATCAAGTTAAATACATACAAATAGAAATACTCTATACAAATCTGTAAGCATGAAATAGTAAATTTGTTACTTCAAATGGTCTATAATCATAGCTGAAAGGGAAAACAACATATTATGGAACCAATTTTATTATAGAAAAAACTTGATTGCTTCAAAGAAATATTTAAGTGAATGAAAATAATTTATATAAATCTTGTTTTGGAGACAACATCAATGCAAATCACTTCTAAAGATGAGGGCCACTTAACAGTTTTAATGTATCAAACTTAGAAAATGTGTCATTTAGACATACTTTTATTTTTGTATGTATAATTTCTAATATTTATTTCTTTGCCTGTTCAAAGGAAGTGGTAGAAATAATTCATTGGACTATTGACCTCTACTCATGAAATTATCATTTATCAGGAAACAACTGTGTATGTGTGTGTATGTGTGTGTGTGTGTGTGCGGGGGTATCAGTGAGAGAGAGACTGGTGAAATGTCTAGAGAAATATCCTGTTCTTTTTCATAGCATCTCATGCTATTATAGTATTTACATACAAAGTCGAGAAGGAAAATATACCTTAAACATTTTTGGTAATTCTATTCAGGGCTTAAAAAGTTTTCTTCATTCTCAGGAATAGTCATATATTTTTAAAAGATGGAAATTCATTTGATCTAAGGGAATTCTAGCTGAATATAGTGCCCAGTAGTTTGATTTATAAAAAGAAAGGAAAGAGAAGAAAAGCAAAGATCAATAAGGTAGAAAAGAAGACAGAAAAGAAAAGAAAGAAAAGGAACGTAACAATTCGCAGAGGACTACCAATATCAATCATCTTTCCAAAAATAAAGTGCAAGGGAATATCCCCATTATTTTAGGTGACAGAATTGTTTTCTATTTCTAGTATTTTAGGTGAATAATAAAAACAGCAAGTTCAATATGTTAGTGAAAAAAGGCATGCGTATATTCTATCATTCAGCAAGACTGGCATCTGCTTAATTATTCTGCAAAATATGTTAACCAACAGTTATCTACCTATGAGATTTCCTTGTATATTTAGAGGACACAAATTAAGTTTTTTTTTTTTATTAAGGTTATGAAAGTTAACATCCTTGTGAAATTACAGTTGTACATCGTTATTAGTCATGTTGTAGGTACACCACTTCACCCCTAGTGCCCTCCCCCCCACCCCCCTTTCCCCTGGCAACCACCAATCATTTCTCTTTGTCCATATGTTGACTACCACCTATGAGTGGAGTCATACAGAGTTCGTCTTTCTCTGTCTGGCTTATTTCACTCAACATAATACCCTCAAGGTCTATCCATGGTGTTGTGAATGGGACGACTTTGTCCTTTTTGATGGCTGAGTAGGATTCCATTGTATATATATATATACCCCATCTTCTTTATCCAATCATCAGTTGCTGGGCACTTAGGTTGGTTCCATGACTTGGCTATTGTGAATAATGCTGCGATGAACATAGGGGTGCATGGAACTTTCGGAATTGCTGATTTCAGGTTCTTAGGATAGATATCCAGTAGTGGGATGGCTGGGTCATAAGGTATTTCTATTCTTAACTTTTTGAGGAATCTCCATACTGTTTTCCATAGTGGCTGCACCTGTTTGCATTCCCACCAATAGTGTATGAGGGTTCCCTTTTCTCCACAGCCTCTCCAACATTCGTCACTCTTGGTTTTGGATATTTTTGCCATTTTAACAGGTATAAGGTGATATCTTAGTGTAGTTTTAATTTGCATTTCCCTGATGATTAGTGATGATGAGCATCTTTTCATGTGTCTATTGTACATCCATATATCTTCTTTGGAGAAATATCTGTTCTTGTCCCCTGCCCATTTTGTAATTGGGTTGTTTGATTTTTTATTGTTGAGTTGTGTGAGTTCTTTGTATATTATGGAGATTAACCCTTTGTCGGATAAATAACTTGTGAATATTTTTTCCCAATTAGTGGGCTGTTTTTTTCTTTCAATCCTGTTTTCCCTTGCCTTGAAGAAGCTCTTTAGTCTGATGAAGTCCCATTTGTTTATTCTTTCTATTGTTTCCCTCATGTGAGGGGTTATGGTGTCCGAAAAGATTCTTTTGAAGCTGATGTCAAAGAGTGTACTGCCGATATTCTCTTCTAGAAGATTTATTGTTTCAGGCCTAATCTTTAGGTCTTTGATCCATTTTGAGTTTATTTTAGTAAATGGTGAAAAAGAATGGTTGATTTTCATTCTTTTACATGTGGCTGTCCAGTTTTCCCAGGACCATTTGTTGAAGAGACTTTCCTTCCTCCATTGTAGGCCCTCAGCTCCTTTGTCAAAGATTAGCTGTCCATAGATGTGTGGTTTTATTTCTGGGCTTTCAATTCTGTTCCATTGATCTGTGCATCTGTTTTTGTACCAGTACCATGCTGTTTTGATTATTGTAGCTTTGTAGTATGTTTTGAAGTCAGGGATGGTGATGCCTCCAGCTTTGTTCTTCTTTCTCAGAATTGCTTTAGCAATTCGGGGTCTTTTCTTGCCCCATATGAATTTTAGGATTCTTTGTTCAATTTCTGTAAAGAATGACATTGGAATTCTGATTGGGATAGCGTTGAATCTGTAGATTGCTTTAGATAGTATGGACATTTTAACTATGTTTATCCTTCCAATCCATGTGCATGGAATGTCTTTCCATCTCTTTATGTCGTCATCGATTTATTTCAAAAAGGTCTTGTAGTTTTCGTTGTATAGATCTTTCACTTCCTTGGTTAAATTTATCCCAAGTTATTTTATTCTTTTGTTGTGATTGTGAATGGGATTGAGTTCTTGAGATCTTTTTCTGCTAGTTCATTGTTAGCATATAGAAATGCTACTGATTTATGTCTGTTGATTTTATACCCTGCAACTTTGCTGTAGCTGTTGATTGTTTCTAATAGTTTTTCTATGGATTCTTTGGGGTTTTCTATATGCAAGATCATGTCGTCTGCAAACAGCGAGAGTTTTACTTCTTTGTTGCCTATTTGGATTCCTTTTATTTCTTTTTCCTGCTGAATTGCTCTGGCCAAAACCTCCAGTACTATGTTGAATAAGAGTGGTGAAAGAGGGCACCCTTGTCTTGTTCCTGTTCTGAGAGGGATGGGTTTCAGTTTTTGTCCATTGAGTATGATGTTGGCTGTGGTTTTGTCATATATGTCCTTTATTATGTTGAGGTACTTTCCTTCTATACCCATTTTACTGAGGGTTTTTATCATAAATGGGTGTTGGATCTTGTTGAATGCTTTCTCTGCATCTATTGAGATGATCATGTGGTTTTTGTTTCTCATTTTGTTAATGTAGTGAATCACATTGATTGACTTTCAAATGTTGAACCATCCTTGCGTCCCTAATATAAATCCCACTTGATCATGGTGTATAATCTTTTTGATAAACTGCTGTATTCGGTTTGCCAAATTTTGTTGAGGATTTTTGCATCTATGTTCATCAGTGATATTGGCCTGTAGTTTTCCTTCTTTGTGTTGTCCTTGTCAGGTTTGGGGATCAGGGTGATGTTGGCTTCATAGAATGTATTAGGGAGTGCTCCATCTTCCTCTATTTTCTGGAATAGTTTGAGAAGGAGAGGTATTAAATCTTCTTTGAATGTTTGGTAGAATTCTCCAAAGAAGCCATCTGGTCCTGGACTCTTATTTTTGGGGAGGTTTTTGATTACTGTTTCTATTTCTTTACTTGTGATTGGTCTATTCAGATGCTCTATTTCTTCCTGATTCAGTTTGGGTAGGTTGTATGAGTCTAGGAATTTATCTGTTTCTTCTAGGTTGTTCAATTTGTTGGCATATAGTTTTTCATAGTATTCTCTTATGATCCTTTGTATTTCTTCAGTATCTTTTGTGATTTCTCCTCTCTCGTTTCTAATTTTATTTATTTGAGACTTCTCTCTTTTCTTTTAGTGAGTCTGGCTAAGGGTTTGTTGATTTTGTTAATTTTTTCGAAGAACCAACTCTTTGTTTCATTGATCCTTTCTATTGTCTTTTTTGTTTCAATATCATTTATTTCTGCTCTAATTTTTATTATTTCCCTCCTTCTACTGACTTTGGGCTTTGTTTGTTCTTCTTTTTCTAATTCAGTTAGGTGTCGTTTGAGGTTGTTTATGTAAGATTTTTCTTGCTTATTGAGGTGAGCCTGTATTGCAATGAATTTCCCTCATAGGACTGCCTTTGCTGTGTCCCAAATTATTTGGTATGGTGTGTTTTCATTTTCATTTGTCTCCAGATAATATTTGATTTCTTCTTTAATTTCTTCAATAATCCTTTGTTTGTTCTGTAGCATGTTGTTTTGTCTCTGTGTTTTTGGCCCTTTCCCAGCTTTATTCTTGTAGTTGATTTCTAGTTTCATAGCATTATGATCAGAAAAGATGCTTGATATTATTTCAACCCTCTTGAACTTATTGATGCTTGCTTTGTTTCCCAAGATATGGTCTATCCTTGAGGATGTTCCATGCATGCTTGATAAGAATGTGTAACCTGCTGTTTTTGGATGAAGTGTCCTATATATATCTATTAGGTCCATCTCATCTAATTTTTCATTTAATTCTATAATTTCTTTGTTGATTTTCTGTCTGGATGTTCTGTCCATTGGTGTTAATGGGGTGTTGAGGTCCCCTACTATTATTGCATTGCTGTTGATGTCTCCTTTTAGTTTTGTTAATAGTTTCTTTACAAATTTTGGTGCTACTGTGTTAGGTGCGTATATATTTATAAGTGTTATGTCATCTTGGTGGAGCGTCCCTTTTATCATTATATACTGCCCCTCTTTGTCTTTCTTTATCTGTTTTGCTTTAAAGTCTACTTTGTCTGATATAAGTATGGCAACACCTGCTTTCTTTTGTTCATTATTAGCTTGGAGTATCGTCTTCCATCCCTTCACTTTGAGTCTGTGTTTGTCTTTGGGGCTGAGGTGTGTTTCCTGGTGGCAGCATATTGTTGGATCTTGTTCTTTGATCCATCCTGCCACTCTGTGCCTTTTGATTGGAGAGTTCAATCCATTCACGTTTAGAGTGATTATTGAAAGGTGGGTGCCTACTATTGCCATTTTATCACTTGTTTTCCGGTTCTTTTGCATTTTGTCCTGATGGAGAGCTGTTACTTTGTGTTATTGTCCTTCAGCTTATCTCCTTTATTCTGGATTTTGTAGCCCATTTCCTTTTTTTGATTTTTCAGGAATGAGGTTCTTCCTGAACATTTCTTGAAGAGGAGGTTTTGCGGCAATGATCTCCCTTAACTTTTGTTTATCTGGGAAAGTTTTTATTTCCCCATCATATTTGAAGGATATTTTCACTGGGTAGAGTATTCTTGGCTGCAGGTTTTTGTCCTTCAGAGTTTTCAATATTTCATTCCAATCTCTTCTAGCCTGTAAGGTCTCTTCTGAGAAATCTGCTGATAGCCTTATGGGGTTTCCTTTGTAAGTTATTTTCTTCTGCCTGGCTGCCCTTAGTATTTTCTCTTTGTTGTTGACTTTTGCTAGTTTCACTACTATATGCCTTGGGGTTGGTCTTCTTGCATTAATAAAGTTTGGAGATCTATTGGCTTCTGTCACATGAAGTTCCATCTCTCTTCCCAAGTTTGGAAACTTCTCAGCTATTATTTCTTTGAACAGGCCTTCTGCCCCCTTCTCCTTCTCTTCTCCCTCTGGTATACCTATAATCCTTACGTTGCATCTCCTAATTGAGTCGGATAATTCTCGGAGAGTTTCTTCATTTCTTTTTAGTCTTAATTCTCTCTCCTCCTCTGTCTGCAGCATTTCTATATTCCTATCCTCCAAATTGCTAATTCTGTCCTCCATATTATCGACCCTACTGTTTAGAGTCCAGATTTTTCTTAATCTCCTCCATTGTGTTCTTCATCTCCAGTATTTCTAATTGGTTCCTTTTTATAGTGTCAAGCTCTTTTGTGGCATAGCTCCTGAACTCATTGAGTTGTCTATCAGAATTCTCTTTTAACTCATTGAGTTTTTAATAATGGCAGTTTTGAAATCATCATCATTTAGGTTACAGATTTCATTGTCTTTGGGATTGTTTTCTGGGTGCTTATCATTTTCCTTCTGTTCTGGAGATTTAATATATTTTTTCATACTGCTTTGTGGTGTGGATTTGTGCCTCTGCATAGGGATAGAGTTTAGTCGCTTCTTCCACTTGTTGCGACTGGTGTGTGTGTGGGGGGGGCAGGTGTTTAGACTGCACCAATCAGGAACCCTGTCGGCTGTTACTGACTGGACCTGGACCCCTCCTCGTAGTCACAGTGGTCCTGTGGGGTCCCTCGTTGGTTGTGGGGGCAATCGCAAGGGGACCTCAGGCTGCTGGTGCCTACTGTTGCAGCCCACTTAGATGCGCTCCCTCCTTGTGGTCTGCAGCGGTGTCGTGGACTTTCCCAGCAGCCAGGATCAGGATAACCTATAATCGCCGCTTTGTCCTAGCAGAGCCCACAAGATCACACTTGTCCACTATAGGTCCCAGCAGAGCTATGGGTATCTTCTGCAGTCTGTCATTAGCTCACCTAGCTGTGCTACTTTTGCCCCAGGGCCTTCCCACCTTGTGATTGCAAGTCGGGACCTCTCCACTAGTGCTGTGCAGAGGCTTTCGCTGAGGTTGCTGTAGGAACCTGGAGTTCCCCCCTGAGCTACGTAGCTGTTTCACTGGAGCTCCACTCTGCCCCACTCCACTCTCATGGGATCTCTGGGAGCCCTTTGCCTCGTCTGGGACATGGCCAGAGTCTGTGGGCCTGGCAGTGGCTTGTAAGCTGCTGCCTTGTGGGGAATTCTGCCCAGGGAGCTTCCTGGTGTTCCGAATGCTGGGCAGGGCCTCCCTGCCAATGGCGAGCAGAGGTCCTCCCTGCTGCGGGGGCGGGACCCTGGAGCATCCCCCTGGGCCGCAGAGCCGGGTGTTGGCGCTCCACCCAGTCCCCAAGCACGTCTACGGGAAGTCCGGGCACCCCCTGCACCGACCCGTGCACCAGAGACTGTGGGCTCAGCAGCAGCTTGCAGTCTGGTGCGGTGCCAGGGAATCTGCTTGCCGGGAGCTTCTCTTTGTTCTAGATTCTGGATGGGGCCTCCCAGCTAATGGCGAGCAGAGCCTTTCCCTGCTGGGTGGGTGCGGGACCCTGGAGCCTCCCCCCAAGCTGCAAAGCCAGGCGCTGAAGCTCCAACCCTGTCCCCAAGCACGTCCACAGGATGTCCGGGTGCCCTCTGCACCAACCCATGCACCAGAGACTGTGGGCCCAGCAGCAGCTTGTGCTCTTGTGCCATGCCGGGGAATCCACCCACCAGGAGCTTCCCTTTGTCCTGGATTCTGAGTGTGGCCTCCCTAGTAATGGCAAGCAGAGGCTTTCCCTGCTGGGAAGGTGCGGGACCCCGGAGCCTGCCCCCGGGCCGCAGAGCCGGGTGCTGGAGCTCCAACCATGTCCCCAAAGCAGGTCCACAGTAAGTCCGGACGACCTCTGCACCGACCCATGCACCGGAGACCATGGGCCCAGCAGCAGCTTGCGGTCTGGTGCCGTGCCTGGGAATCCGCCTGCCGGGAGCTTCCGTTTGTTCTGGATTCTGGGTGGGGCCTCTCTGCTAATGGCAAGCAGAGGCCTTCCCTGCTGGTGGGTGCAGGACCCTGGGGATTACCCCGGGCTTAGGTGTAACCGTGGGGATCTTGAGTAGGGCTGTTGTCACCTGTTTCCACCGTCGCTCTGCTGGTGAGTGCACACTCCCACCCTTGGTGTGTGGCGATGCTATGGGGTAGTCCGCTGGAAGAGAGCCTCCTGCAGGAACTAGGCTGTCCGGGGGTCGGGGGCAGAGAGTTCTCACCTATTTCCACCTCCTCCCTGGGGGGAAGTCCGTCCGCCTTCTGATGTATAGTACTACGAGACTCTTAGGCGTCTTGAGATGCTATCTGGATATCCTTTGTTAATCGGTGAATGTCCAATTAGTTGTAGCTTTGACGGGGGAGAGACAAAGAAGACCACTCACTCCGCCATCTTGGTCCTGCCTATTCGACACAAATTAAGTTTTAATGTTGAAAAGGTATTTATGTGTTTAGTGATACTTTTCCCCAAGTTCTTTACAAATCATTTTCTAAATACATACCCAGTGCCCTGTATTTTGCTCCCAGGAAGCTTTACTGCACTGCTTGTATACAAGCTGATTTTTGCTGTTTTCCCCCCTTGCATTATCTATATGTGTTTACATGCTCCACTGTAATAGCCCCAGAGGAAGTATTATGGTCCGTCTCATTGATAATCCACGTTTTAAACTCTCTAAATACATGGATGGCATTATCCGCTATCATTGTACTGA
The DNA here is from genome assembly GCF_041296265.1 of Equus caballus. NCBI lineage: Eukaryota > Metazoa > Chordata > Mammalia > Perissodactyla > Equidae > Equus > Equus caballus. The sequence goes on along the minus strand of NC_091700.1, from coordinate 61,618,209 downwards.
TCTCCATTTTAAGAAGTATCTAAATACATATTTACCAGCTTAATCTGTGTCTTGAAAGGTCCCTAAGCGTGTATTTATATGATAAAGTGTACTGACACAGTGCAAACTGACCTTTAATGCACAGTTATAACTAGGGTTTTATTATTATAATAAAACACAAAGCTATAGGGGACTTTTAAAGCATACATTGAGTTGCAGGACTTAAAATTTTCCTTTTGGGGAAATTCTTCCACAATCCACAGTAAAAGGATGTCTGTGGCTTTTGGACTTTCTCTTAACTTTTTGTTTTATGTGTCCTAGAATAAAAAACTTTGAACAAACTACCTAAGAACTTTTAAAAATACAAGAAAGGCTTTGTGGTTTCTCTTTTTCTTCTTTTTTCTTTTAGACTGAGTTTATTTTTCTACTGCATGGATATATGTGGCAGGACAAAGTATCTACTCCCCAATAACAGCAACAGTCATTGGCATGAATTACAATTTTTAGATATTCTCCATTCCACAAGGAATTCCTACAAAATGGATACTCTTGATTAACATGGTACTTAGGTCATGTGATCTTTTAGGGTCTTTTATTCCATTTAGAATGTTTGGAATATTCTCCTCAGTCTTATTTCTTTAAAGCTGTTTGCCGATTCAAACTAGAAACTTATTTTTTTTTCCTTTTTTTTTTATTTTATTAATGTTATGATAGATTACAACCTTGTGAGATTTCAGTTGTACATTTTTCTTAGTCATGTTGTGGGTACACCACTTCCCCCTCCGTACCCTCCCCCCACCCCCCCTTTTCCCTGGTAACCACCGATCAGATCTCCTTCTCAATATACTAATTTCCACCTATGAGTGGAGTCATATAGAGTTCGTCTTTCTCTGACTGACTTATTTCGCTTAACATAATGCCCTCGAGGTCCATCCACGTTGTTGTGAATGGGCCAATTTCGTCTTTTTTTATGGCTGAGTAGTATTCCATTGTGTATATATACCACATCTTCTTTATCCAATCATCAGTTTCTGGGCATGTAGGCTGGTTCCACGTCTTGGCTATTGTAAATAATGCTGCGATGAACATAGGGGTGCAACGGACTCTTGAGATATCTGATATCAGGTTCTTAGGATAGATACCCAGTAATGGGATGGCTGGGTCATAGGGTATTTCTATTTTTAACTTTTTGAGAAATCTCCATACTGTTTTCCATAGTGGCTGTACCAGTTTGCATTCCCACCAACAGTGTATGAGGGTTCCTCTTTCTCCACAACCTCTCCAACATTTGTCGTTCTTGGTTTTGGATGTTTTTGCCAATCTAACGGGGGTAAGGTGATATCTTAGTGTAGTTTTGATTTGCATTTCCCTGATGATTAGCGATGATGAGCATCTTTTCATGTGTCTATTGGCCATATTCATATCTTCTTTTGAGAAATGTCTGTTCATGTCCTCTGCCCATTTTTTGATCGGGTTGTTTGTTTTTTTGTTGTTAAGCAGTGTGAGTTCTTTGTATATTATGGAGATTAACCCTTTGTCGGATAAATAACTTGTGAATATTTTTTCCCAATTAGTGGGCTGTTTTTTTCTTTCAATCCTGTTTTCCCTTGCCTTGAAGAAGCTCTTTAGTCTGATGAAGTCCCATTTGTTTATTCTTTCTATTGTTTCCCTCAACTGAGGAGTTACAGTGTCCGAAAAGATTCTTTTGAAACTGATGTCAAAGAGTGTACTGCCTATATTCTCTTCCAAAAGACTTATTGTCTCAGGCCTAATCTTTAGGTCTTTGATCCATTTTGAGTTTATTTTGGTGTGTGGTGAAAAAGAATGGTCAATTTTCAATCTTTTGCATGTGGCTGTCCAGTTTTCCCAGCACCATTTGTTGAAGAGACTTTCTTTTCTCCATTGTAGGCCCTCTGCTCCTTTGTCGAAGATTAGCTGTCCATAGATGTGTGGTTTTATCTCTGGGCTTTCAATTCTGTTCCATTGATCTGTGGACCTGTTTTTGTACCAGTACCATGCTGTTTTGATCACTGTAGCTTTGTAGTATGTTTTGAAATCGGGGATTGTGATTCCGCCGGCTTTGTTTTTCTTGCTCAGGATTGCTTTAGCAATTCGCGGTCTTTTGTTCCCCCATATGAATTTTAGGATTGTTTGTTCAATTTCTGTGAAGAATGTTCTTGGGATTCTGATTGGGATAGCATTGAATCTGTATATTGCTTTAGGTACTATAGACATTTTAACTATGTTTATTCTTCCAATCCATGTGCAAGGAATGTTTTTCCATCTCTTTATGTCATCGCCTATTTCTTTCAAGAAAGTCTTGTAGTTTTCATTGTATAGATCCTTCACTTCCTTGGTTAAGTTTATCCCAAGGTATTTTATTCTTTTCGTTGCGATTGTGAATGGGATAGAGTTCTTGAGTTCTTTTTCTGTTAGTTTATTGTTAGTGTATAGAAATGCTACTGATTTATGCACGTTAATTTTATACCCTGCTACTTTGCTGTAGTTGTTGATTATTTCTAATAGTTTTTCTGTGGATTCTTTGGGGTTTTCTATGTATAAGATCATGTCATCTGCAAACAACGAGAGTTTTACTTCTTCGTTACCTATTTGGATTCCTTTTATTTCTTTTTCCTGCCAAATTGCTCTGGCCAGCACCTCCAGTACTATGTTGAATAGGAGTGGTGAAAGTGGGCACCCTTGTCTTGTTCCTGTCCTCAGAGGGATGGCTTTCAGCTTTTGTCCATTGAGTATGATGTTGGCTGTGGGTCTATCATATATGGCCTTTATTATGTTGAGGTACTTTCCTTCTATACCCATTTTACTGAGGGTTTTTATCATAAATGGGTGTTGGATCTTGTCGAATGCTTTCTCTGCATCTATTGAGATGATCATGTGGTTTTTGTTTTTCATTTTGTTGATGTAGTGTATCACGTTGATTGACTTGCGGATGTTAAACCATCCCTGTGTCCCTCGTATAAATCCCACTTGATCATGGTGTATAATCTTTTTGATGTATTGCTGTAATCGGTTTGCCAAAATTTTGTTGAGGATTTTTGCATCTATGTTCATCAGTGATATCGGCCTGTAGTTCTCCTTCTTTGTGTTGTCCTTGTCAGGTTTGGGGATCAGAGTGATGTTGGCTTCATAGAATGTGTTAGGGAGTTCTCCATCTTTCTCAATTTTCTGGAACAGTTTGAGGAGAATAGGTATTAAGTCTTCTTTGAATGTTTGGTAGAATTCTCCAGAGAAGCCGTCTGGTCCTGGACTCTTGTTTTTGGGGAGGTTTTTGATTACCGTTTCTATTTCCTTACTTGTGATTGGTCTATTCAGATTCTCCATTTCTTCCTGATTCAGTTTGGGGAGATTGTAGGAGTCTAGGAATTTGTCCATTTCTTCCAGGTTGTTCAATTTGTTGGCATATAGTTTTTCATAGTATTCTCTTATGATCTCTTGTATTTCATTGGTATCTGTTGTGATTTCTCCTCTGTCATTCCTGATTTTATTAATTTGCAATTTCTCTCTTCTTTTCTTGGTGAGTCTGGCTAGGGGTTTGTCAATTCTGTTAATTCTTTCGAAGAACCAACTCTTTGTTTCATTGATCCTTTCTATTGTCTTTTTTGTTTCAATGTCGTTTATTTCTGCTCTTATTTTTATTATTTCCCTCCTTCTACTGACTCTGGGCTTTGTTTGTTCTTCTTTTTCTAGTTCTGTTAGGTGTCGTTTGAGGTTGCTTACGTGAGCTTTTTCTTGTTTAGTGAGGTGAGCCTGTATTGCGATGAATTTCCCTCTTAGGACTGCTTTTGCTGCATCCCAAATGATTTGGTATGTCGTGTTCTCATTTTCATTTGTCTCCAGATAATATTTGATTTCTTCTTTAATTTCTTCAATGATCCATTGTTTGTTGAGAAGCGTGTTGTTTAGTCTCCACATTTTTGCACCTTTCTCTGCTTTTTTTCTTGTAGTTGATTTCTAGTTTAATAGCGTTATGATCAGAAAAGATGCTTGATATTATTTCAACTCTCTTGTATTTATTGATGTTTGCTTTGGTTCCCAGAATATGGTCAATCCTTGAGAATGTTCCATGTGCACTTGAGAAGGATGTGTAACCTGCTGTTTTTGGATGAAGTGTTCTATATATATCTATTAAGTCCATCTGGTCTAATTTTTCATTTAATTCTATTATTTCCTTGTTGATTTTCTGTCTGGATGTTCTGTCCATTGGTGTTAATGGTGTGTAGAGGTCCCCTACTATTATTGTATTGTTGTTGATGTCTTCTTTTAGTTCTATTAAGAGTTGCTTTACAAATTTTGGTGCTCCTGTGTTGGGTGCGTATATATTTATAAGTGTTATGTCTTCTTGGTGGAGAGTCCCTTTTATCATTATATACTGTCCCTCTTTATCTTTCTTTATCTGTTTTGCTTTGAAATCTACCTTGTCTGATATTAGTATAGTGACACCTGCTTTCTTTTGTTCATTATTAGCTTGGAGTATTGTTCTCCATCCCTTCACTCTGAGTCTGTGTTTGTCTTTGGGGCTGAGGTGTGTTTCCTGGAGGCAGCATATTGTTGGATCTTGTTCTTTGATCCATCCTGCCACTCTGTGTCTTTTTATTGGGGAGTTCAATCGATTTACATTTAGAGTGATTATTGAGACGTGGGGGCCTACCACTACCATTTTGTGTCTTGTTTTCCGGTTTTCTTCAGTTTCCTTTGTTTCTCGTCCCATGGTTTAATCTGTTCTGATGTAGAGCTGCTACTCTCTGTTGTTGTCCTTCTACTTATCTCCTCTGCTCTTGGTTTTGTAGCCCCTTTCCTTTTTTGGATTTTTCAGGAATGAGGGTTTTCCTGAGGATTTCCTGAAGAGGAGGTTTTGTGGCAATGAACTCCCTTAATTTTTGTTTATCTGGGAAAGTTTTTATTTCTCCATCGTATTTGAAGGATATTTTCACTGGTTAGAGAATTCTCGGCTGTAGATTTTTGTCCTTCAGATTTTTGAATATATCATTCCACTCTCTTCTAGCCTGTAAAGTTTCTGCTGAGAAATCTGCTGATAGCCTGATGGGGGTTCCTTTGTAGGTTAGTTTCTTTTGCCTGGCTGTCCTTAATATTTTCTCCTTGTCGTTGACTTTTGCTAGCTTCACTACTATATGCCGTGGAGTTGGTCTTCTTGCATTGATAAAGTTTGGAGATCTATTGGCTTCTGTCACCTGAAGATCCATCTCCCTCACCAGATTTGGGAAGTTCTCAGCCATTATTTCTTTGAATAGGTTTTCTGCCCCTTTCTCCTTCTCTTCTCCCTCTGGTATACCTATAATCCTTACGTTGCATCTCCTAATTGTGTCTGATAATTCTCGGAGAGTTTCTTCATTTCTTTTAAGTCTTGCTTCTCTCTCCTCCTCTGCCTGCAACAATTCTATATTGCCATCTTCCAAATTGCTAATTCTTTCCTCCATATTATCGGCCCTACTGTTCAGAGCATCTAGATTTTTCTTAATCTCCTCTATTGTGTTCTTCATTTCCAATATTTCTGTTTGGTTCTTCTTTATCGTATCAAACTCTTTTGTGACATAGCTCCTGAACTCTTTGAGTTGACGGTCAGAATTCTCTCTTAACTCATTGAGAATCTTAATGATGGCTGTTTTGAAGTCATCATCATTTAGGTTATATATCTCATTTTCTTTGGGATTGTTTTCTGTGTATTTGTTACTTTCTTTCTGTTCTGGAGATTTAATGTATTTTTTCATATTGCTTGATGTTGCTGATTTGTGCCTCCGCATGGAGATAGAGTTTAGTTGCTCCTTTCACTTGTTTCAGCTGCTGCGGTGGGGGGAGCAGCTCTTTATACTTCACCAACCAGGAACCCTGTCCATAGTTGCTAACTGGGCCTGGGCCCCTCTTCATAGCCACAGTGGCCCTTTGGATTCCCTCCTCTGCCGTGGGGGCCGTCACAGGGGGGCTTCAGGCTGCAGGTGCCTACTGTTGCAGCCCACCTAGATGTGCTCTCTCCTTGGAGTCTGCAACGGTGTTATGGGCTTTTCCAGCGGCCGGGGGTGGGATCACTTATATTTGTCGCTCTGTTGCTGTCGGCACCCACCGAATCTCACTTGTCCTCTATGGGTTGCAGGAGAGCTATTGGCATCTTCTACAGTCTGTGGTTAGTACACCTAGCTATGCTGCTTTTGCCCTGGGGTCTTCCAGCCTTGTGGCTGGCGGCTGGGTGCCTTCTACTGGTGCTGTGCAGAGGCTTTCCCTAAGGCTGCTGTGAGCCTGTAAAGTTTCCCCCTAGGCTACTAAGCTGGGTCTCTGGAACTCTCTCCAGCCCCAGTCCTCTCCGAGATCTCCGGCAATCCCTAGTCTCACGGGGCGGGCAACAGCAGCTGGGGTTCGTCCCGCCCTCTGGGCTTCTCTCTGGGCCTCTCCCGGGAGCCCTGAATGCTGGGTGTGGCCCCTCTGCTAATGGCAGACAGAGAGTTTTGTCTGCTGCCTGGCGGAACTCCGGCGCTTCCCCTCCGAGTCGCAGAACCGGCCTTTGAAAGTTCCCCCCGCCCCGGTCCTCTCCGAGATCTCTGGCAATCTCTAGCCCCACGGGGCGGGCAACGGCAGCTGGGGGTCGCCCCTCCCTCTGGGATTCTCTCCGGGCCTCTCCCGGAGCCGTGAATGCTCAGCGTGGCCCCTCTGCTAACGGCACACAGAGAGTTTTGTCTGCTGCCCGGGCAGAGCTCCGGCGCTTCACCTCCGGGTTGCAGAACCGGCCTTTGAAAGTTCCCCCAGCCCCGGTCCTCTCCGAGATCTCCGGCAATCCCTAGTCCCACGGGGCGGGCAACGGCAGCTGGGAGACCTCCGTACCCTCCGGGACTCTCTCTGGGACCCTCTGGGCGCCCCGGGCACCAGGCTGGGTCTCCCCGCCGATGGCGGGGAGAGACTCTCCCCGCGGGCTCAGGTGTGCAACTCCAAAGTTTCCCTCTGCGTTTAGGAGTAATTGCGGGGGGTTTAGGTAGGGTTCTGGTCACCTGTTTCCACCGTCGCTCCTCTGTTGTGTTCTCGCTCCTGCCCTAGATGTGTGTGGATCCTCTGGGGGCGTCCGTTGGAAGAAAGCTGCTTGCGGGTACTAGGCTACCCGTCGGGGTTGGAGGGTTTTCACCTATTTCCACATCCTCCCGGAGGAAAGTCCGTCCGCCTTCCGATGTATAGTCGCGTGGGTGTCTCAGACGTCCTGAGATGCTGTCTGGATATCCTTTGTCAAGCGATAAGTGTCCAAATAATTGTAGACTTGAAGGGCGAGAGACAAAGAGGACTACTCACTGCGCCATCTTGGATCTTCTCAACATTATTTTTCTTAGGTGAGAAGATTTCTAGGACAAGTCTATATGTAAGGATATAATTATGAAGGCTGAAAAGTCAATCAGATTGCAATGTTTGCTCAAGATGCCTAGTAAATGATGTAAATAACATTAAAATCCTATACACATAAAACTTTTCTTCTGAGGATTTCAAAGGGCTTTATAGACATTATCTTAATGGCTCATAACTAGAAACTTATTTGTATACAAGCTTGTATATAATGTTGGATGTGAGGAATTTGGAAAACATAGTTAAATATAAAATTAAATAGTAATATGTAATAGGTGTGAGTTTTTTCTAAATTAACTGAACTGAAGTCTATCATAAGGCAATCACAGATTTTCATCCCCCTCCATTATTCTCTTTGTCAACTGTCTCTCAGATATATGCTCTTGAAAATATGTACAATTATGCATCATTTAAGGACAGAGACATGTTCTGAGAAATGTGTTCTTAAGTGATTTCGTCATTGCGCGAACATCATAGAGTGTACTGAAAGGGAATAATATTTCTCACCCAAACATGTGTCTCTTTACCATGAAGATTATTTTAGGCTGATTATTTTTAAGGAAAAAAGACTCAGAAAGTTTTTATCGTTACCCCTTCCTTAACTGCCTAAAAGACTTCAGATGAAAAAACCTGTCTCAGGAAGGGAGCTATCATTTTAGCATAACGTGAACTAGGTAGTAGATAGAGAGGAACCTACAAATGTTTTTTGGGATCTCCTCTGTGTTCTTTTGCGTCTGTGTGGCCAAATAGACACTTATTTTCCAAACATTTGCTCCTTTTCACCTACCTGTCAATTGCCTTCCTTCCCTTTGAAGTCCCTGACTCTCCCCATCCCCAACATCTTCTTTTGTCTCTGGCTGAGGATGATGTTAAGGTGAGGGCTTTGGCCATTTTGGTGAGTTACTTGGTTTTTGTGGGTTTCTCCCACATATACAGGTTATTAAATTTTGTTTGTTTTTCTCCTGTTAATCTGTCTGATGTCAATTTAATTCTTAGACCAGCCAGAAAACCCTAGAAGGGTAGAGGAAAATTTCTTTCTCTCCTACAGTGTTTACACAACCTGGGTGGTATAGACTACTATACACCTATGTATAGGCTATATGGTACAAGTCTTATGGGACCACAGTCAGATATGTCGTATATTGTTGACCAAATCATTGTTTTGTGTCATGTACTATATATACAAGCTATCTTCACAAGAGTGCATCTATAAGGGCATTTATTAACTTGTATTTCAGTTGTAGCTTAATTTAAAATCCAAGCAGTGGCATGAGCTACCATCTCATAGTCCCTTTCCTCTGGGCTGTCCCACTGACAGACTCCTTCCTCTTTGTGACCCCAGCAGCAGGGCCAACTCATGTGGTTTGAGCACATAGTCTTCTCCAGGAGTTCTCACATTAGACCTGGCTGTCACCCTGTCTCCCCTTGGGAAACTGGATCATGCTCCCAACCCTGAACAAATATCTATGTCTGAGAGGATAGAGGTCCTGTTTTGAGTGACCATTGCAGCTACCCTCAGACTTAGGGATTGAAAGTGAGGAAAAAGTCTGTCCACAGCAAATCTAGGACACTATTACTGAAAGAAATGGAAGTGGATTCCAGGCTGAAGGCAATGACCAATATCCAATAGAAGTGGTCCCTGAGAGTTTAATATGTCTAATGTCTGTTATGTTCACCAGAGAATGTTGTGTGTGTGTGTGTGTGTGTGTGTGTGTGTGTGTCTATGCTCCTCTAATAGACCTGGTCTTCTAGAAAAAGTTCAACCAAACCAGGCAGATACTTTTGTTGGTGATGTTAGGAGGTTTATAATATTGGCATTTCTCCATCTGTCTCTGTCTACATTTAAAATACAACCACTTAGAATCTCAAAACAGTGAATGCAGTCGTACTCCTACTTAATAGAGGCTTAGTCAGAATTATCTTTGCTGAGGGCACACACCTGCATGTAGTAGCATCTGAAACCTGGGTCTACCTGAAGTTCACTGCCGATGGTAATTGATTTCCTTCCTTCAGTCAAGTTAACATAGATCAAGAGTGAGGTGGCACTTGGCTGCACACACGATCTCAGCAGCTGCAATTTTGCTGTTGCCTGTCAAACAGAGTCCATCTTTTACGGTTTCCATAGAGGCCGGGAATGTTACTGAATTTAATTCTGAGGCACTGACTGATTCCTCCCTGTGATCTGAGTTAGGAAGACATTCTACACTACCAGATCTGAAAAGAAAATTGTCTGTTTTAGCATCATCAGATGTGTATCTTTCCTTTTCTTATTAAATGCTTACAATAGTTTTATAAAATTTCATTCTCATTACCCAAACTTTGGGAGATAATATTTTATTCTTATTCCACAAATATTAGAATTAATAAATGGGTAATATATTTGCCAAAACACATGTATATACAAAATTGATCTTATTTTGTTTTATGCTCAAATTGGAAGTAGTTATATGCCATCTTCAGTGTAGGAAAGAGATGATGCTTCCTTATTTCTTTAATATGAGGGAACTAACACACAGTCTTGGGGGATACAGCAGGTCAAAGCCTCCATGGGACCCACACTGTTCCTTTTGGTTTTTTGTTTGTTTTGGTGAGAAAGACTGGCCCTGAGCTAATATCTGTTGCCAATTTTCCTCTTTTTCCTTGAGGCAGATTGTCACTGACCTAACATCAGTGCCAATTTTCCCCTATTTTGTATGTGGGATGCCATCATAGCATGGCTTGATGAGCGATATGTAGGTCCGTGCCCCTGATTTGAACCTGCAAACCCCCGGCTGCCAAAGTAGAGCGTGTGACCTTAACCGCCAAGCCACTGGGCCAGCCGCTATATGGTTCCTTTTGGAAGTGTCATCCAAAGCCTCAAAAAGTTACTGAAGAAAAGAATGAGGAGGGGAGAGGGGCCATGAATTGTCCTTCCCTGTTCACTGTAAGTGGCTTTAAATAACTGAGATTTGAATCGCATTAGAATTAGTTTACTATGCATACACTGGGAAAAGAGGTGAGGGAAAGACATTTTCTTTTTCCAGGATAATGTTTAAAATAAGACCCAGGTCACTGGTAAATTATTTTATAGCAGGCACTGCCCTCAGACATAATGGTAACTATATGAGGATTTATTGGTTTCCAAAAGATCCAATATATCTTTCCATGTAGAAAAAATTAAGATGAAACGTAATTTCCAACTATGAGTTAAATGAAGTTACATTTGATGTTAGTGAATTATCGCATTGTGGGCCTAGAGGAGTCCCTGGTAATACTGCCATCTAATTTTCCTCCAACCTTCTCCACTCCTAGTTTTCCAAGCTAGGAATCTCAGAGTTACTCTAGCTTCTCCTTCCCCTCACCCTCAGCTTCATTTTTCTCTAATATTCATAATTCCTACCTTTAAGATGTCATTGTTTTCTCCACACTCTCCTAATTGAGCCCCAATCATGTTTGACCTGAAAGAATGCCATGATTTTATATCTTCCCACATGAATTTCTAGTGAGAATGATAAAGCAATAAAGAGATATATTTTGGGGTACTCCAGATAAAATTTCAGGTCTATGTTCACCCCTCCAACTTTGATAGCAGGTATGTGTGAGCTACAGGGTAAATCTTGTAATGTCTCCGCTAATATTTATTAAAATAATAATAATAATAGTTCTTATTATTTTCTTAAATCCAGATATGTGAATTCCCAAAAAATGTGGATGGGAGGTTATAGATCAAGTAAATCAAATATGACATGTTTCTAAAATTATTGTCACTTTCATTATTGTTATGAAATATATTTAATTGTTGATTATGAGAACTACAGAGGAAGTGTGCTGTTCTCTAACATTTTACAACCTGTGGCTAATACTTAATTATTATTGCTCTATTCTAACTATGTTAGAAAAAAACACTAATTTATTTTCAATAGCATATTATGCTGCTTTAGTTTTCATTGCTTATAGTTCATTTAATTAAACATGAGAAAAGCAGGCTTATGGGGAAAAAAGTCACATAATTGTCATGCAGTGTACATAGTAGAGGGATCCCTTTTCTTTTTCTCTAAGACTAAGATGTTTGTCAAAAAGACTTTTATATGTGCCTGTATTTATGCATCTCTTATGTAGGGAGCTGCAGACTATTGCAAAACTCATTATCATAATTTTCTTCATTTTTTTAGTTTGCTACCTTTTAATGATATCCCATCTTTTAAAAATATTTGGATATGATCTAAATGCCTAGATTTAATCACGCTGAATTTTTAAAAATGTTATTGTAAAAAATAAAATATTTTTATGTTAGAGTTTTCATTTAAGCTGCTCATGAGGCAATAATTACATGAGAATTCAGACTGAGACAAGCCACTGAGGTACTGTTTTCAGTACCCAAGTGGTCTCTATGAAACAGCATCTAGGGGTATATTTCCTTTTAACTTGACTTCATTTCTCTCTAATTAGTAGTGTGCAATGTACCATTGTGATGCCTGCCTCACCCCTTGGTTCTTCTACCTCCCCTTGGGGATTTCCCAGCTGTTTTGCTCTCCTGCTGTAATTGAAATCTTACTTGTTCCAGCCTGTAATTGATAGCGAACCCAACCATTTTATGTTTGTCATGCAACAGATGTACAACAGAAACACTGAAAGTGGCATATGGAAAAACTGCCCTACTAGAGTGAAATCAGATCCACTCCTATATCCCAGTTCCACTCTCAACATTTTGTGGTTTTCTCCTTTTTACAAGTGCTTTGTTGCTGCACAAGTCAATATAAAATCATAATATTCATTGGTTACATGGTGATTCTTCTTTAGCCTCATTACATGATTCTGCATATATAATAAGGGCTTCACAGAATAATGTAGATTACTTAATAAATTTAATAGGGTTCGCTGTACACTTTTGTCAAATCTGGTCACCATTTTTAAATAAAATAATTAACCTTACATGAACATGTCTATGCCCAGGAAAGAATCAAGAGATGTTTGAGTTAGTTAACTGTATTTCTTAAATTAAAAAAGAAATACTACTTGCAAATGCAAAATGAACCTTCAAATCAATTAATTCTAATTATAATTACATCTGTAACTCAAGAGTCAGAGCCTTTGCTTCAAAAGAAATATTATCTTTTCAGTATAATATAAAGGACCTTTGAGTAATTGATTCCATATTATAGAGTATATTATATTTTCAAAAGATGGTTCTGGATGCTTTGTAGATTGTTTGATAGGCTTTTGTGTGGATATATTGGGCCCTCAGTGGCTTGACTAGAGTGCAAAGAGATAGGACTTGGACTGAGCAGGACAGGTCTAGGGGAATTGACACCATCTTAGGACAGCAACGCCCTTTACAGGTAGAATGAGATATCCAATTGCAATGTCATTGCACTAAGACTCTTTGGGTAAGTACTAGTGAAGTCAGATTCAGAAGGAAAAATATGGAAGTAAAGTGGGTAGTGGTGAGTCAGGAAATATAATGAATATCAATTTCATATTCCTGGTATTCTTTTCAATTTTTAACAGAACTTCAGCCAATCTGGGGAATGTTGAGGACCGGGATGGGAGGGAAAAATAATTGACAAGTGTTTAGGGGTATGTTAGGGTACTAATCAAAGGTGTTAGAATCCCATTCAGAGCTCTGAGCTGCGGTAGAGACCTGAAAGGCTAATTAGCTAACTGGAGCAGAAGACTGGACGACTGATACTATCAGAGAAGTGTTTTTGAAAATGATTGATGATATTATAGCCAGTGAATTTGAGGATAGAGAAGTAGAGGCAAGGAGATGAATTAAAGCGCTGTTAAAATATCCACATAAAATACCAGAATTGAAGAGAGGATCTGGGAGTTCCCAATACATAGGAAGACATTTCAGAGGTGTAATTGGCATGACATTCTGTGAAGCGTGAAGGAAAG